>NC_056680.1:59667491-60389991 GCF_018350215.1 Panthera leo | reverse complement strand
GCCTTCCCCCCTCCCCCCGACTCAGATCTTCTTTTTCACCTTTGGTAAAACGTTCATTTCTTGGGGGCCCAGGCTCTCCTTTCTCCAAGAGTTGAGCTCCTGGCCCAGATTTCTCTCTGACATCTGAGGAAGACACTCTGGCTCCTCCTTCTCTAGCTGTTGATGCCAGGGAGTCCTGACGGTCCCAAGGACAGGGACGGGGCTGGTGTGCTCAGGCCCCGGCCGTGAGCAGGCTCCTTGCGGGGGCGGCTGTGGGCTCAGGCACTGGGCTGGGTGCTGTGCTGGGGGTCCCACCAGCCGTGGGAACTTTCCAGGGAATTTCGTGGTGCCCACAGCCCAGCTGCACACTGACACCAGACGGCAGAGCTTTGGTGAAGGGCACTGGAGGCACAGAGACCTGAGCAAGAGCCTCCTGCAGCAGAAAGGTAGAGGAGGGGCCCTGCGTGCGGCACTGTGATGGAGGAACCCTCACCTGGGCCCCTACACTCCTCAGAGAACTCCCCCCGCCTGAAGTCCTCCTGGACCTTCTCTTGAGCACCAACCCTTCTCATCCACATACTCATTCTCTGTGCATCTCGCTCAGCCCCACTCTGTCCCTTGGCTGCCCCGGCACCGGGCTGCACCTGCCGGGCCAGCCGGGGTGGCACCATGTTGGTTTCCCCTGACTGGAGCTCAGCCACAGGCAGGAGGAGTGTCACTGGGTTAGCAAGAGGGAAGAACCCCAACGATGGGTCCTTGCTCTCAGGTCACTGCCGGGCCGGGTCTGCTGGCTAGTCCCCCGTGGTCGAGAGATGGTTCTCCCAGCTGGTTCTGCCCCTAACTGGGGCTCTGCAGACACAGGCTAGGTGTGTTGCTGAGGTCACACAGGGTGGATCTTGGAGGTGTGGCTGTGGGCAACTATTCCCTCTTAAGTGGTGGCCCAGAGGTGGCCCCAGCAAGGACAGAGCCCGCAGAGGCTCCCTGGAGGCTCTGGGCCTTGCCCACCGGGTCTGCCTAAGGGGACAATAGCAGCACAGCCACATAGGGTGGGTGTGGAGACTACTCCAAGGTGTGGCCAGAGGTAAATCAGATGGGACTTGGGGAGCCAGGAGCCCCTGTCGGAGGCGCAGTCTTTGTAGACGCAGTTGCTCTTGACACCGCTGTCCGAGAAGGGAAGGGCCCATGTGTCCAGCTGTGCTGCGGCCCTGCCCAGACAGGTCACTGACTGCCCCACGGGTCAGTGGCAACAGAACTGGGTTTATGTGCTTCCTGCTTGTAGGGACACAGCAGGCCTGTGCTTTGTCCCAGGGCAGGAGAAGGGTGGGTGACAGTTAAACCCCCTTTGCTGCTCCGAAGGACGGAGCTGACCTGGGCACGTGGAAGTGAAGGACCCCGTCTCCACACCCAACAGTGGCCTCCTCCTCCCAGCCCTGCCTTTCTGCTGAGGGGGCTCTGGGCTCCTGGGGCCTGGCCTCTGTCTCAAACCTGCTCTTCCCATGCCTTACAGGGTGTCCTTCCCCACTTAAAACCCCTCCGGGCTTCAGGCCCCCGCTCTGTAGAGTGCTAGGTAAAGTGGTTGACTCATGGGGGCTAGCTTGTCTGAGCAGGGTCAGAGCCTCGGGCGCATAGCCTTTCCAGAATAGTCCTTTCCGGAATAGTCCTGCTTCCACAGTGCACTTGCAAGTGGACAGATGAGGGAAGGAATTGAAACCACCCCATGACACAGTCTTTTCCAGGGGACACAGGATCCCCATCCTGTGTCCTGTCGCCCCTGCCCATAAATGACATAATTTACCCACAGACAAGCTCAGAGAGGACCCAGCACGTGACCCCCGGCCTCCTGCCCCCCTCCCCCCTCCCCTCCGGATGGCCTGGAGCAGCATCGCACTAGCTGCTAGGCCCCCGGCCCCTTCACGGAGCACAGGGTGAGAAGCCAGTCTCACCACGTACATTAGGGCAGGTGTGCCTGGGGGGGGCACCAGCCCTCTCCCCGTCTCTGGCCCATGCGGCCCCCACGCTTACCTTCAGGCATGGTGTTCCTGAGCACAGCGTGAAAAACACAAGTGCATGAAGTTGCAAATAAAAAGTTAATAAAAATGAATGATGGATGCCTGTTAACATGGTGCACAGCAGGCCCACTACTGGCAGGGACTTCAGTTGGCTACAGAGAAATGCTGGGTGTTCCCCTAATGACCCCGACACACACACACACACACACACACAATCCCATAGTCAACCACTGACTGAGGCACCCCTGTTAATTACTTAGAAACTATAACAACAATGTGAGCAAATGTCAGCAGGCAGGACTCGGGTTCCCAATAACCAGCTTCCGGTTCTGCCCCACGCAGAGTGTGCTAAACTCTCAGCCGCATCCTCTGGAATCCAACCTCCTGTGTGGTGAGGCCCAAGCAGCCTCCGTTCCTGGGAGCCCCCAACCCCTGCCCCCTTTGATCCCTCACAGTCCCACCTCACGCATCCTTAGGGGCCAGCAGGGTGGCAGGCCTAGGGCATGGAGTGAGCCCCCGCGGTCCCAGGACAATAAGGCAGGGTGCTTCCCCAGGCAGGGGTGGCCACCACCTTTCCACACCCACCCTTTCCCTGAAACCCCTGGGCACCATAGGGTCCATGTGCCAATGGGGAGCTTTGCAAATGGCCTCTGGGTCCACATAGCTGGGCATCAGCCTCACTCAACAGACACCCAGACAAACTTGATCTTTTTAGGAAACTAGCAGACTTCAGAAGACAGTCCAATAGTCAGGAGACTCACCCCGGACTCCCCTCCTAACACCTGTTCCAGGCCTGGGCCCCACCCTCTTGAAGGGTTTCCTTATATTCCTCTGTACACTTGTCTGTATATTTTAAATTCCTACCCCTCCTCCCCAAGAGAAATGCAAACATCATCAGCTTTCCCCGGACCCCACCATCAGCTCAGGCTCCCGGTTCTCCATGGTCTCCTGGGTCTGTGGTGTGTGCCCACGGGCTAGGACAGGAATCCATGACCTGCCCAAGTCGAGAACAAGAGGAGGTGGCCACTGACCCGTGTCCCAGGGAAGCTGTGGCAGAGCCCGTAGCTGGGTGATCTGACCCTGAACTTTCCAGCTCTCCCATCCCTGGTTCGATCTCCATGGCCCTATTCGTGTCTCTACCTCCATAGGATGCTCAGTGGCCAAGCTCCTCCTTACCTCTGGCCCCTCGTAGTGCCTTGGTACCTCCCAGGCCCTGCCGGATGGAGCCCTCCGCCCTGTCCGCCCCTCTGGCCAGCTGCTGGTCATCACAGCCACCCTCCCCTGAGGGAGGTGAGCTCTTGGTCTCAGAGCGGACAGACAAGCTGCTGTGCCTCTCGGCCTCCCTAGGCTTGTCTGCTTACAACCATAGAGGAAAGAGAGCCCTCCCCACATTAGTTCCAGCTAGTTCCTCCCCCGTGCTGCCAGGCCTGCTGGGTCTCCCAGTGTCCTGGTCTTCTGGTCTCCTGAGTCTCCTAGTGTCCTGGTGTCTTGGTGTCGTGGTCTCCTGGTGTCCCGTTCTCCTAGGTCTCCTAGTTTCCTGGTGTCCTGATCTCCTGGGTCTCCTGATCTCCTAGGTCGCTTGGTGTCCTTGTGTCTTGGGTCTCCTGGTGTCCTGGTGTCCTGGTCTTCTGCTCTCCTGGTCTCCTGAGTTTCCTGGTCTCCTGAGTTTCCTGGTCTCCTAAGTCTCCTGGTCTCCTGTGTCCTGGTCCTGGGTCTCCTGGGTCTCCTGGCCTCCTGGGTCTCCTCTTATCCTGATCTCTTGGGTCTCCAGACTCCTGGTCTCCTAGCCTGGATCCTATGAGGTGTTTGATCAGGTAGTTACATTACTCAATTTGTACATCTCAAAGACGACTCTAGGTGTCAAGTGGAAAAGAGATTTTATGGGGCAAGGATGGAAATAGAACGGCCAGGGGTTTTGCCATGATCAAGTTGAGAGAAGATGATGGCTCAGGACAGAGGTATTGGGGTTCGGGAGAAACTGAGCCCACGCTGGGAATCCTAAGCAGAAAGGTTTAGTTTCAGGGAATTGAGTGCGGAAAGTGCTGGAAGGGTGGGGAAGGAGCAGAGCCAGGGGCCGCCGTCGCCCCCGTGTTACCATCCCAGGGCCTGGAAGCTTCTGCTGCCACTGTGGCCCTCACACTCATGAGGCTGGGTCATGCATCCAGGCCTGCAAGCACTCCTGTCTGTCAAAGCTGGAGGGCCAACTGCCACAGACCTTCCAAATATCCAGGACTGTGGCCTGTGGTGGCCGGTCACCAGGAGAAGCCTGGCTGACAGAGTCTGAGGAATGTAGTTCTCAGCCTTCTGGCCCTGGTGTCCAGGGTAGCAGGGGTTAGAATGCAGGCCGAGTGCAGAGAAGCCAGTCCAGCACAGAGCAAAGCGAGAGATGTCTGCCAGCCCCTAAACAAGGTTGCAAAGGAGCTAGTTGGTGCTGTGGTTAGGGGCTCAGGGCAGGCGTCAGGACTGGTGTCATCAACCTAACAGCCAGGCCATGGAATTAGGAAGAGCACCTAGAGAGAGGCCACAACGTTGGAGCCCCCAGCCCCAAGGAGACCTGTCTGCTTCCTCCCCCGGATGCCAGGGCGCTCAGCAGTGGCTTGAGTGTCACCTGCAGAGGTCATTCCCTGTGGTCTGGGGAATGCGGCAGCAAACACAAAAGCTGTGGCCTGTGTCCTTGCAGGGTGTTCACGCCCTGGTGGGGGAGCCAGGTAAACAGGCCAGTCTGGCCTTCCCACACCCTACCTGTGGGAGAATGTAGTTTAAAACCCATGTAAAAATATGTGACCACCGAATGCTGCCGAATGTTGACAGTGGGTGATGGGTACACGTGGGGCTCATTACACTACTCTCTCTACCTTTGTGCACGTTTGAAACTTGAAAATCTCTATTACAAAAGGTTTTTGAAGCGCCATAACAGCAAAGAAAGAGAAAGGAAATGAGGCTTCCCCTCTGGGAGCCCGTATCGGCTCCAGAGTCCCCTTGCACAAGCGTGGATAAGCAGGGATGGCGTGAACCAGGCCCTCTACGGTGGCGGACAGCAGCAGCAGCCCCTCTGGCGGACAGCTGGGGCCGAGGTGCAGGGGACCGCGGCAGTCTCTGCTGTCCAGGCCCTGACCCGGGGACCCTGTGTCTCTGGCGTGCAGTGGTCTCCTGCCATGTGTCACTCACTGTCTCGGTACTCACTCTGGCAACTTACAGGATTGCTTGTCCAGAATTCACTACCAGGACGGAAATCAAGTATAACACACGGGCTGGGTCCTGGCTCAGGGTGTCCTGTGTCCGCCCTTCTCCCAAGAGGGTGTCAGGGTGTCATCCCTCATTTGCCGTCGGCCTGGCTGTGAGCCACTGATGCCAGGCCGGGTGCCGAACGAAGGAACAGCACTTTGTGTCTGTTTCCAGACTCAGAGGCTGAGATGGGGGTTCTGGGGACAGAGGCTTAGACAGGCGTGCCATCCACAGAGCCTGTGTGGAAGTGAGACGCAGAGCAGGAGCTGGGTGGAGCCAGGCAGCGACGTGGGCTCAGCTGGCCCGAAGCTGCAGCCTGACCCCTGGGGGCTACGGAGGGAAAGGGGCCAGCCTTTTGTACCCCTGGGGTGAGTCCTTGGATAATCTGGACATTTCCATCACTCACAGCAGCGGGGCATGGGGGGGTGCCAGGGGGAGGCACCAATGCAGTGCACGACCTTCGGACCCTTACGTGGCTCAGATGGAGCCCCTCATTTCAAGCCCACTCCATCCCAGTACAGGATGCTGGGGAGTCGGCAGGTGGATGCCTAGTGAGCACTACAGCCCCCATGTCGGTTGAGACCATAAATGGTACTCACCACCTCCCTGAGCTGTGCGGGGGACACATGCCATCCGTCTCCGCCTCCAGGCTCCCTTGTGAGCGGACGTCATGTCCACACTGAGCTGACCCTGGGAGCCTCCTCCTCGGTAGCAGCCGTTAGACCCCACACACGTGCCCGTGCCTGCAGACATGTCTGTGTCCCTCCTTCCCACACCATTCGCGGCGCTCAGCCCTCGGTCCTGCTCCTTTGGGCCACTACTCACCCCTGCCTGTGGGCCTACACATGTCTTTCCCTCGGGCCGCCTCTCTCCACATAAGGTGAATAAATGGGTGTGACATCCAAATCGCTGACCAGTGAGAGGGCTCCCCTCACCCCTGTCTTTTGGGGCCACCCCTGAGTGGTCCCGCTGCCACTCACACACAAATGCACCAACACACCAAACCGACCTGTCCGTGAACCACATGTGGGGTGGGTTTCTGAGCTCCTCCAGTCCCCGCTATGAGGCCATATGTGTGTGAGCAGAGGGAGGGGCATGGGGGCATCCGTGCAAGAGTGGGAGGTGACGGGAGGGTGTGGACCACCTGTTCCTGCAGCTGACCCGTGCCCTCTGGGCCCGCGCGGGCCTGATTCCATCTAATGACAGACTGTTGCTGGCCCGGCCTGCTCTAGTGACTCAGTGGGTCCGATGGCCCTGAGCTCCTGATAGGCAGTTCTGGCCACATGGGCACCCGGTGTCCCACAGTCGGATGCTCCATCTCTACCAGGGCCGCTGGCACACCAGGAGCTGCTCTTCACGTGGTGTCTGGTCCTCAGCAGCAGACGGCAGGGGCTTGGTCCACAGCCCAGGGCACTGGTCTGTGATGCTCCCCTCAGGGTCTAGCACATTCTGCATACGTAACATCTGAGTCAAGCCTGCCAGGTCAAGTGGCGTCAGGGTCCAGACCAGACACAGAGCCCTTTCCTTCTCTGGCTCCACTTGAACTATCAGCCTTCTGTTTTATCTGATCGATACGGTGGAACAGTATTGCTAAGTGCACGATATGCTGCCTCCAAAATCCAGAGCGGCCTCTATCAAACACGCACCTTGTCCGGTGACAGAGAAGGCACGACCACTTGTCACTTACTTTAAAGTGATTGTCCTGGCTTGTCCCAGAACACTGGGCCCCCACACACTTCACTGACATGGCAGGTCCCTGGATCTTTCCCAGAGAGCGTGTGTCTCACCAGGACACTGTAGTTCTTTTTTTCTTCTTATTTAAAAATTTTTTTTTTAACATTTATTTACTTTTGAGAAGAGAGATACAGAGCATTAGTGGGGGAGGAGAGAGAAAGAGGGAGACACAGAATCTGAAACAGGCTCCAGGATCTGAGCTGTCAGCACAGAGCCCGACGTGGGGCTCCAACTCACGGACTGTGAGATCATGGCCTGAACCAAAGTCGGATGCCCAACCTACTGAGCCACCCAGGCGCCCATGGGACACTGTAGTTCTTACCCCTTCCTGCTCTCGGTGCGTCCTGCCTGGCGTCCTGCCCACTGTCACCAATGCCAGGCGTTGGTTCCGTGGAGTGTCCAGACAGCCTGGGCCTCGTGGTGCCGAACTGTGATCGACAGGGGAGAATTCACATCACTTTGGGGCAAGACTGTGAAAGTAGGCTCGCTGCTCCTGCTCTTCCTTCCTGAGGGGTATTGAAAAACCAGATGTCCTAGTCCACTCAGGCTGCCATAACGAAATACCGTAGACACTCCTTCCCGTCAGTTCCAAAGGCTGGGGGTCTGACGTGGAGGCACCAGCAGGGCCGGGTCCTGGCCACCTTGCGGTGCTGGTGGGGAGAACACGAGCTCCCACCGCTTCACGGGGCCCAGCTTCGTGACCACCTAACCCTACTCACCTCCCAACATCGTTGGGGGACAGCTTCAGTATATGAGCCCCGGGGGGTGGGGGACACAGGCCCTAACAGCGTGTTTGCCAGGCTGGTAGCTGCTTGCTGTGAATGGCACTGCTCGGCCCCAGAAGTCCTGCCTCCAGCACACCAGCTGCAACCAGTCTCCCCTCTGAGTGTGTGCAGGTCGCCGTCCTCTGCCCCAGTCCCACCAGTCCTTATGGGGACCAGACTGGAGAATTTAACAGTGACAGATGTGACCCACAACCCTGAACCCCCATGTCTCTAAGAACGGCAACGATTTCTGTCATTCTTCTCAGTATTGATGCTTTTCTTTTGGCTGGCAGGTGTGTGTGTGTGTGTGTGTGTGTGTGTGCGCATGTGTGTGTAAGTGTGTGGTGTGTGGGAGTGTACGTGTGCCAGTGTATGCATGAGTGTGCATGTTCCACGCACGAGTGTGCATGCAGGAGTGCATTGTGAGAGTGTGCACGTGCGTGTGTATGCGTGCACGTGCACATGCATGAGTATGCATTAATGTGCAAGTGTGTGCACACATGTGTGTGCTTGTGTGGGATTGTGCATATGTGCCAGTGTGTGGGTTAGTGTGCATGGGTCCGTGCGCAAGTGTGTGTGTGAAAGTGTTGTGTGTGCACGTGTGTGAATGTGTGTGCATTCAGAGGCTTGCACCTGGCCTTCCCTGTTACAAATGTGCTTCTTCTGTAGGCCAAGGAACCACTGTGCGGGTTCTGGCAGCAGCTACGTAAATCTATTCCAACTCTACATTCAGGATCCAGGGAAGGGAGCACTGGGTGGCTGGGGAACCAGCAGATCCTGTGTGAGTTGGACAGAGGCCACCTCACCCCAATGTGCTCCTAGGCTAATGGGGGAGACATGATAGCACTTTGGGACCCTAGATATCAGTGTCAACTGCCATGAAATAGTCATCAAAATATCCCAGTATCACTCTTACCCAGTGTCTTTAAGAATAGGCACACCTTGCTTTGTTAAACTTCACAGATAATTGTGTTCTTTACAGAGTGAAGGTTTGTGGCAGTTCTGTGTTGAGTAAGTCTCCTGGCACTATTTTTCCAACAGCATTTGCTCACTTCATGTCCCTGTTCCCATTCTGGTAATTCTCATATTTCAAACTCTTTTGTTGTATTTGTTGTGGTGATCTGTGTTCAGTGATGTTTGATGTTAGTATCGTCATTGCTTTGGGGTGCCATGAACCACGCCCATGCAAGAAGGCAAACCTGACCACTAAATGTGTTCTGACCACTCCACTGACCAGTGTCTCTCTCCCTCTCCTCGGGGCTCCCTGTTCCCTGAGACACAACAGTATTGAAGTCGGGTCAATTAACAACCCTACAAGGGCCTCTGCTTGCTCAAGGAAGAGTCACATATCTCTCACTTTAAATCAAAAGCTACGGGGCATCTGGTGGCTCAGTCGGTTAAGCATCTGACTCTTGATCTCGGCTCAGGTCATGATCTCACGGTTCATGAGTTTGAGCCCCGTGTCAGGCTCTGTGCTGACAGTGATGAGCCTGCTGGGGATTCTCTGTCTCCTCTCTCTGCCCCTCCCCTGCTGGCATGTGCTCACACACTCTCTCTCTCAAAATAAATAAACTTTAAAAAAAGCTAGAAAGGACTCAGCCCAGCGAGAAAGGCATGTTGAGAGCTGAGACAGTCCGAAAGCTGGGCCTCCTGCACCAAACATTAGCTAAACTGTGAACACAAAGGAAGAGTTCTTGAAGGACATCACAAGTGCTACTCCAGTGAACACACAGACCATAAGAAGGTGAAATAGTCTTGACAGTTTGAAAGGTCTGGAGAGAAGATCAGACCGGCCACAACATATACCCTTCAGCCAAAGCACAAT
Source organism: Panthera leo (assembly GCF_018350215.1). Classification (NCBI taxonomy): domain Eukaryota; kingdom Metazoa; phylum Chordata; class Mammalia; order Carnivora; family Felidae; genus Panthera; species Panthera leo. The sequence continues at coordinate 60,380,455 of NC_056680.1, read as the reverse complement.
CCAGAGCAAGGCCCTGACTCTTCGATTCTGTGAAGGCCGAGGGTGGGGGAGCTGCAGAAGAAAAGTCTGGAGCCAGCAGAGGCTGGCTGGTGGGATTAAGGGGAGAAGGTGTCTCCACGACATCCGAGTGTAGGGCGAGGCAGCAGGTGCTGGCGTAGAAGCTGCCACCCGTCATCCAGGAGGTCCGGCCAAGAGAATTCTCGAAGGTGGCTCCACTGACCCACAGAATCTCCGTGTAGATGGAGCAGCCTCCTTCTGGAAGGTGCCATCGTGGACTTTCATAGCCAGAGAGAAGTCAGTGCCTGGCTTCAAAGGACAGACTGACCCCTGTGAGGGGCTAATGGCTGGTGACTCAAAGCTGAAGCCAGTGCTCAGTGACTGCTCTGAAGATCCCAGTGCCCTTGGGAATTATGTTAACTCTGCTCTGCCCGAAGCCTGGATAAGACAGCACATGGGGCGCCTGGGTGGCTCAGTTGTTAAGTGTCTGACTTTGGCTCGGGTCATGATCTCACGGTTGGTGAGTTCGAGCCTCACGTCAGGCTCTATGCTGACAGCTCAGAGCCTGGAGCCCACTTCAGATTCTGTCTCCTCCTCTCTCTGCCCACCCCCCCACTTGTGCTCTGTCTCTGCCTCTCAAAAATAAAGAAATGTAATAAGAAAAAAAATTTAAAAAAAAGACAGCACATCTGCTCACAACATGGTTTACCAGATGATTTTAGGCCCACTGATGAGCCCACAATGGCTCAGAGAAAAAAGATTCCTTTCAAAATATTACCATTCACTGACGATGTGCCTGGTCACCCAGGAGCACTCATGGATGTTTCCATGCCCTGACACGGCATCCATTCCTCAGCCCGGGTTCGAGGAGTCATTTCCACTTTCGAGTCTTATCGTTTGGAAGTACATTTCGTGTGGCCACAGCTGCCGTAGGTGGTGATCCCTCTGATGGATCTGGGCAAAGTCAACTGAAAGCCTCTGGGAAAGATTCACCGTTCTGGATGCCATTAGGAACTTCCGTGATTTGTGGCAAGAGGTCAAAACCTCAGCATTAACAGGAGTGTGGAAGGAGTTGATTCCAGCCTGAGGGAGGGCTCTGAGGGGTTCAGGGCTTCGGGGAGGAAGTCACTGCAGGGTGGCAGGAGCAGCAGGAGAACTGGCATCAGAAGTGGAGCCTGAGGGTGGACCTGAACTGCTGCATCTCGTGGTTACTGGACGTGGGGTCCATTCCTGGTGGAGATGCCCTGACGATTGTGGGAACGACAACAGAGGACCCAGGATATCACGTGGACTTCGTGGAGGGGGCTGCGGCAGGGTCTGAGCAGTTTTGAAAGAAGTTCTGTGGGTAAAACGCTGTCAAACGGCACCACACGCCAAAGAGAAAACTTTGGTGAAAGGAAGAGACCATCAGTGCAGTGAACTTCCCTGTTGTCTTATTCTGAGCAGTAGTCACGGCCACCCCGGCCTTCAGCTGCCATCACCCTGATCCGTCGGCAGCCGCCAGCCTCGGGCAGACTCCCCGCCAGCAAAAAGATGACGACTCACCGGAAGTTCGGAGGATGGTTAGCACATTTTAGTGATAAAGTGCTTTTAAATTAAGGTGTGAATGCTGTTTTGTAAGACATAATGCTGATGCATGCAGAATAGACCACAGTGTAGTTTCAACACGACTTTTGTGCACACTAGGAAACCAAAACGCTTGTCTGGCTCACTTTATCGCGGTGCTCTGGAACCGAGCCTACAGCACCTCTGACATACGCTGGCAAATAGCCACGGATCCCTATCACGTGCACCTGCTGTGGCGTCACAGGCTCCTTCCTCATGGGCACTCAGTTCCCCTTCAGTCGGCGAGTTCTGGACCTGGGAACTCACTTGCCCAGGTTTGGAAGCTATGCCTTTCTGTTGGGACTCTCCACCAGGGTGGCCGACCTCAGCCTTGTGCTCATCCTTTCTTGACCCTAAGGATACAACACCCTGTTAGCTTTCTCCTCAGAGCCCTGTAGACTAAGCCCCTGGGCAGTGAGTCTGACCTTGTCGCCCAGCACTGTGATTATGTGCATTTTACTTCTGGTCTCTGCCATTAAGGGATCTGTCACCCCCCCACCGCCACTGGCTGGGCATCCAGCCCTGGTCTAGGGAGGACAGCTCCCAGTGAGCCTCTCGGCTGGCGTCCCTGCATCGGCATGTCTCCTACCACCTTGGCAAATAGACTGTCCTCCCTGCCCTCCCAAGAGCATGGCCAGCATGTGGGTTTTTAATCTCATGGAGCAGAACAGTGGTGATGGACCCATTTCTCCTCTTCTGACCACTTGCTCCACAATCTTCAATATAAATTCAAGCACTTAAAGTGAGTATTGTTTTTTTCAAACTTCCAAGAGCTACCCTCAGCAACGCACTGAGCCGTCTCTCCTGACCCTTGCCAGGGTGCTAAGTCTTGCACCACTGAGAACACCCGTGTCAGCACAGTCTCTCTCCTCCTGCGCAGGGTGCCTCCCTTGACCCTGAACCTGCCGGTACGTGTCAGCGGGGCTCACAGCTCCTCGGGCATATTTCCTTCCCCTCCTCTCCTTGGTGGGTCCACCGCCTCCCCGGCTGGGCCACCCTGACACGTGGCCCTCGGTGTGGCCAGGAGGCGAGGCCAAAGCAGTTTCTGATGAGGGCTCACCTTTCTCTTTGAGACTTCTGCTTGGTCTTCACGTGAGAGAGCCTCCTTCTACGACAAAGCTGTTCTGTGAGCCCAGAGGGCTCCCGGCAATCCTCACACCATCTAGCCACACGCTGAGAAGACCAGTCACGTGTGCCTCCCCTCAACTCCTTGCTCCATGCCACGTTGACACACCTGAGATGAGCCACGGAGTATCAGCACCATGTGAATCAGAAGATGCCGCCACCTGCCGGCACCCCGCTGCACCCTGCAGCCTCCTCTGGGCCCTACAGTGCGTGCGGCACCTGCCCTCCAGCTCCGCCCACCTTTGGCTGCAGGAGACCAATGCTGCCGGGCAACCTCTTCCTCTGATGCTTCCTTTTAAATCCAGAGACCCGAGCCAGCCGCTTCTTCTGTTTGGTGATCGTACCACCTCTCAGTGGCCACTCAGGTGCACTGACCCCTCCCCCAGAGCCTTGGTCCCAGACCACGTGGGTGGTGGCTCCCTTGGGCAGCAGGGGTGGGTGGGGGCCTTCGATGAAGCTTCTGAGAGCACACTCAGAGGGTAAGACTGGGTGGACGCAGATTCGGGTCTGATCCCGCTAGGAGCTCTGGAGCGTGAACAGCGTCATGAGTTCCTCCATCATCCCTCTGAAGGGACAGATGCGGTACCCCTGTAGCAGTCCGCCGCTGGCCGGGGTCCGGCATGTGGAGGCGAGGGCGGCCAGGCTTAGCAGACGAAAGTTCAGAACGCCCAGTTAAATTTGAATTTCAGATAAACCACTAACGAAATGTGAATAAATGTCCCAGTCTGCCGGTCCTAGGCGTGCGTGATGTCGCTGGTATTTCCGGGTGGGCTGACTTCACAGATGGATGGGGATCTCGGCAGGCCCCACACAGTGTATTACAGACAGGACAGGTCTGCAGCAGCTCCACACAAACAGCCACAGTTGAGAGCTGAGGGTTAAGAAAGTAGGTACTTCGTGCTTTACACGCTTGCTACTGTGCAGAACTCCTAGGTGGACTGTTACACAGAGTTTTAGTGACATTTGGAGATTTAGATGGAGTTTTCAGGTGGGCATCCTTTTTTCCACTTAAAACAAGTGGTGTAGGCTCCTCATGTTGGGAGTCAGTTCCCCAACACGTTTCCAAGGCTGCTGCACAGGTCACGAGTGCAATTCAAGCACCGTAATCAGGACACTCCGTGGGGAGCGGCGTCCTCCCGAGTTTGGCCAGTGGAGCAGTTACTCCCGGAACAAGTCAGAGGGGCGAAGACAGCGTTTCCCTCGATCCTTCCAGACATAGTGCACCCCACCCCCCATGTCTGCAGCTGACAGGGCCAGAGCGAGGGGGCAGTGTGCGGGGAGCCCCAGCCACAGCCACGGGCTCTCAGACATGGCCCAGGCAGGTCAGAGGGTCAGGTCTCAGGAAGGCCGATCTGCTCACCGTCTCTGCTCAGGTCAGTTTTCCCGGAAAGCCATAACCTGGAAGGGAGTCCAGTCCAGCTCCTGCCTCGACTCCCTGGGCTTTTCTTGAGCCTGCCGTGTTGAAAGTAACTAAGGTTTGAGCCCCACGCCTTGCTTCCCACATGCGGCCGGTGTAAACACTGAGAGTCCTTAAGGCCGCACCAGCCAACACTGAACTTGTCTGCAGGGTTCAGAATCTCATATAATGAACAGTCCGGAGTAGGTGGTTCGCAGCCCAGCACAGTGCCGGCCAGAGGCCAGGCTCTGGTCAGCTCCACTGACTATCTTGGCCTGCAGGCCACAGCGCCTCGGTCCAACATGCCCAGAGATGCTCCAAAAACAAGAAGGGCAGGACTTCTGCCCGTGTATCGTCCCCTGAGGCCTCTCTCTGCACACCTCTGGACATCTCACAAAGGAGGGTGTGTAACAGAAGGCTGGTCCGTCCCCCAGCACCGGGTGCATTGTCAGCGGGCTCTTGGGCGAAACAGAGGCTCCCTGGACAAGAAGAAGGGGGCTGGGCGGTGGTGGCCGGAAAGAGCGTGAGCCCCCACCCCTGGGAGCATGGGCAGCCCCACTCATGGCCCAGGAGAGGCCCACCCTTCTGGCCAGAGCCAGGGCCCATGACCCGGTTGCAGAGATGGCTCCCAGGCCACTCTGGCCTCTGACTGTGGGGTAGCTGCTGAGCCGTGCGAACCTGCGAAAGGCTGGGGTGTCCCCTGGTGCTGGGGCCCAGGATGGATGGGGTCTCCCTGTCCTTTCAGCGGCTTCTCATAGCGATGCTGTCCAAGTGACGTGTGGTTGTGAGCCAGAGAAAGAGGAGCGGGACGTGGCAGGAGCCGTGCCTAGTGACCCAGGGCCTCCTCGCCCCCGGGGATGAGGACGGCTCTGACTCGGGCAGAGCTGGCCAGGGCAGGGCGACTCAGCTGTCGTCCAGGCGACGACAGTCCTGCGGAACGCTGGGCTGCCTCTGCACAGGTCTGGGCGGGGAGCATCGCCGGCTTCACAGGCACACAGACAAACCCATGAGGACGTGTGCTTGCCTGAGGCCTGGGGAAGCTGGGACCATGAGGCGCAGGTCCCAGGCCCTCCCGGGGAGAGCCCTGCCGTGCAGGCAGGCAGGCAGGCTGTCTCTAGGGCCCTGTATCTCCCCTCCTCTGGCTGCACCCCTGCTCCCCTGGCCTCATCTGCTGCTCTTGGAGATGATATGCAGGCTGTAAAATTTACCTTTTTAAGTGTGCAGTCTGATGACTTTTGTCAAATGAACACAGGTAACCGGCATCACCATGAGGATACCGTCCAGAGATTCTGTCTCCCAAATAGTTCCCTTGGCCCCTGCTCCTGGCTGTCAGCACCCCCTCCCTCTCCCAGGCCCTGGACATCATTGGTCTTTGTTTTTGCCTTTTGTTTCTTTTTTTTTTTAAGTTTATTTATTTATTTTGAGATAGTGTGTGCAAGCAGGGAAGGAGCAGAGAGAGAGAGACAGAGAAAATCCCAAGCAGGCTCCGTGCTATCAGCACACAGCCTGATGTGGGGCTCAATCCCATGACCTTGGGATTGTGACTTGAGCCAAAATCAAGAGCCAGATGCTTAACTGACCGAGCCCCCCAGGCGCCCCTGAAGGAAGCCTTACCTATAAGTCAGAAAACTTTTCAAGTTCCCTTTCTCATGTCTAAAGTTGCCTGTGGATGCCTTTATTTTATCCTTGATCAGATTACCAAGACTTTGCTATTTTATTGTCCTTTTCCAAGGGTTTGGGGTTTGCAGCTCAACTTTACTGTTGGTTTTGTTTTTGTGTTTTCTGTATCAGTCATTTCTGCTTTTACCATTATTGAATTTTTAATTCTAATTTTCTTTAGGCTTACTTTGTTTTCTGCATGTTAAGGTTTTTAGCATCCTGAGGCGCATGCTTAGCTCACTGACTCTTGTAAGGATATGAAATGTCCCTTTGAGCACTGCTTTGGCTCTTAGCCATACGTTTTGTGTTCAGAACGCTCATGGTTATTCATTTATAAAGGGTCAGTAACCAAACTCAAACTTCCTGTTCAGCCCAAGTGCCATTTACAACAGCCCCACTTGCTGGGTGTGTGTTAAGTTCAAGCCGCTGTGAGTGTCTGTGTTTCTCCAAATGCTTCTGGCATTGTCTGCTGGCCCCTGTGCAGGGAATGTCACTCTCTACCTGCCATTTTCCACCCACACACAAGGGCTGTAGGAAGGAGACATGAGAGGCCCCGTCCAGAGCTCTGTCAGTCCCCTCCACACCCCCGAAAGACGCCGTGCTCTGCCAGCGTCAGCTTGAGCTGGTTATTTGCTTATTTCTTCTGCCAGATTGTTCGCAGTTACAGAACTGAACATGAGTCACTTCCGTAACCTCAGACAGAGCACAAATTAGGTACTCGGTAATGGTAACTACAAAGTGATCCAAGGCCCTTTCTGATCTCTGTTTTTGTTCACTGATGCTATCATTCTGGGTATTAATTAGGCCACGCTTAATTGCTGTAGCCGATTCGCCAAAACAGGAAATATGTCAACTCCGTGGACTTGTATCTTTCACTCCCCTAATAACCAGGTGCAGGTGTTAGCCAGCCACTGGGGCCTCTTCCTCATCTCCCTGCCCGAGTAGCCCACATAAAGTTTAGAAAGACCCTGGAAGCACCATTCACTTCTGAAATGCCTGACCCACAAATGGACAGATCATTTCTGCTCAAATTTCACAGATAAGAGTCACTGCCAGGGAGGCTGGGAATATAGAACACAGGCCAGCCACGTACCTGTTGCTGTTACCATGGTGCATTGTGGCCCATACCTGGCAGTCTCTTCCACGGTCCAGACACCCGGCCACAGCATGTCCACGAATGCCTATGTTCTTCACCATGGAATGCACACTCATCGCCTACAAAGGCAATGACACCAAATCATGCGCAGTCCCCATAGCAGGGGCCAGTGTGGGCATCTCCACTGCGTACACGCACCAGTGAGGGTGAACCGGTGGTCTGGGAGCCATGGAAGCTTGTGTTCTTCCACACTTGTGGGTGAGGGGAGCACAGGCAGGTGTCTTCAGCAAACATCCACATTGAAAGAGGGAAAGATAGAGAACACAGAAGATGGGCGGGTGGGGACACATGTCTCCAGGGACTCAGGTTGCTCCCTGTGGAGAAAAAGCAGTGGCAGAAGCCTCACACTTGGGGGGATCCGTCTGTGAGCCAACATTCCAAGAAAAAAACCCCTTCACACCCTACTTCTCTACGACAAAGTTTAAGGCCCACGGGTAATTCTGTGGCTTGAGAGAGCAACGGAATTTTCAGGTCACACTCATCAGGCTTTCACAAAAAAGTTCCTCAAAACCTAGGTAGACGTATCACCTGCAGGCTCACAGACAGTAACAGTAACCGGGCTCTCGCTCAGGTATGGTTTTCACATCTACTTTCTTCCTTCTTCCATAACCCTAACCCTAACCCCTAACCCTAACCCTAACCTCAGCTGTAACCCTAACCCCTAACCCTAACTCTAACCCTAGCCCCTAACCCCTAACCCTAACCTCCCCCTGGTGGCTTAGTAGCATCTAAGGTCATGGTGACAGGGCCTTACCATCAAATGAGTCTTTGCCGTAGGGCCGAGGCTCTTTGTTAAGACAGACAAACTGAAGGGGCCCTCTCAAAACACACTTCAGGCTTATGTCCAGTCCAGGGGGTCCAGAAGACGCTGACTTCCCTGCCCTGCTCACACCCCCAGTGCGAGGCACCTGCGGAGTGCATGCTTGAGTGCTGACCCGTCTGGGAAGGAAGTGCTGATTTTACTGTAAAATAAGCAGCGTGGCTGTCAGTCTCTCTCTCTTTCCAAGTAGGTTCCACGTCCAACATGGGGCTTGAGCTCTCCACCCTGAGATCAAGAGTCACGTGCTCTACCGACTGAGCCAGCCAGACACCCCCAATTCTCTCCTTTTTTATTGTGGTAAAACATAAAATTCACTACTTGAACCACTTTTTACATGTACAACTCCGTGGCACTGATTACATTCCTGATATTGTGGAACTGTCACCATTTCTTCCAAAACCCTTCCGTTGTCCCAGCGAGAAAGTCAGGAAGACCTCATCCCTCCTCCCACATTCCCCTGGGAGCCACGATCTGCTTACTGTCACTATGAATGTGCCGTATCTAACGTCAGCGGGGTCACCTACCATGTGTCCTTGGGTCTGGCTTAGGTCACTGAGCACAGCCATTGGGCGCCACCCATTGGGCGCGTGTCAGGACCGGATCGTGTCTCATGACTGAACAGTGTGTGTGCCCGCGTGTTCTGTTTGCTCGTTTGCCTTCCGGCCGTGGTAATAGCATGGTGACAGATACTGGCGCATAGGTGTCTGAGTCCCTCGTTTGGGTTCTGTGGGGAGTGTACCCAGGCCTGCGATCGCTGGGCGGCCCGTGTTTTCCACAGCAGCTGAACCAGTTCACAGGGCCGCCAGCAGTGTGTGTGGTCTCACTCTCTCCACAACCCCAGCCACACGTCCTTTTGATGTGTAATCTAGCCGCCCGCGAAGGCTTCACGTGGCATCTCACTGTGGTTTGGTCTGCGTTTCCTAAATGTTACTGACGTTGAGCATTTTCTCATGTGCTTTCTGTCCACTGGTCTGTCTTCTCTGGAGAAGTGTCTGTTCACATCCTTTGCCGGTTTTTCAACTGGGTCGTTTGTCTCTTTGTCGCTGAGTTGTGAGAGTTCTTTGTACTAAACCCTGCATATCAGACCCTCATCAGACAGAGCCCGTGGCTGTCATCTCACTGTCCTGACAGCGGGCTTTCATGTACAAGATTTTAACTCTGATAAAGTCAAATTTACCTATTTTGGGGGTCATATTTAAGAAAAATCATTGCCAAACACAAGGTCATGATTTGCACATACGTTTTCCTCTAAGAATTTTATGGTTTGAGGGGCGCCTGGGTGGCTTAGTCGGTTAAGCATCTGACTTCAGCTCAGGTCACGATCTTGCGGTCTGTGAGTTCGAGCCCCGCGTCGGGCTCTGGGCTGATGGCTCAGAGCCTGGAGCCTGCTTCCGATTCTGTGTCTCCCTCTCTCTCTGCCCCTCCCCTGTTCATGCTCTGTCTCTCTCTGTCTCAAAAATAAATAAACATTAAAAAAATTAAAAAAAAGAATTTTATGGTTTGAGGCTTCTTGAATGTGTATATTCATGTATTTCATTATGTCTGGGAAGTTGTTTCCCTGTGTTTTTTCCAAATACTTTTTCTGCCCCTTTCCGTCTCTCATCACCTTCTGGGACTCCTGCAATACTCATGCTGATGTGTTTCATGGCACCCTGAAGTTTCCTCAGGTTCTGTTCATTTTCTGTCACTCTTTTCCCTTTCTGTCGAGCACACTGGATAGCCTCTGTCTTCCCTTCGGGGTCACTGACTCTGTCTTCTGCCTGCTCACATCTGCTGTTGAACCCCTCTAGCATTTTATGTTTTTCATTTCAGCTATTGTACTTTTCAGCTCCAGAATTTCTGTGTGGTTCCTTTATATAACTTCTACTTATTATTGTCATTCTCTATCTATTCATACATCATTTTCCTAATTCCCATTAGCTCTTTGTCTGTGGTTTCCTTCAGCTCATTGAATATATTTAATTGAATGTCTTTGGTAATTTCAGTGTTTCCTCAGGGATAATGTCTATTAAATTCTTTTTCTCCTATGAATGCGCCGTATTTTCCTGTTTCTTTGTATTCTTTGTAATTTTGTTGTTGTTGAGAACTTGGCATTCAGTTTTTTTAAATGTTTACTTATTTTTGAGAGAGAGAGAGAGAGAGAGAGAGAGAGAAAGCAGGGGAGGGACAGAGAAAGAGGGAGACACAGGATCCTAACAGTCTCCAGGTTCCGAGCTGTCAGCACAGAGCCCGATGCGGGGCTCCAACCCACCAACCACGAGATCATGACCTGAGCTGAAGTCGGAAGCTTAACCAAATGAGCCCCCCGGGTGCCCCGAGACCTTGGCATTTGAGTAGTATAGTGTGGCAGCTCTGGACACTAGATTCTCCCCCATAAGGATTGGTTTTCTTGCTTGTTGAGGACTGCAGTTGTCCATTTGTATAGTGACTTTTCCAAACTATTTTCTGCAAAGTCTGTATTTATTTTTTAATGTTTTTCAAAGTCTGCATTTGTGTGTGGTCACTGGAGAAGTTTCTGTTCTGATGTTTCTGCATCAGAGAAACCTGACCTGACAGAGAATTCCTTAAATATCTGGATTTAAAAACAAACACACAAAAAACAAAAACATTGAACTGGCGTTGTGTATCTCTCTAAGTCCTCTGCTACATGTGGCCAGGGAAGCTGCTGGGGCTGGAGGTGAAACAAAGACAAGGTGTGCACTAGGCCCTCAGGAAACCCAGAGCAAGCAAAGTGTACACACAGCCTCAGTCAGCCAGCTGCTCTCGGGACACGGGCTCTGTCCCCATGCCATGACAGGGATCAGGTGTGGCGGCTGGTTTGTGCACACTGCTCACTCACAAGCCATCAGCAACCTCTCCCTTCTCTAGCACTCCCTTGGCCTCTGTAACTGTCTGATCAGGCTCCCCAGTTCCAAAATACAGCAGAATCTTGGATTGCGAGTAACTTATTCTGTGAGGGTTCTGCAAGACAAGCAAACATTTCTAACAATTTTAATTTGAAAATGAGGGGCGCCTGGGTGGCTCAGTCAGTTGAGTGTCCGGCTTCCGCTCGGGTCATGATCTCGTGGTTCACAAGTTCGAGCCCTGCGTCGGGCTCTGTGCTGACAGCTCGGAGCCTGGAGCCTGCTTCCGATTCTGTGTCTCCCTCTCTCTCTGACCCTCCCCCCACTCATGCTCTGTCTCTCTCCGTCTCAAAAATAAATAAACGTTAAAAAATTTTTTTTAAAAAAAGAAAAATGAGTGATGTCTTGCAATACAAGTTGTATGTGACGCCAAATGGCACATGATCACACCTGAGCCAATGGTTCCTCTCTCTCTCTCTCTCTTTCTCTCCACCATTATTTGTGGTGTCCCCCAATCATTCTCTTTTCAGACGATAAGCCTCGTTGATTTAGGGCAAGGCAGGTATCAAAAAGACTGTGCTCCCTGCCTGTCTCCTTAGAACACTACAAAATAATCGGCAGGCACAGGGACAGAAGATTGGCTTTAGACCCACATAGACCTAGAGTATGGGATGGCCTGTGTTCTAAACTCTGACCCGGGGGCTAAAGCAACCTCTGGTAGCAAAAATAGCTACAAGTTATCGAATAGCGTGGATAGCCAAGAATCTTATCTACACTGTCCTGTCCTGTCAACAGCCCTGTGAGGGAAGGAAATTGTTATCTCCACTTTACTGATAGGGAAACTGAAGCTCAGGAAATTAAGTGACTTGCCCAAGTCCTACAGGCAGAGAATGGCAGTCAGTCTTCAGGCAGTCAGTCCTCACAGTCCTGTTCTACCCCAGCACTACCCTGCCTCCCCCACAAGGGGTCCTAGAGGATCCATCACTCTGCCTACCAATGTGCAGAACCCTTCCTCTCCCTCACTCTCACTCTGCCCCTTTCTGCCCAGGCCTCCTGCCCCAGCCCCACCTGCTGTCAGAAGCAAGCCCTGGGCACTGCAGACCTCGGAGGCTGTGACGCTTCACCTGCCAGCTGAAGCTGAGGTCTCTGAACATTTCCAGCCTGGAAGCAGCTCCAGAGGCTATTTTCTGACCCCTGGTGTGTGCTTGGCCTTGACTGACCTTCCAGCACACCTGGGGTCAGGCTGACCTGGGGACCTTTCCCATGGGCCTCGGTTTCTCCACGTAAAAAGTGCCAGCCCTGAGTTCACAGGTCATTTGTGGTCCACATAAAGCATGTGGGACAGCAGGTGGTGTGTGGAGGCCGCTGGGGGCTCGGTGTCATGACCCCTTATGTTCTGCGGCATCTAGGCTCAACTCCACCTTGCTCTGTGCCTGACACCCTCCCTCCCCTGGGCCCGGGCCGGCCTTCACACGAGGGCACAGCCAGTCTACCCCGCGGTAAGCAAACACTTGCAACACTGTGCTGACCTCCAGGCCTCATTGCATCAGTGCAGAGAGACCCCGCACAGGTGCCCCTCATGCTGGGTGCTCTGGCCCTGTTTTCTATCCCATGGGGATACGGGGTCAGCCAAGTTGAACAATTTGACTGTGAACCTTCAGAGCCTGGACTCAGTTCTTCTCAGGAGACCTCCCCTTAGGACCTGCCTGTCCTCCCAGGCTGGCACTGGCCAAGCCTGTGAAGGGTGAAGAATCCAAGAGAGAGAGTGAGGGGGAAGCCACCGTGTCTCTGACGGTCTCGCCTCAAAAGTCACACTGCCATTTCTGCAATATCCTTGTACTTACACAGGCTAGGCCTACTCAGCATCAGTGGGGACTGCACAGGGGGCAAATGACAGAGGAGGGCTGGTTGGAGGCCCTCTCAGAGCCAGCACATTCTTTTTAGAGAGCGTGTCACAGGCATCTTTCCACGCCAGCAAAGGCAGATCAGTCCTACCATCTTCCGTGACTCCTGAATGTAGCATAACTGATTGAACTGGTTCCCTGTACTTGGATATGTGGGTCACGTGCCACTTTTTGTTTGTGTGTGCCACTTTTGATCCTAGAACCTCTATCACTAAACATGTCAGATTATTTCCTAGAGATAAATTAAGAAGAAAATGAAATAGTGCTGTTGCCTCCGCTTTCTGAGTGATCAAGGGATGAGAAGGGTTTCCTGTGACCCTGCTCTGTCACATATCCTGCTGTCTCTCCCCATTAAGGGGGGGGAGCCCATTGTCAGCCAGCTCTGCACTGTTGTTGTTTTTAAGAACGCTTAAGCAGAAACTATGTTTATCCACTCCTCTTTAGGACCACCCTCGAGACACCAAAGGCTCTAAGTATGTCCCTCATAAGCCATTGTCTCTGAGGTCCAGCCTTTCCAGGACCTTCTTCTCTGGACAGGTCAGACCCTCATGTGGAGTCCAGTACTGAGCCATTTGGTGTCACCTCCGCATCTAAAGAGGAAGCAGTGACATGGGGCAACTGGTGGTACACAGGAGGGCTGGGAGTCTGGCTCCGCAGGACTGACTGGTGTGGGGACGTTGGGACCCTCTTCCTGCCACACTGGACACCCAGAATGCAAGGAGGTGGCCCCAGGAATGGGCTCTGGGGAAGGATGCACGCTGGTCAGAGTGCAAGCTAGAGAGGGCAGTCAGTGCAAGTCCGACAGACTAGAAAGGTGGGGGCCTTGTCCACCCCTGCCTCCAGGAGGAGAGAGCCAGAGGACCCAGAGCCTCTTCCCAGGTGCTGTGCACAGGAGAAGGGCAGCTGGTCCAGAAGCCTTGCCCCATCCAAACCCCGAACGAGTGCCACTGCCTCGCACACACAGAAAAAACAGTGGCTCAGAGCCAGGGACTGGTGGGTCAGTGACCCGTCACACTTGGGTGTAGTGAAGGCGCTTTCGCTCTATTTTAGGAAAGGGATCGATCTTGTCAAGGTTTTCTTCGGGGTGACCGCACTGGCCATTGGCGGGAGAGCCTGGCATTCTGTCCCCCACCATCCCTAACCCTAATCACTCAGGAGCCCCTGCTAATTTTAGCACGGCCTGGCAGGTGCCACGGGGCTTGACAAGTTCACTCCGCGGGCGGGGGGCGCTGCGCACCGTCCAGCATCCAGAACGAGTTCCATCCTGGACCTTGCAGGCCCAAAACCCAAGAATGACCTCCTGACTTTTAGAGGCAAGTTTTGACAGTTTGGAGGCAATTTACGGTTTACAAGCCCGGAAGGAAACAAGTATTTGTCACTTGGGGGGGATGGCCCTGGGCCCTCCACCCGTCAGACGGTCCCCCCACCTCCCCGCCCCCTACCTCCCACCTACCTCCCCGCCCTCTACCTGCCACCTACCACCCGGCTCCTCCACAGCTCACCTCACTTCTTCTCCCGCCCCGCCCCCGTCCCCTGGGCTCGGCTCTCATTGGCCCGAATGAGGTCTTGCGCACGCCCACGGACCAATCTTGCGGCTGATTGGCCGAAGGGACACACCCACACCCCACCCCCAGAGGAGGGGAGGGGAGCCCTGAGCATCCAGCTCCCTTGGGGGGTCTGCCTAGGCCAGGCGAGGGTCTGGTCCCCACCTTCTCTCCTGCCTACCGGGGCGCAGCACCGCCTTACCCCCACCCCACCCCTACCCCCGGAGCGTAGGAAACGCAAGTCTGACCCCTCTTCAGATGAAAGTCCGCCAGGGATCCCCTATCCCGGCTCTGGCCTGTGCGGGCCAGGCTCTTCCCTACCCCTCCATGTGTGTGGGGCTCTCCACTGCGGTTTCCTGCCCCCCAGCGTGCTGACCACCAGCCCTGGCACATCTGAGGACTGGAGGCCACATGGACTAGTCCTGTCCCCTCCCCAGAATCACTGGGCAGCTAATCCCCACACCACTGTGCAGAGGGCGTGGACACCGCCCCACGGCCTTGTCCCCACGCCTGTTGTCAGCCTTGACCCTAAGCAGGCCCCCTTTGCCCTCTGCCCTGACCGACCTGGTGGCAGTGGGCAGAATATTTCAGCAGCTGCCTGCTGGGCTCAGTAGGTGCAGAAGCCCCGGGCAGTCTGCTGAGGGCAGCTCTCTGGCAAGGTGGCCCACACCTTCCCAGGTGGACCTCAATCTCCAGGGCTGCTGCCCTCCCTGCCCCTCAGCAGGTAAGAGTGTCCCCACCTCCCCAAAATCCTACCTCTTGGCCCCTCGGAGAGATGGCAATGGATGCCACGAGGAGCCAGACCCAGATGCCCTTGAATCTGGTGAGGGTCATCCCAGAGCCACGAGGGTGGTTCCTTGGGGCACACAGGGCAATGGGTTCAGCAGAGCAGACGTCAGGTGGTGCTGTGCCCCTGGAAGGAGGCATCTGGGCCAAGAGGCAGCTGTGCCTGTCACTGGCCCTGTCACTGCCTATCCTGACACCCATGGTGCAGACTCGCCAGGAGGGGTCTCTAGAGTACTTGCTCCTGTGCCAGCAGGCTGAGACCACTGTAGGCCCCTGAGAGTCAGAGACTGAGGTCCCTGAGCCCGTCCCAGCTCTCTGGAGGGCAGTGGGAGCCCTGCCACGTGTCCAGCTGCAGCCTGGCCCCTGTGTTCGTGGGGCCTCGGTGGCTGTACACACAGTGGGCAACCCTGGGCCAGTTGCCCACATATTCCTGAGGAAAAGGATCCCCAGTGCCAGTCCCAGGCCTACCATGAGGACCAGAAGAACCAGTTGGACATGCCCCCGAGTCGGAGAGCACTGGGCAGTCTGTCTTCCTGCAGAGCCCAGGCCAGGGCACCAGAAACACTGCCTGGAACGTGGGGGAGACAATCAGCAAGAGACCCCCCCCTCCTCCATGTTTGGGTATAGACATGAGCCCTAGTGATGTGTCCTGTGGCCTCCTCGCAAGCAGGGGGTGGGTGGTAGTTGTGGGGAAAAGGGGGACAGGCTCTGTGTGAGCTTTGTTCTCCCAAGGCTGGGTCTGGAGGGGCAGGCAGCTTCCTGGAGCTTCTCAGGCAGAACCATGACTTTCCCAGGCAAGTCTTTTAAGCCAGTGTGACTGACAGCAGCATGACACCCGTAGGAGACTTTTGTAGTGGGGTCTGGGCCCTGAAATTGGGCAGGAAGCAGCCCAGTGGGGTAGGGAGGTGGGCCCCCGGCTGGCACCGTGGGCTGGGGAAAGTTTCCTCATTTGTAAGAACAGGGACCCCTATGGTACCTGGGTCCTGGGGTGATTTTGCAGGATAAGGGAGAACTGCAGAAGCTCTGAGCAGGGGCCTGGTCTGGGATGTTCCCAAGGGGTCTGTGAGGCAGACTCCCACCCCATGACTTGAGCCCCACCCATGTCCCCCAGACACTCAGCCTTGAGGGTGGAGGGGGCTGCGCAGGTCAGAGCCCCTCCTGTCAGGGTTGGGTGCTGACAACATGTGGCATCTGCGGGCCCTGATACGTCTGAAGGGTGTGCACCTCCCACAGTGAGAGGCAAGGTCAGCTGGAGGCCAGTGTCACCTTGCGGCCAGCCAGAGTATTGGACCACTGCCACAGACCCTCCCAGCATCCCTCCCCAGCCTGTACCCCCAGGAACAGGGAATGAAAACAGCAGGGTGGGCAGGGGAATGAATGTCCACGGTCCTGCGGTATGGACAGTGCTGGACCCTGCAGTGCCCAGCTTGGGCAGGGCATGCTGCAAGGGCAGGTGACCCCATGTTCCCTACATGCCCCACATTGCCAGACATGGGCCTCCACACCACACACCCTGACCAAGCAGTGGCCTCCCCAAGACCTACAGTTACAGAAATGCCATCAGAAATCCAGATTTGCCTGGGAAAGTGCCTGTATTTAAACGTTGGCAGCAAATTTAAGTTTTTGAGAATATTGCACTGGAAAATGAAACCCACATTGATGCAACTTTATTTACAGAATGGAATCTGTAGTGAACAAACATCACCTCACGGGTTGACTCCCCCTCAGACAAGGGGCTTCCTTACCTTGCACTGTCCCCATCCCTCCCCTGCTGTGTTCTGTCCTCTCCCTGCTGTGCAGTATCCCCCTCTATTGTGTGCTGTCCCCTCCCTGCTGTGCAGTGTCCCCTCCCCTCCCTGCTGTGCAGTGTCCACTCCCTACTATGGGCTGTCCACTCCCTGCTGTGGGCTGTCCCCTCCCTGCTGTGTGGTGTCCCTTCCCCTCTCTGCTGTGCACTGTCCCCTCCCCTCCCTGCTGTGCACTGTCCCCTCTACTGTGCACTGTCCCCTCCCCTCCCTGCTGTGCACTGTCCCCCTCCTTGCTGTGTGGTGTCTGGGAAGGGACGGCAGGGACAGGAAGGTCCGGGTGACATGGGGTCTGCTAGAGTCCCAGCCGGCCAAGCACCATGCTGTTGCAGAACGGGATCTTGGACAGAAGTTGCTGGGTGGAATGAAACATTAGTAAGTCCAGGTTGCTCTCTGACCAGGTGTGTGACTTCCTGTGATCTCCGGGGTTCCACAGAAGGGTCTTTCTAGAGGACCTAGAAGCCGGCCGGCCAAGCTGGGGTTTCACCCGATGTCAGTGGCAGGGAGCCAGGTGGGCCTGGACACAGAGGGTGAAAAGCCCCTCCTGTACCGGGCTCCAGCCATGCCGAGTGTGTGTGTGGGGGGGTGTCACAGCAAATGGGTCGGGACGCGGCCCAGCAGGGCCTGAGGCTGGACCTGCGCAGGGTCTGCCTCTGTTTCACGGAGTCTGCGATGTCTTACAGTGGGTCCCTGGGACAATTCTGTGTCGGGGAGCCATCCAACAGCCTCTTGAGGGCCTCAGACAGCAGCTCTTGCATGTGCGGCCTCGGGCGCTGGCCAGGAAGCGAGCTGGCTGACGCACCTGCACTTGAGGTTCTTTGAGCCTTTGCTCCATCTGGAAGATGAGCAACTGCTGGCGGCTGCTCCCCGTGCTCTGTGATGCTGTGACACTGATGCTGTGACACTGTGATGGGATGGGAGGCAGCTTATGTGGTGCACTCAGCTCCAGGCACGGCGTGTTGGCAGAATTCTGCGAATGTTAATGCTTCTACACCTTCCTGGCACTTTATGTTTGCGAGACTGTAGCCCCAGGCCTCTGTGAACGCGCCTGGATCGCTTCCCAAACAGTGAGGGCAGTGAGGGCGGTGAGGGCGTCTAGCGCTGTGCCCTGGAGGGACAGCCTCGGGCAGGGACAGCCTGGAGCTGCAAATGGCCCTGCAAACACTGGTGTGTGGTTCTGTGTCTAGTCACAAAATTTATTCAGCCCCATCCCTTTGTGACATTCCCTGGGCTCAAACTCTAAGTATGGAGACTCTAAGGTCCTAAGGGAATGTCACTCGAAAGGAGACACGGTCCCTAAGCAAGGGTCTGTGTCC
Source organism: Panthera leo (assembly GCF_018350215.1). Taxonomy (NCBI): domain Eukaryota; kingdom Metazoa; phylum Chordata; class Mammalia; order Carnivora; family Felidae; genus Panthera; species Panthera leo. The sequence continues at coordinate 60,362,499 of NC_056680.1, read as the reverse complement.
ATCAGAAATGCTGTCGGGTACAGGGAATGAAAGCCCTGCCTTAACTGCGGCTTTCGGTGATCAGTGTTCGCTCCCCCATCACTGCCTGGAGGTGGGTGGGTGCAGAGCCAGCCAAGATCCGCGATCCCCTCAGGTGGGGCCGCCCTGCCTCTCTTCCCACCGTGGGTGGTCTGCCAACAGCTCTTCCCTCAGCCTCGCCTCCGCCTTGCTACAGGGCAGCTGCTCTGGTGCCGGTCATCACACCCTTACAAACCTGCATTCACAGAATGGAGGGGCACTGACTTCCAGGAAGGGACGGTCCTGCTAAAGCCAGGCTTCTCTCCCTGTCATTGGCTGGAACTGGGCCACCTGCTTGACGCTTAACCAGATCCCCAGCAAAAGGGCGTAGGATAGCTGTGCTCGGCTTAGCCCAGTCACAGGCTGTCCCTGGGGCTTGGGGAGGCACTGCCTTCCTCGAATGTGCTACACCTGTGCCTCCGTGCACACTGCTCCCCTCAGTCCCTGGGCATGGATTCGTAGAGGCAGGATGACCAGAGCTTTCTGGCGGTAATGCCAGCTGCCTGCTGGCCGCCAGACAGGCTCCCAACAGGCTCTTGCAGCCATGTCCCACTCACTGTCCTGGGCGGCACTTTCCTCCCCCCACGGCAGGCATCTGCAGTACCGAGGGGGGCTGCCCTATCTGCACCCCACCCTTCGGCATCCCTCAGGCCACATGTGTTGAGGGACTGCTCTTGGAACTCTGCTGTTTTCATCTGGGACCCAGGGCTGGAGGGTGAGGGAGGCCCTTGGTGCGTGTGGGACCCCTGCACCCCCAGCTGCCCTCACTCGCCCAGCTGCCCTCACTCCCCCCAGCTGCTCTCTCCCCCCAGCTACCCCTCCCCCCACAGCTGCTCTCTCCCCCCAGCTGCCCTCACCCCTCCAGCTGTCCTCACCCCCCCAACTGCCCTCACCCCTCCAGCTACCCTCACCCCCAGCTGCTCTCACCCCCCCCAACTGCCTCTCCCCCCTAGCTGCTCTCTCCCCCCAGCTGCCCTCACCCCTCCAGCTGCCCTCACACCCCCAGCTGCTCTCACACCCCAACTGCCTCTCCCCCCCAGCTGCTTTCTCCCCCCAGCTGCTCTCACCCCTCCCAGCTGCTCTCACTGCCCCCCAGCTGCCCTCTCCCCCCCAGCTGCTCTCTCCCCCAGCTGCTCTCACCCCTCCCAGCTGCTCTCACTGCCCCCCAGCTGCCCTCTCCCCCGCAGCTGCTCTCTCCCTCCAGCTGCCCTCACCTCCCAAGCTGTTCTCACCTTCCAGCTGCTCTCACCTCCCCCAGCTGCTCTCACCTCCCCCAGCTGCCCTCAACCCCCCCAGCTGCCCTCACCCCCCCAGCTGCCCTCACCCCCACAGCTGCCCTCACCCCCCAGCTGCTCTCACCACCCCAGTTGCTCTAACCCCCCAACTGCCTCTCCCCACTAGCTGCTTTCACCCCTCCCAGCTGCTCTCACTGCCCCCCAGCTGCCCTCACCCCTCCAGCTGCCCTCACCCCCCAGCTGCCCTCACCCCCCAGCTGCTCTCACCCCCCTAGCTGCTCTCACCCCCACCAGCTGTTCTCACCTCCCAGCTGCCCTCACCCCCCAGCTGCTCTCACCCCCTCCAGCTGCCCTCACCCCCTCCAGCTGCCCTCACGCCCCCAGCTGCCCTCACCCTCCCAGCTGCTCTCACCCCCCCCAGCTGCTCTCACCCCCCCCAGCTGCTCTCACCCCCACCCCCGCAGGCAGAGCAGATCCTGGCCGACTTCCAGCTGCAGGAGGCCGACTTGAAGAAGGTGATGTGGCGGATGCAGAAGGAGATGGCGCGAGGCCTGCGGCTGGAGACCCACGAGGAGGCCAGTGTGAAGATGCTGCCCACCTACGTGCGCTCCACCCCGGAAGGCTCCGGTACCGAGGCCCCGGGACAGGCAGGGGCGGGACCCACTGGGGAGCTGGTAGCTCCTCACCTGGAGGCGGCTGTCCCTGGTCCCAGGGGGCAGAGGCAGCCAGAGTACGTGCTGACAGCTCGGACTGTCCCCAGAGGCCCAGGACGGCTCCACTAGCCCAGCCCTGCATCTTCAGGATAACTGCCCCCTGCCCCCACCTCAGGAAAACTGTTTTTGTCATCTCATAACGAGAAACCGGTTCTCTGTGGTCAGTGGGGGGAACCCCAAGCCCAATCCTGAGTCTGGGCCCTTCACTAGGCCTTCACTTGGGCCCTGGGCTTGGCATGACTTTGGTCCGAGGCAGGGGACTCCCACTGACTTCCCTAGCTCACCTTTGACTCTAGGGATCCCCAGATGCCTGGTGCCAGCAGCCCCTTGTCCAGCTCCTCTGAGCCCCACCCTGCCCTCCTCTCCTTCCCTCCCTGGTCTTGGGGTCCTGCCGGCTGGCACCCAGAGGCTGATGTGCTTCTCCCTGTGGCTGCAGAAGTTGGGGACTTCCTCTCCCTGGACCTGGGCGGCACCAACTTCAGGGTGATGCTGGTGAAGGTGGGGGAGGGCGAAGAGGGGCAGTGGAGCGTGAAGACCAAGCACCAGATGTATTCCATCCCCGAGGACGCCATGACGGGTACTGCTGAGATGGTGAGCAGTGAGGGGCAGGGGCTGGGGGGCTGGGGCTGGGGGGCCAGGGTGGGGGCTGGGCATCAGGGGCCAGGGGCCCGTGGGGCTGGGGGCCAAGGCGCTGGGGCTGGGAGGCCAGAGGACTGGGGATGGGGACCAGGGGACTGGGGGTCAGGGGCCTGGGGAGCTGGGGGCCAGGGGCTGGGATCAAGTCTGCCTGGGATCTCAGCACTCCCTCGACCTGGCAGGACGGCCTGCCTGTCCACCAGGGGCAGGGGCACCTATTGGCAGGAGAGCCACTCGGCCTCAGAGGGCCCAGGGAGGGGGCTGAGTGGCCACCAGGCATGGCCCCAGCAGGTCACATTCCTGCCCAGTTTTCCAGAAAGGCCAGACATGTGACAGCAGCTGCGGGAACACGCCCCTCCAATGGGCACACAGCCCATTCTGCCGTCTCCCTATGTGTCACCCCATCACCTTCCACCAGCATGGACATCAAGTGGGGTGATTGCAGTCATCACGTCTGCCCATGGTGGGGGGACTCAGGAGAGGGTGCAGAAGTACAATGAGCCCTCGGGGGAGGTGGGCAGAGGCAGAGGGTTTCAAGGCAGGAGTCCCGTGGCAGCCTGGGCCTCACCACACCCCTGCATGCTGTGGGACTGGACGTGAAACAAGGCAGCAGGGATCGTGTGGATGCCTCCTGCAGCCCCAGCTGCCAGCAGGGGGCAATACCCAGTGCTGCAGACAGGCCCACACAGGCAGGCTGGAGGCCAGTGGGTGGTGGAGACAGAAATCAGCATTACGGCCAGGGCTGTGCCTCTGTCCAGAGTCTGCGGCTGGATGTCACTGGGTCCGCCAGGAGGGACAGGCTGACAGTGCACGGCCTTGGGCAGGAGTCCCGCAGCAGGGGTCCCGCGGCCAGCTCTCCCATGGTCAACGGCCAGTTTGCTGTGTGTCCTCCAGCTCTTTGACTACATCTCTGAGTGCATCTCCGACTTCCTGGACAAGCACCAGATGAAGCACAAGAAGCTGCCCTTGGGCTTCACCTTCTCCTTCCCCGTGAGGCATGAGGACATCGACAAGGTGGGGCAGGTGTAGGGCCAGGGGCGGAGGGCCCCCATGAACCCCACCGTGCCTTCACGTGTAGCCCCCCTTTGGGGAAAAGCCTTGGTCCAACCCGTGGCTCCATCACTTACCTTTCGGGAGACTGGGAACTGGTTACACGGCTGATGCTGTCTGCCTTAGTCCCCCAGCGCCCTATAGGCCGGCAGCACCATCACCCATCAGAGATCAGGAGACAGGCTCAGGAGGCGGTGCTGGGGCTCAAACACAGACCGCCAGACACCAGCACAGCTGTGTAGCACCACAATGGGCTGAGGCTTCCCCTACGTGCACACACGTGAAGTATACACACACGTGCATTATAGACGCTATGTACGCATGTACGTATCAACCATACACGCACATATACACGCAGGTCAATTACACGTACACACCAACACATGTTGGTTATACACGTGCATACACACGTGTGTACATCATACATACGTACACCCATCAACTGTGTGCCCTGAACAGGTGCACACACACCAACTACATGTGTACACATGTAAGTTGCACACATCAAGTGTAAACATGTTGCACACACATACAGCCTCTCAGAGACAAGCCAGCTCAGTACCTCCGGCAGGAACGGCATCCCATGCTGGTCTCCCAAGCCCCCTCCCCACAGCACACCAAGGGCCAGATGGTACCTTCTCATGCCTGAGGGGGCGTCCTGGGGGACATGAACCCCAGCTCCATATGGAGCTGCTCTCCTCAGGACCTCATCCCTACTCTGGGAGGATGCCTCTGGGCTTGACAGTATAAACACTGTCACAGTGGCTGGAACCCAGCCTTGCAGAAATAGGAAATACTCATAGAGAACGCTTCTCAAACTTATGGGTCCGCTTGGAGCCTATTTCCTGCACTGTGCAGCGGGAGATCCTCACCCTGCCCCCAGTGTCCATCAGGAGCCACAAGACCTCACGTCTTCCCTCAGGGCATCCTCCTCAATTGGACCAAGGGCTTCAAGGCCTCAGGAGCAGAAGGGAACAACATCGTTGGGCTCCTACGTGATGCCATCAAACGGAGAGGGGTGAGGTGGCTCCCCGTGACTGACCTGGGACCCCCCTCCCCTCAGGCCAGGATGCCAGGGAGGGCCTTCTGGGCATCCTTCACCTGGCTGGACACCAGCCCCATCACTGCTGCCTCTGTGCCTCCTGGCAGGACTTTGAAATGGACGTGGTGGCGATGGTGAATGACACTGTGGCCACGATGATCTCCTGCTACTATGAAGACCGCCGGTGTGAGGTTGGCATGATTGTGGGTAAGGATCCATGCCCTGCCCTGCCCTGTCTGGGGGCCTTGGCCTCCACGAGAGACAGAGCAAGGCTGTGCACCCCTGCTGGCCTTGGTCTCCAGGCCTGAGGACTGAGCAGTCAGTGATGGTCAGAGCAGGGCCCCTGTGCCAGGCAGAAACCCCAGAGGTGACAGGGTCTGGGGTGGTCTCGGGGAGATGCAGGGGTGTCCTGGGTGCAGCCAGTGCTCACTGCTGATGCACAGCACTGCACGGCACAGCAGCTATACATCTGCAGGGCTCATCAGGGTTTAATCACACCACCTTGTCTGGCAAATCGACCAAACGGGACACATTTGTCCAAGTGGACGAGGGTTAGCACAAGTGATGTCATCCCTTCCTGGACGGTCTTCCTGTGGCCCAGAGCAGCCGGCCTGTCCCCCCCCGAAGTGAATACCGGTGCCGGGAGTGGAGGCAGCTCTGGCCCAGTGGGCCTTCCACACCGGCCTCAGGACTTTCCAGAAGTTCCTGAGGCCTCAGGAGTGTTTGCTGAGGATCAATCCCATTTGATTACTTATCTACTGGGCACACAGGCTACTCGAGTGTCCTGCAGCCTCCAGGCTCTGGGTCCCCAGAAAGTCAGTGGCAAAGTTGTTTGCTTCACTGGGCCCTTCAGAGCCAGACCTGCAGCTTGTCTATGCCCGCAGGAACCCACTTCCAGCCATACACACGTCCTCACCTGCAGCCTGACCGCTTCGTCCCTCTTTTTATTTCTCACATCTTCTGCTTCCGTTCTTGACTTTCAGATGGCAAGCTGCCTCTGAGTTCACCAACAGAACAGAGGCTGCAGGAACCCACTGTCCTGGCTCTCCCCTTCGGAGCTGCCCAGGGCAGCTGAGTGGGGGCACAGTTCCCCAGGACACCCGGCTTGGTGCCTGAGCCCTGCAGCTGCTGCCCAGCACAGACGGCAGAGGGGGGCCTGTGCTCACAACCACCCTGCAAACACTCTTCTCAGGGCTTAAACGCATGTTTGTGGGGTGCCTGGGGGGCTCAGTTGCTTGAACCTCAACTCTGATCCCAGAGGCGTCAGGCTCTGAACTAAGCATGGGGCCTGCTTGGGACATATTCTCTTTCTCTTTCTCTCTCTCCCCCTCTGCCCCTCCCCTACTCATATGCTCTCTCTCTAAAAACCAAACCAAAACAAATATGTTTATGATAATTACCAGAGTCCAAAAATCGGGATAATGCACATCAAAGTCTGGGTTTCTGGGTTTTTTCCTACAAAAAACTGGAAGGGCCTGCATCACTGGGCCCCCATTCCTCCTGGGCAGCTCCACCAACTAGCATTTAAGATGATGTCCCTGATGGTTTTAGGGGCGTGCCGCCCATACAGTCACCCTCAGAAACCATTTTGCAACTTGATAATTTATCACCAAAGGACACCACCTTTTCACTCTGCAAGGGACTCTGCAAATTACAAATCCCAGAACCAGCGCCATGTGCAGTAACCCACGTGCTGCTCCCTGGGGCCCAGGCTGTGCCTTACTCACCTCTGAGTGCCCCTGAAAACAGGGCCCAGAGAAGCTCAAGCACATGCAGGGAAAATACCGAAAAGCAAGGCTGGTGCACAAACAGAATAAAACCATAACCCCACACACCTCTAGGTGGCAGAGTCCTTGGACACATTTCATGGAGTCCTCCCAAGTCCCTGGGGTAATAGGAGGAGAAGATGTCACCATCCCTTCCTGAAGAAGGGGAACAAGCCCAGAGAAGTGGCCTCATTTGTGCCATGTCACACAGCAAACCCAGGTCTTCTAGTGCCTGGGAGAGCCGCCTTTCCATTAAGGCGTGCAATGCAGTGGCGGGTGCGGAGGGCTCCCGGAACACCCGGCCACAGGGGGCTTCCTGCAGGGTGGGGGTGGAGAGGCGGGTTGGGGGGGGGGGCCTGACCCCGCGCCCCCCACAGGAACAGGCTGCAATGCCTGCTACATGGAGGAGATGCACAACGTGGAGCTGGTGGAAGGGGACGAGGGCCGCATGTGCGTCAACACCGAGTGGGGCGCCTTCGGGGACTCCGGAGAGCTGGACGAGTTCCTGCTGGAGTATGACCGCGTGGTGGACGAGAACTCCCTGAACCCTGGGCAGCAGCTGTAAGGACTACCCCTCCCCCTCGTCCTGCCCCTGCAGGCAGATGACGGGCTTGTTTTTAAACAACTCGCGGGGCGGTGGGGGGAATCAAACCGACCATCCCTTCGCCAGCTGGCTCCTCTCTCCTTTGGCTCACACGCACCCTGTGAACCCGGAACAGTAGAGATGTGAAGGGTTAGTCCGCAGAAAGAGCGGCTGTGAGCGGATGAGCCGGGCTCTCCCCCGGCCGGCAGGTGACCACCGGCATAGGGCGGCTCTGAGACCCCCAAGCAACGGGTTCAGCCCAGAGTTCCCCAGAGTAGACCTCTGTTCACGTTCACAGGATGCACAGTAGGGTTTCGCAGAAGGCTGCGGTGTAGCCTGGACAGCTCTAAACCGGCCGCACAGAGCCTGAGTCGTTGCTCTCCTAATTCTTGAGCTTCGTCTCTGGCCCTCATGACCTCCGCTCTGTCAGTCGTACCCAGTGTACTTACCGATGAAAATACGCGGGCTCACAAATGCGGAGCACGTAGGCGCCAGCTCTGCGCACACCAGGGCGCAGGGCCCAGGGCCGCCAGCGGTGGCCGAGGCCCCAGGCGGGTCACCAGTCCCTCCGCGCCCGAGTTTCTGTAACCACACCGGTACTGGGCGGTGAGCGTGGGACGATGCCTGGGCCTCAGAGGGGCTGGACCGAGGGGCAGGGTGCAGAGGCTCCAAACCCAGGTTGATAAATGAGGGAACAGGTAGGAACCCGGACTTGCACGCAGTGTCAAGTGCCCCACCTGGCCCTCCTCGTGGCTGCGCGTGGGGACCTCCCTGGGGCAGCTGAGCACCGCACCCTCTCCCCCCCCCCCCCCCCCCCCCGCCCCCGGCTGCGGGAGATGACCCGGCCGCCCTTCGTGCAGATACGAGAAGCTCATCGGCGGCAAGTACATGGGCGAGCTGGTGCGGCTCGTGCTGCTGAAGCTCGTGGACGAGAACCTGCTCTTCCGCGGGGAGGCCTCGGAGCAGCTGCGCACGCGCGGCGCCTTCGAGACGCGCTTCGTGTCGCAGGTGGAGAGGTGCGCGGGGCGCGAAGGGCTCGGGGCGGCATCCAGGGAGCGGGGCGCAGGGGGCTCGGGGCTCCAGGGGGCGGGGAGCAGGGGCTAGGGGCAGGATTCCAGGGGCGGGGCGCAAGGAGCGCAGGGGGCTCGGGGCGGGGCGCAGGGGGCGAGGTCTGGGAGCGGGAGCGCAGTGGAGCCCACTCCTGGGCAGCTGATGCGACCCACGCGCCCCCTCTGTGGCTCCGCACCGCCGTGGACGTCGTCTCACTTGATCCACGCAACAGCCCCGAGGCGCGCCTGTGTATCCAAGGTTAGAGCGGAGACCCTGGGCTTAGAGAGAGGCGCAGTGACCAGCTTACTGCTGGTCCCTGATGGAATCGGACCCGCTCCTCTCCGGAGCCCGAGCCCCAAGCGCTTTGCCTGGGTGAGGTGGGCAGGGGAGGGGTAGAGGCCGCCGCCGCCGGGGTCGGGGTCGGGCCGGCCCGGGGCCGAGCGACCCTCCTGCGACGCCCTCCCCTCCGGCCGCCCCTGCCCCGCAGCGACTCGGGCGACCGCAAGCAGATCTACAACATCCTGAGCACTCTGGGGCTGAGGCCCTCAGCCACCGACTGCGACATCGTGCGCCGCGCCTGCGAGAGCGTGTCCACACGCGCCGCGCACATGTGCGCCGCGGGGCTGGCGGGCGTCATCAACCGCATGCGAGAGAGCCGCAGCGAGGACGTGATGCGCATCACCGTGGGCGTGGACGGCTCTGTGTACAAACTGCACCCCAGGTGAGCGCGCGCACGTCCGCCCTTCCCGTCGGGCCCCAGCGGCCCTCCTGGGTGCGCGTCCTGAGGGCGCGATGCAAGCGGAAACGAGCTATCCCGGGACTCAAGGGTTATCTCCTCGTCTCCCAGACGAGGAGGAGGGAGGGTCCCCTAGGCTTACCCCCTCCGCGTGCTGCGCGCACCCTGAAGCTGAGCTGCTCTGAAGAGGCGGGGTGGGGGGGGCGGCGTTTCGGGAGTGCAAAGACAGGGGGCGCCAGCCCTGCTTCCCCTGCTCAGCTTCAAGGAGAGGTTCCACGCCATCGTGCGCAGGCTGACGCCCAGCTGCGAGATCACCTTCATCGAGTCGGAGGAAGGCAGCGGCCGAGGCGCCGCCCTGGTGTCCGCGGTGGCCTGTAAGAAGGCCTGCATGCTGGGCCAGTGACGACAGAGGCCACGAGGCAAGGAGGAGGCAGGGCTCGCTGGACCTGGGCTCCTGGGGACTCGCTCCCCACAGGAGCCCCCCAGCCTGGCCCAGTGAGGAGGTCTCTTCGTTGTAAGGACCTGGACGCCTCGCCTCCTATCCCCGTGGTGACCCTGGAAGATGCGGAAAGGCCCGCGGGGAGGAGGGGGCGGGGAATTGCAGCGCCCAGGGCAGGCCTCTTGCCTCAGAGGCAGTTGGTGGGACAGCCACCAACCCTGACTGGGTTGGGAGCTGAGATGAGCAGGAATGGAGACCACCCCCACCCCCAAACCCCCCACCTATCCTGCTGGAATCAAGGACCCACACAGAGGGGAGCTGCTCACTCAGGACTTTGCTGCATTTCTGCACTGCCTGCCTCTTGGCGCCTTTGGCCATGTCAGCCTCCCGTGGGCCCTGCTCTGGACCCTGCGGTGGCATGGGGACTCAGCCCACTGGGAATGCAGCCCTGCTGACCTGGATGGACCTAGACCCGGGTTCCACAGGGGTCCCAGGCTGCCAGCCACCCGGGCCTGGCTGTTTTCCTGCCTGGTGGGGGTTGGGAAGTGGGAGAGGACGGGCTCCAGGACTGGTTCCACAGTGGAGGCAGCTTGTCCCTGAGGCCTGGAGATTGTGGCTTTTGTGCTGTCTTACTGCCATCCACCAGTGGTTTGTGGTTTTGGGATGCACCCTCACAGTGCAAGACACAGAGCCCCTACAGCCCCTGCCCAGAGGGACCCAGGAGGAAGAGGAACCCCCCACACTCCCACCCACCGGCAGGCCTGGGAGCACCCCTGTGATGGAGTCTTCAGCTCCCATGGGGCTGGCCTGGAGAGAAACCTCAGGCAGCACTCAGCACCCAGGGACCCCAGGCCTCCCTCTTCCCACCAGACCTCCATGTGCCACACCAACCTCTCATGCCCAACCTGGGACTGTGTGGTTTTTTAAATAAAAGTTGTAAAAATTTAGAACATGGCCTTGACCAGTGTTCTCTGATGTCTGTGCATACTGGCTGTGGGACAGTAGGGAGACCTGATCACATGCACACAGACACTTGCAAGCCTAGGTATGTCTTGGAATTCACCCCCCCCCCCCCCGGCCGTGATGGGGAGTGTGCAGTGACACACAGACCTAAGGGTTAGAAATGAGGTGGCATTGGCGGGTGGTGGGGGTAGGTTCTGCATTGCCCCGGCTGGCTGCCTGTGGGGACGTGGGTGTGGACCCACTGTCTCTGGTCACTCAGCAGCTCTGCGGTGTCTGAGAGCCCCAGGGAGGGGCTTCGAGGAGTTAGGGGCCAGGGCACTGCTCTGGGAAGTGGGCTGGGCTGCTCCTGCTTCCGGCTGGTCTCTGCAGGGATCCCCTTGGATCCACTTGGGTTGTGACAGGGATGGGGTGAGGGGGGAAGGGGTTGCTGAGGTGCCTGCAGTGCTCCTGGGTGAGGCCTGTTTTGAGTTAGCTGAGCCCAGGGCCTGACACTGCCGACTCTCACCTTAGCCCGGTTACCTACAAACGCATTTACAGGATTAGAACATATGCTCGCTTTTCAGTGACAGGAGCTACCAGCAAATCTGGAAAGACTATTATTTCACTCTGAACTCAGCCTGCAGCTGTGGTTGGGAGCTGTCACATCCCCGTCCAGATGTTCTCTTGTGTTCCCAGATGTCTCATGTGGGACTGGTCAGAGCCTTTGAGTTCTCTTATTTTTTTAAGCTTTTTAAAAGTTTAGTTATTGTGTGAGAGAGAGAGAGCGCGCACACACCCACGTGAGTGGGGGGCAGAGAGAGAGAGAGAGGGAGAGAGAGAATCCCAAGCAGGCTCCACACTGTCAGCACAGAGCCTGAAGCACGGCTGGATCTGAGGAAATGTGGGATCATGACCTGAGCCAAAGTCAACAGTTGGATGCATAACCAACTGAGCCCCCCAGAAGCCCCAGGCCCTTTCAGTTCTCTTGAATTGGAGTCACGCACGAGAATTTGCAGGAGCGTCACCCAGTCACTTTGTCATCACTACCACTTGCTCCTCTCCCCGCAGTCGCATGTTGGACCCGTGTCAGTGTAAACTACCTCCTAATTGTTCTTCACAGTGCAGTTCAGGGCGTCCTGTTGATTTTTTAAGTTTTCTTTGCAAGTAGGTTATATATTTTATGAATTTCATTATCGTCAGGGAGGAATTATAAAATAGTTACTGTTACACGAAAGGGGCGTTGGGTCTGGCGGACTGACACGGATCCCTGCCACAGCAGCTGCCCTCTTTGCATCCCTCGCCCCAGGGGCAGAGCCAGGTTCTGGGGTAGAGGTGGCGGGCAGACAGTGCGCCCCCAACTTGTGTTCTAGACAGGCCCCAGCCCCCAGCCCCTCTCTGCCCTGGGCCTGGAAGCAGCCGGTGAGGCTGCAACTCTGGCAGAGAAGAGGGTGACAGGCCTCCGGCTCCACAGTGGAGCCTCACATGAAGGGTTCGTGACCGCTGTCATGGGGGTCCAAGGGGGTACTTGGGGTCCGGGTAGGGCACCATGCTCCAAGAGCATCACATGCAAGTGCTGTTTGGGGCCACAGCCAGCTCAGGGCTGCCTTCTGCCCCTTTGTCAGCGAGCCAGAGGCCAGGACCAGCCATCCTCACCCAGACCTCTGGGAGTCCCTGGGCTCAGGCCAGAGACCATCCTCAGAGCCACACACTGTTCTTCCCAAGCCAATAGAGGCCCCAGGCCAGCGCTCCTGTCTTCCTGGCCTGGGCAGGTTCTGGGCTGGACCTGCAGTAGGGTAACAGGGGAGACTTCTCCTTCAGCGGGGACACCTCATTCAGCATCCAGAGTGGTGACAGCCAGGAGCCTGTGAGCTCTGCCCTTGGGAGACGTTGCTGCTGATGGGTACATGCCCGGATGTTACACATCAGGGGGCCTGAAGGTCACCAGGAACGTGGCTGGAATCTGCCTGGGGCCCTGTCCTCCCCCAGCCCAGGCAGGGCTACCAAATTTGGGCCTGTCCTCTTCTCCTGTCCTTATTTGGTGCTCCAGGTGATAAGGCTGAGGCATAAAACGGGCTGTGGGCCCCTTGCAGCAACCAGGCGGCCACAGAGAGAGGATGGTGAGTGTCAGGTAGGGTCGCCAGAGGCCAGCAGACTCCCAGGTGCTGTCCTTGGGCTACAGGAGGGGTTTGGGGGTGGTGGTGTCACGGAGCCCACATTGGGCCTGGAGAGGTGGTGTCTGGGGACAGGAAGAGGGCCCTGGCCTGGGCTCTCCTGGGAGCTCTGGGGGTGCACCTGGAAACGGGGGCCTCTCCCCACACACGTGTTGCAGGCCAGCAGGAAGGCGGGGACCCGGGGCAAGGCCGCAGCTGCCAAGCAGGCCCAGCGAGGCTCTTCCAATGTCTTTTCCATGTTTGAACAAGCCCAGATCCAGGAATTCAAGGAGGTAAGTGCTGTACCCCCAGTGGCCTGGAACCTGTCCTGGCCCCTGTCCTTACTATGCCCGCCATCCAGGACCCTCCTGCCTCCGGCCCTCCCTGGGTGGGGGCTGTTCCCGCCTAGACACTCTGCCCCGCACCTCGCAGGCCTTCAGCTGCATTGACCAGAACCGTGATGGCATCATCTGCAAGTCAGACCTTCGGGAGACCTACTCCCAGCTCGGTGAGCACCTCCCCCTTCTCCCCACCCTGGGCCTGCTCTCACCAGGGCTGCTGGGTCAGCGGGAGCCCCCTGCCCACTGAGAAAGGACAGGCCCCTCACTCTCCACTGCTCTCGCCTCTGCTCCCCTCTGTCTCCTCCCCTGCCCCACCCCCACTGGGCCCAGCTTCCTTCCAGGGCACCTCCCTCCCTGGCCCTCTCCACCCCTGTGGCTATCACCCCCCCAGGGAAGGTGAGCATCCCGGAAGAGGAACTGGATGCCATGCTGCAGGAAGGGAAGGGTCCCATCAACTTCACGGTCTTCCTCACGCTCTTCGGGGAGAAGCTCAACGGTGAGCCAGGCCTGGAGTCTGCCTGAACCCCACCCAGACCTCAGCTGGACCACCCCCCCGCTGGCCCTTGCCCACCCAGAGGATATGGAGTCCTCCTTTGCACCCCAGACCCATGGGCACTGCTCACCCCAGCTCCCGACTTGGAATTGGGAAATGTGCCTTCAGCCTCCACTCCTAAGTCCCAGATCCTAGTCTCCCAGCCAGGCCTGCCCGCAAGGCCCGCCCAGCATCCCTGAGCCCCAAGGGATGTTGTGTATCAGGGAGGATGCTCCTACCTCTTCTGGGACATGACGCCCCCCTCCCTGGTTCCTCCTTGGTGGGGCCAGAGAGGCTGGGGGTGTGGGTGCTCACCTGTTCCCTCCGGCTCCCAGGGACAGACCCTGAGGAAGCCATCCTGAACGCCTTCCGCATGTTTGACCCCAGTGGCAAGGGCGTGGTGAACAAGGATGAGTAAGTGTGAGCAATGGGATGACAGGGGGTGAGGCCCAGGTGAGGGTGACCCCCCGCCTGTACTGTGGGGCTCTCTCTGCCTTGGGGGTGGCCACCTGGGCCACAGGAACCTCGTCCCCCTCATCAGACCACCTGTCGGCTCTCCCCCACCAGGTTCAAACAGCTTCTCCTGACCCAGGCAGACAAGTTCTCTCCGGCTGAGGTGAGGATTCCTGGTTCCTCGGACACCCCTCCCTTGCCGACCCTTTCACAGGGTCCTCGCCCCGCAGGGCACGGGGGAGGCCTTGCGGACCCCCCACCCTCATGGGCCTAGAGCAGGGCTCCGTGCAGGAGGGACTGTCTCTACCAAGGGTGACAGGCATGGAGTTAGATGGGAGTGTCCTGGGCTGGAGAAGCTGTGCATGCAAAGGCCCAGGCACGAGAGAGCAGCACTGGCATCTGGAAGAGCCTCTGTCCGTGCAGTGTCAAGCAGCACGGGGAAGGGAGGGGAGGCATCCCCATGGCCCCCTCGGGCCCCCACCCTCCACTCCTGTGTCTCTAGTCTGCCCACGGTCAGGTAGCAGAAAACATTAACTCAGAGTTTGGGGCTCCCAGCTGAAGAGACGTAGGGCCAAAGTGCAGCCCTGGGAGTGGGGAGGGGAGTGAAGGGTCGGCCCCCACCAGGCTTCGCTGGATGGACTGCCTCTCACCAGTCCCTGCCACCCCAGGTGGAGCAGATGTTCGCCCTGACGCCCATGGACCTGGCGGGGGACGTCGACTACAAGTCTCTGTGCTACATCATCACCCATGGGGATGAGAAAGAGGAGTGAGCGGAGCAGCCCCCAGGGTCACCACAATAAATGCTGTTTTCAATCAGACCTGCTGTGGTGGCCTCTCTGTGACAGATGGGGTGGGGGCAGGCAGGAGGGGTCTGTGAGATGAGGCAGGCACTTTGCCAGCTCACCTCCAGGTGCCCCATGCAGTTCTGTGACTATGAGCCATCATCTGCCCGGTTCACAGATGGGGACACATAGGCCACACCTCTAGGAGAGGAACCTGTGGACTGCACAGCCTCCCAGTCCCGAACCAGCCACACGGCGGGCCCTGCACTCAGCATCCTGAGGCCGCTAAGCCATGTTCTGGGAGGGTCCTGCTGGTGGGGCAGACCCTGTCTCTGTGTGCTGGCTCAAGTGGGCCTCCCTGTGCATGTGTGTGCTCTGTGTGTGCTGCGTGTATGCTGGGCGTGTGTGTGCATGTGTGTGTGCATGTGTGTGCTGTGTGTGTGCGTGCATGCATGTGCTCTGGGTATGTGTGTGCACATGTGTGCGTGAGTGTACTGGATGTGTGTGTGTGTGTGTGTGTGCATGTGTGCTGGGTGTGCTGGGCTCTGTGTGGAAGGCACTGAGAACCCATCTGGAAATAGACTTACTTCACTTTGGAAATGCAGAGGTTCCATAACAGGAAGCAGGGGCCAGAACGGGCTTCATGTCTCCTGGCAGGGCAGGGAGGGGGGAGGGGATGGGCGGGGAAGGGTCAGGCGGCTGGAGAGAGGGAGAGTTTTTCTCTGGAAGGGATTGTTAGTGTCTGGTCCCCACCTCATGTGCAGAAAATGGGCTGGGGGCACGGGGGTCATGCCTCCATCTGGGAACTGGAGGGCAGCAGGGGGACCGGAAGGGCCAAGCAAGGGCTTGCACTGAACCGCCCCCTCCAGCAAGCCTGGCTGCAGCCCTCAGCTGGGGTGCTGGAAGAGGGAGGAGCTGATCACACTCCCTCCCTGCAGGCAGCAAGCAAGAGGAAAGCCATTTCCCCCTGGAGAAGTGTTCAGTTTTTATTTTTATTTGGGACTTGCACTTGTAATTACGACATTGAGACCTGAGATTTAAAGTCAGCAGAGCACTTTCTATGGCTGATTAGTGATGGCAGGAGTCGTGGAACTGCCGTCTTCATGAGGAGAGCAGGCCTGCAGGGATGGCGGGAGACACAGCCCAGCAGGTGTTATAATTCTCGCACGAGTCCTGCTTGTTCAGCAGACTGATATCAAAAGATAAGGGGTAATTTCAGAAGTCAAGCTTCTGCAGAGAAAAGTTGTAAAAGACGCAAGGGACCAAAAACAGTGCCTTCAAAAAGGTGCTGGTCAGCAGGGCCCCTGTGACCTTGTTGTCTTCTGTAAGGTGTAGATGACCTACAGCAAGGCCAAGGGTTCCCATCCCTAGACACAGAGAAACACGTGACCCAGGGGAAGAACAAAGGGCCCCCCTCCTCCTCTGAGGAAGAAGCCATCGTTGCACCTATTAAAACAGCAAGTTCTGGGAGCGCCTGGGTGGCTCAGTTGGTTAAGCATCTGACTCTTGATAGCGGTTCAGGTCCTGATCTCATGGTTTCATGGTTTTGAGCTCCAGGTCAGGCTCTGTGCTGTCTGTGTGGAGGCTGCTTGGGATTCTCCTCTCTCTGTCCCACCCTCCCCTCCTAAAATACATAGATAAACATCTTTTTTCAAAAATTTAATAAAAAATAAAATAAAATAGCAAGTTCCTGCCAGCATCTGTGAACTGCACCCTCAACCCTGGACAACACGGGTTCGAACTGTGTAGGTCCACCTACACATGGAGTTTCCCCAACAAATACAGGACCGCCCCACATACCCACTTGTTCATGATTTTCTGAACATTTTACGTTCTCAGGCTTACTTGACTGCAAGAACACAGCATATAATACATGCGACACACAAAAGACGTGTTACACGACTATTCACGTTATCAGCCAGGCTTCCAGTCAACAGTAGGCTGTCAGTGGTTAAGTTTTGGGGGGGGTCACAAGTCATACATGGATTTCCGGCTGCGGGGCACACCCTCAGCCCTGCGCTGTTCAAGGGTCAGGTGTACGAGCATCCGCTCCTTGGCTCTTCCTCTGAACTGGCTGTGGCTTCCTCGTGGAAGAACGGGCACAGAAAACCTTTGACCAAGGCTTGTTTTATCTCTGTGTGCGAGCCGCGGTTCTGCTCCCACCCCCGGTGTCGTTGTCTGGTAAGGTTCGTCCTTTCTGCACCAAAACGGCCTGCACGAACTAGCTTGGGGTAACCTGACAGCAGAGTGTGTGTGTGTGAGACACGGAAGGCACAGAAGCAGAGACAGAGAACAGACCTGGCGCACGAGAGACACGGTACTGTCCGAAATGGTAGCCCCGGCCACCTGTGCCTGTTGGGCACTTAAAACATGGTGTGACTTGAGATGTGATCATGTTCTGAAGAGTGAGTACAAGAAAGAACATAAAATATCTCATTAATGATTTGCACATAGATTACGTATTGAAATGATAATATTTTTGATATATTGGGTTGGAGACAAATGTTACTAAAATCAATCTCACCTTTTGCTTTTTACTTCCTTAATGTGGCTACAAGGAGATTTTATAAATTTTTAAAATGTTTTATTTGTTTATTTTTGAGAGAGACAGAGCACAAGTGGGGGAGGGGCAGAGAGAGAGAAAGACAGAACCTGAAGCAGGCTCCAGGCTCTGAGCTGTCAGCGCAGAGCCTGACGCGGGGCTCAAACCCACAAACCGTGAGCTCGTGACCTGAGCTGAAGTCGGACGCTTAACCAACTGAGCCACCCAGACGCCCCAACGAGGAGATTTTAGCCATCTTTGGCTAACATCCCCTTTCCACTGGACACTGCTGAGCCAGCTGTGTGATGTGCCTGTGGTCTCTTAGGAGCTGGGGTTCTGACCTAGCACACAGGGGTCACGCCAGAGCTCTCTGCGAACCGAGCCCAAACGAAGCCCGTTTCATTTGGGTAGAGCTGAATCTTTGTGTTGTGGCAGAAAGGAGAGAGGGTTTTGTTTGCAGAGAGCAGAGCCCACACTAAGGTGTTCCGAGTCTGGTGGAGCAAAACAGGTGCATCGGGGGTGGGCCGGGCCTGTGAGTCCTGCCTGCCTCTGCCAGGCAGTCCACCTCGCCAGACACGGACATGGGACATGCACACCCCAGGGACTCAGGGTCGGGAGCCACCTGCCCCAGTTCTTTCCTAACCCGCCCTCCCGGGGCAGGGCCCCATCTGCAGATGTCCTGGACTCCCTGGTCCTGGCGGTCCCCTCCCCCACACCTCACCCACAGCCCACTCAGCTGGAGCCCATGAAGGAGGCTTCCAGCCTCTTGTTCTCATGGGGACTATGTCCACTCTGGGGGAACTTCCTTCAGCTCCGGCCCCTTCCTCCTCCTTCTCCAGGGGTTCACAGAGAAATACTGCGCCGTCTCCCCCAACACCCTGCAGACCCTAGATGTGAAGCCTGGCATCCTTGCAGCAGCCCAGGCCTCACAGGAGGGGGTTGGTGGTTGGAAACGCAGAATCTCAAGAGACCCCGGCAAACACTTGTTCAGGAGGGCCCTGGAGCCAGTGTGGCCTGCTGGGCCGGAGTAGTGGCAGGCAGGGACCCTGTGAAGGCAAGAAAACTTGAACCTTCTTCCTCGACCTCTTTTTGCGTCCATCTATTTGAAAGCTAAGAAGCCTCTTGCCAGTTTCACAACACAGGAAGCCCCCTCTCCAGTTTCCTGGGAGGGCAGGAGCATCAGTGCTGGGGACTGCAGCAAGCCCACTTCGGAAGGAAGACGGGAGTGTAGTTGAAGGTGATCGGCAAAGCCAGGTCCCTGAGCTCAGCCGCTTCTGTGGAGAACGGAGAAGACCTGCTTGGGGGATCTCTTAGGGGACTGCTGTGATGAGCTCTGGGTGAGTGCTGAGTCAGTAAGAGACCTGGTCCTTCTTTCGGGACTCCTGTGGCTGGTTCCCTGCCTTCCCAGGGGACCTGCAGCTCCATCCGTGTCCACCCAGCGCAGCTCTGTCTGTGTGGGCCTGGCCTGTTTGCTTCCCATTTTATCCTGGGGTCCCTCCAGCACCCCCCACCCCAGCCTGGGCCACGTCCCCTGCCCCGTGTCCTCCCACCCGGGCCCGCTCTGGCTGGCTGGTGGCGGCTCACAAGTTCTTTCCACCACCATAAAGACGGGGTGTGCAGCTGCTTCCGGGGCGTGGGCGGTGCTTAGGTTTCTGGGCGGTCGCCCCAGCCCCCCTCACCCCTCCTCAAGCCTGGACCCTCTCCATTCTCCAGTTTGGGCGGGAGGGTCTGGGGGGTGTTGCAGAGCTGGTGCTTTGCTCTGAAAGCAGGCGTGTCTAGTAAGGTGGGGAGACGAGTAAATAATAGGTCTAAGTACACTGGCCTCTTCTCTGCCGTGAGCCTTCTAGACTCTCAAGGCTTGAAAGGCTGGGGTATGGAGGCACAGGGGCCCTGCACTGGAGAAGGCCCCCCGGGGGTCAGCCTGCAGCCTCCCTCCCTGTGAATGTGAGCAACCTTGAACCAGCCCCACTCCTCCTCAGCGGTGCGCTTTCCTCATCTGTGCGGGAGAGGCTGCTGGCGTGTGCCACGTGCCTTGGTGAGCTTCTGGCCCCAGAGCAAGGAGCACACTTCTCAGGCTCACCACTTGCTGGGAGGTGTGACCCAGCGGGTGTCAGACCTGTATCGTGGAGCAGTTTTGTCCTCAAGAGACAGATGTGTGCCCTCCTCCACCTCCGTCCCTGGAACACAGCTGGATGTGGCCCCTGGGGCTGTAGGGCTCCTGCACTGGACCCAGCCGGGTCCCAAACGCCTGGAGGCACCACACAACCCAGATCCCCCCTTCATATCCAACACAAAGAGGAGTGAGCTCCGGTGTGACTACAGCCCTGATATTTGGACTTTCTCACCCTTACAGCAGAACCTGGTCCCGACCAGTACCGTCTGACCGCTATCCCCACTCCCAGATAAACTGAGGCAGCGCATGGCTGAGCCACCCATCTAGACCACACAGAGCCAGGAGGCGGCTGAGCCAGGTTTGACCTGCTTTGATCTTTGTGCAGACGGAGCCCAGAGCAGAGCAATGGCCATTGAGGCTGTGGGTCTGGGGCTCCCTCGCCAGGACCGAAACGGGTCACGGGAGGCCCCGCACAGCCTGCCCACATGCTGGGTCTGTGAGCCCCGATGTCTCCAGGCTCCACACACACCCGGGGGTTGAAAATGAGGACATCTGACAGCGCCCACCATGCCCTCCCAGCCTCCTCTTCTGAGGACTGATCTAAGTCCCAGACTAAGTCCCTGCAACACTAGTTTCAGTTGGGGACCACTGGACATATCCACAGGGCCGGGCGCCACCTAGCACTTGATTTCATTTTCCTGACTAAATGTGCAGACTGGGACGTGCGGATGGCCTGGGGTATGGGCTGGTTGGTGCCCAGTCAGCCTCTTGTGCTGTCTATTTGGGCGACCTGACAATTTCCTAGCACAAAAGGAGGCAGTGGCAAGACCACGGAACTTGGTGGCCTCAAGGCAGCAGGGAGGCTGCATGGTGGTTAAGGTATACAGTGTGCCCAGTTGTCTTTGGGGCTGCTCCTATCAGAAGGCCCGGCCTGTTTCTCCAAAGGGAGTCCAGGCTGGCAGCTTGTTGGCTTCTAGCAGCCTGGTGGCTTCAGGGAAGCCAGAGGCCACCAGGCCGAGACAAAGCCCAAGATAAAATCTCAAGGAAGGAGAAGTGTGGACCCTCCCACCTCAGGCTGAACTCTTGGGCCCCAGCCCCAGTCCAGTGGCCACGTCCAAGCTCAGGCGGGAAGAGATAGCGGGCTGCCTGGCACCATGAGAAATGAGAAATTGTGGCTTTAAGTCAGCAAGACTCGGGACGGCTTGTGATATGGCAGCAGAGTGACACAAGGTCTTATGCTCCGTCCTGATGAGGACAAACAGCAGCCCTTCGGTAACCATCTCCCCCACCCCAGGGGTCCAGAACCCCCCTGATCTCCTGCCTGCAGCCGGACCTCTCACCATCTGGGGTCCATCCCCACAGGGATGTGCTGCTGACACGCAGACACACACAGCACCGAAATAGAACTCTGTCGCTCCAGCCTGCCCTGCTTTGCGTCAGCATCACCTCCACTGCCCCTCTCGCAGGGCCCCTTCTGACTCTCCGCTTCCTCTTCCTCCTCCCCCACTCTGCACCCCTCTCCCCGGCTTCGGGCAGGCCCCCGTGGCCCCCTCCCATGGCTGACTGGGCTGGACCACCTCCAGTTCCCGCCAGGTTCCATCCTGGCCCTCCTTGCTATGGTCCTCTCGGGAGATGAGACCCTGCCATGGGCCACTGGCGACTGAACTGGGGTGGCCGCTGCTCCAGAGGGACACAGAGCAGAGGCAGCAGGTCTGTGGGGGACAGAGAGGTAGGGGTTGGTGGGGGGAGTGCAGGCCAGGTGACAGATGGAAGGGGGTGTCCTGCCTGCCCTTCATCCGCAGACCTGTGCCTATGTGATGACACCCACACTGTGCTTGGGTGCCTCTAGCTGGTTCCTGTGACTTGTGATTGGGACCCAGTTCCCTGCCTCAGGCCCTGCTCTGGGGAATGGATGTTCTTGGCTGCCTGGCCTGGGGCATACCTGCCGTGTACCCTGGGTCTGGGCCTTCAAGCCTCACCTTCCTCTCCTCTGTGCCTCCTGCACAGAGGCCTCCACAGCCCGGGCTCCTGCTGCTGGCCTTGCCCGGCCCCTGGGACCCTCCCTACATGGGCCTCAGCAAGGAGAGGCCTTGCCATGGACAGGGCTCAGTATTTAGAATTTCAGTTATGGGGAACCTGCAATCTCTCTAAACTTGTTTTCCTCCAAGTTAAATTAGAAAGCCACAGCTTCTAAACGAAAAAAAAAAAAAAGGCTGAATGAGATGCCTATTTTTCTTAATGTTTATTTTGTGTGTGGGGGGGGCAGATAGAGATGGAGACACAGAATCAGAAGCAGGCTCCAAGCTGTCAGCACAGAGCCCGATGTGGGGCTCGAACCCACAAACTGTGAGATCGTGATCTGAGCTTGACCGATGGAGCTGTCCAGGAGCCTGGTGGGATGCCTATTTTAATTGATGACACCTTGAGGCTTCTAAATATTTTCAGGATTCTATGTTTGCCTCTTTGCAAAATACTATTTATAAAGTAACTGAGGCAAGCAATGGAAAGAAGTCAGAAAGGCTTCTGAGAGCTTTTTTGCCCTCCTGTCTTCTATGTCTGCAGGCTAGTGGTGGCCACCTTTTGCCAGAGCCCCGCCTCCGGGGCCACTGTGCTCTGTTCTTTCTGCCAAGACTCCCTTTTCCTCTGAATCCCTCCCTAGTCCCTCCCTGCCCCTCTAAAGTTAAGTCTTGTGGGGACCTGGGGGACTCAGTCACGTCCGACTTTTGATTTCAGCTCAGGTCATGACCTCAAGTTCATGAGTTTGAGCCCCGTGTGGGGCTCTGTGCTGACAACTCAGAGCCTGGAGCCTGCTTGGGATTCTGTGTGTCCCTCTCTCTCTCTGCCCCTCCCCTGATCTTGCTCTCTCTCTCTCAAAAATAAATAAACATTTTAAAAAGTTAAAAAAGAAAAATTTTTGGCCTTAAAGGGCATAAAATTCCCAAGGAAACTGTAAGTTTGCTCAAACTCAGTTTTGATACTTGCAGCATCTGATCTTGTGAGGGCTACATCTGGATCTGGATGAAGCCCTTCACAACTGCTTGGTGCTGACAGGTTGCCTTCTGAATCCCCATGACAATGTATAGAAAACTCCTCCAACCAATGAAGATTTTTAATGATTTAAATATTAAATATGAAATATTATGGAAATAGCAAGGTGTCCTTACCTCCAATGGGATCAAATTATGAATGGCTCCAATATGCAAAACTTAGTAGACTCCATGCTGTGCTGGCTCTGTCATTAAAGTTCCTGGGCATTCTGGCTCAACTCCCCGGAGGCTAAAGTGAACCACCCCACTGATATTTCTGCCAAAAACACTGCTCTCAGGCCAAGCCTCTGTCACAGTGCAGAGAGATATTCTCTTACACTTGGAAAAAGTGACAAGAGATGCCCAAAAACAGGCCCCAGAAAAGGAAAAACAATACTGGGAATCTAATAATTTTTGGATCCATAAAAAGAGAACTCTGGGAGCGCCTGGGTGGCTCAGTCAGTTGAGAGTCTGACTCTTGATTTCGGCTCAGGTCATGGTGTCAGGGTTGTGGGATTGAGCCCCACGTTGGGCTCCATGCTGGGCGTGGAGCCTGTTTAAGACACACTCTCTCTCTCTCTCTCTCTCTCTCTCTCTCTCTCTCTCTCTCTCCTTCCCTCCCCCAATAGTGCACACACACTCTCTTTCTAAAATTAAAAAGAGAGAGAGAGGGAACTCTGGTTTAGACCAAATAACAATCCAGCCCTCCCAGAAATGCTAAAAATCCTACTTACCACTGTACATGCATTGAACTATTATTGTTCTAGTGACAAAATGACAGCACTCATGAACCAATGCTGATGGGCATGTCTGAATAAGGCCATGACAAGTGTCTACCTCATTTGTCCCACCTGCCCAAAGTATAAATCCAGAGAAACCAGTTCTTACAAATGGATTTCATACAGCTTTCCCTTCTCATGGATATAAATATGTTTTAGTCATTTTTACTTTGCCTTCTCACTGGACCGAAGTTTTCCCTTGTAGACAGGCCAACATCTGTTCTGTGGCCAAAGTTTTATTAGCAAAGATAACCCCCTACCTAGGGAACCCCCTTTATGGTTAGCAGGAAACCCATTTTACCAGACGCCTTGATGAGTTCATTGCAGTCTGACTGGTTTTACAATACTTCTGTTGTGCATACATCCTCAATCCTCAGGGCTAATAAAATGCACTAACAGCACTGTTAAGACTCAATTGGCAAAATTTGTAAAGACCTTCCAAATACCGTGGCCTAAAGCATTGCTGTTGGTCCTCTACATCTGGGATCTACCCCCTCGGAGCTCACAGATTCTCACACTCTGAGGTTGTCACAGGACATCCAGTACACTTGGCCTCTGCCTCCTCTGACACACAGTTGACGTAAAAGGTGATATACTTTCATATCGCAAAGGCCTAGCTGCTTCAATTAAAATAGTCTTGCTTTTTATGGAGCCCCCCTCATGGTGCGCTCCTGGGAGACGATGCCGGAAGCCTCACACCTTGCAGCCTGGAGATTTCATCTGTTGGAAGAGACACCTCCAGACTCTTCAACCCTCCTGGAAAGACCCTTATCGGGATCTGTTGAGCAACTTTGTGTAGACACACTCCCGGGAATAGACTCTTGGATTCTCGGGACTGGCCCTGCGCTACGTGTGGTGGCCTGAAAGTGCAGATTGTCTGGAATCCACACGGATGACATCTGACGAGACTCTGTCCCAAGATGCCTGGACTGGCCTGTGTACCTTTCCTCACTTCTGCGTCTTCTCTCTCTCTGATGGAAAGAAAATGCCCTTGTCTGCACTCCCAAACTATAACAAAAGGAGGATACCTCTTCCATGATTATGGTCTTTTGGAAACAGCCTCATCATCACCCTGGAAAAATTAATCTCTCTCTTGCTTTTTCTGAAGGATTAGAAGGTTCAGAGTTCACAAGTCTTTCTTTCATCTGAACTGTTAACTGACTCTGGATTCTTATCCAAATTCATGTCTCTGAATTTACAACTTTATGGACTATTATTGATAAAATGTATGTTTCTAAACAGTTCTTTTGCGATACCAATACTGTTTTAAAATATCTTTGAAGTTTTGCTGTTTTCCAAAAAGTTTATCAGCTGTTGCTTCACGTTTATTCCTGCCCCGTATCTTCCCAAAGGCACCTGGGTTTTCTCTCATTGTGTTCTTATGGTATCCACTATTCTGCTTCCCTGGTCACTTAACAGGAGGCATGCGTGACCCCCCGGTTTCCCTTTGTGGAGACAACCCTCCTCCCTGAGTCAGAATAAATGCCAGTAAATATTTCAGTTGGCTACTTTCAGATATAGAGTCCTGGTTTACAACCATCAAACACTTTGGAGTTGTAGCCTTACGTCTTCTGTTTTGTATAAATAAGTTTCATATTTTGTTTTTAAAAAAATGCTGTGTCCAGTAGTGATGTTGGCTTTGTGCCTCAGGATGATCTCCAACACTCAAGACCTAGAGAAAATGTAGACTTGGGATGGGAAGCACCTGCGAGGTCTCCCTCCTGACCCTTTCTTGTTGCTCACGTGGGGCCTAAGTGGTCAGCCGTCTCCGCCCTGTCCCTCCCATACAGCCCAGGACAACTAGGGAAGCTTCTTCCCGGAACTGAGGAAACCCTGACCCTCCATTAGGGATATTTTCAAAGAAAGATCTTGACCAAAGTGGAAAATGTGGAGATGAATACGAGGAAGGAAAGCTCTCACACCACCACTCGCTGTCGTTGTCGGTGCTGATTCAACAGGAACACGCTCCCTGGTGTGGTGGCTCCTACTTTACTACCCCTGCAGGAGGAAGAAAGGGCTCCTCCTGCACCAGCAACAGCTCAGCCAATAAGAGACAGCCACCGCTCAGCCAATGGGAAGCCACTACACTTCCAGCTCCCAGTTTACTCCAATGGACTTTCAATTTACAACAGCCCCTTTTCTCTGTGGAAGAACCTCTGCTTTGTTCTCTGGAGTTGCCTACGGTTTTGCTGTAGCTTGCTTGTCCTGGATTCCAATAATGTTATTCCTCCCCCCCCCCCCAACCCCGCCCCCCCCCCCCCGTTTTCTGGTAAAATAACTGACAATTTCATTTTTAAATTTCCATTTAAAAAAAGGTTAAGGTTTATTTTAGAGAGACAGAGAGGGGGGACAGAAGATCCGAAGCGAGAGCCACGCTGACAGCAGAGTGCTGTCACGGGGCGGAACTAACGAACTGCAAGATCATGACCTGAGCCGAAGCTGGTTGCTCAACAGACCTAGCCACCCAGGTGCCCCCCCCCCTTTTTAAAGTTTATTTATTTTGAGAGCGCGACAGAGCACAAGTAGGGTCTGGAGCATAGAGGAAAGAGAGAATCCCAAGCAGGCTCTGCACTGTCAGTGCAGAACCCAATGTGGGGCTTGATCTCATGAACCATGAGATCTTGAATCATGAGATCATGACCTAAGCTGAAATCCAGTCGGAGGCTTAACCAACTGAGCCACCCAGGTGTCCCAAGATTTTATTTTTTAAGTAATCTCCACACCCAATGTGAGGCTCTAACTCAAAACCCCAAGATCAAAAGTCACTCAGCCAGGTGCCCCAGTAATGTTTCTACATATTATTGGAATTAAGCTAGTATAACTCTGAATGTGATTCTAATAGTTAAGATGGATAGGGTAAACCCTAGAGCAACCACTAAAAAAACACAATCAAAAACACAGTTTAGAAAAAATGAATGAAATTACAGTGCTATCTCAGAAAATCATCACTCTGTGCAAAAGAAAGCAGTAAAGGAGGAAGAGAGTAAAAAGACACGATGCAGACAATAGTAAAAAGTAAAATGGCAGAAGTAAATCCAACTATATCAATAACATTGAATATGAATGGAATAAGTCACCCAATCTGCTTTTTAAAACAGATTATCGGACTGGATTTGAAAAAAAAAAAATGATTCAACTGTATGTTCTGTATAGGAGATACTTTAGGTTCAAAGACACAAATAGACTGAAAGTATTAGGATGAAAAAAATACCCTGCAGTGACTATATGCAGGGCAGACAAAACAGACCTTAAAGAGAAAATGTTACTAGAGGTAAAGGGTAATCAGGAAGATACAACAAATGGAAACATACATGCATCTAATAAAAGAGCACCAAAATGCATGAAGCAAAAACTGACAGAAAGAGAGAAATAGACAAATCAATGATAACAGTTGGAGACTTCAGTACCCACTTTCAAGAATGGATAGAAAAACTAAGCAGAAGATCAATAAGGGAATAGAATCAATCAACATTATAAACCAACCAGACCAAATAGACACCCACAGAACACGCCAACAAACAACAAAATATGCATTCTTGCAGGATACACAGGGAATGTTTTTCAGAATAGGGCATACTACATACTACATCACAAAAGAAATATCAATTGATTTAAAGGGATAAAATAATACAAAGTATGTACTCTAATCACAATGAAATGAAATTAGAAGTGAATAATGGGGAGATTTTAGAAGCTCATAAATACACAGAAATTAAACAACACTCTTCTGTGTAGCCAGTGGGTCAAAGAAGCAAGCAAGAAGTAAATCAGAAAATATTTTAAGCTAAAAGAAAAGGAATTCACAATATATCAAAACATACACAATGCAGCCAAAGCAGTCCTTAGAGAGAAATTTACTGCTGTAAATGTCAACATTAAAAAGAAAATCTCAAATCAACAAGCTAACCTTCCAATTTAAGATAATGGAAAAAGAAGAGCAAAATAAACCTGAAGCAAGGAGAAGAATGACAATAATGAAGATCAGAACAGAAATTAATGAAATAATAATAGAAAAAAATGGAGAAAAATTAATGAAACCAATGCTGTTTGTTTCAAAAGATCAACAAAAGTGATAAACTTTTAGCTAAACTAAAACAAAAGGGAAGAGGCTTAAATTACTAGAATCAGAAATGAAAGTAAGGACGCTACTACCAACTGTACAGAAATAAAAAGGATTTTAAAGTAATAGTATGAAAAAGTGTACACCAAAATTTTAGTCATTTAGGTGAAATGGACAAATCTCTAGAAAGATATGAATTACCAAAACTGACTTAAGAAATGGATTGTCTGAACTGACGTATTAGCTAGTGTAGAGACTGAATCAGTAATCAAAAAACAATCCACAAAAAGCCAAATGCTTCACCACTGAATTTTACCAAACATCCAAAGAAATTTAATACTGATCCTTCAAAGACTTTTCCAAAAATAAAAGGGAAGAGAACACTTCACATCTCATTTGAGGCCAGTATTACCCTGATACCAAAACTATACAAAGACATCACAAGAAAATAAAACAACAAATATCTCTTATAAAGAGGAATGCAAAACTCTTCAAGGAAACACTAGCAAACAGAATCCAGCAACATATAAAAAGAATTATACATCATGTCTGAGTGGGACCATTAAAATAAAAAAAGTCTGCTCTGTGACAGATACTGTCAAGAGAATGAAAAGACAAGCCACAATAATGGGAGAAAATACTTGCAAAAGGTATCTGATAAAAGGCTGTTATCCAAAATATACAAAGAATTTTTAAAACTAAAAATAAGAAAAACAATCCAATTTAAAAATGGACCAGAGGCGTAGCAATTTCTTACTTGACACATCCCCAAAGGCAAGGGAATTAAAAGCAAAAATGAACTACTGGGACCTTATGAAGATAAAAAGCTTCTGCACAGCAAAGGAAACAACCAACAAAACTAAAAGGAAACCAATGGAATGGGAAAAGATATTTGCAAATGACATATCGGACAAAGGGCTAGTATCCAAAATCTATAAAGAGCTCACCAAACTCCATACCCGAAAAACAAATAGCCCAGTGAAGAAATGGGCAGAAAACATGAATAGATACTTCTCTAAAGAAGACATCCGGATGGCCAACAGGCACATGAAAAGATGCTCAACGTCGCTCCTCATCAGGGAAATACAAATCAAAACCACACTCAGATATCACCTCATGCCAGTCAGAGTGGCCAAAATGAACAAATCAGGAGACTATAGATGCTGGGGAGGATGTGGAGAAACGGGAACCCTCTTGCACTGTTGGTGGGAAAGCAAATTCGTGCAGCCACTCTGGAAAACAGTGTGGAGATTCCTCAAAAAATTAAAAATAGACCTACCCTATGACCCAGCAATAGCACTGCTAGGAATTTACCCAAGTGATACAGGAGTACTGATGCATAGGGGCACTTGTAACCCAATGTTTATAGTAGCACTCTCAACAATAGCCAAATTATGGAAAGAGCCTAAATGTCCATCAACTGATGAATGGATAAAGAAATTCTGGTTTATATACACAATGGAGTACTACGTGGCAATGAGAAAGAATGAAATATGGCCCTTTGTAGCAACGTGGATGGAACTGGAGAGTGTTATGCTAAGTGAAATAAGCCATACAGAGAAAGACAGATACCATATGGTTTCACTCTTATGTGGATCCTGAGAAACTTAACAGAAACCCATGGGGGAGGGGAAGGAAAAAAAAAAACCAAGAGGTTAGAGTGGAAGAGAGCCAAAGCCTAAGAGACTCTTAAAAACTGAGAACAAACTGCGGGTTGATGGGGGGTGGGAGGGAAGGGAGGGTGGGTGATGGGTATTGAGGAGGGCACCTTTTGGGATGAGCACTGGGTGTTGTATGGAAACCAATTTGACAATACACTTCATATATTGAAAAAAATAATAAATAAAAATAATAAAAAATAAAACTATTAAGAGTTACAAAAGGGGCCACAAAGCATTAAACCCCTAGCATGGGCACTTAAAAAAAAAAATGGGCCAGAGATTTTGACACCTCACCAGAAAAGATATACTGATGGCAAATAAGCATGTGAGATGTTCCACAACGTTTCATCAGGGAAATGCAAATTATAACAACAATGACACCACTACACCCCTATTCAAATGGCTAAAATCTGGAACACTGACAACACCCAGTGCTGGTGAGGATGTGGAGCAACATTGCTGGTGGGAATGCAAAATGAAGCTGCCATTGTGGAATGTAGTTTGGCAATTTACTACCACGTTAAATACTCTTATCATACATTCCAGCAATTATGCTCCTGGGTATTCACCCAAAGAAGTTGAAAACTCACATACACACAGAAACCTGTATACAGATGTTTATAGCTGCTTTACTCATAATTCCCCAAATGGAGAGGCCACCAAGATGTACTCCAGTAGGTAGATGAATAAATGAACTGTGGTCCATCCAGACAGTGGAATATCATTCAGTGCTAAAAAGAAATGAACTGTCAAACCATGAAGACCTGGAGGAAATTGAAATATGCATCACTAAGTGAAAAAAGCCAGTCTGAAGATGCTGCATACTTTGATTCCAACCTGTGATGTTCTGGAAAGCACACAACTATGGAGACAGTAAAAACAAAAAACAAAAAACAAACCAGCGATTGGTTAGGGTGAAGGGAATGGATGACTGGCAGGACACAGAGGATTTTTAGGGAAGTGTCTGTACAAATCTATAGTGGTAGGTACATGTCATGATACATTTGTCCAAACCCATGGAATATACGACACTCAGAGTGAGCCTGGATGTCCACTCTGGACTCTGGGTGACGATGATGTGTCAGTGCAGGTTCATCAGTTGTAGCCAATGTTCCATCTGGTGGGGATGTTGACAATGGGAGAGGATAATCATGGGTGGGGACAGGGGGCACTTGGGAAATCCCTGTACCTTTCACTTAACTTTGCTGGGAATCTAAAGCTGCCCTAAAAATAAAGTCTGTGTTTAAAATGTACAATAACTGAAGTGAAAAATTCACTAGAAGCGTTCAAAAGTAGGCTTCAGCAAACCTGAAGACAGGATGGTTGAAATCATCAAGACTGAGAAACAAAGAATGAACAATGAAGAAGTGTGAACAGAGCCTGATGGCCTGTGGGACATGGTCAAGTTGACCAACGCACACATTGTGAGAGATCCAGAAGAAAGACAGAGAGGGGCAGAGAGACTATTTGAAGAAATAATGCCCCCAAACTCCCCACATTTGACTAAAGACATGAATACAAACATCCAAGAAGCTCAACAAACTCCAAGTAGGAAACATTCAGAGAGCCACACAGAGACACATTACAGTCAAGCTGCTGAAAGTCAAAGACAAAGAGAAAATCTTAAAAGCAGCAAGAGAGACAGAAGTGATTCATCACATGCAAGGGTGTCCTCAAAAAGAATGTCAGCAGATTTCTCATCAGAAACCTTGGAGGCCAGAAGGCAGTAGGTTCATAGATTCATACACTAAAAGAAAAAAAAAAAACCTGTCAGTTGAGAATCCTATATCTGGAAAACTGTCCTTCACAAATGAGGGGGAAATGAAGAAATTCCCAGATAAGCAAAAGCTGAGAGAGTTCATCACACGAGACCTGTCCTACAGGAGACACTCAAGGAAGTCCTGCAGGCAGAGATGAAAAGACTCTAGGCAGTAACTCAAAGCCAAATGAAGAAGTAAATTTCCGGTAAAGATAAATACATGGACAATTATAAAAGCTAGTGTGAAATAACAAGATGTACATGTCAGGTTCTGCTTCTGTCTGCTGATACAGAGCTCCTAGAACTCTTGTAATTTCCTAAGTAATGAGAGCACTGGGCACATCTTTTTTTTTTAATATTCAGTCTCTGGTGCCAGTTCCTGACACAGAGCTCTTAAATCTCATGGGACTTCCTGGGTGAAAGGAATGTCTTTTGCTCTAATGGGTGATTCTGAGTGGGCTCCTGGATGGCTTTAGGAGGGCTGCTCACCAGAAACATGAAGCCACGACTAAGAGCTTGGAGTGCTCAGCCTTGCCCCGCAAATCCTCTGGGAAGCAGAGAGGGGCTGGACAGTGAGCCAATGACTGATCTTGACGACATGATAAAGTCCCTACAGTACAGGGTTCCCAGAGCTCCAGGGAACATCCATGTTCCGGGAAGGTGACACAGTCCGGCTTCACAGAGGCAGGGGCTCTTATGCTCACGATCTCTTCTGACATCACTCTGTATATCCCTTCATTTGGCTCTTCATCAGTCTCCCTTGCCATATCCTTTTATATAATAAAATGGTAAATATAAGTGTTTCCCTGAGGTCTATGAGCCATTATAGCAAATTATTCAACCCAAAGTTCAGGGTTGTGAGAAGCCTGATTTATAACCCACTGGTCAGAAGTGTAAGTTACACCTTGAACTTGAGATTGGCATCTGAAGTGGGGACAGTCTTGTGGGTGTGAGCCCTTACTTGTGGGATCTGACAGTAACTCCAGGAAGACGATGTCAGA
This sequence comes from Panthera leo, assembly GCF_018350215.1. Lineage (NCBI taxonomy): Eukaryota > Metazoa > Chordata > Mammalia > Carnivora > Felidae > Panthera > Panthera leo. The sequence goes on along the minus strand of NC_056680.1, from coordinate 60,331,051 downwards.
ATTGAAGTGAACTAGAGGAGACTCAGCTGGCATCACAGAGAATTGCTTAACGTGTGGAAAACCCACACATCTTATGTCAGAAGTACTGTGAGTGTGTGCTGAAAGAGAAACCACAGAGGAGCGTGTCTTTCCAACTCAGCTAGTGTTATGGTAATATTGCTTTGTAACTCCATCAAATGGTTCATAAATCCACCAAGTGGGATTTATTTCTGAAATGTAAGAATGGTTAGCCATACCACAACGGATCACTGTAACAGACCGCATTAACAGAGATTTTCTTAACTGATGCAGAAAAAGTACTTGACAAAATTTAACATCCTTTCATGATAAGAAAAAAACCCCACTCAACAAACTAAGAATAGAAGGAAAGTACCTTAGGTAATAAAATACAGATACGAAAAACCCACAGCTAAAATCAAACTCAATTATAAACGACTTAAAGCTTTTCCTCTAAAATCAAGAAGAAGGGGTGCCTGAGTGGCTCAGTAGGTTAAGTGTCCGACTTTGGATCAGGTCATGATCTCGCAGTTCATGGGTTTGAGCCCCACGTGGGGCTCCATGCTGCCGGTGCAGAGCCTGCTTGGGATTCTCTCTCCCCCTCTCTCTCTGCCCCTCCCCCACTCAAACTTTCTCTCTCAAATAAACTTAAAAAATAATAAAAAAGATAAAGATAAAAACCATTTACATAGTATCAAAAGAACAAAACACTTAGGAATTAGCATAACCAAGAATGTGACACACTTGTACATTGGACACTAAAATACATTGCTGAAAACAGCCAAGGACATACTCTCTTAGCCTTAGCACCATCTTCTTGGAAACCTCTGCGTCATGAAAGCCAAGTGGAGGAAGAAGCGAATGCGCAGGCTTAAGTGTAAAAGATGAGGCGGGGCACCTGGGTAGCCCCATCAGTTGGGTATCTGACTCTTGATTTCTTCAGCTCAGGTCATGACCTCACGGTTTGTGGGTTAGAGCCCCACATCGGGCTCTGCACTGACAGCATGGAGCCTGCTTGGGATTCTGTGTCTCCCTCTGCTCCTCCCCCATTTGCTCTCTATCTCAAAAATAAACATTAAGAAAGAAAGAAAGAAAGAAAGAAAGAAAGAAAGAAAGAAAGAAAGAAAGAAAGAAAGAAAGAGAAAGAAAGAAAGAAAGAGAAAGAAAGAAAGAAAGAAAGAAAGAAAGAAAGAAAGAAAGAAAGAAAGAAACATGAGGCAGAGGTCCAAGTAAACCACTAGTTTGTGCACCCACAGAAGCCGCAGGAGCAGAAACAAGGAAAGCCAGAGGCCAGGGATGCTGGTACGAATTGTTGGACTGCATGCCTACTTTCTAGAAATTGATTCAATGGCTCTAGAACATCCATCATCATCTGATTGCAATGACACAGCACAAGCCTTGCTCATACCAAAACAGTCCCTTTTAGTCCTTTGCCCTGGACCTGTGACTTTCAGAACTAACTCTGTTTCCACTTGTGGCTGAATGTAACATGTGTACAACAAATCATCTCTTCTGCTGTCTTAGCTGAAGAAAAACAAGACAAACTAAAGACATAACTGGAAAGACATTCCATGTTCATGTATTAGAAGATTTCGTATTGTTAAGGTGTATTACTCAAAGTGATCTACAGATTAAATGCAATCTCTATCAAAACCCCAATGATATTTTTTGCAGAAATGGAAAAACCCTTTCTGAGATCCATATGGAATCTCAAGGGACCCCAAATAGCCAAACAATCCTGAAAAAGAACACAGTGGGAGGACTCACACTCTGATTTCAAAGCCTACAACAAAGCTACAATAATCAAAACAGTGTGGTACTGGCATAAACAGACGGATAGACCAGTGAAACAGCCCAGAAATAAACCTTTGCATGCGTGGTCAAATGATTTCTGACAAGGATGCCAAGGCCATTCAATGAGAAAAGGACAGTGTTTTCAACACATGGCATTGGGGAAACTGGATATGTACATGCAAAAAGTGAAGTTGAACCCTTACCTAAAATCATATATAAAAATTAATCCTACACAGATCAAATACGTAAGCCTAAGAGCTACAACTATAAAACTCTTAGAAGAAACCATAGGGGGAAAGCTTCATGACACTGGATTTGGCAATGACTTCTTGGCTATGACACCAAAGGCACAGGTGATGAAAAAAATAACAGAGTGCATACACTCAGTGTCACTAATCATTAGGGAAATGTAAATAAAAACTACACTGAGACGCAACCTCACACCGATTAGGATGGCTACCATCAAAAAACCAGAGGGGCATCTGTGTGGCTCAGCTGGTTAGGCGTCCAACTTCAGCTCAGGTCATGAATTCGCAGTTCATGGCTTCAAGCCCCGCACTGGGCTCTGTGCTGACAGCTCAGAGCCTGGAGCCTGCTTCCAATTCTGTGTCTCCCTCTCTCTCTGCCTCTAAAAAAGGCTCGTGCTCTGTCTCTGTCTCTAAAAAAAGATAAACATTTAAAAATTTTTAAAAAAAGGAGTTCGCGTTAAAAAACCAGAAAAGAACAAGTGTTGGCCAGGATGTGGAGAAACTGAAAAACCTTGTGTACTGTAGGTGGGAATGCACAGTGGTGCAACAGCTGTGGAAAACTGTGTGTGTGTGTAGGGGGAGGTCCTCAAAAAACTAAACATGGAAGGGGCGCCTGGGTGGTTCAGTTGGTTAAGCGACCGACTTCAGCTCAGGTCATGATCTCACAGCTTGTGAGTTTGGGCCCCGTGTCGGGCTCTTTGCTGACAGCTTGGAGCCTGAAACCTGCTTTAAGATTCTTGGTCTCCCTCTCTCTCTGCCCCTCCCTCACTGATGCTTTGTTTCTCTCTTAAAAAAAAAGAAAATTAAACATGGAATTACCATTTGATCCAGCAATTGCACTTGTAGATAAGCAGCATTATTCATGGTAGTCACAAGATGAAAACGAGCCAAATGTCAATTGACGAACTGAATGGATGCACAAAAGGTGGTTTGTACCCACAAAGTATTATTGGCCCATAAAAAAGAAAGAAATTCTGACACGTTACAATATGGAGGTATCTTAAAGATGTACCCCTTAAATACATGATAAGCCAGATACAAAGAGACAAATACTTATGATTCCACTTGTATGAGGTACCCTAGAAGAGGCTCATTCATAGAGACAGACAGCAAATTGGAATTAATGGAGACGGGGGGGGGGGGGGGGGGGGGGGGGAGGGAGTGGGGGATTACTGTGTTAAGGGGACAGAGATTCAGTTTGGGATAATGAAACGGATCCAGAGATGGGTGGTGGTGATGGCTGCACAACACTGTGAATATATTTAATGCCCCTGAACTAGACACTTCACAGCGGGTGAAACGGTATTTTTCCAGAATAAAAAACTGCACATAAAAACACGCGAGTGCACATCACAGAAGACCCCTTCCCTGCACCGCAGGCGCAACCACCCAGCCCCGGCTTTCCGGGGACACTCTATCAGGCTCTGAGGGGCCCACTCCCAAAGGCGCAGCTTCTGTCGAGCCTTCCGCTCCCTGAGCCCTTTTATGTATCTACACATTTAAGAACATCTTTGGTTTCACGTCCAAAGAGCCCTAAGTGGAGAGAACAAACCGGGGTTCGCTTTCTGTTGCAAAGTAAGAACTTAGCAATTGCCAGCCGTGGTCCAGCTGCTACGTGGCATCGGTGGGCCGCAGGTCTGCGCCCGAGCTCGGGGCAGCAAGGAGCACAATTCTCTAAACGTTTCACGGATGCCGCACAAACACGTCCCCACCGTCGGGAGCCCGCCCCACCCCCCACGACCGACGGCACCGGCCCTGGGCCCCCGCCGCCTTCCCCGGGCTGTGACAGCATGCGATGCAGCAGCAAGTGTGAGGGACCTCCTGCAGCCGGAGCTCTGGGGTGTCACCCGCCCTCACGACCCCCGTTGTCCTGGAGACCGGACCGGCACCGGAAGCGGCGCGCAGGGAATGACGCTCAGTGCGTGCGACCGGCCCCGTGGCTGCGCGTGCGAAGGAGGGAGCGAGCTCCGCGGCCAGGGCGCCCTGGCTCCGGGCCTCGGTGCCGTGTAGGGGAGAGCACCCCGCAGCATGCGCGGCGCCGGGACAGCTGAGGGCGGGTGCAGGATGAAGGAGAGTTCAGTGTACGCTGGGCCACGGCCTGTCCGCTTCCCTAACACTAACCCTAGCCCGAAGCGCTCCTCCTCTGTTCCGGACCGCAATCCCCAGCTCTGCTCTCCGCCCGCGGACCTCAGGCACAGGCCTCGAGACACGCGGACGCTCGGGTCTGGCAGCACCCATGGCCCGCGTAGTCCGGGAAACGCGGGGCGCGACCAGAGGCGGGGCGCTCGCGGATTGGCGGGCCCCACGGTGATGGACGGAACGGGCGGGTTGGTGATTGGTAGAGGCGTCAGGGGCGGGGCGCGCGAGCCCAGGGAGGTGGGCGGGCCCCGAGGTGATAGACGGAGCGGGCAGCTTGGTGATTGGCTGGAGGCAGCACGTGGAGAGGGGCGGGGTGGTGCGCGCGGATTGGCGGGAGGTGGCCGGCAGCGCGCGGCTTGGTGAGTGAGGTCCCGCGTCCCCCGGCCCGCGTGGCGGCGGCGGCGGCGGGGCCGGGGTTCCGAGTCCGCGCGTGGCGGAGGCTGGGCGGCTTCTCTCAGGGTCCCTGCTGCATTCGACAAGCTGAGGTTAGAGCGCAGGCCAGGACTCCTTCCAGGGCTGCGGCCCCGCTCAGCTCGTTTGGGCCGGAAGTCAGTCCGATTCCGCCCCGGCCCAGAGCCGTGCGGTACAAGCAGGGTACGGGCACCTAGCGGCTGCCCTGAAACCATGCACGAAAAAGGAGGGACCGAAGGCCGTCCCATGTGCACTGTCCGACGGTTTGCACCGGGCTCGTGGTTCAGAGCGCGGCTCGGTGCAGCCCGGGCTGCTGCCGGGAGGCGGGGTCGGGGCTCCGTGCGGTTTGGGCGTCCACGGGAGGCGGGGTCGGGGCTCCGTTCGGTTTGGGCGGCCGCCGGGAGGCGGGGTCGGGGCTCAGTAAACAGTAAAATGGGAGAAATAGAAGTGCCAAGGGACGGTTGCAGTTGGAGAGGGTGAGCGTTAGCAAAGACAGGGAGAGCAGGGTATGGGGAGCCAGCGAGTCTGCACCTGTAGGCAGTGGAGGGAGAAGAGCTGGGGCAGATGTCAGTAGAGACTTGGGGTTTTAGTCACTGAAACGGAGGGCCTTTTGAGCAAAGGAATGACCGATTAATATTTTGTTTTGTTTAAAATAGGCTTATTATTTTATGGTAGACTTATATGATAATGAGACTGCCCTCATGCCCTGAGATGGGGCAGGTGCGGGGGAGCAAGATGGGGGCGGATGGCAGGTAGAATTGGGACGCCGCTAGTTGTCTAGGTGGAGGTGCGAGGCCAGCAGTGGATACCTGGGGCAGGTTTGGAGAGCTCTGGGTGGGAGAAGCATTTCCGAGCTCTCCTTTCTGGATGAGGATTCCAAGGCACACTTTGGTATCCAGCACAGCTGACTTCCAGGTGCCATCCTGAACCATGTGTGGGGAGAGCCGCAGCTCTCCCCTCCTCTCCTAGTACCCATGGGTGCAATGGAGACACACCAGGAAAGCCATGGAGTGGGCAGGGGTTGCAGGGACACGTCTGTGTGTTCACAGTGACTGCCTCCTCCTTGGCGTGAGCACCAGGTCTGGACGCATCCAGCGCGGCCATGTTCTCTGAGCAGGCTGCCCAGAGGGCCCATACTCTGCTCTCCCCGCCGTCAGCCAGCAATGCCACCTTCGCCCGCGTGCCTGTGTCCACATACACCAACTCCTCGCAGCCCTTCCGGCTGGGGGAGCGCAGCTTCAGCCGGCAGTATGCCCACATTTATGCCACCCGCCTCATCCAAATGAGGCCCTTCCTGGTGAGCCGGGCCAAACAGCACTGGGGTAAGTGATGAATTCGGGGAAGTGCTTCCTCCCCACCAGCCCAGAGGGTCCCTGGAGTTTTCAGAAATGTCTTATGAGGGACCTGGTAGAGCTGGAACCTTCTTCAGTTTATCCCACTTCTCAGTTATCTTGGGAGTGTAAACCTCTTTGTGCCTCAGTTTCTTCTTCAGGTAGTCATGAGGATTAGCTTAGGAATTGCTAGGTTTAGAGTGAGGTTTAGTTCCAAGGCTGGGTGAGATGGGGCTGAGCTCTGGTGTAGCTGTGATGATTTCACTGGTGTAAGCGTACGTTTTTCCTTTTCTTGAGCTCAGATTGTGTGTCCATGCTGTGGCTAGCAAGGGGCTCAGTGTGGCAGGCCAGCCACCAGGCACTGGGAGCCAGGGTGTCCGTGAAGACACCCACCGCCTCTCTAGGGGGCTTCCTGTGTGCTCGCTGATGTCTGTCTGTCTGCTTCTCCTCTGCACCTTCCGTGTTGGTTGGGCATGAGTCTCCTGGCCCTGGGGCTCTCCTGTCTTTCCTAATCAAAGGGCCTGGGCAAGGCACATCTTTTCTTTTTTCCCCACTTCTTCTGTGTTCTCTCCTGCAGGACCCCCACCTTTGACTTTTGCTGCCTCACTCCATTCTTCTGTTTATAAGAGTGGCTTTCCATATAGTTTTCAACTCCTCTGTTACGTTTTTAAACTGGAATGTTCATAGGTGGGACTGTGTCTTACTCATTTTCCTTGCCCCCAGCACTGGACTCGGTGGTCCCAGCTCTGGCTGCACACTGGAAGCAGCAGGAAGGCTGTGGGGGACAGAGGCACCTGTCCCGTCCCACCCCACTGAGCCGACGGCATCGCCTCTGGTTTCATTATAGGCACGAGAACTAGACCATCACACCTGCCAAGGATGTTTTCTGTTGTCTCTGTTGCAGGCACGAGTGCTGTCACCTTTCCTCTCTTCACATGATGAGGGGCTCCTTCCTCTGGCTCCCAGTGGCCTTTTCCTCGCTTCCCTTGCAGCTTCCTCCATTCTCCTCGGTTTCTGTGTCACTGCTATCATTCTGGTACCACACCTGTCTTGCAGTCACCATTCCTGCTAACAAAGCTGCCCAGTGACAGAAAACAGCTGTCCTACTCTGCCCACAGATGGGTCAGTAGTTCAGACAGCGGCCATGGTGAATGGGGCCTTGGCTGGGGTTGAAGCTGGCTTCTCCCAGAATGCGTCCCTGCGCGTGGATTCCGCGTGTCGCCAGGCTTTCCGACCAGACTTCAGCCTGTCCCGGGACTTGTCTGTCTCTCTTGAGTTTCCTGACCACGCTGAACCCCTTCTCAGTGTTGGCATCGCCTCTGCCTGGCACGCTCTTTCCCCATCTTTCCTCGTGACCTCAGCTTACTGTCCTGTGCTTTGAGAGGCCACAGCAGCCCTCAGGGCTTTCTTGTTCCCTTTGCCTTGGCTCCCGCTGGTTTGGAAGCTTGCGGAGGGTGAGGACAGGCCTTGGTGTTCACTCTTGGTGCTGGTGCCTGGCCCAGTGCCCACATGCTGTCCAGCTGGACAGCTGTCCTGCCCTCGACACAGGGCTGTGTGGCTCTACCAGGTGCTCAGCTGCGCACGTTGGACCCCAGCTGTGTACCCTTGGACGTGTCACTCAATCTCCCTGTGCCTCCGTTTCCTCAGCTGTGTGTTGGGGCAGTAACATCTACTCCGGCGTGTTGTCAGCGTGGAGAAGTTCCACTCGCTGCTCGGCACGGCCCCCCCCAGGGCTGAGCGAGGGCCCCGCAGACAGGCTTTGGGGGTACGTTTCCATGCCATTTCTGTCTGGTGCTGGTGCTCTCCTCTTGTTTTGAACTACCCACCTCCACTCCCTGGGATGTAGATCTGTGGAATGTTCTTGGTTACTCCAGGGCAGAAGGGGCTCAGGAAGAGGTTGGTCCAGCATACACAGGACCCCATCTGGTCCGGACACCACTTCCCCAGGCTCAGGGTCTCTCCTGACAAACCCACAGGCCTCCTGGGACTTGCATTCCCTCTCTCCTGCCCGCGAGTCTGGCCGACTGTGCCTCTCTGATGTTTTTAGGGCAGGGCTGCGCAGAGAGTTGGCATGCTTCCTCCTCAGAGCCAGTGTCACAGTTAGGTATAAATGATGTAAGACTGTTGGTTCCCTATTGCATTTTGCTGCAGCAGATGACAAAGCCACAAACTGAGCAGCTTAGGACAACAGAAATGTGATCTCAGTTCTGGAGGCCAGGAGTGTGACATCAGGTGTTGGCAGGGTCACGCCCTCCAGAGGCTCTTAGGGAGGACCCTTCCTTGCCTCTTCCAGTCCCTCGTGGCTGCCTGGGCCTCCCAGTCTCTGCCTCCGTCTTCATGGTGCCTCCTTGGCACGTCTGCCTTTCTTATAAGGACACGGGATCCAGGGACCTAACCATATCCCGGATCCTTCTGTCCCGGGACCGAGTCTACTAGTTTTGGGGGTCCTTGCCCCCGAAGGTCTCTTTCTTCTCCAGAGCCCAGGCCCGTGGGCTGCACGGCTCCGTGAGGCCTGTTGCAGTGCCCCAGGGTGGGCTGGGAGGGCTGCGTGGTCTGAGCTCATGCCCGTCACACTCAGGTGCTGGAGTCCAAATAAAGAAGCTGTGTGAGCTACAGCCCGGGGAGAAGTGCTGTGTGGTGGGGACCCTGTTCAAGGCCATGCCGCTCCAGCCATCCATCCTGCGGGAGATCAGCGAAGAGGTGAGCCACCTGGCTGATGCATGCCTCCCCTGGGACACGTCCTATGGGCGCCCGTGGGACCTCCTGCCATGGTCCCAGGGAATCGGGGGTCGGGGTCTCCGTGCCATCTCACTTGTGGGGCGCAGGAGCCTTGGTGGCCTCCAGCCCCAAAACTACCTCCCGTCTCCGAATTCCAGCACAACCTGCTCCCCCAGCCCCCACGGAGCAAATACATCCATCCGGACGACGAGCTGGTCTTGGAAGATGAACTGCAGCGCATCAAACTGGAAGGCACCATTGATGTGTGCAAGCTGGTCACAGGTAGGGGCGGGAGGGGTGGCCTGTGCACACAGGTGCTGGCGCGTTCCTGCCTCCCTGGAGCGCTGGGTTCAGGGTCAGACAGTGGGTGAGGCCTGAGGGGGGCGCCAGTGTTCCTGCCTCCACCCAGAGGCTGTGACCCTGGGAAGCACACTCGGTCCCAAGTCCTAGGTGATCATTTGCCAGCGCGGCACAGGAGAACTGGCCAGTTTTGCATTGTGAGTGACTGGAAGGAAGTGGTTCTTGGGCTTCCCTCCTGGAGGCTGACAGCACTGCTCTGCAGGGACGGTCCTGGCCGTGCTCGGCTCCGTGAGAGACACTGGGAAGTTTCTGGTGGAGGACCACTGCTTTGCAGAGCTTGCTCCTCAGGAGCCCGCACCCTGCCTTGACACAGACAGGTGAGGAGCAGGTGCACAGGGGCCCGGCTGGTGGTCCCGGGAAATCACAGGTGCCGGGCTGCATGTCCCCCGCTCACCGGTGATGGCGGCCAGGGTGGGTGCAGAGTGGGGACACCTGCCATCTGGGCACCCACGAGGACCCCAACTTCTCCCGCAGGTTTGTGCTGCTGGTGTCTGGCCTGGGCCTGGGTGGAGGTGGGGGCGAGAGCCTGCTGGGCACCCAGCTGCTGGTGGATGTGGTGACCGGGCAGCTGGGGGACGAGGGGGAGCAGTGCAGTGCCGCGCACGTGTCCCGGGTCATCCTGGCTGGGAACCTCCTGAGCCACAACACCCAGAGCAGAGACTCCATCAACAAGGTACAGTGCCTGCCTGCCTGCATTCAAGCTCCTCCTTCCCCCGGGAGAGTTGGGGTCCAGGGCCTCACATGTCTGGTGGGACGTGCCCTGCGGTGATGCCAGGACCTCTGCTCAGGCCCCACTCTGAGGCCATGGGAGCCCGTGGTGCAGACCCTAACCACACCCGGCAGCAGGGGCCTCACAGCCTATTGACTCGTATCCCCAGGCCAAGTACTTAACCAAGAAAACCCAGGCAGCCAGCGTGGAGGCCGTCAAGATGCTGGATGAGATCCTCCTGCAACTGAGTGTGAGTGAGCTGGGGGCCAGCTGGGTGATGACATTGGGGTCTCTGAGGCTGCAGCTGGGCACCGGAAGGCGGGCCGGGGGAGGGGTGGGTGAGATCTGGAGGGGCCACATATGGAGGGCGCCGGGCCTTACAAAGCTCCCCTGACCCTCCCTATGCCTTCAGGCCTCGGTACCTGTGGATGTGATGCCGGGAGAATTTGACCCAACCAACTACACACTCCCCCAGCAGCCCCTGCACCCCTGCATGTTCCCGCTGGCCACTGCCTACTCCACCCTCCAGCTGGTCACCAACCCCTACCAGGCCACCATTGATGGAGTCAGGTAGCCACTTGCGGCCACACCCCGGCTGAGCACTGGCCTCTTGCCTCGGTGGCACTGGGAGGGGAGGGTTGGGTCCAGGGCTGCAGTGGGCCAGGACCTAGTGTCTTTGTCAAAGTTGGCCTGGGACAGCAGCCATGAGAATGCAGGGGGAGCTCTGGGCCCTGTGGGGGTACAGCTGCTGGCCCCCAGGGTGAGGATCAGCTGAGCCTTGCCTTGCAGATTCCTAGGGACATCAGGACAGAATGTGAGCGACATTTTCCGGTACAGCAGCATGGAGGACCACCTGGAGATACTGGAGTGGACGCTGCGTATCCGTCACATCAGCCCCACGGCCCCTGACACGCTAGGTAATGGGGTCAAGGGCCAAGAGGGTCCCAATGGGGGGGCCTGTGTGCTTGGAGGGTGGGCATCATTTGTACCCAGCAATCCTGCCTTGACCTATCTAAGGAAAAGTCCAGATGCTTGGCCCTCGTTCCGGAAGGTACTCTGGAGCTTTCCCTCAGGGCTGAAGGCCACTGGGAGCATATCAGGAGTTTGGGCTGGTCAGAGCCTCGCACGCTGCCACAGAGCCGCCCAGGAGGGCAAAGGTGGCAGGCACGTTCACCTGTCCCCAGGCTCATGTGGCAATGTCTGGACCCTAGCAGGCAGGGCTGCTACCAGCATAGCCTGAGTGTGTGTGAGCGGGTGGGCTGTGGTGCTCGGTGAGGAGGACCCCACCCTGGCCGTGTGTGGTGCCGAGCCCAGAAGCCGCAACCACTGTGGGCCTTCCCCAGGTTGCTACCCCTTCTACAAGACAGACCCATTCATCTTTCCCGAGTGTCCTCATGTCTACTTTTGTGGGAACACCCCCAGCTTTGGCTCTAAAATCTTCCGAGGTAAGTCCTTTCTTCTGGGGGCCTCAGGCCTGGGCTGTCATGAGAGGGCAGGGCTCGCAGAAAAGGCCGCACCGGAGTCCCCAGGCCCCGTGGGGTTAGGCAGCCTGCCCGGTGGCCCACTGGCTGAGTGGGGGCTGAAACGGCCCACACGTGTGCAGTGGTGTTCACGCTCACCCCGGTCAGCATGGCTTTAGCCTCTGACCGTCCTGCTGTCTTGGGCCCTTGCATCTGGCCAGAAGGAGCTTCTGTGGCCAGCACTCCCATGGTGCTGATGGGGAACTCCTATTTGCTTCTGGTGACTTCCCTTGGAGGCCAGGCCCACCCAGAACCTGAGGGGGCGCCTGTGTGGCTTCTCTGCAGGCCCAGAGGACCAGAGGGTGCTGCTGGTGGCTGTCCCTGACTTCAGCAGCACGCAGACCGCCTGTCTCGTGAATCTGCGCAGCCTGGCCTGCCAGCCCATCAGCTTCTCAGGCTTCGGAGCTGAGGAGGAGGACCTGGGGGGCCTGGGTCTGGACCCCTGACTCACAGAGACCCCGGCCACCCTTTCCCCACAGTGTTGGCACCACAGCAGGGGGTGCTTTGTAATAAAAGCCTGACCTTGTGCTGGCGTTGAGCTCCTGCAGACCTGGCCCCTGGCCAACATACCCCCCTCCTCCCCTCCCCAGCAACACGTGTGCTGTGAGCTTGCTTTATTGGTGTGGTCGGGCAGGTGGCTGACAAGTGTGCCCCACCCCCCGCCCCGCCGTGCCTGTTGTGTCTGAGGCTGGCAGGCCGGGCAGGAGCACCTCCCAGACCCGGGCTCTGAGATCTCACGCCCGACTGGGCCCCCTCCTGGCCAAGCCCACGCCGATGGCTGGGGCTCCTGTGGTGGCGAGGGCTTGGATGTGGGCCGACCTGTGCTCAGAAGTCCCCAAAGTTCACTGTGTAGGTCTCGGCTGTGGTGAATGGGAAATCTGGACCCATGACTGTCTCCTCCTCCTCCTCCAACTCGTCCACTTCCATCTCCTCCTCCTCCTGGGGCCCCAGCTCTGTCCCAAACTCCGTCACCACCTCCGTGTAGGTCTCCGTCTCCGTTTCCGACTCCTCCCAGCCCGCTGTGGTGGTCTCGGGTGGAAAGTGCCAGGGCCCCGGGCTGGAGCTGGGGGCAGGTGAAGGGCTGAAGGTGGGGGAGGGGGTGGGGGGCAGCGTGGTGACTGGTGTCGGCGCCGCGAGTGTGGTGGGGCCCGCGGTGGCGTTGAGGCGCCGGAGCCGCATCTGTTCGCGCATGCGCAGCCGGTACTGCAAGCGGCGGCGCTGCAGACGCCGCTGCTGGGGTGTCATGGGGCGCGACGGATCAATGTGCGGGATGGGCCGGTTCCCGTTCATGGCCATGATCTCCCGGATGCGCTTCCAGTTGGAGCGGGCCAGGATGAAGTTGCACTGGGTGGCCCCAATATCATAGTCCACGTTGCAGGTCTTGGCGCTCGGGGTGTAGCCCTCCGCGTGAGCCGTCACACGGTACTCACCCGGATTCAGGATGCGCCAGTAATCGCCACCGCCCGCTGCACAGGGAGGACGGGTTCTGCTGCCCTGGACTCTCCCGTACCCCCAGCCTCCAGCCCTCCTCTCTGAGATGCCCCCCCCCCCCCCCAAACTCCTGGCCCTCCCTATGCCCAGGGTAGACCCTCCGGTGGGGACACGGGGGATCAGGGCTCTGCCGGGCGTTGCCTCGCCACTACCACATGGATCTGCTTGCCCGTACCCGCATGCAGACAAGGTACCTGTCTTCACACCGTGGTTGATGCCACTCACGGAGATGGTGGCATTGGCGATGGGGATGCCCTGCTCGTCCGTCACAACCCCCTTAATGCCACGGTGAACCTGCAGGAGGAGGCAAGTGTGGACATGCATGCCAAGGCCCCACCCATTCCAGCGGCTCCCCTGTCCGGTCCCTGCCCCTCTGGACAGGGCTCCCCCGCGACCCCCACCCAGCCCACATGCTGCCGCGCCCCCACCTGCTCCATGAAGGTGAGCAGGGCCTCTTTGTTGTTCTCCCACTCCCGGGGCAGCTCACTCTCGTGAGGGAACTTGTCACAGCCCAGGTAGATGGAGAGCTCCAGGCAGTTGGTGTGCAGGTAGCTGAAGTCATTGATAGCTGCGCCAGGGGCAGACATGGAACCGCAGTCAGCCCCGCGCCCTGCCACGTCCCCCGCCTCTGCCCCTCCCAGGCTAACTTACTCCCAGACCGGGGGTTCCACTTGGCCCCGTTGACGATGCCCATGCCACTGGTGTAGTCCTGTGCTTGACAGCCTCCCCGGTAGGGCTCGGTCATGGTGAGGTGGGCAGAGGCATAGGAGATGGCCAGCCAGCGGAAGATGGCGTGGTCTGGGGTCTCCTGGGCCTCAGACACCTCATCCTCATCTTCTCCCCGGGCGGCTGCCATGGCCGCGGCCAGCAGCTGCTCTTGAGTGGGTGTTCGGGCCATGTCGTAGGGGTAGGACACAAGCCGCTCCCCGCCGTTCAAGTTCGCCCCCAGCACGAAGGGGTTCTTCTCCATCCACGCAATGATGGCCCGGACCTCTGTGGACACCTGGGGGTGGCCAGGGCGTGCATCTGAGCTGTAGCCTCTATTACCCTCCCTGCCAGTACTCATGCCCCCTCTGTCCCCCCAGGCTTGTGCTGGCTCGGTCACCCACCAGCCCACCCCTCAAGTCCACAGCTCAGGACCCCAGGGTCCGGGCTGCTCCCCCAGGCCTTACCGTGGCGTCTGGGGAGAGGTAGCGTTCAGGAATGGGCAGGTTATTGTTGGGGACCCGGTAGGGGACCCATTTCCTCTCCTCTGCTCCCCAGAGCACAGAGTTGAGATCTGGGAAGTCTTCGTAGATGTCAAAGCCCTCCTCAGTCCACAGCCCCATCGCCCAGTTCCCAAACTCAGAGCCCTGGAGGAACCGGTGGGTGTGGTGTCATCCGGCCCCGCCCAGCTCTCCCACCCCGCCCCGCCCCGCTGCCCCACCCGCCCACACAGCTTCTGGCCCCCACCGCCCCGCCCCACCCACCTACCATCTGTGCTGCCACCTCGTAGCCATCAGGGTTCAGTGAGGGCACCAGGTGGATGCGTGTGTCCTGCACCAGACTGCGCACGCGGGGATTCCCGTCTCGGTACTCGCGGCAGAGGTACTGCATGAGGAGCAGCAGCAGCTCGCGGCCCAGCACCTCGTTGCCATGGATCCCGGCCGTGTATCGGAACTCGGGCTCCCCTGCAAGGGCAGGAGCCTCAGCAACCACCGGGCCTCCTGACGCCCCGGGGAATCTGAGGAAGGACCCAGACTGGCTCACTCCCAGTAGGATGGGGGCAGATGATGCTTGTTGGCCCTGGCAAGGCACACTGGGACCCCAGAGAGGCTCCAAAGACAGGCAGAGGCCCAGCTGCAGTGCCAGAGCCTCGCCTCGAATCCCTGCCAGGGAGGGCCAGGCCTCCAGGGGTCCACAGGGCCCTCACCCAGCTCGTGATCCCCAGGGTTGTCCGAGATCTCCATGGCATAGATCTTGAGCCCGCGTGAGCTCTTCCCCAAGCTGTATGTGCGGGTGATAGTGGGGCACTCCTCGTTCACCACCTTCATCAGCTGGGCTCGGGAGAGAACACGGAGTTACGAAGCCCCCCACCCACCTCCCGTGGAAGCGGTCCAGGCTGTGGGAGGGCCAGGCCTCTCCACCATCCTGGTCTGCACGGTGGGGAAAGCCTCTGTGGTAGGAGTGGCCCCTGAAGGCAACCCCAGCCCCTCTCTGGTCCTAGTGCCAGAGGGAGGGGCCCCCAACTGAGCACCGGCTGGCGGCCCTCTCAGGGGGGCGTGTCCGGGATGGGAGCACTGGACACAAGCTCTGAGCCAGGGAACAAGCACCCCACCTGCCGCATGTCCTTGTAGCTGTGGTGCCGGAAGTCCAGGTTGTCAGTGGTCACGACCTCATTCTGTGTATAGTAGCTGTGGACAGCTGTGGGGGAGGTGGGGGGGACAGGCAGGGTCCTGAGCTGTGCCAGCCAGCCCCCAGGTGGCCCCAGCCGCCCCTCTGAGCCCTGCCGGCCCCCTGCACTCACGGGACATAGGACACCCCAGCACCTCCAGGCGCATGCACAGGCTGCCATTCCAGGTGAGTGGGTAGACGCGGATGAAGCGGGCCACCACTGGCTCTGGGAGCTCGCTCAGCACAGGTGTGTCCTTGTCCACGTTCCCATGGAAGGTCTGGGGAGAGGCTGACCTCAGAGTAGCCCCCCACCCCTGCCAAGAGCCCACCCTCAGCCCAGATGGTGGGCGCAGAGCTGACAGCTTGGGTGCGCACCATTTCTTCATAGCCGTTGGTGTACATCGTCCACGTCTGGCTGTCGTTGCTGAAGCCCACGAAGAAGGACGTCACAAAGTCGTCACTGGGGAGCAGATGGCGGTCAGAGCAAGGCTGCCTTCCCTGCCCCAGGTCCCGGGCACTCAGGAGCCGAAGCCCCTTCTTCCGGACCTGAGAACTTAAGAGCTAGCAGGACTGTATGGTGCTTGAGCTGGCCCTGGGAGTGGCTCCCCTGCCCACTACGTGCCACGGAGGGGTGATTGGGGACAGGGCCCCTAAATGGCCCCCTGGAATGTCCCATCCACCCCTCACGTACTGGATGCTGGAGTCACGGCCCTGGGTGATGACACCTGTGAACTTGGTGGTCCTTCTGGTGTCCACCTCGATCCACTGGGTCTGAGCGTCATCCTCAGCACACCACGCCCCGTCATAGTAATCGTCCTCGGTGGCACCGGCCTGTTGGGGGCAGTGGGGAGAATGAGCGGTTGCAAGAGCCCCGCGCCCAGCCGCAAGATGGGCCCATCCCAACACCCACCTGAATGTTGAGCCGGCCGCGCTGGGCCCCCAGGCCGTGGCGCAGCATGGAGGAGGCCCGGATCTGGTTGTCCTCAATGCGGTGGGACTCCATCCCGATGGGGGGACACTCTGGGGACATAGCACCCGAAGAATGGTGGCCCACTGGCTTGGTCACTCCCTCCACCAAACCCAGAACAAGGAGCCCAGAGCCCACCCCCCTTACATCAGGAGACGCCAGTCAGGGCGGCTCCACCTCAACATGTGCTTCCCCTGCTGGGACTCGGCTTCCTCATCTGGAGCGTGGGCAGATGATGCCAGCTCCAAAGGGCCATGGGCTCACATGAAACCACAGGCAACAGCCACCCCAGAGCTCAGCCACTCACAGGCATCATCCATATCAGGACCTTGTGGTGTGAGTTCTGTCCCCTAGGCTTCATCCCAGGGCAGAGACACTCCAGCACCTCTCCCTCCCTTCTGGGCCCCAAGAATTTAAGAGCAAGAAAGAGTTCTGGAGACCTGAAGCACCATCAGGAAATCCAGGTTTGCGACCCACATGTGGCTTTGGGTCTTTTGCCCCCACCTCCTTTACCCTGCTGCCGCTGTGGGGACCCCAGCCCCCATACCCACCTCTCAGCACCCTCACACAGCCCCAGCCACCCCACATACCCTCCAGTTCACACACCCATCTGCAGCCCCCTCCACACCCCAGCCCCCAACCCCCAACCCCCACTCATTCCCCAGCCCCCCACATCCATCTGCAGCCTCCGGGCCCCTCACTCACTGACTCTTTCTGTTGGAGCCCACTCTTCCTCCAGCTCCTCACCCTTCCGGGGTCCTGGAGGCAACAAAGGGAGGAAGTGGGGCAGAGGATCCTGGAGCCTCAGGAATCCACTTGCTCTCCCACAGGGATCCCAGCTGTATGGGTCCAGCCCCCGGGCACACACCTTTGTGGTCCTTGCCCTTCTCCATGGCCCATTTGTCATCTGTCTCCTCCTCCTTGGGGCCACCTCCCTCCTTTTTGGGTTTCTCTGAATGGTGGAAGGTGGAAGAAGCCTGTCATCTTAGCCCCAGGCTTCAGGGGGCATGGATGTGGGGGTGAGGGCAGGGGGCTGGGGTCAGACCTGCACTGGGGGCAGGGAGCTGGGGTGGGGGGCAGGCCTGCACCGGGGGCAGGGGGCTGGGGTGGGGGGCAGGCCTGCACCGGGGGCAGGGGGCAGGCGTGGGGGGCAGGCCTGCACTGGGCGTTGGGCTGGCGGTGGGAACAGCTTGTTTCCACTCACTCAGCTTCTCTTTCTCTTCATCTGTGTCCAGCTCAGTGTCGGGTTTCCTGGGTCTGGGAGGCCCGAAGTAATAGTCCACTGTGGGGAGGGAGAGCCTTGCTGAGGTGGCCCAGATGCTGCCCCAGGGCCCCCACTGTGAGCCAGAGACTGGACAGGATGGAGGGCGAGGTGAGGAAGTGGGATCGGGGTGGGCCTTTAGACAGAGATGAGGAGGGAGGGGCTCCTGAGGGGAGGCCAGCTAGTCACAGACAGAATGGGCAAGACCCTGGGAAGTCACCAGCCTGGCCTGGGAGGGCCTGGCCTGGGGAAAGGCAGGCCAGGCTGGGCAGGGGGTGGGACACACGCAGGACGGGCCTCAAGTAACACCTGACACCTGTGGCCAGGAGGGGGCAGACTTGAGTGAGAGCTGAGCTGGGGCCAAGAGATTGTTGGGGACCCTGGGGGCAGGTCAAGGGTGGGGACAGACTCAGGCCCCCATAGAAGGGGATGCAGGAGGGAGAGAAAGGTGCTGGCCTCAGCCCACAGGATAGGAGCACAGGACAGAGAGGGAAACCCCGGGGGGCCTGGAGGCACCAGCCCAAGGGAGGAGAGCAGACTGGGCTGCGAGCCCAAGTGGGCATGGAGGGGAGGGGTGGCAGGGCATTGGGGATGCATCTCCCACTGAGCTACTGGAACCAGGGGTGTGGCAGGCAGGGCACTCACTGTCGTCATAGTGGGGGATCACGTAACCATCCCCATAGTCAGGAGGCAGCGGGGGCGGCAGAGGCTTCAGAGGAGGCTCTGTGGAGGTGGGAGGCAGGGGTGGGTCCGGAGCCCTCTCCCTCTGTGCCTGGCACCCTTCCCTCCCCCCCAGCTGCCCCCATCCTACCGATCCTCTCCGTGGGGGCCTCGAGCCCCGGCCCAGCTGGCTCAGCCTTCTCCTCAGGGCGCTCAGGCCAGAGCCGCTCGGGCCTCCTCCTGCTTGGGGGTGGCCGGGGCTGCTTCTGGCGCCGGATGTACTCAACTGAGGGGGAGGGTGGGCTCTGAGCCAGTCCAACTCCTCCCCCCCCACCGCCCCAGACAGCAGTGGGGCCGGGAGGGCAGGGCCCCAGGTGAACCGACCACCGGTGGTGGGTCCCCAGGCCAGGGGTCACAGTCCAGATGGGGGCAGAGGGGGGCCTACTCACAATCCTCATAGTCCTCCCTCTCTATCTGGTCATTGTAGTCCAATGTGGGCGGCTCGGTCTCCTCCTCCAGCTCTGTGGGAAATGCTCATGGGTGCCTTGTTGAAGACACTCACAGATGCCCCTGCCCGGGCCCATCCTGGAAACCCAGCCGGCCAAGGCAATTGGTTCCCCAGAGCCAAGTGAGTATCTCCCACTCACCAGACTGGCGATCCAAATCCATTTCTCCCGGACCTGGCCAAGGACTTGGGAGGGCCCCTTCTGCAACAGAAACCCCAGAGGCAGGTGGATGGGAAGCCTGCCCTGAGCCCTCGCTGTGCATGGAGCCAGACCTGGGTCCTGCCGACAGTGCCCGACGCCTGACATGGCTCCCAGGAGGCCTGGGCCGCTCTGGATTTGGCCACCCTGATGGCGCCCCCACAGTCAGAGAGCTGGAGGGCTTTCCAGGAAGCCCAGGCCCTGCTGTCTGGTCTAACAACATGCAGGAGGATGGCTCCGGTGGGGCTCAGGGGACATATACCAGGACAGTAGATGGCAAAGCCCGGCCATGAGGCTGCCAAGCACCCCCTACTGGGCCGGGGTGAGGGGTGACCGCTGCACCGAGGGGGCTCCCACCCAATTGCTACGTTCATGACAATGACGAGGCTCCAGAGCCCACCCTGTCCAAGTGGCCCTTGGGATCTGCAGGAAGCCGAGCCCAGGGAACCCCCCCACCTCCCAGTAGCCTGGGAGGTCAAAGCCCCACAACCCCAGGAGGGGCCCACACACACCTCCCTCCTGGGGCAGCATCTCAGGGCTGGAGCTGGGAGGCAGGGGCAATGGCCACCATGGGGTTTCTTCTGAGGGGATCGGGGTGGGGGGCCTCTTCCCGGCCAAGGGCTTCTTGGTGGCCTTGGGTGGCTTCTCCTTGGGCTTTTTGGTGGCCTTGGGTGGCTTCTCCTTGGGCTTCTTGGTGGCCTTGGGTGGCTTCTCCTTGGGCTTCTTGGTGGCCTTGGGTGGCTTCTCCTTGGGCTTCTTGGGTGGCCTGAGGGGCCCCTCCAGGGGCTGCTTGGCCGACTTGGGGCCTTTGGCTTTTTTCCCTTTCTTCCCTTTGTCTTTGGCCTTTTCCAGAGGTGCTGTCGTAAATGCAGATTGAGGTCAAATCAACGGAGTCCTCACTCTATGCCCCACATGGCTGCCCCAAGGTGCCCACAACCTACGCACATGGCCTCCTTTGGTCCTGATTCTTGGACTGGGAAACTGAGAGATTAAGTCACTTGGCCTCATGGAGGAGCTGGGATTGGAACCCATGCCTAACGTCTGCAAGTCTCTGCTGCCAACACCGTATCTTGGCCCAGGACACAGGCCCTCACCCTCCCACCTGCCAAACTCAACAGAGGACCCTCATCATCCTCTTCTCCCCCACATGTCCAGTCAGCTGGCCAGGGAGCGTTACACTGTGCCGGGCACGGAAGGGGCAGAGACATGACTCAGCCACCCAGGCCTGGGGGGTGGCCCGGCCTAAAGGGGGAGGAGGTCTTATCCCCGCCAGCTGTCACATGCACTGGAAGACATGGGTCTGGAGCCTCCCTGAAGCTCCCTGCAGGGGCAAGAAAAGCTTCAGAGAAAAGGGCCACTCATGTCCCTTCAAGAAGTAAGGGGTCTGGGGTAGGTAGGGGGTCCTGGGGCCACACAGAGGACGGACGGACTGGCAGGCACTGTAGCTGCTCACCCATCTCAGAGTCTGTGGAGGAAGTGGGAGCAGGGCAGGGGGCTGTCTGTGCGAATCCCCCAGCCCCCCAGTAAATGCTGTGCAGGACTTAATGGGGGACAGTGGCCACAAGGCCTAAACACAGAAACATTTACAAAATGCACACAGTCAGGAGAAATGGGGCCGCCACAGTGGCATCCCAGAGGCCAGGACAGCGAGTCTGGAATGTGAAGTAGAGGTGGGGGGAGGCCATGTCCTAGGACCCGCCCCCCAAGGGGAGGGGAAGGAGCCAGGAAAGATCTAGAAGGAGACCCAGGGGAGGGGCAGCTGACCTCGGGAATGATGGACGGTACCCTCGAGTCTTCTGGGAGAGGGAGATCAACAGGACCCTTGCCCCCCCAAGAAAGCCACCATAAACAGCTGAGATTTATTGACAGTGGATTATGTAAGAGGCCCCTGGGCTGGCCGCCCCGGTAATACACCACCTCGTCTAAGTCACACGGCCACGGAAACCACTCTGCCCGCTGCTCCCGGCTGCCTTGTGGGGAGGGGTCTTCACAGCCCCTCACCTGCCTCTGTGTTCCCGGAAGGGGAGGCCTCCCAAGGAAAGTCTGAGGCTGGGACTCTGGTGGAGGCGCGGGCATGGCCAGGGTGTGCCACAAACAGGCCTGCCTAGGGCATTAGGGCAGTTCACAGGACAGGTCTGGGGAGGGGGCAGCAATGTCCCCAGGGGGCTCAATCCTCGCCCCTCTGGGGGCTGGCGGTGTGAGACCCTGACGACCCAAACCACTGGGCAGCAGAGCTGCGGGAGGTGCCTCCATGCGCAAAGGGCCACAAGCCAGCACTGACCTCTGCCTGGCACCGGGTCCCGCCAGACATCTGGGCTCTCTCCTGCCTTCCAGAGCCCTTGCTCACGCCGGGCAGGCTGGACAGCTGCCAAAGCCCTGCCATTCTCACCTGAGGTGCAGGGCGCCCCAAGGCCCCCCATCACTCTGTGGGCCTCCCCCAGGCGCGCCCCCGGGGGTCTTACCCTCTTTGGCCGCCCCCGGGGGCTCCCCCGGCTTGCCCCCCGACTGGGCTTTGCGGACGCGCGGTGTGGGCTCCGGGGGCGGTGGGGCCTCCATGTCGTCCTCCCGGGTCTCGGCCTCCAGCTCCGACAGGAAGCCCTCGAGGAACTCCTCGATCTCGTCGTCGGTCAGCACCGTCTGCGGGCGCCCCCCGGGGCACAGCGCCAGCAGCGCCAGGAGGCAGCCGAGCAGGGGCGCCCCGCGCACGGCCGCCATGGCCGGGGCTCGCGTGGGGGCCGGGGGCGCGGGGGACTCCGGGGTGGTCGGGGGCCTCCAAGGAACTGCCGGCGGCTGGGAGCTCCGGCCCCGCGTGGCGCGCTCCCGCGCGGACCGCCTCTCCAAAGCTCCAGTGGCGGCCGGGGCGGGGGCGCCGGGGCTTCCGGAGCCGGCTCCCCCCACCCCTGGGGAAGGAGGAGGAGGAGGAGGAGGAGCCGGGCGTGGACTGAGGGGCTGCGGAGGAGGGCGGGGGGTTGGCGGCGAGCTGTCCCGGCGCCGCGCGCCTGGCACTTTCCGAAGCGGTAACTGGGGCCGCCTCCGTCAGGGGCCTGAGGCCTGCGCCTAGGAAGGAGGGCCTGGGGTGGGGGTGGGGGGCGGTGGAGGGAGGTCCCGAGGGCGCAGGTCCGAGGGGTCCGATGCCCGCCCCTCACCCCCGCCCTCGCCAGAACCGGCTGGGACCTGGAGGCGAGAAACCGGCACCCGGCCTGCCTGCCCGGAGGGGTCCGGAGCCCTGACGGCAGAGCCCAGCCGCGGCGTCTGGCCTCCGAGATCGTCCCCTCCCCCGTCCCCCGCCCCAATCTCAGGGCGAGCCCACCCTTCCCTCTCTCTGGAGGCTTGGCCCGCAGCTCTGCCAACTGTCACAGCTTTCTTTCAGACGGCTAACTTCCCGGGTGCATGGGCCCTGTGCTGGTTCGCGGGGAGGGATGGTGCTTCGGGGCCTCACTCTGGTGGGAGGCAGGTGCAGAAGTGCCCTGGGTGCCCTCCAACTGCTTTGCTGGAGTAGGGGGTCTCCAGGCAACGCCCCTCCCCCAGCTCCTGGCCCAGGAGGGCAAGTTTGAGAGGGGGCAGTCCTTTCCATTTTATTAAAGTGTGTGTATAATTCCCAGGAATGGGGCTCAGCAGTCCCACAGTGATTTCCGTACAAGGTCAAGGGTTTCTTGCCCACGCCTACCTCCTGGTGGCCTGGGGATCACTTAGGTCCCAGCAGTCCACTTATCTGGCCTCTCCTGAAAATGGTGCAGCTGCAGGTTAAGCCAGATCAGATTGAGGGATGATTTTAGGGGCAGTGCCTGTGAACCCAGCTCCATGTGGAAGATGTGGGGGCCACGAAGGCAAAGTGAACCAGATTCCACCCCTGAAGAGCCAGCTGGGGGAGAGGACGTGTGCCTTCAACCCAATCCAACCCAACCAAGCTGTGTGCTGGGATATGCCGTGGGAACAGTCCCTCGGCACTGATGGGGGGGCACTAATGGCCCTGGTTGTGTCCCCCCCCCCCACCAACCACTTTTACTGTTTCTTGCAGTGAGCACTGCCTCACCTCTGGACACACACTGCTTCCCCAGCAGCTCAGATCCCAGCGAGGACAAACAGCCGTTCCCTCGCTCCTCCTACCAGAACTGCTTTTTAAACTCTATCCAGTGGCTCCAGCCACCGCATGGACCTGGGGGCACATATACTGGGCAGAGAATGTCAGGACCAGCCCAGGTCATCTGCATGGTTGCCAGCAAAGTTCAGAGAATCCCACAGTAGATCGTTTCTGTCATGGGTGCAGGCACAGGAAATCATCACATGGCAGGCCTGGTGTTTCCATAGGCTTCTAGAAGGGCAGATGTTGGCTGGCGCCAAACGGGCATCGCACCTGCGGCCAGAGCTCCCAGGGCAGAAGACATGCGGAAGCCCGAAGATGCACGCCTGGACTCCACGGTCAAGCCTAGCAGCAGAGCCCTGAGCCACGGTGGTCTGTGAGGGTTTGACCTGGTGAGGTCGTTGGGAAAACCCAGCGCCCACCCCCCCCCCCCCCCACCGGGTGGTCGACGGGCAGAGTGCAGAGCTTGGACCAAAGGGAAAGAGGACGAGCCCGTCAGGAAGCCCTGGGTCGGCACGCAGCTGTGGCCAGCCTGAGGGACACTGCAGGGGCTTCTGGCTCAGCCTGGGGACCAGGCAGGACTCAGGGAGGGGCTGCGTGTCTCCTGCTCAAGGCCCTTCCTTCACTTCTCACCGGCTCATCCTCGTTCATGCTTAAAAGGGCAGTGGGACCATGTCAAGAACTGGTCGCTCAGGTGGGGTCCCAGCTCTGCCCTCCCGGCCATCTGATGGCACCAAGTGACCTCACAACTCCGCAGCCCCAAGGTGCAGACAGAGCAGGACTGTGCCCGTGCCGCACCTGGCACCACATCAGCACCCACGACACGCCAGCTCCCAGCTCCTGCCATGTCCCTTCAGAGAGCAAGCCCGCCCACCTGAGCCCCCAGCCTGGCCCCCTGTGCCTCCTGTCCCTGCACAGACTTGCCGTGTCACGTGTCCCCAGGCTGGTCCTGGTGGCAGAAGGGATGAAGCAAGCAAGCTCTTACCCGCAAATGTCCTCTGTGAGCCTCTGAATCATCATTCTTGAAACTTTGTCTTGGAATTTGCTCTGTTGGCCCCCAGTTGAGTGTGTCCAGCAGGGAGGCTCAGGCCGGGATTGGGGGGGGCGGGTGGTCTGAGGAACGTCACTTCCCTGGGAATGTTCCTGAGTTCAGCTGGCTCACACATGGATCAGATTTGGGCCCAACATCCTCTGCCAGGGAAAATAGAAACCATGAAAAAAATGAGAAAGGAATAGAGAGAAGCTTTTCCTCAGCCACAGTGAGTCACCAACAGGAACATGAGCAAAAAGCCTCGTGGGGAGCTGGGCAGGGTGGGGCAGGGAGTTGGGGGCCCTCGGCCCCCAAGTGTCTGGCCAGGTGGAGAGGAGGGGGTGAGTGCCTCCCATGCCAGGCCAGTACCCTCCAACCCTGCTCAGTGGGCAGGGCTGGGACCCCACTTAACTCTAAGACTCACACCCAGGAAGTCCCTAAACCCGGGCCCAGGTTCCACCTGGAGGGCAGGGAGGCAGCACAAGGCCTGCAGTGGCTGCCACTCACCCTTCCAGGGTCCAGCGCCCCTGCTCCTGGGCAGGGCATTCATATCTGTGTCCGGGAGCTCTCGTGAGCTAGTCTGGGGGTCTGCTGGGCACCCTGGCTTCTGAACCTCCATGTCCAGCTTCCTACGAGAGGCCCTGGCCTTCCCCCTCACTCCCAGGGAGGGTCTGCCCAAGGGGCCACAGCAGGACTGGGCTCGACAGGGAAGAGGGTGACATCTCCCTGGAGGGGGCCTACCCTCGCTGCCTCCGGAGAGAGAAAGGAGAGCTCTTAGGGATCCTGTGGGCTGGAGGGGGGGGGTCCATGGAGCTCCCCTGCAGCCACGTGAGGGTGAGGCTGGGCATGGCCAGGCTGGGGTCGTCCTGTGTGGCCCTGGGAGCCGAAGTGTACTGCTGAAGGCTACTGAGAACCATGCCTCAAGGGCTGCCAGCCAGGGTAGGTTCTCTGGAGAGACAGCCCGAGGGGTGCCCCAGCCAGGGTCAGGAACAGGGGCCCTCAGGGCAGCAGTGAGGCCCACCTGGGAGGAGTGGGTGGGTGGGGCAGACACCCTGCAGGCTGCAGTGGAGGGGGGGGAGACGTGTGGGCAGAGCTGTCCCTTGTGGGGGATGCCACGGCCACTTTGCCCCATTCAGTAGTGCCCTGTCCCCCCAGCAGCGTGCGGTGTGAGCCACAAGCTCCCACATTGGAGGAGGCGAGGAGGTGGAGAAGAACAGGAAAGAAAGAATGGAACCCTCTTTCCCATCTGGTGAGGTCAGCCCCACAGGGGTGGGGAGGGAAATGGAAGCTTTGATCTGGGTCCGAAGGGATTGGCCTGGGACAGGAGGGAGAGGAGATTTCCTAGGAGTCAGTCTTAGGCCTGTGACCTTGAACACTTGGGTTGACTAGTCTGCACGAGGAGGGTGGCTCCAGGACCACCAGGGCCCCTTCCCCCAACAGGAAGGGAGTCCCATTGGGTACGGTCCCCAAGTAGCAGGGTTAGCATCTGTGTTTGCAGCTCGGACAGCTAGGGCCTTGAGGCAGGGCTGGCCTGGGCCTTGAGAAGCATGAGGGTCAGTCCCATCCTGGGGTGCCCCGGGTGACCTTGGCTCAGTCCCCCCCCACACATACCTCAGGGTTCCTTCTTTCCAAATGTGGGTCATCCACATAAGCACTAATTTTGCACATCTAGGTAATGGGGGGGGCATGGTGTGGGGGTCAGGGGACCTGGGGGGACAGGAAGGAGGCCCTCTACTGGCCCTTCTGGGGAAGAGCCAACCTCTGGGCCAAAAGACAACCTCAGGCCAGGCAGCCACCCCAGCAGGGGACTGCCTCCCCCATTTTGCTGCGGCTGGAAAGTGCACCATCTCATTGCCCTCCAACCCCCAGTCTCCAGACCACAGCTGCCACCCCCCTGGTGCCAGCACCCTCACTTTTGGGTCCCCAGGCCTCTGTGGCATGGGTCCCTGACTGTGGCTCACTGGTTCCCTAAACAGGCCCTTATGGAGCACTCAGCCTCAGTGTGGCCCAGAGAGCCATGGGGTAGCCTTTCTCTGAGACAGTCTGGAGGGAAGGGCAAGTCAGTGACCGAACCCCCAGAGGACAGAGGGCAGAGGAGGGCAGTGACCTGCCGGGAAGTAGCGTCCTGCTCTGTGGAAGAAAAGGCGGGTCGGGGGGAAGACTCTAACCCCACCCTGGGACTCCCCCACCAGTCACCCACGACTCAGGTGCTGGCGTGTGGACAGCAGATGGGGCAGCGGTTTATGCTCTCTCTATGTGGGCTCTGGGGCCTCTGGCACGAGGCTATGGGGCCAGGGCGGCCCTGGCTCCTCTGCTGAGGCCCAAGTGTCACCAATAGACACCTAGTGACCCAGCCTGGGCAGAGGTGGGAAATTCACCACCAGTAGCACCAGCGTGCCCAGGGTGTAGATGGGGCAGCACAGAACACAGGGGCCAGGGCAAGCAGGAGGGCTGAGCCTGGGAGGCTCCTGGGTCCTCTGAGGAAGCAGCTCAGATATGGAAGGCTGGGCCTCGGGGGGAACAGAGCCAGAGTTCAGATATGGCCGAGTGGGGCCTTCTGAGGGGCCTTCCTCCATGGCCCCGTTGGCCAGCCTACCTCAGATGGCAGGAAGGCTGGGCTCTGGATGGCAGGCCGGGGCATCAGTCTCCAGCTCCTCTCTGTCTCCTAGAGCCCTGGGTCTGTCTCCAGGGACTGAGGGAGGAGGACCCAGGCCCACCAGGTCCTTCCGCTCCTCTCTCTCTGGAGAGGCCCCCAGAAGTGCCCCCTTGTCTGCAGTCTGGATGTCACCAGGGGGGCTAGGCTGGTTGGACCCGCAAGAAGGGTGGTTTCCAGAGCCATGGGGCCTGGGGTCTCGCAGACGGAGCCTAGCCATCCACACAACTGGAAGAACAATCTCCTGGGTTTCTGACAACTTGAAAACCACATGTGATTTTCCACCGTCCGGTGTCCCTGCCCAGTTTGCTGGGCCAGCACTGCTGAGTGAGCAGAGTTCACCCGGATTCCTTCCACTCACCGCAGGGCCCAGCCCCTGGGGAAACGGGGGTCACCACAGCCGCGGGGGCGCTGCTGGCCAGCTGGGGGCAGGTTTCCAGTGCCCTGAGTCTCTTCCACACTGGGAGGACAGCGTGTAGCCAAACAGGGTCACAACTGGCCAGTGTCGTTCCCAGGGGAACAGGGGTTGTTCAGTTCCAAACTCCTTTTTTAAAATATTTATTTATGTTTGAGACAGAGAGTGTGAGCGGGGGAGGGGTATAGAGAGGGTGGGGGACAGAGGATCCGAAGCAGGCTCCAGGCTTTGTGCTGAGAGCGGACAGCCCGACACAAGACTCGAACTCACGAGCCACAAGATTATGACCTGAGCTGAAGTCTGACGCTTAACCGACTGAGCCACCCAGGAGCCTCCAAATGAACTCCTAATGGACTGAAGATATAGATGTCACAGTATTCAAGGAAAACACAGGAATCTGTTTATATCCCTCTTGGGAGAAACCTCTCAGGAAAAACAGTAGAAGGAAATCTCAAGAATGTCGGCTGGATAGAAGTTTTAGCTTTCTGTTCGAAACATACTGAAAATTAAATCAAAAGACAGAACGCTGGGGAAGGACCTACATCCCCAGACAGCATTTTAGGGGCCCATTGTGACCCCAGAGGTGCTCTCTGAGCCTCAGTTTCTCTGTTCTGGACAATGGGGTGATGACGGTATGGCTGCCTCATGACAAGGGCACACGGACTCCCGCAGGTGACTCTAGAAAGCTCTGCCCGAAAAACAGTGTCTTTGATAAAACAAAGCTGTTAAAGAAAATTATTTACATTTTAAACCAGTTTGACTTTGTCTCCACTTTTTAAAGTCAGCGATGAGACACAATCAGGCACTTCACTAAAGTAGAAACGTAAGTGGCCAGTGAATAGACACAAAAATGTTGACCTCATGAAAAATCATGAAAATGCCGACTAAAATGTGCTCACTGCTGTCTTTCCCATTATAAAATTCTCATTGACTTAACACCTCCTAGGAAGACTCGGGGCGTTGTCACTCAGAATCCTGTGGCTGCAAAGAGCAGAAAGCCATGGCGACTGCTAGCCATGTGTCACTGGTGGGGCCGGGGGTGCCCAGGGAGCTGGTCAGATGTCCTCTGGTCAGACGTGCCTGCATCTGGATCAGTGTGCCGAGAAAAGCAGACGGTGCTCCCCCAAGCAGGTGGACCCCTGTCTCTGCTTGAGCCGAGATGGAATCTTCTCCTGCCTGTCCTGGTACATCATCTCCCCAGCTTCTCAGGCCTTCGGGTGTGGACCGAACTGCAGTCCCCACTTCCTGGGCCTCCAGCTGTCAGACGGCAATATTCTCAGCCTCCATAACTCCATGTGCCAAACCTGAGTGATAGATCCGTCTCTCTATGTATATTATATGTCTACACAGGTATATTTTACCTATCTATCTACCCATATATTTATACATACACACAAATGTATCCTATGGGTTCTGTTTCCCTGGAGAACCCTGGCTGATGCACCCTCTACAGCAGCTGAGCCCTGACAGGCCACCCCAGAGACACCTGTGTCATCAGCTTTCACTGTCCCCCCAGGCCCCTCCACACCCCAGAACTTGAGCTCACTAGGTGTCCCAGAAAGGGCTGGGACCCCGTGACCGGACTCTAACCTACCCCTTGTTCCAATGAGACACAACCAGAGGGTCAGCCGTGTGCACACCACACATGACTGCACCTGTCCACCTGTGCAAGGGCAGGGTTGGGCAGGCCCCCAGATTGTCTTCTCAGGAAATTGGATGCCGGCCTCACAAATGAGCGTGTGCCCCTGCATCCCGCCCAGAACGTTTCCTGCCCTGACATGCGCTGTGGCTGCGAAAGAAGTGTCCTGTGGCCCTGAAGTTGACAGGCCTGACAGGCCCAGCCTGTCCACAGGGACTTCAGGGAGCAAGGTATTGCATTAGCCCCTGAGACACCCTCCCCTGACCCCACAGTCTAATTCAACATGTCCCTGATTTTAGTAGGAGAAAATGCTACCAGCATGGGGCATGTTCTATCCTGGGGATGTATTTGCTGTTCCTTCTATTTGCACACCTTTTCCTCAAACATCACTACTTTTACAAAGACCCCTGCTCACTGCGGCTTCCCCCACTGCCCTGCGTAGAGCTTCAGCCCCCTACATCTGCCGAAACAACCCACCTGACGACCCCCCCCCCCCACTTCATGTCTGACGTATGGACCCATTGGGCTATCCCGACAGCATTGATGGCTCTGACTGAGTGGCCTTCCTGTGCTGATGCCCTTTGCCCTGTAACTTTGTAGGACACTCACAGGCTTGGCCACATGGCTATTCTGCCCAGTGGCACAGAGACAGACCCGGTTCAAGGAGAGGCTTGAAGAAGTACTTGCAATGTCCCCCGCCCCCTCCCCCCAACCTCCCAGAACTGTGGGGGCCCACCTGGGCCAGCTGGCTAGAGGACAGGCCACTGGACCAAGCTGAGCCCCTATGAGGCCAGCACCCTGCCAGGGGTACCATGAGGGCAACCAGGGGACCACCAAGCCGGGCTCAGACAGGAGTGTGAGCTAATACATGTGATTGTTTCTATCTGCTGAGCTGGGTGGTTGGTCGCTGAGCGAGAGCTGACACTTACCTCGTGTGTTTATTTTCTGTCCCCGACTATCTGTCCCCGACCAGCAATGCTGGCTTCACAAGGCCAGGGTTTGGAGCTGTGACATTTATTTCTGCATCTTCCTGTTTAGAGGAACGCCTGGCACATGAGGCCATGAGTGAATATCTGCTAAAGGTCTGAATACACCACAAACACCTTCACAGGATCCTGTGGGCCGGGCGGCAGAGTGCGCGGGAACCGTGTGAGAACGGCCGTGTGGCTGTGGCTGGTGCCCCCCACGAGCACTGGGGTCCAGAGAACCACCGTAGGTCCTGTCTGTGAGCGTCACGATGAAGAATAGCCAAGAGTCCCCTTCGTCTTCTGGAAGGGTAACAAACTCCGACTAATCATAACTAAGCACTCTAATTAAAGTGACACCCACGTGCTGGAGCACTCTGATGGCTTAGGCCAACGTCCCGGAGAAGACAGTGCATCAGGCACTGACTGCATCATTTCTGGAAAAGATACAAAGTCTCCAAAATGTAAAATCTGCTTGAACAATAGGATTTAAGAGCTCCATAACATACCAAGTAAAACTTTAATAAAAAAACAAAACAAAACAAAACCACTCAGTCTAATACTTAGGTTTGAATATTCTCAGGAAGCACAGAGGGCCCTTGTGTCCCAGTGGAGTGACACAGGGACGATTGATCGACCCTTTGTAACCTGCAACTTCCACTTATCCAAAACGGGCTTTTCCATCAAGACAGGGTCATATACGAGTGATGGAAAACCCAATGATGGCTAACATAAGATGAAGTTATTTTCCCACATACACAAATCAGAGGTAAGCAGTCCAGAGCTGGCATAGCAGCCTGACAACAATCAGAGATTCCAGCTCCTCTCCTCTCATTATTCCCCCATTCTCAACTTATGGCTTCCATATCTTGGTGCAAAATAGCTGCTTGAGATCCAACCATCATTACATCATCCCAGGCAGTAGAAAGGAAGAAAGAAATAGTAGAGCGCAACTTTTTCCTTTAAGAACATTTTCTACAAGCTCACACAAAGCTCCAAGTTGATTCCATTGACCTTGGCCTGAACTCAGTCACAGGCCGTAGCTACAAGGGAAGCTGAGAAGTGTAGTCTTTTTCCGATGGCCTTGTACTAGCGAAATTTCAGGAGTCCTATTACTGAACAAGAAGGAGATAATAGATGTTGAGGAATTAGTAACAGTCTTTGCTGCAGATGATATTCTGAGTCTGGAGAGATTACCAAACTCTTACGAAGGTATGAAAACACTCAGTCTGGTGGAGGAAGATGTCAAAGCTGAAATCTGTGGGGCACCTGGGTGGCTCAGTCGGTTGAGTGTCCAACTTCGGCTCAGGTCATGCACGGTTCATGGGTTCAACCCCGCGTTGGGCTCTGTGCTGACAGCTCAGAGCCTGGAGCCTGCTTCGGATTCTGTGTCTCCCTCTCTCTCTGCCCCTCACCTGCTTGTGCTCTGTCTCTCTCTCTCAAAAATAAGTAAATGCTTAAAAAAAAAAAAAGTTGAAATCCCAGGACAATATAAGAAACACACTATGGCATTAGCAATTTTGTAATCAGCTTGTGGTTAAGGTATTCATATTCTTGCCTGTGTGTCTACAGATCTGTGCCAAAGCCCAGCCAATGAAAACCAGAAGTGCAAACCAGCTCTGATGGAGGAGGGGGGCCCTCAGCAGGCGTGCACCCCAGTTCCACAGCTCCAGCTGTCTGAGGGGTTCCGGAATGCTCCCAGGGCCTCTGTGGCACCCTGAGTCCTGAGGGCTAACACCAGCACCTGCTCTGTCTCTAGCCCCTCCTGACAGCCAAGCTTCTCAGCCTCTTTTTCCTCCTTCCTCGGTCCCAGGCTGCTGCACCTAGGCCTGGCACTCTTACCAAACCCCAGGGACTGCCCAGGGCCATCACACTCCTTTTGGGAACTTCTTCTCCTGGACAGGATTGCCCTGTCCAGTCTGTTAGGGTCACCCAGACTTCTGGGCTGGCTCCTTCTGCCCCTCCCCCACTTCTGCACTGGGGCCTTTACAAAAATGTCCCCCACCCAGTCCACACCACGTAGGCCCAGGACTTCCTCCTCTCAAATCACCTACCCCCAGTCCTGTGCTGGAGTTCAGCTCCAGCAGGGTCAGGGGTTCCAGAAGGATGAACAGCATTGGGGAAAATAACAAATGGACACAGACAACAACAGTGTGTTAGACTGGCCGCTTTATTGTGGCAAATGTGGCATTATATTTGTTAGCAGTTTCCTTGTAGCATGCGTCATCTACATCTATGCTTCTCGGCATTACCTAATTCTAAAAACGTTCCTTTGTGTAATCACCCATTAAGAAACAATATAGTTATTTTCTTGTAAACGTTCCCTCCTACCCTTTTGCTTATTGACTAATTTCTTCATATTATTTTCATTATGTATCTATGTTTGTAACTGGTAGGTGGAGGTCTGAGAGAGGCCCACAGGAAGAGTCTGTAGAGGGGAGTGGAGGGGTAGGCCAGGGTTGGGGCCACGCCCTGTGGACAGCTGGTCACACAGGCCTGAGCACAGGGGCATGAATGAGGCTCTGTGGATTTGGGGGTGACTAATGGGGGAGGAGAAGGTCAGACGCACCCAGTGAGGGTGTGGAGAGAAGTAACCCTACCCCATCCAGGTTGATGTGGGGGTCAGATGTGATGCGGAGGTGGTCACTTGACCCTGTTCCCCCTTGAGATGTCACTTCCCGGAACGAGTGCTCTTGAGGGGGCAGGACTCCCAGTGCTAGTGCTGAGCTGGACATCAGGAGGTCCCGTCAACCTTGCTGCTGGGTCTGCAATTCTGCCAGCTTGGAGTCATCAGAAACGGGGGTGGGGATGGTGGTGTCTCAGAGTGTCTGGTGCCCCTGCCCACCCGACCCCTGCCCCACCCCTGCACCCCAGCGGGCTCGGCATCCCCACTTGGCAAAGTTGCAACTCCTCACGGCCGCTGGCTGCGGATGTACTGAACACCCTTCTTATTTCCAAGTTCCTTATCATGCAAGTGGTGGGTGCTCATTGTAGAAAAATCAGAAAATACAAATAGGCAGATAGAGCAAAGTGAGTATGGTAGGTCTTACTGAATGTAACCCACTTCCCAGAGAGAACCAGTAACAGTTTGTTACATAACCATCCGGGCTTCTAGGAAGCACACAGCCTGGAGGTGTCCGTGATGGAGACAGGCTTCTTGGGTCACATCTGTGAAATAATGGAAAATACACATATGGGTGTCTGCCCCCACTTCCTGATACAGAGCTCCCAAAGCCGTTGTAATTTCCTAAGTGACGAGAGCACTGGGCACATGTTTTGTCCCAATATTCGGTCTCTGATCCCATCCCAGACACAGAGTTCCTAAATCTCTTGGAATTTCCTGGGTGAAGGGAATGTCTTTTGTTAAGAAGAGAGTGTGGTTGGCTTCAGGGGGGTGGTCACCAGAAAGATTCAGCCATGATTAGGAGCCTAGAGCATTCCGCCTCACTCCCATCCTCCAGGGAAGGGAGAGGGGCTGGTGGTTTGGTCAATGATGGACCCTGCCCCCGAGAGGAGACCCCCATAAAATCCCTGAAGTACAGGGTTCAGAGACCTTGCCATGGCACACTCCATCTCCCTGGGGCAGGAATCACCTGTGCCCCGCACCCTTCTGGATCTTGTCCTGTGTGACTCTTCATCTAGCCGCTCATTCCTATCCCTTAATATCCTCTGTAAAAAGCACTCTAGGAGGCAAACTGTTTTCCTGAGTCCTGTGAGCCGCTCTAACACATGATTGAATCAAGGAGGGCTTCCAGGGAACCCCGATTTGCAGCCAGTCAGTCAAAGGCACAGAAGCACCGGGACTGCAGGTTGGCAGAAGTGGAGCAGTGGCCGAGCCCTTGACCCACAGGATCTGCGCCAACTGCAGTCGGTGTCAGAACCGAACTGGACCTCAGGACAGCAGCTGGTGTCAGAGAACTGCTCAGTGTGGGTTCAGAAGTTGTGCGACAGTAAAGGAGACACAGGAGTGTTTTTCCAACACAACATCTCAACACTGCCATTCACTAGCTGTGCAAATGCAGGCAAGTTACTTGGCCTCTCTGTGTCTCTATTTCCTCCATAGCAAGATGGGAACATGAAGGTCATCCACTGACAGGAATGTCCTGGGCGTCGACGAGCTGACATGTGTAAAGAGCTTAGGATGTGGGCGCCTCCGTGTCTCAGTCGTTTGGACGTCTGATTCTTCATCTCAGCTCAGGTCATGATCTCATGATTTGTGAGATCGAGCCCCATGTTGGGCTCTGTGCAGACAGTGTGGATTGGGATTCTCTCTCTCTCTCTCTCTCTCTCTCCCCCTGTCTCTCTGCCCTTCCCCTGCTCATGTGCTCTCTCTCAAAATAAACTTTAAAAAAAAAAAAAAAGAGCTTAAGACAGTGCCTGGAAGAGACTGTATGTGCATATGCTTAAAAAACATTTTATTATTAAAATTTCAAACATATGCACCAGTGGAGAGTCGATGAGCTGAACTTCCTTCCATCACTGGCATCTAAGTTATCAGTTCATGGCGCCGTCTTGTTTCACAGTGTCCCACGCTTTCCTCTACCCCAGCATCATTTGAAGCAAATCCCAGACATCACGTGATTTCAGCAGGAAACATTTTATTGTGCATTTCTAAATGAAAGGGCTCCCTCTGCCTCTCTCTGTTCAATATCACCGGGGTCACTGTTGACCACAATTCTGTTAGCACTCAGAGCTAGGATCAGTCAGCGCGCACTTCCCCAGCTGCTTCCCGCATTCTGCTGTCTATGCTGGTTTATTTGAACTGGGATCCCGATAAGGCCTACATGCTGTGATTGATTGAACACATCAGCTCTCACTGAGTCTGCACATCACCTGATGCAGGAGGGCGCTTCATCGCTGATGTGTACAAACCAGGAAACAGGCTGGTAAAGCCGCCCAAATACCTGGCAACAAAGCCAAGCACGAGCTTGAAGTGGGTGGAAGACAGAGGACATCTGGGGGAGGTGAGGGTAGGCCTAGCCCCACTCCCCACGGGAGCTGCTGGGTCAGGCCCGCAGCAAACCGTGACACCCCCGATTCTCGCCTCAGGTGAACTTGCTCAGCACCTGGCTTTCTCTCCGTGCCCTGGGGACAGGCTCCCCCCTCCACTGTGGAGGCCCCTCCCCGCCGCCGCACCCCCTAGCCGCTAGACAATCCGGCCAGACTGGCCGGCCCAGGGCTCTCCTTGAAGCCAGTACTCTGGAAACCCCCATCTTCATATCTTTGTTTTACTGCAATGATAACAGTAGTAAATGGGAAAATATCTAAATAAAGGACATTGGTTCTGTTAACCTCAGTGATACACACTGACAGTTATTGGGGCGCCTGGGTGGCTCAGTCGGTTGGGAATCCGACTTCGGCTCAGGTCATGATCTCGAGGTGGGTGGGTTTGAGCCCCATGTCAGGCTCTGTGCTGACAGCTCAGAGCCTGGAGCCTGCTCCGGATTCTGTGTCTGCCTTTCTCCCTGCCCCTCCCCAGCTCACGGTCTGTTATCTCTGTCTCTCAAAAATAAATAAATGTTAAAAACAACAACAACAACAACAAAAACCCCACTGATAGTTATTTCTTTTACCAGGAACAGAGGGGTTTACTCAGGAGTAAAGGAGGATTACAACCCGGGACAAACAGGTTGTGGCTAAACCGGGGCAAGTGGGGGGAACAGGGGAGAAAAGGAGAAAGTTGGGAGGGGCTGTTCCAAGGAACAGTGTGTGGAGGAGACTTCCAGTGGCCAGTGTGGTGGCTTCTTGCTGACGGAGCTGCTGGCAGGAGGTGGGGGCAGTGTCCACTGCAGGGGTAGTGGGAGCACGACCACGTGCAAGGTCACATCCAGGTAAGGTCAAGGTCAGCTCTTGCTGGCTGTCTGCAGTCGACCTCAGGCCGCGAGCTCCCCCTGCCTGAACCTCCCCCCACCCCGCACCCCAGCGAGGTTTCCCGTTACTGACTTTCAGTCACATCCATTCAAGAATGTAGTAACGTCATATTCTGTCCTAATATAAATGGAATAGTCTGTAGTGGGAAGAGATGATTTGTTAACTTATGATGGAGTTTGGGTCAGCAAACACCCCTCTTCTCATAAGCCTTGGGACCCCCTAGCTCCCCACTGTTGGCAACCAAGTGGAGCCAGGACTGGTTGGCCAGCTGAACCCAAAGAACTTCACTGAAGGACATGCCTCTTCTCTGTCATTCTTAGGCCACGTTCCCGTGGTGAGGGGAGTCAGGGGCTGTCCTCCTCCCTCTGGCCGTGTCTTTCTGCTCCAGATCCTGACCTTCCAGTCTCCCCACCTCTTTCTTATACCAAGCGTGTCTAGGTCCCCCCACCCCCAAATTCACATGTTGGAACCCTGGTTTTAGGAGGTGGGCCTTGAGAGGTAATTAGGTCATGAGGGTACAGCCTCCTGGATGGGATCAGGGCCCTTGTGAAAGAGCTGCCGTGTGTGACCCCTTCCACCCTGTGAGACCACAGCAAGAAGTCCGCAACCCTCCGCAGCCTCCCGAACCGTGAGAAGTAAGTATCTGTTGTTTATAAGCCTCCAGTGCGTGGATTCACTATAGTTGTCCAAACGGGCTAAGATGCCATCCAATCAGCAACCCACCTCCTCCTGAAAAGGCAGTATGGTTCCTCAAAAATAAAGTGTCTTTATTATACAAACTTCCAGGCCCTTGGGAAGCCACAGCACCTAACACTAGCACATCTATTCCTATCAGAAACCAAATCCCGTAGCTCTGATAGATCTCTGCAGCTCAGCAAGGTTGATCACGGAGCCCCAGCAGCAGAGTCCAGAGCTGACCTAGGTCAGAGCTATGGACTCAGGCAGCAGGGTAAATGGTGGCCATCCCCCCTCCACCCCCCCCCCCCCCCCCGCCCCATTCACATCCACCTGGAACCTCAGAATGTGACCTTATTTGGAATAAGGGTCTTTGCAGATGTAATTAAGATAAGACATTTCGAGACAAGGTCATCCTGAGTTAGGGTGGGCTTTAAGTTCAATGACTGGGGCCTTTTTAAGAAAAGAGGAGAGGACTGTTGGGGTGGTGGGGAGCGGAGTGGGGGGAGGGCAGGCAGCCACTGGAGGGACCAGCCACGGGCCCAGACCTGCCCGGACCCTCTCTGTGAGGCAGGAAGCACCCTCCCCTAGAGCCTGCAGGGGAAGCACGGCCGTGGACCTCAGAACTCTGGCCTCCGGAGCTGGGAGAGAAGAAATTTCTGGTGTTTGAAGCCACTCAGTTTGTTGTGGTTTATTACAGCAGTGCCAGGATGGAAAAACACAGGGTGCTATGAACTGA
This sequence comes from Panthera leo, assembly GCF_018350215.1. NCBI lineage: Eukaryota > Metazoa > Chordata > Mammalia > Carnivora > Felidae > Panthera > Panthera leo. The sequence continues at coordinate 60,294,300 of NC_056680.1, read as the reverse complement.
ATTGTCTCCCTCGCCTCCCTCAAATTTCTATGTGGCAATCCAAACCGTCAACGTAGTATCTCCAATATTTGGAGATAACAGGGCTTTTAGGAGGTAATAATGTCAAATGGGGTCATGAGGGTAGGGTCCTGTTTTGATGGGATTAGTGGCAAAGGGCGAGGCAGAGAACTCTCTCTTACCGTCTCTCCATAGCACACGAAGAGGCCACATGAGCCAAGAGAGGATGCCTCAGGACGGAGTCTACCTGCCTGCACTTTGACTTGGACTTCGGGTCTCCAGACTGTGAGGAGTAAGTTGCTGTTATTCAAGCCTCCAGTGTGGTGTTCCATTGTGTCAGCCTGAGCTGACTGCCACACAAGGTACCCCAAGCCCACGGTGGTGTGGAGGGAGCGAAGGAAGGCCCCTGGCTAGCACTAGGGGCTGGAGTGTCAGCAGCCTGACCACATGCTCTCTGGAATGCTGCTGGCAGGCAGCCCCCAAAACACAGGAACCCGAAGGAGGGGTGGCCCCCTGAGCCAGGGCAGAGTCCTGGCCCCAGAGGCCAAGGACAGGTGCAAATAGCACCAAGGTGAACTTTTGAAAAGGTCCACAGGGAGGTTTGGAAGATCCTCCCAGGGACCTCTCTGAGCTGGAGGTGGAAACCGGAAATAGCTAGATGAGATTCATCTTAGAAAAATGCAAGCTCACATATCTGGGCAAAACTAATCCACATCACAGCATGAGACAGCCGCAGTATAGAGCGGGTGGGAGCATCGGTCCCCAGGGCAGCTGCAAGGGCCCAGGCAAGAGGTCATCTGTCCAGCCTGACTTTTTGAGGGGTGGTCTCAGCATGGGGAAAGTCCCTGAGGCTAGGGACTTAGGGGTCTGGCAACCCCAAGGCACGTTTATTGGAAGTAGAGGGCTGAAGCTTCCATTTCCCAGCCGGCCAGATGGCGACCTGATGGTCCACAGTGTTGCGGAGAGGAGCACCCCACCCAGCAGTGTTGTGGCCTCGCCCACTGGTGCCCAACCTCCACTCAGTGGGCACAGAGGGTTCCCCTCCCTGATCCTCCCTGGGTGTGGGAAGGCCATGTTCCTCCGTTTTGCAAGTTGCCCCGTGTTTTAAGCATTCAGGTGTGATGGGTCATTAGAAGTTAGAGACACAGGACACAAGAGGAAAGGAAATCGTTCTAGGGGAGATATGGCTGCTCCCTGAGGAGAGGCAGGGCCCGCATGTGAGGAAGGAGGCTCTGACCCCTTACACAGGTCCTGGGAGCTACTCCTTCCCTGCTGGCCAGAGAAACGGGCACAGGGAAATGAGAGAGGGGCCAAAGCCCAGGCCTCCTGGCTGAGGAGTGAGCATCCTGTGGCCCAGGAGGGCAGGTGGAGGCAGAAGAGGCCTCTCTCAGCCCTGTGCCTAATGCCCTTGACAGGAGGCCCCAGGGAGAGGAGATCAAGGAGAGGGGCAGGAACAGGTTACACCTGGTCTGTCCCACCTGTTAGTCTGAGCATAGGCTAAACCTGCTTCAACAAAAAGATTCCAACATGTGGCACCTGAAAATAAGAGAGGAGCAGCTCCCTACTGTCAGGATGTCAGCTGTCCCAGCCTGATCTAGACAATCAAAAGAATCCCTATGTTGGAAAAGGCATTGCTGGGTGTGATTTTTGTTTTCATTTTGTTGGATATGGTTGCCAAATAGGCTTCCAAGAAGTCCTTTCTACAAAGTGCCAGTCCCCTCACATCTGACAAGTGCCCAAGTCAGGCAATCCGGTGGGAGTTTACTGAGTAGTGTTTCTTCTGTGGCATTCCTCCCAGTGTTCCTGCCGATTTTTCCATTAGATCACTGTCTTTTTCTTATTTATCTGTGGATAGTTTCACAATTACAGGAATTAGACAATTTCAAAATACATCGCAAATATTTTCCCCGGGGTTTGCCTTTTGATTATAATTTTTAACACATTTAAAATGCGAATGTGGTCAAGCTTATCACTCTTTTTCTTCCGTGTCTCCAGGTTTATCGTGACAGACTATGAAAACATTCGTGGACTTTTCAAGACGTTTTTCTGGTTTCTTTTTTAGGTTTGGATGTTTGATCCATCTGGATTGCATTTCGGTGTTAAGGACGGAGGGAGCCAACTTCTATTTTTCCGAATGGCCGGTCAGTGGTACCAACGCCGCTGGACTGGAAAACCTTCCCGGGTTTGAAGCCCTCCACCCTCACCTTCCACCCCGCTCCGCGTCGCCAGGTGCAGGAGGACCCCCGCCTGGCCCTGCCCACTGCGGTCGCCGGCTCCGCCCACCCCCGTCGACCCCCGCGGGTCCCGCCCCTAGCTCCGCTTCCACATTCCATGGCTCCGCCCCAAGCCAGTTTCTGCCCTTTATAGCCCCGCCCCCACATCACTGGACCCGCCCCCACGCCCCGCCTCCGAGCTCTCCAGCCCCGCCCCACCCAGCCCTGGCCTTCCCTCTCCCCGGCCCCGCCCCTAGCCCCGCCCCCTCCGCGCTTCTCGGCCCCGCCCCAACGCCGGCGCTCTTCCGGGTCGTCCCCGGGCGGCTCTAGGCGCTCCTCGAGTCATTTAAGTAAAAGGCGTGTCCTCTGGTGCTAATGGCATGGAGGAGGGGCGTCGCGCGCGCGGAACTCGTTGGGAGCCTGGGGGCCTACACAGCGCTTCTAGGGGCCTAAGTTGCCTGCGGCTGGACCGGCTCGCACGAGACCGCTAGGTGCCGCTTCCCCTTCCAGCCAGCCTCCGCCGCCTTCCTTACGACTTCCGCGTGCCTTCTTTCCGGCGCCCGCCCGCGGCCAGAGCCAGGATGCTTCCGAAGCGGCGGCGAGCGTGGGTCGGGTCCCCTGGCGGTCCTGTCCCCTCCACGGCGCGCTTCCCCGGCATTGCCATCTACCTGGCCGAGCCGCGCATGGGTCGCAGCCGCCGGGCCTTCCTCACGCGCCTGGCCCTCTCCAAGGGCTTCCGGGTCCTGGATGCCTACAGGTGCGCGGTCGTGGACGAGCTTGTGGCCCAGAGCAGCACCTGCCCGAGGGCTCCTGCCCGGGGCGCCTTCGGGGACGCTGACCCGGGTATTCCTCGGGGGCCCAGCTTCTGGAGGCTCCTGCTTTGGGATGCCTGGGGGATGGCACCTGCCCGGGGCGCCTTAGTGGGGGGCGTCGCAGGAGGAGCGCGGGGAGGGTGTGGCGCTTACAGCGGACAGTGTCGCCTGTGTGGGTATTGCCATACTGTCGCGCCCAGAGGACACTGCTGCGTGGTGTGAGGGCCTAAGCACAAATTGCTAGTGCTCAGAACTTTGCACGTGACCAGTCACTTTCACAAAAGGTGTTTCTTTACAGCTGAGGATATTGAGATCTAAAACGACTCACCTGGCAGCTGACCCCCCAGGGCAGAGGGGCACCTGAGGTTTTTGGATTCCAAGTTAACCCTGGAACTTCATGCTCACGTGGCTTTTCTCTCAATATCCTCTTCTATGAAAGGGTGCTGTAGTTAGGGCCAGGAGTGTTCTGTAGGACAAGAAGAGAACGTCTACCAGAGAGAGGCCTTGTAAAGAGCCATAGGGGTGCGTGGGGTTAAGGGTATCAGTGGCTAACAGCCTTCTGCTCTACGTGAGTTCATCTTGCCCCCTTAGCCAAAGTGACGTCACTCCTCGGGGCTGAGAAAGTGACTTGAGGGAGGTCCAAGAGCAGCGATAATGACAGGCTGAGATTAAAGAACTGCGGTTCCCATAGGTTTGAAGTGGAAAGATCCAGTCCTCCTGCAGCTTTTTTTTTTTTTAAGTGAATTAACCATTTTCAGTGGTTAGACCCACTCTGGAGGCGTGTTTAATGTACTGGATGCTAAGACCTTTTGCTTATTAGCTTGTCTAATCTTTGTAACAACCCTACCCAGTGGATATGTTGTTATCTTCTTTAAAGAGGAGGAAATCAGGGCAGGGAAAAGGGATGTGCTCAGGGGCATGCAGCATGTATGTGGCAGAGCTGGGGTTCAAACCCCAGCAGTCTGGGTCCCAAGCACTTAGATGGAGACCCACTGGTCCTGCCCACTAGAGAAGAACTTTCTCAGGGGTCAGAGGAGAGGCAGACAGACGAGTGGACACGACCCTGGACTGGGCTTACAGTCACAGGTGGAGCAGACAGGCACGGCTCTGTGGGGTCCTGGAGCGCCAGAGGGGTTCACGTGCCAGAAGAGGTTCTCTGAGGACGTGACATTTGAGGAACGAGTGGGTGCGCACCAGGCAGAGGGGAGAGGGGCAAAGGCCAGGAGGTGTAGAGCGAAGCAGGAAGGACCTCTGGGCATCACCCCCTCCCCCTCTCTGCCCAGCTCTGAGGTGACACATGTGGTGATGGAACAGACCTCAGCGGAGGAGGCCAGCACCTGGAAGGAGCACAGGGCAGTGGCAGGCTCTCCGCAGGGCTGCACCAGCCCAGTGCTGCTGGACATAAGCTGGTTCACGGAAAGCATGGCAGCTGGGGAGCCCGTGCCTGTGGAGCCCCGGCACTGCCTGGAGGTGAGCTGGGGGGAGGGCCACAGGGGCAGGCCTCGCCCGGCGGGTCAGGTGAAGTGTCATCACCGGCTGCCGTTAGACGAAATGGGCAGGAGGGCTCAGCGCAGGCCACCGGGGACCCTGGGAGGCCAGGCCATCCTGGCTTCTGCTGTCACCTGGCATAAGCTCTTGGGATACACCTGTTTTTAGCATATTCAGGCCTTTCTTGCTCAAGTAGTGAGATGGTACCTCCTCGTGAGACAGCGGGACGCCGTCCTCAGGTGCTGTGTGTCTGTGGCTTCTGTCTGCCTTGGTGCTTCCTGGTGAGCAGAGCTGGGGTGAGGGGATGGACTCAGAGCCAGGCTCTCCATGTTCAAGCCCCACGTCCCTGTCTATGAGGTGGAGTGACCAGCACTCTGAGCCACGTGACAGAGAGGGCTGGGGAAGTGGAGCACAGGCTGCATGTGCAATGACAGGAAATGTCCTCCGTCCTCCGCGGGAGCTGCTACTCTGGCCTGAGGAGCCCTCCTCCGCCTGCTCTGCAGGGCAGGGCTGCTCTACGCCTTCTGTCCTGGGAGCCGGCCCCGCAAGCCCCGCAGCCTCCAAGTGGCCTCTGTATTGCCCATCTGCAGGTGGCCGTGCCCGGGAAAGGGCTGCCAGGCTCAGTATGGATGCCACAGTATGCCTGCCAGCGCCCCACACCCCTCACACACCACAACAGCAGCCTCACGGTGAGCCCTGGGCTCCCAGCCTCCCTGGGATGGGCCCAGGCCTGTTCCTGTGAGCACTGCCACTCTGCCCTGCCCCAGCCTGGGGACGGGTGGTGGAAGGGAGGGTGGGGTGGGGTACCCTTCCCCTCACCCAGGCCCCCTCCTCGCAGGAGCCTCTGGAGATGCTGGCGGAGGCGGCTGGCTTTGAGGGCAGTGAAGGCCGCTTCCTCTCCTTCTACAGAGCAGCCTCGGTGCTCAAGGCCCTTCCGAGCCGGGTCACAGCCGTGAGCCAGCTGCAGGGGCTGCCCCACTTTGGAGAACATTCCTGCAGGGTCATCCAGGTAGGTGTTCACCACCCTTAGCAGGGTGGTTGAGGAGAGGAGGGAGTGCAGACGGTTGGTGGTTAAGTCCAGCCATGGAGATTTCCAGGCTGAGGCAGGTCACCCTCTGCTCAGATTCCTCATCTGTAAATTGGGGCCACACGATGTGGCTGAGAGGGACCGGACAGGACTGGTAGCTGGCACTGTTGGCATTGGCCCAGCTGTCCAGGACGGTAGAAGAGAACCCGTGACTATAAGCACCACTTCTTAAAACACAAAGTATTTGGGGCACCTGGGGGGCTCAGTTGGTTAAGTGTCCGACTTTGGCTCAGGTCATGATCTCATGGTTCGTGGGCTCAACGAACTCTGTGCTGACAGCCCAGAGCCTGGAGCCTGCTTCAAATTCTGTGTCTCCCTCTCTCTCTGCCCCTCCCCTGCTAACATGTTTTCTCCCTCTCTCTCTCAAAAATAAACATTAAAAAAAATTTAAAACAACAACAACAAAGTAAGGACCCAAAATGTTAAAATATCTTTTTGTACACTTATCACTGAGAGAATATATTGTGACAAAAAGCCTTTTGAATTCAGTTAAACTTTTAAAGGAAGTCTCATTGAATGCACCGCCTGTGTTTTGAAAAGCAGTGTTTGGGGCGCCTGGGTGGCTAAGTTGGTTGAGCGTCTGACTCTTGGTTTCAGCTCAGGTCATGACCTCATGGTTTGTGGGTTTGAGCCCTGCGGACAGTGCAGAGCCTGTTTGGGACCCTCTCTCTCTGACCCTCTCCTGCTCACACTGTCTCTCAAAATAAGTAAATAAACTTTAAAAAAAAAGAGAGAGAAAAGTGATGGTGTCCCTGTCCTGGGACTTGTAACTCATTTGAGAGCTGGCCTGTCCCTGGGCCGAGGGGCTTTGAGGCCAGGAGATTTGGTGGCTTCCTGGGCACAGTCTCTCCTCCAAGTCCCCCTGCATCCTGACTGGATGAAACTGCCCTGTGGAGTGTTGGGGTTCCACCTGCTGCCTGGGCCCCAGCTCTTGTCTCCAGTCAGGCTGACTGTTCTGCTTTGTTCCCCAGGAAGTGCTGGCACGGGGAGTATGTGAGGAGGTGGAGAGAATCCGATGCTCAGAGAGGTACCAGACCATGAAGGTACGTGTGGGGCAGACCCTGGTGGGCACATGGAGCCCGTGGCCCTCCCTCAGGTGACAGCACAGCTCCAGCCACGGACGGGAGGCCAGCAGGGGCACCCAGGGGTCAGAGAAGGTCTCACTGAGGAAGTGGCAGCTAAGTTGACACCTGATACGCACGAGGCAGCCAAACAGAGTGGGGCCTGGAGAAGCTTGTTTTTAGCACAGGGAATTTTCTAGATCACTCAGTACCATCTGCTCTGATTGGACCATCCGTGGGGTGTTCTCAAGCATGTTGTATGCTCTGGCATCTTAAACAGAGCAAACTGGACAAAATGTAACCACCTCCTGGGTGTCGCAGGGCCACTCACCCTTGCACGGTCTCCTCGTGTCCACAGTGCATCTTCCGCTGTTCCCATCTGACCTGTTGACACCTGTCGCATCAGCAACCTGTTGGGGGAGTGGGTCACGATGCTCCGGGAGGTGGCCCAGAATGTTGTGAGGGGCAGTGGGGGCTTCAGAGAGGGACCAGAGCCACATGTGACACACGGAAGGCCCCAGGTAGGCAGAGGACGGGAGTGTATGGGCCACATGGGAGTTAGTGGATGAGCACTGACGGAAGGCAGGGCCCTCACCTCTCCCTGGGCACCCAGAGGTCACCCAGGCCAGCAGAGAGGTGGGTTAACGATTAGAAGTTTGTAGTCATAAAGCAATAGGTTAGGTTGTTCTGAGCATTTTTTTCTGGCAGGACCCAGCTGGTGCTCTTGGTTCAGGGGATCAAGGGAAGAGTGGGCAGCATAGCCCAAGAAGGGCAGGGCTGCAGCCGTCCTGCAGGAAGCAGGGCCTAAGGATCCACTTGCTGCCGGGTACTTCCCCTATTCTGCACGCTGGCTGCTCTGCTGGTTGAGACCTGGCCTCAGAAGGTTCCCTTTCCATGGGTTACAGCCTCCACCACTGCCCAGGCCGGACCTTCTGTTTCAGTTCCAGAAATCCCCAGGGAGGGGATTGGCTGGCACAGGGCAGGTGCCCACCTCTGACTGACAAGCTGTGGTTGGGGAGGAAAGAGGTGATGGGCTGGGGCTGGGGTCCGGGCCGCCCTGTGTGGGAGCCCCGTGTGGCAGGCAGTCCCCGGCAGGAGGTGGGCTCCCATGTCTGTCTTCCAGCCCCAGGCTTGCATTTCCTCCAGCTCCTGCTACAACGACCCTCTGGTTGTTAACTGCCTGTTGTTTTGGTGTTTGCTGAGGAGCAGAACGAGGGGAGGCTCCGATTGCTCTTAGGTGGGAGCGGCCACTGGATGGGAGCTGTGAGCTGTCTGTGTGGGATGCTGGAATCACAGGCTGGAGCTGCGGGTTCTAGGGAGACCGAGGCCCTCTGGGGGAGGTACACACGGGGTCTCTTTGTGCTGTGCACCGTGAGGCTGGGCTGCATAGCTGGGCTCGGGGATTGGATCCTGTCTGTACTGTCACTGTGTGGCCTCGGGCAGCTTGCTCACACTTGAGAACTGTGAGTAGGGACGGCACCTGCCAGGCCACGGGGTGGGGCTCAGTGAGGCCCTAGTGAGACGCTGTGGCGGTGCTGGCCTGGGACAGCACCCCCTTCACAGACTGCTGCTGCTGTCTGCATCTTCTGAAAGGGCTCTGCTCCTGACCATGCTGCGCTCATGCCCCAAACAGCTTTTCACCGGGATCTTCGGGGTTGGGGTAAAGACTGCTGACCGGTGGTACCGAGAAGGGCTGCGGACCCTCGACAGCCTCCAAGAGCAGCCCCAGAGGCTGACCCAGCAGCAGAAAGCAGGTGAGCCCTGTGAGAAAGGACAGGACCCTGGGCTCCCACACCATGGCACCCTCAGCATGGACACAGGGCATGTGCGGATGACTGCCTGGATGGCAGGGAATGGGGTCAGTGCAAAGGGCCATGGTGGCAGGCAGGCCTCTCTGGTGGCCTCCCTGGGTCTCCACCCAGTGGAGTCTGGATCCACTGCAGCCCTTTTGCAGTGAACAGTGATGGTCACAGTAGCTGCTGTGACATTGAGGCCTCCTAGTGGAACTCGGATCTGGACCAGGCCCCTTACTACTTCTTACTGCTTCTCCTTTTTTTTTTTTTTTTTTTTTAATTTAAATCCAAGTTAGTTAATATATAGTGTAATAATGATTTCAGGAATAGAATGTAGTGATTAATCACTTACTTATAACACCCAGTGCTCTTCCCTATAGGCACCCTCTCCTTAATGACCATCCCCTTCTAGCCCATCTACCACCTCCCCTCCAGCAACTCTCAGTTTGTTCTCTGTGTTTAAAAGTCTCTTACTATTTGTCTCCTTCTCTGTTTTTATCTTACTTTCCCTTCCCTTCTCCTATGTTCATCTGTTGTGTTTCTCAAATTCAACCTATGAGTGAAATTGTGATATTTGTCTTTTTCTGACTTATTTCACTTAGCAAAATACACTCTAGTTCCATCCATGTTGTTGTAAATGGTAAGATCTCATTCTTTTTGATAGCTGAGTAATACTCCATCGTATATATAAATCACATCTTCTTTATCCATTCATCCATTGTTGGACATTCAGGCTCTTTCCATACTTTGGCTATTAAAAGTGCTGCTATAGGGGCGCCTGGGTGGCGCAGTCGGTTAAGCGTCCGACTTCAGCCAGGTCACGATCTCGCGGTCTGTGAGTTCGAGCCCCGCGTCAGGCTCTGGGCTGATGGCTCGGAGCCTGGAGCCTGTTTCCGATTCTGTGTCTCCCTCTCTCTCTGCCCCTCCCCCGTTCATGCTCTGTCTCTCTCTGTCCCAAAAATAAAAACAAAACAAAACAAAAAAAACCAAAAAACAAATAAAAGTGCTGCTATAAACATTGGGGTGCGTGTGTCCCTTCAAAACCGCATTTTTGTATCCTTTGAATAAATTCCCAGTAGTGCACTTGCTGGGTTGTAGAGTAGTTCTATTTTTAATTATTTGAGGAACCTCCAAACTGTTTTCCAGAGTGGCTGCACCAGTTTGCATTCCCACCAACAATGCAAAAGAAATCCTCTTTCTCTGCATCTTCACCAACATCTGTTGTTGCCTGAGTTGTTAATGTTAGCCATTCTGACAGGTGTGAGGTGGTATCTCATTGTGGTTTTGATTTGTATTTCCTTGATGATGAGTGATGTTGAGCATCTTTTCATGTGTCTGTTGGCCATCTGGATGTCTTCTTTGGAAAAGTGTCTATTCATGTCTTTTGGCCATTTCTTCACTGGATTATTTGTTTTTTGGGTGTTGAATTTGATAAGTTCTTTATAGATTTTTGGATCCTAATCCTTTATCTGATATGTCATTTGCAAATATCTTCTCATATTCAATTGATTGCCTTTTAGTTTTGCTGACTGTTTCCTTCGCTGTGCAGAAGGCTTTTATCTTGATGAGGTCCCAATAGTTCATTTTTGCTTTTGTTTCCCTTGCCTCCGGAGACGTGTTGAATAAGAAGTTGCTGCAGCCGAGGTTAAAGAGGTTGCTGCCTGTTTTCTCCTGTAGGAATTTAATGGTTTCCTTTCTCACATTTATTCACCCATTTTGAGTTTATTTTTGTGTATGATGTAAGAAAGTGGTACAGCTTCATTCTTCTGCATGTTGCTGTCCCGTCTTCCCAACACCTTTTGCTGAAGAGACTGTTTTTCCATTGGGTATTCTTTCCTGCTTCATTGAAGATGAGTTGACCATAGAGAATGTCCATTTCTGGGTTCTCTATTCTGTTCCATTGATCTGAGTGTCTGTTTTTGTGGCAGTACCATACTGTCTTAATGACTACAGCTTTGTAATACAGCTCCGAGTCCGAGATTGTGATGCCTCCAGCTTTGGTTTTCTTTTTCAAAATTACTTTGGCTATTCATGGTCTTTCTGGTTACATACAAATTTTAGGAATGTTTGTTCTAGCTGTGTGAAGAATGCTGGTGTTATTTTGATGGGGATTGCAGACCCCTTACTTCTGATTCCAGGAAAGGGAGGCTGTGTCTGTGCCCTGTGCACACCTTGCTAGCATGGGGCCCTGGCCCACTAGGTGATGGCATGGGGACTTGTGTGGCAGGAGAGGCTCAGTACAGGGCTTGCATGGGAGGTGGCACCATGTGGTGGAATGAACATGAACTTGAGAGTTTGTCAGGCTTGGGTTTGAGTCCTGTCTCTGCAGCTTACTAGGTAGGTGACCATGGCCCTGAGACTTAACTTCTCTGAGCCTTGGTGACATTCTCCACAAATCATGGGGCTCTGTGAGCTCCTCTTTGTGAGGCCAGTGGGGAGTAGGTGTTAATCAGTGTCTCTGTCCTCTCCATGTGGCCCGGGGTGGGGGCCCCATTCGAATTGTTCCGCAGCCCAGCACCCACCACTTCTTTGAACATCTTCCCTCGGGCTGAGGGTCGTGGGAGGGTTGCCTGGTCGGTCCACAGGAGGTGAGACCCATGGAGTCACGTGTCCAGTGGAACATTAAGTGATATCATCATTGACTGCACTCAGTCCCCTCTCCCCATGGTGCCGGAGAGATGGAACCGCCAGCAGCACTTAGCCCGGCCACATGCTGTTACTCCCCACTTAGACTTCTCATTGTGTAGAAAGGCCAGTGACACTCCCATGGAGGGGGGGGCGGGGAGATAGGATTACAGTGAGGGGTTCCTGAGTGGCAGAGCCACCTTCTTCACGTGTTTATCCCTTTCTGGGCCATTTTATGGATGGGAAAACCAAGGCATTCAAAGAGGTAGACTGCGTCATGAGTGCACTTACATCAGCCTCCTGATGGGATGGAGAAAGTTCTGCAAGATGCTCCCATTGGGGAGAACTGGGCAGGGGGCTCAGGGGTTTCTGTCATTTCTTCCAACTACATGTGAATCTGCAGTTTCCTCTGAATAAAAGTTTACTATTTAAAAGGGAGGAGGGGACAGTGGAGAGCAAGACAGTGGGGTTGAGAAGGTCAGGAGAGCCGCACTGCCCACAGGACTCCGGCACTACCAGGACCTGAGTGTGCCGCTCCAGCGACCCCAAGTGGAGGCCCTGCAGCGGGTGGTGGAGGCAGCCGTGGGGCACATCCTTCCCGGGGCCACCGTCACGCTGGCCGGCGGCTTTCGGAGGTAAGGGGGTCTGACCTGCCCCTCCCACCCCAGTGAAGGCGCCTGAGGAGGGGGCCACAGAGGTGGGCCTTCCCGCACTAGTGGGACCGGGGACAACAGGAGGCCCACATATCCTGTGTTGGCCCGAACTCAGAGCAGGCCCCCTCAGGGGCAAGTTGCAGGGCCACGACGTGGATTTCCTCCTCACCCACCCCCAGGAGGGCCGGGAGGCAGGGCTGCTGTCCAGAGTGATGCACAGCCTGCAGAGTCAGGTGAGGAGCTGCCTGCTGCCTACCCTGGGGGCTCTGCCGGGACCCGGGCCCCCTCCCCCCCCCCCCCCCCCCGCCCGGCACCGCGAACCCCCGCCATACCTGCTCCTCCCCCAGGGCCTTGTCCTGTACCACCAGCACCACCACGGCCACTGTGCAGATGCCGCCTGCCCGCCCCGGCAGAACCACGCCATGGACGGCTTTGAGAGGACCTTCTGTATCTTCTGCCTGCCTTCACCCCCAGGGGCTGCTGTGGGGGGCGCCCGGAGGGCCGTGCGGGTGGACCTGGTGGTGGTCCCTGCCAGCCAGTTCCCCTACGCCCTGCTGGGCTGGACCGGCTCGAAGGTAGGGGGCTTGCTACTGGGGCTGGGCGGGGCCTCCCGTCAGGGGCCCCCATACAGCCTCGCTTTCTGCAGCATTTCCAGCGGGAGCTGCGCCGCTTCAGCCGGAAGGAGAGAGGGCTGTGGCTGAACAGCCATGGGCTGTTTGACCCCCAGCAGGTGTGTTGCTGGGAGGGAACGGCCTGGCCCCGCCCCTGGCCCCGCCCCCCTCCCCACCCCCACTGGCACTAAGGCTCCGGCTCCTGTTGCAGAAGAAACATTTCCATGCGGCTTCGGAGAAAGACATCTTCAGACACCTGGGCCTGGAGTACCTTACCCCAGAGCAGAGAAATGCCTGACCCAGCCGCTGGCCCAGTCTGCTCTCTGGAGAGGCAGGCCCTGTGGATGACCTCGGCCGCTGGAGGTCTCCAGGGCAAAGATGCACTGTGGCCCCAAGTCCTCACCCCACACCCAGGCCCGGATATAATGAAATGAGCACACGTAACAAACCAAGCTCTGTTTTTTTTTGTGCTGCTGGCTGCCCAGGGGGCGTGGTGCTGATTCTGTGCAGAGGCCCATCCTGCTGGGTGTTGGTCGGGGGCAGGGCTGTGTGACCCTGGGTCAGTGAGGACCTGAAGGCACCTTCTCTGTGGGCTGGTTGTGGAACTTGAGGTGGCGGATGGCAAGTGCTTTGTGTGGTGGGGGTGGGGGGGTTGTCCACCTGCTGTGTGGCCAGCCACTGGGGAGGACAGGGCCCAGAGGTAGGAGCTGGGGGCAGGGGGAGAATTTCCAGGGCCCGTCTACCACCTTCCAGCCAGGCTTCCTGTCTCTGCCTCTGCTCTTCTAAGGTCTGTTCTCAGAAGGCCTTTGTCAGCAGGTCCTGTCGCACCCCTCGTTGCTCCAGGCGCACACTCGTGCTCAGCGATTCCAGAGCCTCACAGTGGCCCCCAGAGCCCTGGCCACCCCTGACCACTGGCCTCGTCTGCTCTCCCACTGCTTTGAGCCAGGTGCCTTCCTGCCCCGGTGCCCATGTGAACTGCCCCAGACACCCGCGAGGCCAGGGCAGGTCTCAGCCTTTCCTGGAGGGGCCTTGGCCATGCAGTGTTCTCTGCTCCTCAAATCCCCAGGCCTGTGCCTTTGCCACAGGACCTTCCACTAGAAGTCCTCTCCTGACTCAGGTCTCTGTCAGTTGAGGACTTTCCTGACCACTCGCTGCGTTAAAAAATATTTTTTTAAATAACATGCAGACAAATTGATTCTTTTTGGTGTCCCTGTGTACACCCATTCCCCTCCACCTTGCGAGCCCTGGAAATAAAACAGCCAGTTATTGTGCCAGCAAAACAGGTTTGTTTACTTGGGAATGACTGAGGGACAGTAACCTAGGACAAGTAACCTGATAAAACCAAAAGATGGGAACAGGAGGAGGAACAGGAGGAACAGCCTTCCCTTTGGGAAGGGCTGTCATGTATGAAAGTCCGATGGAAATTCGGAGTTCGGGGTGGTGGTTTCTCACGGGCTGGGCTGGTGCCAGGACAAGGACCCTCCTCCTGTGGGCAGTAGGACAGGCTTCCCTGCCTTCCCTTCCTCTGTGCTGTCAGCACAGAGCCTGACCCAGGGCTCAAACTCACAACCCAGGGATCATGACCTGAGCCAAAATCAAGAGTTGGACAGGGGCACCTGGGTGGCTCAGTTGGTTAAGCATCCAACTCAGTTTCGGCTCAGGTCATGATCTCATGGTTTGTGAGTTCGAGCCCTGCATCGGGCTCTGTGCTGAAGGTGCCGAGCCTGCTTAGGATTCTCTCCTTCCCTCTCTGTGCTCCTCTCCCACTCTGTCTGTCTCAAAAATTCTCCCTCTCTCTGCTCCTCTCCCACTCTGTCTCTCTCTCAAAAAAAAAAAGGTCGGACACAACTGAACCACCTAGGCACCCCTAATTTTCATTTTAAGTAAGCTCCGTGCCCAGTGTGGGGCTTGAACTCACAACCCTGAGATCAAGAGTTGCACACTTGGGGCGCCTGGGTGGCTCAGTCGGTTAAGTGTCCAACTTTGGTTCAGGTCATGATCTTGTGGTTTGTGGTTTTGAGCCCCGCGTTGGGCTCTGTGCTAACAGTTCAGAGCCTGGAGCCTGCTTTGGGTTCTGTGTCTCCTCTCCCATGCTCATGCTCTGTCTCTTAAATAATAAATAAAACGTTAAAAAAAAAAAAAAAAAAAAAAGAGTTGCATGCTCTACTGTCTGAGCCAGCAGGGAACCCTTATCTTTTGTCTTTTCGATAATAGCCGTCCTAACAAGTGTGAGATGATACCTCCTTGTTTTGATTTGCATTTCCCTGATGATTGGTGAGTTAGAGCATCTTTCCATGTGTCTGTTGGCCATTTGTGTGTCTTCTCTGGGAAAATGTCTATTTGGTTCTTCTGTCCATTTTTTATTAAAATTTTTTTTTAACGTTTATTCATTTTTTGAGAGAGACAGAGTGTGAGTGGGGGAGGGGCAGAGAGAGAGAGGGAGACACAGAATCCAAAGCAGGCTCCAGGCTCTGAGCTGTCAGCACAGAGCCCAACGCGGGGCTCAAACTCCTGGACCGTGAAATCATGACCTGAGCCGAAGTCGGACACTTCGGCACCCAGGTGCCTCTGTCCATTTTTTAATCAAATTGTTTGGCTTTTGCCATTGAATATATGAGTTCTTTATATAACTTCTATATTAACCCCTTGTCAGATACAGGATTTGCAAATATTTCCTCCCATTCCATAGGTTGGTTGCCTTTCCATTTTGTTGGTTGCTTCCTTTGCTGTGCAGAAGAATTTCAGTGTGATGTCCCACTTACTTATTTTTGCTTTTGTTACATTTTGATTTGACATCCAAAAAATCATTGCTAAGATATCCTTCCCTGAAGTCAGAACCAAGGTTTGCTTCCAGATACACGTGATGGTAGCACCTTACAACTTCTAGGCCCTTGACTATGATATCCTTGGCATTTCCCAGGCCCACGCTGATCAGGCCCCAAGTTCAGGTCTAAAATAGTGATATAGAATGCTCCTGAACTCACTTTCTTCTCTGGATACACCAAATCTGCAACACAGAAGCAATTTCCTCTAAAAAGAAATCCAGAAACTAGCTGAACAATTCCTACCTACTGGACAAACTGAGAATATCCACATCAAGATGGGTCACCAGTGTCTCCCTGGAAGGAGCTCATGCACATACCTGGTGCATCCAGAGGACATACCCCTTGATCACCTGGTTCTGGTGGCCGGTGGGGTTTGCATTTGCAGGGCCCCACAGACCTGTTCAAAGAAACCATTCTTAACCAGCTATCCTTCCAGGGTTCAGCACAGAGTATGCAGACCGAAATCCTATCTCCCAGGCCTTCCACAAAAGAGGCCTGTTTGTCTACGAAAGCTGCAGCCTGGGGGTCAGGCTTCTAATTTAGCACACATCTATGGCTGAGCCTCCCCTCTGGGACACTGACAGGCCTTGGCACACTTTCAACCACTGGAACGATTATGAACAAAGAAGGTGCTCGGGCAATCACGAAAGTTTGAGAGAATCGAGAGCTTGGGCTGGGCTGAAGGATAAGGTCCATCCCCTTCATGAGACCCCCCCCCCCCCCATCAAACCTTGGAGAGGTGGCTGTTTTGTCTAATACACAGAAATCAACACAGAGTCAAGGAAAAGGAACAGAGGAATATGTTCCAAACCAAAGAACAAGATAAAACTCCAGAAATAGACCTTCATGATATGGAGATTAGTGACTTAGCTGATAAAAAGTTCAAAATAATGGTCATAAAGATGCCCACTGAGCTCAGGAGAATAATGCATGGACAAATGAGAATTTCAACAAAGACATGAAAATTATAAGAAAATACCCAACAAACCACAGAGCTGAAGAATACAGTAATGGAACTGAGATTCAACAGAGGGGTTCGGCAACAGACTATATAAAGCTGACTCAGATGAATCACTGGATTCTACTCCTGAAACCAATATTGCATTGTATGTTAACTATCTAGAATTTAAATTAAAAAAAAAAAATTAAAGCTGACTTGGGCGTGCCTGGGTGGTTCAATCAGTTGAGCATCTGACTCTTGATTTCAGCTCAGGGTTGTGTGATTGAACCCCATGTCGGGTTCTGCACTGAGTGTGGAGACTGCTTAGGATCCTCTCTCTCCCTCTGTCCCCTCCTCAGCTTGTGCACTCTCTCTCTCACTCAAGAAAAAAACAAAAAGCTTACTTGAAGACAGTACAATGGGATTCATCCAATTAGAGGAGCTAAAAGAAAGAAGTGAAAAAGAAGATAGCTTAAGGGGCTTATGGGACACTACTCAAGTAGGCCAAAATGTACATTATGGGGTCCCAGAAGGAGGAGAGAGAAAGAAGGCTTATTGGAGAAATCATGGCTGAAAACTTCACTAACCTGGGAAAGAACTAACTATCCCGATCCAGGAAGCCCAGAGAGTTCCCAATAAGATGAATTCAAGGAAACCCACACCAAGACACATTTTAATTAAGCTGTCACAATTTAAAGACAATGAGAGAATATTAAAAGCAGTAAGAGAAAAACAACTGGTTACATAGAAGGGAACCCCCACCTCCCATAAGACCATCAGATTTCTCAGCAGAAACTTTTCAGGCCATAATGGAATGTCATGGTATTTTCAAAGTGCTGAAAGAAACAAAACAAAACAACCCAAAAAAAGCCCTTCTGGTCAAGAATACCATACCTGGCAAAATCATCCTTCAGAATTGAAGGAGAGATCAAGAATTTTCCAGAAAAGCTTGAAGGAGTTCATCACCATTAGATCAACCTTACAAGAAATATTAAAGGGACTTCAAGCTGAAACAGAAGATGTTAATTAGTAACAGGAAAGCATATGGAAGTATAATTATCACTGGTAAAGGTTAATACCTAGTTAAGTTCAGAATACTCTGATATTGTAATGGTGATGAGTAAATCACTTACCAATCTATAATTCACTTAAAGGTTAAAAGACAAAGGTATTTATAGTAATTTGTCAATGGATATAACATGTAAGGAGATGTAAATTGTGATATCAAAACCAAAATGGGGGGGGGGGGGTAAAAATACAGAACTTTAGTATGTGTTCAAAGCTAAGGTATTATCAACCTAAAATAGACTGTTAAAACTATGTAACCCTCATGGTAACCACAAAGTCAAACTCTGTAGTAGATACACAAAAGATTAATCTAAGCATATCACTGCAGCAAATTATCAAATCACAGAGTGAAAGAGGAAGAAAGGAATGAAGGAATTACAAACCAACCAGAAACAATGAACAAAATAGCCATAGTAAGACTGTATCTATAAGTAATTATTTAACAAAAATTTTTAACGTTTATTTTTGAGAGAGACAGAGTGTGAACGGAGGAGGGGCAGAGAGAGAGGGAGACAGAATCTGAAGCAGGCTCCAGGCTCCCAGGTGTAAGCACAGAGCCCAATGCAGGGTTTGAACTCACAGACTGTGAGATCATGACCTGTGCCGAAGCTGGACGCCCAACTGACTGAGCCACCCAGGCACCCCAATATAAGTAATTAAATGTAAATGGACTAAATTCTCCAATGAAAAGATATAGAGCAGCTGAATGGATTATAAAAAAGACCAACTATAAGCTGCCTTTAAGTTTTAAGGAAGCAGACTGAAAGTGAAGAGATGGAAAAAGATATTTCATGCAAACGAAAACCAAACGAAAACAGGGGTATATTAGACAAAATAGACTTTAGACCAAAGACAGTAAGAAGAGACAAAGAAGGTCATAATATAATGATAAAGGGGTCAATCCAACAAGAGGATAAAATAAAAATTTAAAATTATTGTTGTACCCAACATAGGAGCACCTAAATATATAAAGCAAACAGTAACAGACCTGATGAGAGAAATAGACAGGAATACAGTAACAACAAACTTCAAGACTCCGTTTTCAGTAATGGACAGAAAATAAGAAGACTTAACTATGCATTAGACCAGATAGACCTGACAGACATCTACACAATAGTTCATCCAGCAGCAGAATACACATGGGACATTCTCCAGGATACAGAATATCCACAAAACAGGCCTTAATAAATTCAAGAAGATTGAAGTCCTATCAAACATCTTTTCTGATCATAATGATATGAAACTAGAAATCAATTACAAGAAGAAACTTGGAAAGTTCACAACATGTAGAGATTAAACAACACACTTCTAAACAATCAGTGGTCAAAAAAGAAAAAGACAAAATATATCTTGAAACAAATAAAATGGAAATACAACATACCAAAACCTATCAGATGCAGTAAAAGCAGTTTAAAAAAAATTTTTTTTAACATTTATTTATTTTTGAGACAGGGAGAGACAGAACATGAACAGAGGAGGGTCAGAGAGAGAGGGAGACACAGAATCTGAAACAGGCTCCAGGCTCTGAGCTGTCAGCACAGAGCCCGACACGGGGCTTGAACTCAGGGACTATGGGATCATGACCTGAGCCGAAGTTGGATGCTCAACCAACTGAGCCACCCAGGCACCCCTGTAAAAGCAGTTTTAAGAGGGAAGCTTATAGCAGTAAATGCCTACATTAAGAAAAAGCTCAAATAAACGACCTATCTTTACACCTCAAGGAACTAGAAAAAAAGCCCCAAATTAGTAGAAGGACAGGAATAAAAAGATCAGAGTAGAAATAGAGTCTAAAGAGATAATAGAAAAGATCAACAAAACTAAGAGATTTTTTTAAAAAAATATAAAATAGACAAATTAGCTACTTTTACTAATAAAAAAAAGAGGACTCAAAATTATAAATGAAAGAAATGACGTTACAACTAATACCATGCAAATACAAAGGATCACAAAGGATGACTAACACCAGCAAACTGGGTCAGCTAGAAGAAATGAGTAAATTCTTAGAAACATACAACCTACCAAGACTGAGTCATGAAGAAACAGAAAATCTGGACAGACCAATTACTAATAAACAGATTGGTAATCAAAAACCTCCTAACAAGGATTTCAGGACCAGACCGTCCTGGTGCTTCTACCAAACAGTTAAAGAAAAATTAACACCAATTCTTCTCCAACTATCCCAAAAACTACAACAGGAAGGAACAATTTCAAACTTATTTTATAAGGTCAGCTTTACCCTGATGCTAAAACCAGACAAAGACACTCTAAGGAAAGAAAAATTACACTTAACTATCCTTGATGACATGGATGTGAAAATCCTCAACAAAATATTAGCAAACTGAATTTAACAATGCATTAAAAGGGTCATACACCAGAGTCAAGTGGGAGTTAACCCAGGGATGCAAGGATAACTCAGCACCCACAAATTAGCCAGTGTGATCCACCACATGAATACAATGAAGGACAAAAATTATGATCATCTCAATAAATGAAGGAAAAGGATCTGACAAAACTTAACATTGATTTAGGATTTAAAAAACCCTCAACAAAATGCATATAGAGGGAACATATCTCAGTACAGTGAAGGCCATATATGATAAGCTCACAGCTAATTACTCCTAACAGAGAAAAGCTTTTCCTATTAAGATCAGGAATAAGACAAGAATACCCACTCTCACCACTTTTGTTCAATGTAGTACTAGAGGTCATAGCCACAGCAATCAGGCAAGAAAAAGAAATGAAAGGCATCCAATTGGTAAAAGAAGAAGTAAAACTTCCTCTATTTGGAGATGATATGATCTTATATATGGAAAACATTAAAGGGATGACAAAAAAAACCCTCCAAACTGTTAGAACTAATAAATGGATTCAGTAAAGTTGCAGGAGGCAAAATCAATACACAGAGATCAGTTGTATTTCTATGCACTAACAATCAACTATCAGAGAAATTAACAATCCCATGTGTAATCGCATCAAAAAGTAATAAACGACCTAGGAGTAAATCTAACCGAGGAAGTGAGAGATCTGTACACTGAAAGATACTGATGAAAGAAATTGAAGACACACAAATGGAAGGATATTCCATGCTCATGGGCTGGAAGAATTAATATTGTTAAAATATCCACATCATCTAAAGCAATCTACAGGAGCTCCTGGGTGGTTCAGTTGCTTAAGCTTCTGACTCTTGATAACAGTCAAGTCATGATCTCTCGGTCATGAGATCAAGCCCTGTGTTGAGCCTGCTTGGGATTCTCTCTCCCTGCCTCTCCCCCATTTGCTCGAGGGTGCTCTTATTTTTGAGAGACACACACACACACAGAGAGAGAGAGAGAGAGAGAGGGAGAGAGAGACAGAGACAGAGACAGCATAAGCAGAGGAGGGGCAGAGAGAGAGGGAGACACAGAATCTGGAGGAGGCTCCAGGCTCTGAGCTGTCAGCACAGAATCCAACACAGGGCTCAAACCCATAAACTGCGAGTTCATGACCTGAGCCAAAGCTGGATGCTTAACTAACTGAGCCACCCAAGGTGCCCCAATAAACATTTTTTAAAAAGGCAACCTACAGATTCAATGAAGCCCCTATCAAAGTTCCAAAGGCATTTTTCTCAAAATAGAAAAAATAGTTCTAAAATTTATATAGAATCACAAAAGACCATGGATAGCAAAGCAATCCTGAGAAAAAAGAACAAAGCTGGAGGCATCATGCTCCCTGATTTCAAACTATACTACAGAGCCATAAGTAATCAAAAACACTATTATTGGCATAAAAACAGACACATAGACCAATGGAACAGAATAGAGAACCCAGAGATAAACCCACACATCATGGCCAACTCGTTTATGATGAAGGACCAAGAATATACCATGGGGGCAGTATTTTCTCTGCAATAAATGGTGTTGGGAAAACTGACAACCATGTGCAAAGGTGTCCTAGATATTTTGAACAGTACCACGAGAGTCTGGGTCTTATTTAAATCACAGGGAGAACGCTGAGTGTATTGCTCTGGCAGGTGTTAGACTACCTGCTTCTGCCCCTGTCTTCTTGCATCCATTGGCTGTGTGCAGTGTTACTAGTCGGGTCGGAGCTGCGTCTGTGCAGACAGTGGTTGGCATAGGACCTGTGGTGGTGCGTGTCTGCGGTCAGACCCCACAGGTGCACTCATCAGACAGCCGGGAACTACACTGGACCACTCACCTGATCTCCTTCCTCTGCAAGCCTGCCCTGCCACTTCACAGCTCCCTGGGGCCTCAGTTTCCCCACCCTGCTTCACAGGGCTGAGTAGCTGCGCACACGCCTCTGGTTGGAGGGCAGCCTGCCTGGAGGGGCGCTGCCATAAATATACCACCTGCACATTATTACTCAGGAGCTGGGGTGGGGAGGAAGGGGACAAGGGAGGGATCGCCCCACCCCTGACCCTCAGGGGCTTCATTTCAGCTACTCAGACCAGAGGGATTCTCCGGAGCGCTTTCCTTGCATACTGGGGCGCACTGCCAGCTGGGCAATCCTGGAAATGAAACTGGTGAAGTCACTGCTGTTTCGTGGAACTTCCCATCCCAACTCCTTGCATCACCTGCCTGCTCCTTCTACCCCCGGCCCGCCCCCAAGTTTGCTCTCTGCGTCTGTCTGCCGAGGACTCACAGCTGTGCTCAGGATGCTCCCTCCACCTCCCCAGGACCACCCTGTGGAGACAGCAGCCCCCTCGCTCCCTTGTCTGAGGCCTCGTCACCACCCAACCGCCAGGCCAGACGTGATGCCTCCAGTGTCCGCTCACTGAGCTGCAGGCCCCTCGGGCCGTGCCTCGCTTGCCCCCTGCAGCACCCCCAGCGCTTGAGCCGCCCGGGCACCGCAGACGGATGGACTTGTGCTTGTGGAGTGGGTCCGAATCGGGCCGGCACCGGCGCACGGAGGCCTGGACCCTCTGGTCCGAGCTCATCGGGGCACAAGCCCCGCCCCTCTCTGTGCTCCTCCCTCGGGGGGGGGGGGGCAGGCGGGGGTGGGGGGTGGGGGGGGGAGGGGCAGCGAGACCCAGCGCCTGCCCAGTCCCACAGCCTCTCAGCGCCCATCTGCGCCCAGGTCAGGCCGGCTACTCTACCAGGGCCCCCGCTGGGCTGTCTCCAAACAGCTTCTTCTTACCGCTGCAGTGACGTTAAAATACGACCATGCTTCAAACTCTCCAGTGGCCCGTGTCAGGACGCAGGACCCAACCCCTCATACCCCCCTGCCACACACCTGTGTCCTCTCTGGTGGGGACCGGTTCCTTGCTGGCCCCTCTGCCTGGAACACTGTCCCCCAGAACTCGGTCATGGCTGAGCCCTTTGCCTCCTGCTGCACCTGAAAGGGGCTGTCTCTACCCCTCCTCTATCCCCTCCCTCCCCTGGCCCCCCCATCTCTCCCTATGCCCTTTTTACTCATTCCTAGACTAGGACAAACTAGAACAGCTGCTTGCACCGTTCTGCCTGGGCCCTGCTGGGGCATCCCAGGGCCTGGTCAGTGGTCAAGGGGACAAAGAGTAGACCATGCATAGGAGAGGTGGCTTTAAGGGGGGTAGAGCTGGAGTGGCAGAGCCTGTGTGTGGCACCGTCAGGAGGGGGAGGGTGACCTCCACTTGCAATCGGTGGGGTGGGTGTGCGGCCTCCATGTTAGGAACCCAGAGCTGGGAGGCTCTCCCTTGAGTGGACAGCAGGGCTGGAGGGAAGCATGTCAGGGCCAAGTCTCAGTGTAGTAGCTGACCCTCTGCTGGCCTCCCGCTCACCCTTTTCCATTTTCAGAAGCATGATAGGGTGAGGGTGTGGTCACTGCAGCAGTTGGGGGGAGGAAGGGGACCCTGGACAGCCTCCCTCATGACGGTGCAGCCCCCGCCCCAGTGGCCTTCGTCTCCCGAAATCAGAATGCAGAAGTCTCGGGCAGACCCCCCAGCACCAACCTCAGCCCATTTCTGGGCGCTCTTGCTTAGCTGGGCGTGAACCCGGCAACCAGTGTCTCTGGTTCTGGGATCCCTGGGGAGCATGACTCTTGGATTTCTTTCTCCTTAAAGGTGGTTTCAGCGGGGAGGGGTAAGCCTGGCTTTGGTGATGGCAGCGGGTGGGAGGGGTGGCAGGTGTGCACCAGAGCTTGACAGAGGGGCCCAAGAGGAAACAAAGGCACCCTCTTCTTCCTTCTGGCCTCCCCTCCCCTGGGGTTGTCTTAGAAACAGCTCTGCCTGCTTGGCCTCAGCCTGTTGCCCACACTGCTGCCTGCTGCTCTCCCTGCAGGGCCAGACCTCTCTCCCCAGGGCTTCAGTCCCCACCGGTTCCCTGGCTCTGCCCACAGCGACCTGACCTTTCACTACCTCTCCCCCCTCCCTTGAGGGGACTTGTGGAGATTATGTCACAGCCCCTCCCAGTCCAGCCATCAGCCACAGGCTCCTGCAGGCCTTCCTCTGAGGGCAGGGCCTGTCAGAGCAGCAGGACCTGAGGAGGGGGTCCAGCACCCCTAAGGAAAGACTGTATGTGGCCCCCACTTCCGGGTGAGCAGAGTTGAGCCACTAGGGGAAGGGATTTCTGGCACTTTACATGCACATACACGTACACGCAACAAGCACCAGATACGAGCACATGTGTGTACATGCAACGCACAGCAGGCATGCACATGTGCCCACACACGTGTGTACACACTCAGGCGCATGTGTGCACACAGCTCCTGGCTCCCCTTTACATGGGTCAGTTTCTCACTGAGATGCAGGCATGTCCCCACTTGTGTTAACAAGGAACAGGAGAAAGCAGGTGGGGATTCACTGTGCCTCGGCCTGAGTGTCGGCCCCATTGGGACAGAGAAGTCTTGCTCTGGGGACCCCCTCTACTCCTGCCAGCCCTCTTCCCCCTCCTCAGGCTTGTCAAGAGCCCTGACTTGTGCCCTGCATGCTGGGTCCTGCTCAACAGCCCCACCCAGCCCAGGGGCCAGGGTTGGTAGGGCTATTTTAAGTCCGGCTCTGTGCCTGCCCTCCCCCCAGGCTTTGCTACTGGCCACCTGCCGCTGCCCGTCAGGCCTGGAATGCTGACTGGCAGTTGGCCAGGGTGGGGGCTGGGGACAGACTGTTATAAAACTGGGTGCACCTGGGAGGCGGCTGTCCCTGTCCGGAGCCTGCCACTCTCCCCAACACCACCGCCATGTCCACCCACCGCCTCGTGATGGTTCGGCACGGTGAGAGCACCTGGAACCAGGAGAACCGCTTCTGTGGCTGGTTCGATGCAGAGCTGAGTGAGAAGGGGGCCCAGGAGGCCAAGAAAGGTGCCGAGGCCATCAGGGACGCCAAGATGGAGTTTGACATCTGCTACACGTCGGTGCTGAAGCGAGCCATCCGCACCCTCTGGACCATCCTGGACGGCACAGACCAGATGTGGCTGCCCGTGGTGCGCACCTGGCGCCTCAACGAGAGGCACTACGGGGGCCTCACGGGCCTCAACAAGGCAGAGACAGCCGCCAAGCACGGCGAGGAGCAGGTGAAGATCTGGAGGCGCTCCTTCGACATCCCGCCGCCCCCCATGGACGAGAAGCACCCCTACTACAGCTCCATCAGCAAGGTGGGCTGCTTGCAGCACCAGGGGCAGGTCTAGGGCAGGGGCCCCCGGGGATGGCAGCTGGGGTCTGGGGTCTGGCTTTCTGGGGACAAAACAGCAGTGTGGATGCCCCCAGGAGCGGCGGTATGCAGGCCTGAAGCCCGGGGAGCTGCCCACGTGTGAGAGCCTGAAGGACACCATCGCCCGGGCCCTCCCCTTCTGGAACGAGGAGATCGCCCCCCAGATCAAGGCTGGCAAGAGAGTGCTCATCGCCGCCCACGGGAACAGCCTGCGGGGCATCGTCAAACATCTGGAAGGTGAGGACTACCTTGTGGGATGTGCATGGAGGTGGGGTGGTTACGTACCTTTGAACCATTCGGGCCCCAACTTCTCACGTTAGCCAAGTACCCCCTGCATGATGGAGGCAGCTGTGCAGACAGGAGCCTGCAGGGTGGGGGTTTCAAACTGAGTTGAACTGAGGTTGAGAAACCACTTACAAAAAACCCACTTTGTAAAATGTTTCACTTGCTTGTGTACAGTGAGTTTCCTTCTGAAGACTGGGTGAAAACATCTGCCACCACTGACCCAGGCCCAAGCCCTGCACAGGGGTCACAGGCCTGGGGCGGGGCTGGCTTCCTAGCTAGACACAAGCCTGGGCTAGAGACAAGGCCATGCCCAAGGACATCCAGCTGGGCAAAGGCAGGGCCGTCTGGCTGCACATTTATTGTGACCCTCGTCAAGTCACTTCACTTGTTGGGTCTCAACCACCCTCTCTGGGGTTTGGCGGGGGGCTCTTGGGGCTCCTCCCAGTACTGCCTGCAGTTGGACATGAAGCCCAGGGCAGAGCCCCAGCTCACACCCATGCCAGGCAAAGGTAAAACCAGTCAAAAGAAGGGTGCAGGGTGTGCAGCAGTCCTAGCCGCCTGGCACATAGCTGGGTTCCCCCACCCCTGCACGCATGTGTCTCCACCGAGCCCCCGATACTACCTTAGACAGTTGCACAGATCCTCAGGAGAGTTTAAATTAGCATTCAAATGGACTTCACGCTTGTGGGGATTGTGGAAAGGGGAAGAAGGCAGGCAGGGTGTGGGGTTCCAAACCTCCTGCTTTGGGGGTCAGGTGGGCAGCTGGCCAGAGCAGAGAGAGGCCCCTGAGGCCTGGCCAGCCCCAGCCCCCCCTCCCCAGGATGCTGGGTCCTCACATGGTGGGGAAGACCCTCCTGTCCCCTCCCTTTCAAGGGCCCCATCTGGGAGGGCAGGATGGAGGCCTCAGTTTCCCATTGCCTGGAGAACATTTTCTTCAGTCACACTGAGGGGGCGGGGTGTCAGGAATCGCAAAGGTCGAGCTGCTATTCCAGGCCAGGGGCTGTGGAGGCAGGCAGGGTCAGGTTTCCTTGGGAACCCTTGCCCTTTCCACCCAGCAGGGCCTCCCTCCACCTTGGCCATGGGAGGCCCTTCTCACTGTCTCTCCAAGCACATGTGTCAGGAGCACCCCTGCTCCTGACATGTAGAATTTAGAATGTCCTAGAAGCCAAACATCCATCGATCTGGCTGGAGGAGCCCAATGGCACTGTCCCAGGTCAACAGCAACTCCAGGCTGGGGGTGCAAGGTCCCGGCTCACCACAGCTACTCTGTAGGGCACTCCGTCCCTGCCTTCTGGCTTGACCTTCCCCAAGCCCTTTTCTGTGGCTTACCGTGGGGGCATGAGGGTTGACGCCTGGCTGACCCAGCTCTGTGGCCCATAAAGGTCATGGGGCCAGCTGAATGTGAGAGCAGGCAGCTGCCTGGCACAGGCCAGCAGGGAATAAGGACCCTGTTCCCCCGGTCCAGGGATGTCAGACCAGGCCATCATGGAGCTGAACCTGCCCACGGGGATCCCCATCGTGTACGAGCTGGACCAGGCACTGAAGCCCACCAAGCCCATGCGGTTCCTGGGTGATGAGGAAACTGTGCGGAAAGCCATGGAGGCTGTGGCAGCCCAGGGCAAGGCCAAGTGAGGGGTGGGCTTTTGGCAATAAAGGCACCTCCTCCCACCACCTGAGTCCAGTGTGGCTCCGGACGCCTGGTTCCTAAGGCCTCCAGCTGGGGGTTCCACAAGCCCTGTCCCAGGGCACTTGGCCTCGGCCAGGCCCCTGCCACCTGCCCTGCCCACCCCCGTTTAGGTGCAAGGGCCCCAGGAGCCAGGGGCAGGAGTCTGCTCCCCAATCTGGGCTATCAGGTAACTTCTAACAAGCCCCCTATGGTGACCCTAAAAAGCAAAACAGCCACTTGGTGACTTTGCTTTAGGATCTGGGTGCCTGGGGTGAACAAGCTGTGCCCAGGATGAGCAGGGACTGCAGCCAGGACAGCATCACTTCATGGCCACCTTCCTGCAGACGGGGTGTCCTCTGCTGTCCCTGCAGCCCCAGGGACCAAGCCCCACCTCCAAGGCATCCCAGTGTCTTAGGACAAGCCCACAGCTGGCCTCAGAGCCGTGTGACCCTGACTCATGGAGCCTCCGAAGCTGGTTGGGCCCTGCTGGCTTCATGGTGGAGAAATTGGGATGTGGTAAGGCCTGCCTGAAGCTCAGCCTGAGACAGACAAGATGGGACAGCGATCCCCTTAGTTTGGCCTGTGCCCCAAGCTGCTTCCACCCAGCACCTGCCAGAGCATGAGGAACCGTAATCTGTGACATTCGGGGGGTGCCAGGCACCTCATTCCGTGCACACGTGCACACAGGCTTGGCCCTGCATGGGCAGAGGGTCCCCAGGGTAGGGAGGGAGGCCCTCAGCCCCTCCCAGAGAACTGAAATCCAAGAGGCTGACTGTGGTCACAGCTTCATGTTTATGCCTCTCCCAGGTGGCTGTCTGGCCTGAGGTCTGAGGGTGCACGTGCACACACACACACCTGCACACGCGTCCCACAGACACCCAGGAAGGGGTCTGTTTCCACACGGGGGCATTCAGGCCACAGCAGGGCGGGTCACAACTGGGGCCTGCATGGGGCAATTCTCTGAAAGCAGACAGGCCTGGGGCACCTGGGGCGGGACAGCAGGCACAGGCTGGGGCCATTGTGGGGGGTGTGGTACACAGAAGGACGCTCCCATCCCTTCCTTCATACACTCGGGGGCGGGGGGGGTGGGACATGCTCAGCCCCGGCAGAGGGACAGAACTGGGGACACAGGGCAGGGTCCGGAAGGGTGATCTGACGCTGCCCAAACTGTCACGACCCGAGACTTTGGTCATAAACTCTTAAGTTCACTGTTCCCGAGGGTCACTAACAGCTGTAACCACCACTCTTCAGAGCCAAGAGGAAGAGGAGATAAGGAAATGCCCCTGCTCAGACCGCCCGGCTCAGCAGTGCCACTCTCCTCAGGCAGAGGTCACTGAGGGGCTGGCCATGGGCAGGGCTTGGCTCAGTGTCCTCCGTGGGGGTCAAAGGCAAGGCTGGTGGGGCGGGGGCGGGCCAGGAGCTGCCAGAAGCAGGTGTTGGGAATCAGCTGCATTGAGGCGTCTGCAGGAGCCCGAGGGCTCATCTTCTCTGGGGGTCCCATTCTTGGAGGACTGCTGAGCGGCTCTCGAGCCACACACGCCACGTCCCCCGGTAAGAAGGAAAGCACGCCTGGGTGGGGAAGGGAAGGACAGCCTCGGAGCGGCCAGCGGTGGGGGGTCCTCACTCAATGAGCTCCACGTAGTTGGCGGGAAACATGCCAAAGTGGCCGTCAGGCCCGTAGCCGCGCCACCAGCCCTCGTCAATCACCTCGATGCCCGTGATGAGATTTTCGGGGTCGAAGGAGATCTCTGTGTCGTCGGCTGTGGGAAGGTGAGCCAGAGGGTGAGCCGGAGGCCGCACTGGAGCTGGGGGCCTGGCAGCCAGGCCCTCACCTGTCCGGACACAACACGGCAGCACGCCTCCCAAGGCCTCCACCCAGACTCGCCAGAGGCCCAGCGTCCAGGGTGTACCCAGCCCTCTGGTCACACCTTCAGGCTCAGCGCGGCGCTGGCAGCAGAGATTCACACCAACAGACGTTGGGCAGCTGCCCAGAGGGCACGTGAAGGCCCGGGCTGTGTGGGGCATCCACCCCATCCTCACCCTTCTGGCCCCCCAAGGGAGCCCCCAAAGCCTGTCTCCTGACGTGGGGCCCTGTGGTCTAAGCACATTACCTGCCTGGTAGTCGTACAGGGCCCGGGCACAGAGCCCCTTCCCGCTCAGCCCTGGGTAGTGGTCCACGTGCTCAGAGCCGGCATCTTGCTGCTGCACCTGCCCGCGGATGGAGAGAAGAGGAACCTGGGGTCCTAGTTACCGGCTCGCACACAGAGGACGGGGGCTGCCGCCGCCCCACCACCCCACCACCCCAACGATGCTCCCCAACGCAGGGCCTCCCACACGGCAAAGTGTGCCAGACAATTCCTCACACAGGGCTGCTCCGAGACGAAACAAGATAATCCGCACGTAGTGAACCGTCACAAAGTTAGGCGTCCCACGAGTGGTATGGCTGAGGAGGGTGTTTCTAGGCCCCCTCACAGCCATGCCCCGCCCCACTCAAGGGACCCACCATCGGGGGCTCCTCATAGAGGGTCTCCTGCTCTGGGGGCTCCTCGTACACAGCTTCCTCCTCTTCTACCTGCACCGGGCACGGCGGCGTGCTGGGCGCCGGCTCCTCACAGAGACCTGCACAGGAGGGCGCAGCCCGCTCTGAGCCCAGGGAGCGGAGGACACCTCCTTGTTCCTACCGTGCCCACATGCACAGCCTCCCACGGGGTGGCTAAGCGCCTTGCCTGGCCTGGGCCCTGAGGTGGCCTGGGCGGGCTCTCTGCTGAGGTGGGTCTCTGGCTGGGTAAGCTGCTTCTGCAGGAAGGGGCTCCGCAGTTTGCCTGCAGACCAAAGGCACACGCATGAGAGCTGACAAATGGGAAGAACAGGCAGTCTCCACCGTTTCTGGGCCTTGTGCTGGCGGACCTGTCCTGGAACAGTGGCTGTCACACGGAGTGAATGGGGACATAGAGCAGCTACAGAAACACCACGGTGCGCACACACACATGCACACTCACAGAGCAGTCCTGTTTCCCTGGGGGCCAGAGAGCAGGTGACAGAGGCTCCTGGGGCCAGCTCTGAGCCAATGTGCGAGCTGCACTACAAGTTTACAGGGCCAGGCTGGAGGGTCTCCCCTCTGAAGCCACACGTGGCCCTGCCCTTCCAGGTCTCTGCGGGACGAGGCTGAGGGCGGGGAAGGGACCCCCCTGAGGCCCAGGCTCCCCTCTCAGAAGCCACTCTCATGAGCACGGGCTCTCCCTGCTCATGTGTGTCTGTCATACTCTGACACATCTGTCACCTCAGGGAACACCTGGGACCCCAGGACCCCTCGGCCGGCCTCTACCTCAGGGCTAGGCCCAGAGGGTAGGCTTACCTGGCTGGGGGCTGGAGATGGATGTGGTAGACAGGGCCCTCTCCTTCTGTCTGAAAATGTCCCGTGGATGTGCTGGCTGTGGACTGCCAGGGTCCTGGGGGGTGGGGGGAGGGGGGAAGGGTGCGAGCACCTGGCAGTGAGCGTGGGCCCAGGTGCTTTGGGAGGGGCTCCCAGGCCTCGTCTTGGACAACAACTTCTGCCTTTTGAGCTCATTTCCACCACCACCGAGACACACCCACACGCGCTCCAGGCTCCACTCTGCCCAGCCGGCCACAGGACCCTCCCGGAGACCCCCGCATCACTGGACAGACAAGTCTCACCTGCTCCTGTCTGCTCCCCAAAACCACTTCTGGCTGCTCACATGTCCTGCTGGGAGGGGCACAGGGAGGAGCTGCAGCCCGGCTGCCTGCTTAGGACCCTCCCTCTGCCCGCCCTCTGGGCCCTCACCTCTGGGGCGCAGCCTCGCTGCCCTGCTCCTCCCGATAGCGCTGTTCCCTGCGGGCGGCCTCACGCAGCTCCCGTTCCCGGCGCTCCTGCTCCAGCTGCTGCCGCTCCTCCTCTGCCCGCCGCTTCTCCTCTCGCTTACGGTTCTCCTCCTCCTTCTGCGGGGAGAACAGTGCCCGTGGCCCACTCAGCCCCCGCGCCGCAGGCGGACCTGCCCCCTCTCCGAGTCCACCCTGGCGTTCTTGCGAGTGCCGCCTGGGGCGTCGGGGGCCTGTGGCCTGCGTGCATGGGTGCAGGTGAGTGCCCTCGGGCCCTGTCACTTAACTCCCTCAGCCCAGTCTGACAGCCTATGAACGGGCGCGAACAGGAACATGTGTCCCAGGGGTTCACTGTGAGAAAAACCAAGGGACAGAGAGGAAGGCACACTTAATCTCTGCGAAGGGCACTCACCTCTGCTTTGGCCCAGAAGCTGTCTTTGCCAACCTTTTTGATCTCAGACATGGCATTGGTCTTCTGGTACACGGAGCCCTGCAGAGGACAGAGGTTCCCCACTGGACCGCCCACAGAACATGAGCAACAACCTTCAGGATGGTGCCTGGCAGGGCAGGGGCGCCGGCCCTGGCCCTCTCAAGGAGACCAGAACCAAGACAGCCCAATGGCCCTAGGAAACCACCAGGCAAGGAAGCTCTCAACCCCAGGCAACACTGAGGAGGTCTCTGGCTGCACCAGACCCCTGTGGATGGAGGCCAAGGAGGTTCTGAGACCGGCCTCTGGCCATTTCTAGGAGGCTGGTCCACCAGACACAGATAGCTGACTGCACTGGGTGGTGCCCGGGAATCTCCACAGACTCCGGCTGTGCGTCAGGGGACTGGATCCCCCCCACCTGGCATTAGGACTACAGGCCAGCAGGTGTCTGCCCATCCACTGCCTTACATTCCTCCACAGTGCCCCCCACCCAGGGCTGTGCAGGACACACCGGTGCTGTGGCCTCGAGGGTGTCCCTGCAGAGAGGCTCCAAACAGCTGGTGGGACCAGACAGGGTGGAGGGCTGCTCCTCATGCCCACTAGCACCTGCCCCACCAGGGGGGGCAGCTCCCACTTCTGTCGGCCATCTGCACCTTCATCTGGCTCCGGGGCTGGAAGCCAGGTAGCCAGGAGCCCAGCCCTGTGAGGGATAAACCACCCAGGGCGGGTGCAGCCAGGTGGGACAGGGTAACTGCACACTCCTGACCTGCCCCTGCCCTGCTGCCCGCCCAGGCAGCACTCACCACGGGGGCCTGGGGGCCCGTGTCCTGGAAACGGCCGCTCTCCCTGTGGAAGGCATAGTTGGCACCGGAGGCTCTGGCCACCTTCTGCATGATGCACTCAGGCTCCACGTCCTCCTCGGCCCTAGCATTGATGGTCACATGGGCCCCCTGCAGCAGGAGAGCAGTCAGGAGGTGCAGCTCCAGGAGAGGACAGGATGCACACCGCAGTCTGCACAGCTCAGACAACTGCCACCCAGGCACAAGGACAGGGGACCCTGCTGGGCACCTAGGCACACTCTGCTCATGTCCCACAAACCACCTTGAGGCAAACTTGTACTTGTCCAGTGCGGGCACGAGGTCTTTGCCCTCTGCGGCACTGCCTACGGCTTGTTATGTGTGCGGCATGCTCTCTGCTGCAGGCCCAGGTGTTAAAGAGCTCCTTTCTCATGAGCAAAAACAAACTTTAAAAAGAATCTGGAAACTCATTTTCTACAAAAAGCAAGCCACCGACTTCTTGAGAAGTCAGATCCATGACCTCACTCACTGTTAGTAAACACCTAATAAGCTTGGGATCCTCTCTTTCTTTCAGCTCCTAGAAAAGAAAGCGAGGCATATCTGGAGAAGCACTGGCAGAACCAGAAATCAAAGTCCTGAGTCTCTTTGCCGGTAACCAAGAAATGCAAAAAGTTACCCGACAAGCAAACAACAAATGCTTCTGGCACTGAAGGAGGTTCCGCTACAAGGATGGACATAAATACGTGCGGGTACAGGCTGGAGAGGAGCCATCAAAAGGAATGTGCGTGCTGAGGCGGCTGGGCATACACAACTGTTCTCCTCCAGATCCTGACCACACTGACAAACTAGGGGAACCCAAGGCCCTGCCCTGCCCCAGGACCAGCTCCAGCCTGTTCCTCCTGAGCTCAGAAAGGACAGTCATTCACCCTTCCTCCCCACTAAAGCCAGCCTGCTAGTGGCTCTGGCTGCAGTGTGGCCTCCCACGCACCTGCTGAGCAAGAGCACGGCAGCCTCAGGTCACACCCTCAAGTCCAGACAGAGTACTGGGGCGTGGGACACACTTCCAGCTCTGGCTGCAACTCCTGCTCATGCACACCCAGGAGCCTGGGGGCCTGGCAAACTCTGTGAGGCCCTCAGGGAGCAGCCCTCACCTTCAGAAAGCTGGCCATAGTGCTGACGTGGTTGGCGCATGCTCCCTTCCGTACGTCGTTCACACCCTCGCCTGTCTGCAACACAACACACCCAGCATGACTCACCAATCCCTCCCTGAGGGCTCAGCAGCATCCCTGTGTGTCCCAGCAAAGACAGAGCTGGGACCCTAAAGCAGAGGATAAGGCAAGGCCCATACCTCCAAATCAAGGAGGTTCTTGTGGCAGGATGACCACCAGCTTCCATGGGCAGGGGGTTGGCTCAGAATTTTCTAGTCCCACCCACCAGTCCTGTGTTCTCAGAGCCTTCTCCAGGCCCCCTGCTCCCTCAGGATGACTACTCTGAAGGGGACACAGGCAAGGGGGTCCTGCAATTGTTTGTACTCCATTTTGTAGGAATAATCCTGGGCTTGGGGGGGAGGCACTGGGAATTCTATGCTAGCCAGGCCCCCATTATCCTTTGGGCCACAATGACTTAATCTACTAGTGTGTTCCTTCACCACCTCCAAGCTGCCCTGAAGTCAAATCCTTCTCTGCTCCAATCATGAATAGCAGAGGAGGAGAAGGAAAGGGAGTTCTTCCGGGTCGCACCTGGATGAGAACCGAAAGCCCGCCAGTTCCACATACCCAGTTGATGAGGACAAATTTGGGCAGGCCGGAGTTGGGGTCTTTCACCCTGCAGAAGCCGTACATCACCTTCCCGCTGTTGAGTTCCTCCACCATCTCCTCCAGGCCTCCCTCTGCAGCAGGTCACAGGGAAGTGAGGGGCCCCACACCTGCTGCCCGCCCTGGCACACTGTCCGCCAGGAGACCAAACCCAAAATGGCTCTAAACCAGGGGTTCTCAGTGTCGCCTACATCAGAATTGGATTCCTGTGCCTGTCCTCACTGAGCTAACTCACAGGAGCTGGGTGGGACCCAGGATCTGCATTTGTGACAAGGACCCCAGGTGATTTTTTTTTTTTTTTTTTTTTTTTTTAAGATTTATTTTTGAGAGAGAGAGTGGAAGTAGGGAAGCAGCTTAGAGGGGGACAGAAGATCCCGGGCAGGCTCTGCGCCGACAGTGGCGAGCTCATGCAGGGCTTAAACCCACGAGCTGTGAGATCATGACCTGAGCTGAAGTTGGACACTCAACCAACTGAGCCACCCAGGTGCCCCGAGGACCCCAGGTGAGTTTTAACATACGCCAGTCTAAAAACCATTCCTATAAAACCCATGGGTAATTCTGTAAGTAAAATCGTCATTTTTGTTACAAACTGGGCATCAGGCTTCCAAATGGAGGATCTCTGCAACAATTTTACTGTTGCCTGGACCTACTGAGGGCCCTGGAATAGGCCTGCTGTGTGTCACCTGCCCTACCCATGAGTCTGCTCAGACCCCCAGGCCACCAAGAGGGTCCCAAGCAGGTGGGAACGTCCTGCAGTCACGCTCAGGCTCAGTTCTTAGATCCTCCAAGTGAAGGTAAGGGGATGGGTGATGAGGGCACAGGAGTGAGCCATCCTCAGCCATTCTCCTGACACTGAGGCTGTGGTCCTTATCAGCTAGTGAGGAGCTGGGTCGGGTACTTTAGCTATAGGGCCACAGAGACCTGGGACAGCCCTGAGCCCCTACTTGGAGTGCGCACAGCAGAGCCCTGTGAGTACCAGTGGAGGCGGTGGTAGGAAATGCAGGCTACTGAACCCTGCACTTCTCCACCACCTGAGGCATCACAGTGCACGTGACAGCACGGCCAGCAGCGGTCCTTCTAAAGGTCAGGGAGCAGCCCTCACAAGGGAGGGGTTTTCTAGAACAGGTCACCAGAAGCACTTGTATGGCAAGTGGAGAATGCACTGGTGAACATTTGCTGAGTAACAAAGCTGTGTCCAGCTCCCCAACGGTGATGCTACTGTGGTGTGGGCTGGGGACCCTGATGGCTACCACTCTCTCCCCTCCTCCCACCCTCCTCCCCCACCAGCCTCCTCGCCCCCTCACTTGGTTATACTCACCTCCAGTGCCAGCCACACGGATGTCATTGCTGTTACCCTCATAGGTAAAGAGAGCCCTGAAACAAAACACAGGTGAGCTCTGTAGCCAGTGCGCTGGGTGCCATCTGCCCTTGCCACACCCACCAGAGCTCAGCATGATGGTAACACAGGCCCCAGGCTGGCCCAGAGCCATGGCCTTCTTAGTTCTCACCCACAGGGGCTTATCCTGAGAGACAAACTTATGAAGGGGAGCCTATGTCTACTGTGAGGGAAACTAAGCTGTAAAGTTTGTTTGTCTGACTTGATTTTAAGGAAGCTCTATGCCCAATGTGGGACTTGAACTCATGACCCAGAGATCAAGAGTCACACACTCTACCGACTAAGCCAGCCAAGCATCCCTATGCTGGAAAATTTGTTTGACTTTTTAAAAATTTTTATTTATTTTGAGATTGAGAGAGATGTGGGGTGGAGGGGCAGAGAGAGAGGAAGAGAGAGAATCCCAACCAGGCTCTGCACTGTCAGCACAGGGCCGGACGTGGTGCTCAAACCCATGAACGGTGAAATCATGACCTGAGCTGAAACCAAGAGTCGGATGTTTAACTGACTGAGCCACCTAGGCACCATCTGATTAGATTTTAAGGAAGCTCTATGCCCAACGTGGGGGTGGAATTCACAACCCAGAGATCAAGAGTTTTACACTCTGCCAACTAAGCCATCGGAGATGCCCCTAAACTGGAAAGTTTTATGGCAACTGTCCACACATTCATGTGTGAAATACTCACTTGTCTATCAGGTTTGTGAATTTGAGAAGATAAAAGATACCTGCATATTCCTCAACCCAAAGCCCCCCAAGGAGAAGCACATGAGGCATTTCGGAATGCCGCCCAACACCTTGTGCTTATCTGCTCCGCCTTCTGAAAGCCTGGAGTTTCTGGAGCAGATCTCTCTGGGCTTTGGACTCTTCTGGAAAACCCAGAAACCACATGGGCCATGACTCACCATGAAGTCAAGCAAATTCTTTTTTCGGAGGAGCCTTAACTCTCCACAGGTGACCATAGACCACACCTATCTTTTTCTGTAAGACTAATTATTCACAAGAACTGTGGGAAAAATTTGTTTTTATAAACGAGCCCCAGAGGCGTTGAGAAAATATAGCAGATTTTATTATATGTGGGGCATAAAAAGTCCCATGACCAGAACAAAGGTTACCCAAGGAGAACGTTCTGGAACAGGTGGCTTCTCCACAGTCCGCACGGAGCTCAACCATCAACACCAACTCTGCAGGAGCTCAGCTCCAGGTTGGTGGAACCTGGGGTAGGAATGCTGACCCAGCAGACAGCAAGTCAGAGGCAAAATCTGGTCTTGTGCACTATCTCCCCCGCTCTGAGCACAGCTCTGCTGTGGCTGGCCAGACAGGGACTTTGGGGTAAAGAGTCCACAAGGAAGCAAATCAGCCTCCACTCAGCTTCCCCAAGGCCTTGCTAAGGCACCAGGCAGAGCTGCCCAGCCTGAGGAAGTCAGAAGAAAGAAACCCAGACCCAGAAGGTCTGGCTGGCGTGGGGCTGGCGTGGGGGACACCCCTTCTAGGAGAGAGACACTAAATGGAACACACAGACAAATGGAAAGGATGTGGGAGGAGGGGGACATCCAGATTCTGGTGACTGGAGTCCTGGCCAGCCCTCTTCCTGGAAGAAGCTTGGATGTTTGAAGCCACCAAGCCCTGACTGCAAAAGACAGGGACACCGGACACACTGCGGGGAGCAGAGACTTCTGCTCAGTGCAGCTCTCCCAAGAAGTGACCCAGCAGCTAGTAAGAGCCAAGCTCCATGCCTGCTGCCTGCCCTCCAACTTGACCCCCCCTATACCCTGGGCTCCAGCCCAAGCCACCTTCTTGAATGTTCCCAGATCAGAGGCTCATTCCCACATTCAACTGACTTCCATCCTTTTTTCAAATCACCACGGAAAAGCGGTATGCTGGTCTGTGCACAGCACAAGGACTGTGGTGTGCTGAGCACCTTGTAACTCAAACCATCCCTTCTGACACATGTACTGAGAACCTGCTGCTTGTGGTGATGGGCACAAAGCTTCGGATACATCCAAAGAGGCCCTTCCATGAGCATGGAAGTCACCTTCTAATGGGAGACAAGAAAGAAACACACTGTCAAGAATGTACTGTCAGGCAGTGATATGGGTACAAGAGGTCAAGAAACATGACTCCATCTAGGAGAACAACCTGGGGAAGCAAGAAAAAGATCCAAGATTGGGAGCTGACATGCCTGCCCCCTACCCCACCCAGCTTCGGGTCCCAGCCCAATGCCACCCACTCTGCATGTGAAACCTTTCGTGACCTGCCTCTTCTTGCTGATACCCTCCACAGCACTCTGTGCCCTTCCCAGTCCAGTCTCACCCAAGCACTGAGCACACATGGTAGCCCTGCACCAGGGACAGACAGGCCCTATTCCTCCTGGTGAAGAGAAAGGTGACAAGAAAAACCATGTGTCTGGAGACAGTCACCCAAGAGACAGAAAATGTGAGTGCATCAGGGACTGGGGAGTTGAGGAAGGTCTCTCCATGCTGAGAAGTCTGGGGAGACCCCCAGGGATGATGAGGGTGGTAGAAAGCAGAAGCGGCAAGAGCGAGGGCTCTAAGGAGGAACCAGCTCACATGTTTGAGGAAGAGAAAGAAGACCAGAGCGGTGGCAAACAGGTGTGGCCCCAGTATGGTAAGGGGGAGGGGTGGCAGGAGGGGTCAGGAGCTAGCTGCACAGGGCCTGCTGGCCGAGGTAAGGGGTCTGGGCTTTATTTCACATGAAACAGGAAGCCGCTCAAGTTTATGCACAGAAGTAACACAATCTAGGTATTTTTTCAGCTGAGTGGGGTCTACCACATGTACCTGTTGAGATACTTAATGGCTGTGGCAGTGGGAGCAGAGGCTGGCTGGTCACATGGTGAGGGGAAAGAGACTTAGCACCCTCCTCAGGGACAGAGAGGTGGGGAGGGGAAGTTTCAGAGCAGGGTGGTGGCAGACAGCTCTGAGAAGCCTAAGGAAAAGCTGGGAGCGTAGGAGGCCTGAACTGCCAACTGGGCTGTGGGACATCATCCCCAAACCGGTGTAAACTGAGAATGAAGAGAGACCTGGAAGGAAGCCAGAGGGAGGCCCAGGAGTCCCTTAGGTAAGTCATCAAGGGCTATAGCACGTCCTTAAGAGCACACAAGATAGCAAGACCCTAGCTGAGCAGGACTGGAGAGGGGCAAAGATGGTTCCGGGGTCTAGAGTCAGGTGGCCTCATGTAGATGTCAAAGGGGACACTTGGCAATACTGTCAGCAGGGTCTGGAGTCACAGCAGAGGGCTAAGGGCTCTCTGGGAGTAGGAGAGAGGTGGGGTGGGGGCTGACATCTAGAAACTCTTAGGCTTAAAAAGAAGTACATGATTTGCGGGTGAACTTCCTAAGCATAATGAAGCCGCGAAGGCAGAGAAATCCCACGTTAGCAGACACCCTTCCTCACTAATTAGATGTGCTGCAAACAGAGGAGCTGCTTGGCTCCCCTGCAAAAGTGTGCACCAGCCCCGGGTAGGGAGCCCACGTCAACTCTGCCCGAGAGCCTCTGCTGACCCAGGCAGCTTGTGTTCCCAAGCTCTCCCCGACAAGACTGAGGGCTGGAGGAAAGATTAGAATGTTCCCCGTGCCACAACAGCCCACGGTAGGAAAGCGCTCTGTGTTGGGCACCAGGAAGAGCAGAGATGGGGAAGCAGCACCGGGGCGGCGCAGAGAGACCAGCCTGTCGCTGCAGCCTGTCCCAGGGGGCCCTGCCCCCGCCAGGAGCAAAGGCTCCCCAAAGCCGGTCACCTTAGTTCATCACACTCAGCATATTTCCTTAGTACCGGAAGTGCTCAAAACTGGTCAGCGAAAACGGTTCAGGCAAAGGGGAAAGTGATGGAGAATGACCGCGCGGTACTCCCGGTCTGCCGCCCAAGGCTGCCCCAGAGCCCTCGGACAAAGGCTGCCGGTACCGTAAAACCCCAGCAACTGCATGAGGGGTACTGGACACTGACGGCCCACTGGAAGCTGTCACGAGGAGGTGGACGGATGAGGAGGGGTCTCCTTCCAGACTGGTGGCCGGCAGTTTCATTCGTGTCCGCGCGGCTCAAGCACGGGAAGGACTATTCTCGGAGAAAGGGAGGTTCTGAAATCCACACTCACAGAGCCCGGGGGACCCGAACGCCTGACCTCCTGGGATGGCTCCCATTCCCAGACGGGCTTCCGGCCGCCCAGGGCCTCGTCCCTGCAGTGGGAGCTGGGGAGACACTCCCTCCGACGGCTGCGGAGATCCCCTTTGTGTGGGGACGGCCGTCCGCCGCAGCCCGACGCCGAAGCCAACATGGAGGCCGGCGGAGGGGGGGAGCTGGGGCGGCGCGGGCCCCCCACGCACGGCGGGGCTGGCGGGACGGCGGGTGACGACGGTGCGGACGGCACCTCACAGGGAGCGGCGCAGGTGTGGCTGAACCGGGAGCCCCAGCGCACCCGTGGCCCCTGGCCTCCTGCCCCCCGCCCGGCCCGCTCCCTCCCGGCGCCCACCAGTCAGTCGGGGACTTCTCGGTGACCACCCGCACGTAGGCGTCCTGCAGCGCCGGCCCGTTCCGGCTCAGGTTCGCAGCCATGGCCGGCCCTTTCGGTCCCCGCGCCGCCGCCGCCGCCGCCGCCGCTTCCGGGCCCCGCCCACTCCGGCGGCCTGGAAGCGGCAGCGTCTTCGCGGCCGGAAGCCCCGCCCCCACCGCAGGAAGCCCCGCCCCTAGGCCGGAAGCGGAAGCACTGCGGGCGGGGCCGACGGGAGAAGGTGTGGCTGGCAGAGAAGATAGAGGGCGTGTCCTTTGTGTGGCAGAGTGGCGGAGGAGCCCAAGCCGGGCCCCCATAGCTGCGCTCACGGAGGACCGAGGACCGTGCATTTCTCTCCTCTCTTGTTGCAGTCAGTGCCCTGTTTTCAGAATCTTGGGCTCACCTTTCCCGTGGGCTCGGTCTGTGAATGGGTGAAGCGTGAACGCATCGATGCGTGCACGAGTAAACTCGAGGTGCTGCTGAGCCGCCTCCACCTCGCCTGCACTTTGTCCTCTTGTTGGTTAAGGACCGGGTGCAGAGAGAACCCCGCTGGCCTCCCTGCACAGACGGGCCCCGGGGCCACCCCACGGCCCTGCGCAGGTGCATGGCAGCCTCTCGGGTTTCGGAGCAGCAGCACCACGCGTGTCCTGTGCGCTCGGGAAGCCCTCCCGCAGGGTCCTGAGCAGTATCCCAGCGCGCTCCTATTCCGCACCCATTCTGTGAAACGTCACCCAAGCCGGCCAGCGAAAGACTAAATAGCTTCGTGGCAGTTCGGGTCAGGACTTGCTGCCGAATCAGCTACTGAAATCTTAAGGTGTTGGGGTCTGATTGTGTAGATAAAGGCTCGTGAACTTTATTTGGACACAAACCTTGTTCATCGGTTATGTCCGCTTTTACTTCCGTACATTCTGTCATTGCTGCTTGCCTTACAGGCAGAAGTTCTGGCATCTCATGGGCAGAGAGGCAACCTCCCCCCCCCCTCCCCTCCCCCCCCCCCCCCCCCCCCGGGTCTTCTCTGATGCAAGGTGCAGCTTTCCCCATTTCTCCACTTTGACTTCACTGCTGTGTTTGCATCAGAAAACCGAGCTCTAGCAACGAAGAGGCCTCGGGGGTCTCCCAACTCTCTCAATT
This sequence comes from Panthera leo, assembly GCF_018350215.1. Lineage (NCBI taxonomy): Eukaryota > Metazoa > Chordata > Mammalia > Carnivora > Felidae > Panthera > Panthera leo. The sequence continues at coordinate 60,253,663 of NC_056680.1, read as the reverse complement.
TCTAAGTCTTCTTTTCTTCAGTAACGTCTCCACTGCGCTTGTTTTTCCGTCACACCCCCTCAGGTGACTTTCTGCTCCATCCCAGGCTGTCGCCCTCCATGTTCAGGGAAGTTCAGCCCTCAGTCTGACTATCCTGCCTTCTTTCTTTTGGCCCCAATGCATCTTTTTTCTTCTTTCTCTGGGAATATTCTCTATTTAAACATGTCCTAGTTCCCAGTTTCTTCACTCACCTAGCTGGTAAGCCCCACATAGGGTCCTTGGACCCTTAAGAGGTCTGGGAGCACTTTTCAACATTTTGGTCAACTTGGAGAGAACCTACCAGCCTGAAAAGAGGCAGGTCTCTTTGTTCTGGAAGTAGATCCGCTCAGTGTGCTAACCAGGTGCATCTACACTGAACGGAAAAGCAGGAAGACATGGGCTCCACGAGAGAAGGTTATTAAGGAGTGTTCCATGGTGTGGAAAGTTGGGGGCACCAGGATTCTGTTTTTCTGCTCTAGGGTATGGGAGCCTATTTCCACTTGACAAGCCAGGAAAGGCCTGGATATGGGATGGGGAGCACAGCTGTGGCAAGTCTGGGAAGAAGTGCTCCAGGCAGAGGGAGCAAGATGTGTTGGAGCTGCGAGGCAGGATCCAGCCTAATGATGGGCTGAGGATGGAGCATGAGGGTGGAAACTGGGACCCGGAGGACCCTGTGGGTCAGGGAAGGGCTTGGCACTTTATTCTAGGTGTAATGGAATCCCTGGCAGGCTTTATGGAGAGCAGTGTGATCTTGTGTGTGATCGGGTGATTTTTTTTGAACAAAATTTTAATGTTTACTATTTATTTTGAGAGAGAGAGACAGCCCGACACGGGGCTCCATCTCACAAACCGTGAGGTCATGACCTGAGCTGAAACCAAGAGTCAGATACTTAACCGACTGAACCATCCAGGTGCCCCAGAAGGAGACATTTTTTAAAGAAATCAAGAAGCTGCTATTTGGTCTGATAGAGGATTTTTACAGATTCTCCATAGCTGTCTGGTTTTGTTAGTAATAAAATCTGTCAACAGGGAAAAACCAGAGTGGGGGCTGATGAGGCCAGCGGACTGGCCAGGGGGAACAGTAGGTATTTCCTCCTTCACCAGCAGCCAGCACACAGCTCTGGGCTGCTGTTGTGGGGAATGGCAGTCACATCCTCCATTTGTCAGAGGACCATCTAATCCAGGTCCAACCCTCACCCAGCGCTGCTGGGGAGGAAGCAGGTGGCACAATGAGAAGGGCCAGTGGAAGAACAGAGGCACAGGATGGGGGTGGGTGGGTGAGAGTCCATGGTGACCTCCAGGCTCTTTCTCAGCACCACCTCCCACTGGGTACCCGCTACAGACCTCAAGCAGAGAGCTCTGCAGAGCAGTTCCCCAACTGCCTTTCTGGCCCTTAAAGACACTTGCTCTCTAATTGCAGAAATCTGCCCAACCCTGAGCACTTGAAGTGAGGTGGCGTGGCGTCCCACGCGTTGATGTAGTGCTCAGGGTCAGCGGCTAGGCCTGTTGGACATTTGTGTCCCAGCGTTTTAATCCCCTGTCAGAAAATCTGGACTTGTGCCATAGTCTTAGAACTGCTGGGTCTTCCTGGAGCTTGACAAAGGGCCAGGATCTCGGCACCACCCCCTAAACGCAGACGCTTCTGGCCAGAGTTAATAGACTTCCATTCGTGGTAGATTGGTTGCTTAAGATCATGCAGCTTCCTGATCTGTCTGGTCCACAGGGAAGAACAGCACATCCCCCCAAAGGTGGGTTTTTGGATCTGCTCCCCAGTTGCTGGCCTGGGACTCACCTTGGAAACATAGCATTTGGACAACAGTGCACCATGGTGAGTCTTAAAATAAGGTTTTGGCCTAAGAAGCCTGTTCTTGAGGCTGACTGGAGCCCTGGAAGGCATGATAAGCAGACAAGTTCCCCAGGGGGAGAGAGTCCAGGGGACGTGCCAGAGAGACTGTGGGCCCCTGTCCAAGCAGCCTGGCAGGTATAGAGCACAACTCAGGCTTGCAAAGGGTGAATGATAACTTACACTGTGGACCTGAGAGCGTTGCCTTCACTCTCTCTGCTCCATTTCTCCAGCAGAGAGAGCAGGCTTGGGAAACTGACTGGACTCAGAAAGGTCACCAGTTTCCTGCGTCTTAAGCTGTTGTGCTTGAACATGGCACCCGTGGTCTCAACACCAACCTGAACCTAGATTCTCCCTCTCTGAGCTTCTGATTGGTCTCTGAAATGTGAACTTACTGTGAGGTACAAGGTGGCCACTGTCTGAAGTGGCAGAGCCATGCTGAGAAGCTTCCCAGGAGGTATGGTGACAATGGCATTCTTCTCCTCTATTAAGATTTGTCATTTGGCTTAAGCAGAGAACAAAGGGATAGCAAAGAGAAACATTTAAAAGACAATTCTCACCATGGTGAGGCAGGAAATAGGGCCATGGAATCCAAAAGGTAGCCTTGTGGTAACAGAGGGACCCCCCCTGGGGACCCCCACAACGACTCCGACCAGGCTCCAACTGCTGCCTGCTTTGCTCAGGAAGTGGTGGTGTGGCTAAACTCAGTAATCTCACTGGAGTGCTTCAGCAGTGAAACTGTGCTATAACTTGGGAGCTGCTGGAGCAAAGTAGCCCCCTGTGGTCACCTTGATCTCCAGGTCCAAGGTCTGGAGGCTTCCTTCCCAACTCCGCGGGTCTGCAAAGCCCCGTTCTGGCCTTTGATCGCAGAACTTGACTGCTTCTCTGCCCACCACCCTCTCTCGTGAGAGGCGAGGCCGAGGCTCCTGTGTGGCTCATGGTGATGAAAAGGCAGAAGGGGTGACAGCCTCACCCACGGTGCTCACCTCCTTCCAGTGCAGAGCAGAGAGCAGACCTGATGCAGAGGGGATGCTGCCACTTCTCAAACACTTGTGGCTGATACGAGTGAGGGGAACAGACCGCCTTGAGCAAAGATGGTCACACAGAGGAGGTGAGTGCTGGGCTGGGGGTTCCTGGCGGCTCCATATAACCGTCTGCCATGGGAGATGAAAATGCCACAGGCCTCCTCCCTCGCTCTCTCCTGTTCTACCGCGTGGGTGCATGGGGATGGGGGAGATGCACAGAGATCACTTGGGATGGTTCCAGGCTTTCTGGCACATGGACTCCAGGGCACAGCTTTGGAGCCCGGCCACTGGCGTGAGTCAATGCCACCGTCGGCAGCCGTGGAGCAGGCATGGCTGCCTCCTGGGGGTCAGGTAAATGTGGGCATTTGTCCTCATGACTGTAAGGAGATCTGGTGCCATGACACTAAGATTTGTAGTCAAAGGAGGCAATGAACAAAATAATTTTTGGTATGTCTAAAAATCTCATAGTAAGTGTTAAATAAATACACTTTATGTATTTATTTTTAAATGTTTATTTATTTACTTTTGAGAGAGAGAAAGAGAGAGAGAGAATCCCAAGCAGGCTCTGTGAACAACCTGAGTTGTACTGTGTGACGTCCCAGTAGTCACGGAAGGGTTCACTCTGCCCACCTACTGGCCTAGCAGCGCCAGACTTCACCGCTCTAGGGCCTTTTTGCCCTGCTCTGCTGAACACCACGCTCCATGCACCTCAGCTGCTCAGTCTCAGGAGCCCTGCTCAGTCGTAAGGAAAGGGAACTTGGAACATTCCAGTAACTTGTCCAAGGTTACAGAGAGTCCTAACCTAAGGGCAGGGCTCCTGCGTGCCACCTCTCTACCTCCCCTACTGCCCTCCCCACCACAAGGGTGTGGCACATCCTGGGGCTCTGGGGTGACTAAGGACATGGGGGTCATTCTCAGGGTATGGTAAACCCAGGGTGCAGGGCTCATGCACGTACATGGCTGACATTCTTCCTGACCCGAATTCAGCCTGAAACAGCTCATCCTCAAAGACCCTCCTGATGCCACCTAACGTGTCTGAGCATGCTGAGCATTGTAGTGACCCCCCACCTCCCTAGCTATCCTGTACTTCTCCCAGTCCCCACCAAATACGGTTGGCCACGGTGAGATTATTTGCACCGTGGAAGCCAGCACGCATGACAACTTGGGGCCACGTCTCACACCAGAGGGCTGGTTTTCAAACACCCACCAGAATTCCACTGGCCAGTTGTAATAAGTAACGTGTCTAAATGGGGTACCTGTGCTCAGTAAGCAGAGTTGTCACGGCAGCAGTGAACGTGGGGAACTAAGGTCATGCAAGGGGACCCGTGGACACACTCAGAAGTGCAGTGTGGCCCCAGACACTTTTCACAGGGCAGTTTCTTTCCTGCTCACTTGTGCTCCCAGGGGCAGGTTGGCTCCTTGATGGAAGGTCTGTTAGGGCAAGTCCTGGGGAGACCATGAGAGCCGTGGGGGCAGGGAAAGCTGGCGGTCCCGGCTGTTTCCCCCTGACTCTAGGGGTTTCTGAACAGCATGGGCTGTTCCCTGTCCAGAGAATGCACCTCCCTCTTTGGCGTTGTGGAGAGTGGATACTAAGACTTAACCATTCCTGAAAGGCCAGGAGTGGTCTCCATTGATAGACTCCAACCAATACTGAGGAGTTTCGAATGCTAACTGACATTTCAAAGAACGGTGTGATTTGAAAGAAACTAGTCCCCATGTGTCGCATTTCTGTGCTTATCTAATGCGGTTGGAAGACCCAGGTCTGAGTCCCAGCTCTACCACTGGGAAGATCACTGTGACCTCCTTGGGCCTCGGTATAATTATCTGTTAAGTTGTAATTCTAACACTGGCTGGCCAAGTGGCCAGCACTTTCGGATGGCTATACGTTTTGTAGTGTGTATAGCATGCACAAGTGTCCCCAGCATGGAATCCGGGAAGACAGCGCGTACAGGACGCACTGTGAACACAGGTGAGGAGTGTGTAGAAGGTATCTGGTACCAGAGGAAGAAACCGGTAGCACTGGTGGCCCCAGCGAGAAGTGGAAGGCTGGGGGCAGGAGCAGATGTGAGGCTTTCTCTGCAGATCTTTTTGTACCTTTTGAGTTTTGAACCATGGGAACTTACTACTTATTCAATACATATGTAAATAAAACATTTGATTAATTGTAAAGGACTCCACAGGTTATGACTGTATAGTAATGATTGTTATACATAACAAAGATGATAAACATGAGTCCTGAAACCGGGAAAGGCTAAAAGCACAAGAGTATCACCCGGGAAAAATAGTCGGGCAAACATTTGGACGCACTCAATTCTTTTACTGTTTCATCGAACCCAAGATGCCATCCAATTAAGATACAATTGTATTTTGTGTATAACTAAGAAAGAAGGCACATAGCAATTAAGATTGAGCGCTCTCTTTATACATGAGACATTTAATTTAATTTAATTTGGGGCGCCTGGGTGACTCCCTTAAGCGTCCGACTTCGGCTGAGGTCACAATCTCGCAGGTCATGAGTTGGAGCCCCACGTCGGACTCTGTGCTGACAGTTCACAACCTGGAGCCTACCTCAGATCCTGTGTCTCCCCCTCTCTCTGCCCCTCTCCCGCTCGTGCTGTCTCTCTCTCTCTCTCAAAAAATTATATATATATACACATATATATACATATATATGTACATATGTATATGTACATATATATGTATATATATGTATATATACATATGTATATATATTTTTTTTAGGGTGAGCAGGGTAGGGGCAGAGGGAGAGAGAATCTTAGCAGGCTCCACACCCAGCATGGGGCTTGATCTCACCACCGTGAGATCATGACCTGAGCTGAAATCAACAGTTGGAAGCTTAACCAATTGAGCTACCTGGGCGCCCTACTTTTAATTTTATTTTAAAATTATTTTTTGAAAGAACAACTTTTAAGCTCTTGGGCATAGGTTGTTAATATTATTTTTAAGATCAAGTATCACTTTGCATATGCAGAAAAAGAAAAAAAAAAAAGGAACAAGAAGGGAAATAAATAAATCGGTTGTATCCATTGAGTCTAAAGCTCACCCTGGGTCATGGATGTTCTGTCAATCATCCTCTGTGCCTTCCAGGCAATGCCATGTAGAAATTTTTACAGAATCCTTCATTATTCTTTCCCAAGTTTCCTTCCATGCCATCGAGACCCATTCTGCAAAGCCCTGTGATACACAACCTCTCTGTGCAAACCTCAGCAAACACAGAGGACCCAGCCTCCCTGACCTGAGGGTTGGTGATACCTTTCTTTCTGGGGCCTGTGGAGCATTTGGTTGGCGTAGAAACAGGTGATTGCAATCCTTCCTCCAACAACAAATATCTGTTCCACTAACACAAAATGTATTCCCTACTCGTCTGTTTCTGTGCCTATGTTTACAAAAGCTTTTCTTTCTAGTACTAAATCACAGTATCTTTTTGAAGACATTTTTAAAGCAATTAAACTCAATACACCAACCATGAATTTGCCTCAGTAGTCACTGCCATGACCAGCTCACGCATACAGATGGTGACAATTAAGTCACTACTGCTGCCTGGCTGACAGCAGTTTTAAAAAGCATTGCAATTTCAGGGATGTGAAAGTGTGAAAAAACACTCACTGTAGAAGAGATGAAATATGGTGTTATCTATACTTCCCTGATTGTGCAAGTTCTCCAAAGAACAATTCAATCAGAAAAAAGTTAACGAAACTTTTTGGAAAAGATAAATCAAGTATTATGCAGTCATTGAAAATTACAGTTTCTAAATACTACAGAGTAACAGGAGAAAAGGTCATGATATTAAGGAAAAAAGAGAGGAATGGGCAGAATATAAAATTCGGTGTACCATGTGACTACAACAATCAGAAACGTGCATGGCAAAGAGACTCGAATGGAATCCATCAAAATGTTAATCACAGATACCTCATGGGGCTATAGATGACTTTTTAAAAAACTGCATTTTGGGGAATTTTCTAAATTTTCTCTAAAGGACATGTATCGCTTTAGAAAGCAAAAAATATTGTCATTAACTATCAATTGTCCTATAAACATAAACCTAATTCTGCCACATAAATCACTGTCCCTATTAAAGACATTTAGAAATATTACATGGACACATACTCAGATTTTTAAAATGGGCGTTCTTGTTTGCACATAAAATAACAAGTAATATTTTTCCAATAAAGTGAAACATCATCTACAAATATTTAGAAGTTTCTAAAAAAGGGATGTCGTTGGTTGGCAAAGGCTGTGGGTTGGGAGGTGAGGGGGCAGCCAGTAGAGGCCCCTCTCTTGACCCTGGCTTCATAGTGCTGCTGGTGTCCACTCCCCTTCTTCCTGAAGAGCTCCTGTTCAGTTTGGTCCCTCACGAGAGGTAAATTCACCCTTTTCAAGTTAGTCTTTCCCACAGCTGTGTTGTTTCTCCCATGACTTGCTACGTAATATGTGAAATGAAAACGCAGGGTCTCTTGTTCAATAATTATTAAGAATTTCAAGCTGGTGACTGCAGACCATTAAACCAAGGGCAGGACCCTTCATCATAAGGGCCCTGTGACCCCTGTACGGGTCACATCCCTATAAGGCCAGGTCTGGTTCCTTCTTTCAGTGATTCCTTTCAAGGAAGTTCTCCCTCACCTTATGACTTCAGTCACCTGTGTCTGTGGTTGCCACCTCATCCTCATGCCCCAAACTTGTTCCTACCGGTTCCCCTCTTACAGATCATATCAGCCTCCAAGTTCCAACCTGTAGGGTCAGATCACACTGCTCATCTCGCCCATCCTGTTCCCTGCCCTCAAGATTTCTATCTTCACACTTAGGCAAGGACACACCATCCACCCAGGGGCCCATCTGGGGCCTCCCTCTCTTCCATCACACTCGTCCTCAAGTCCAGTACACTCCATCTCTGCCATGCCATCCAAGCCCTGCCCTGGCCTTGGTGTCTGCTCCCTACTCAGTAACTGGAGCCAAGTCTTTGGGGGGCTTTCACTCTAAGCCCCTCTTACTCCAGCCCACAATGCAACCACCAGTGTTTTTTTATCACACAGATCTCAGCATATCATTCACCTGCCTCCAAGTCAGTCCTAGGAAGGCAGATGACCCCTTTTAGAGAATAATTTGCCAAAAACATTCCTTTTTGGAGAACTATTTACAAAAAATGAGTCATACCCTTAGAGACTGTGTAATTACATATCTAGCAATGAAACCTAAGGTCAGTGCACAAGATGCCTGTCAAAGCATTATTTAGTTTATGAAGAATTCAGAATATCAGTGGCAGTTAAGTCACTTTGAGTGCTTGGTGTGTGCCAAGTACTTGCTAAAAGTGTATCATCTCATTTAACTTTCTATATAAACGTGGGACACAGAGGCTGGGAATGATTGGTGCCTTGCCTGAGGTCCCACTGGAAGTGACCTCATGCCCTATCCCACCCCCGGGGGTGGGTTACTATAGGTAACCCACCCATTACTATAGGTAATGGTAAAATAAGTTACTGGAATGTTAACCTTTAAAATTGGTCATGAATACTATTTCACAACATGGAAAATGGTCACTTTAAAGGCTATGAGAAAAAGTGGAATACAAAATATGCTACAATGACTTATTTTTTAAAAAGCTTATTTTTGAGAGAGCCAGAGAGAGAGAGAGAAAGAGAGAGAGAGAGAGAGAACAAATCAGTGGGGAGAGGCAGAGAGAGAGGAAGACAGAATCTGCAGCAAATTCCAGGCTCTGAGCTGTGAACACAGAGGCCAGTGCGGGGCTTGAACCCACTAACCGGAGATCATGCCCCGAGCAGAAGTCGGACCCTTAATGGACTGGGCCACCCAAGTGCCCCTACAGTTATTTTTTAAAAAAGTATGGTAGACTGGTAGCAGATGTGCTAGACTGTCAACAAATGGTAAGGTAGCGAAATCGGAAATACTTTTTCTTTCTATTGTTGTACACGTTTCAGATTCTAATCTACTGAATGCCTACAGGGACTCCCAGTTACCTGCAGGAGAAAAGTTATCCCAGCACTGCCTCTAAGGCCAGTCCCGCCAAGCCACTCCCTTCCCGCTTCAAGCCACGCCGTGCGGGCTCCCGGTGGCCGAGGGCGTCTGTGTCCCTTTTCTCCACCTGCAGAATCCCTACTTATCCTACGGATCCGGCTCCAATCTCGACTCCTCGGCCAGCCCCCCAGACACCCCTACAAGGGCAAGCCCTCCTTGCTCAGGGGACTCGCCACCAGGCGACCTGAGGACAGCGATGCAGGTTCCGCAAGGTCGCAGCAAGGGCCGCGGGCGAGAGGCCCCTTCCTCAGGCCCCGCCCCGCCCCGCCCCGCCCCGCCCCGCCCCGCCCCGCCGCCCCTCAGGCACCGCCCCACGCGACGCAAGCTCCACGTGATGCCGGCGCCGCTCGGTGTCCTTTTAAGGCCGCGCGGCTGCGATCCCGCCTGACAGCCTGGCGGGTGCTAGTCTCTTCGTTTTCGACGGCCTGCGCGTGCGCGCCGCGGTGCACTGTGGGGCCGGCACTGCCGAGCGGGACGCTCCTCGCCGCCTGGCGAGGTGGGGAGAGGCTATGAGGCCTGTGGCCACCCGTCCGCCGGGGTCCTGACACCCGGGACGGCCGGCGGCGAGAGGGGCGCTCGCCGGGGTGGCCGTGCTCTCTGTTCGCCTGCTGGGCTCGCCCCCGGGCCGTGGTTCTCAGCAGTGCTCTGGACTGCGGCCTGTAAGTACCGACGCCCGCGGACGCCCTGTGGGAGGCACCTGCCACGGAGATGCGCGCAGCCCTCTCTTCCATCACACACTTCAAGTCCAGACCCTAGGTTTTCATAATACTTATGTATTTGTGTACGAATAGAAACCTCAGTGACAATGATGGTTATCTCTGGATGGTGCGTTTGCTAATGTTAATTCTGAAATTTCCATAGAGGATTTGCATCAGTTGTATAACAGGAAAGAAGAAAAGAAACAGAATTGTGTTGAATAGCAAATAAAAAAAAATTCTTTTGCAGCTCCTGTTAGGAATTTAGTGCAGAGTATTTTAAACGTTTTACATAAATTTTTATATGTAGTTTTTTATTTTTTATTTTTTTATTGTTTTTTTAAAAAATGATTATTTATTTTTGAGAGAGACGGAGCATGAGCAGAGGGGCAGAGAGAGAGAGAGGCACAGAATCTGAAGCAGGCACCAGGCTCTGAGCTGTCAGCACAGACTCCCACTCAGGGATGGAACTCATGAGCTGTGAGATCATAACCTGAGCCGAGGTTTGTTGCTTAACCGACTGAGCCACCCATGTGCCCCTATGTAGTTTTTTATTTTGATCATTGTGTATTTTGTACACCATCTTCCATATAATTTTATATGTACAGAAGTGTTGTGAATGTAGTAAAAGATATAAAATTGGTAAATTGGACTTAATAAAAACTTAAAACTTTTGTGTTGTGAATAGCACCATCAGGAAGCAAAAAGACAACCCACAGAATGGGAGAAAATACTTGCAGATCGTATATTTGATAAGGGCCTGGTATTCAGAATATATAAGAACTCTCACAACTCAATAAAAAGGACAAACCAGGGGCACCTCGGTGCTCATTCGTTAACAGGCTGACTCTTGATTTGGGCTCAGGTTATGATATCATGGTTGCGTTTGTGAGTTCGAGCCCCACATTGTGCTCTGCACTGTCAGTCCCACGTTGTGCTCTGCACTGTCAGCGTGGAGCCTGCTTGGGATCCTCTTTCTCCCTCTCTCTGCCCCTCCCTTGCGCACGCTCTCTCTCTCTCAAAATAAATAAATAAACTTAAAAGGCAAACTAATTAAAAACTGGGTAAAGGATTTGAATACACATTTCCTCAAAAAAGATGAAGGAGTGGCCAATAAGCACGCAGAGCAGACAAACTCAGTATCCTGAGTCATTAGAGAAATGCAGATCGATGGCATGTTGGGGAGCGTGTGGAGAAGTTAGAACCCTCACCATGGCGGGAACATAAGCTGGTGCTGCTGCTTTGGAAACAGTTTGGCAGTTCCTTAAGGAGTTAAACATAGAATTATATGACCTAGCATTTCCATTCTTAGGTATATACCCAAGAGGAATTAAAGTGTGTCCACATAGAAATTTGTGTGTCAGTGTTTATAGTAGCACTACTCACACTAGCCAAAAGGCCAAAACAGCCCAAATGTTGAAGGGATAAACCAAATATGATAGATCCACTCAGTGGAATATGTTTGGCAATAGAAAGGCATGAAGTACTGATATATGCTACAGTGTGGATATATTAGATTGCGGTAACAAAGTACTCCACACTGGGTGGCTGAACAGAAATTTATTGTCTCATGGTTTTGGAGGCTAGAAGTTTAATGTTTATTTATTTTTGAGTTGGAGTGGGAGTGGGGAAGGGGCAAACAGAGAGAGAGAGGGAGACACAGAATCCGAAGCCTCTCCAGGCTCTGAGCTGTCAGCACAGAACCCAACACAGGGCTTAAACCCACGAGCCATGAGATCATGACCTGTGTCAAAGTCAGACACTCAACCGACTGAGCCATCCAGGCACCCCTGGAGGCTACAAGTTTAAAATCCAGGTATTGGCAGGGTTGTTTCCTTCTTAGGGCTGCGAGGGAGAACCTCCACCCTGCCTCTCATCTAGCTTCTGGTAGCCTCAGGCATTCTTAGCCTGTAGATGGTGTTCTCCCTGTGTCTTCACATTGTCTTCCTTCTGTGTGGATTTCCGTCTGTGTCCAAATTTCTCCTTTTTATGTGGAGTCCATTCGTTTAGGGCCCAGCCTAATGACCTTATACCTTGACAACTGCAGAGACCCAGTTTTCAAATAAATCACATTCACAGGGACTGGGGGTTAGGACTTCAACATCTTTTGGAGGGGTCACAATTCAAGACATGACAATGGATGAACCTTGGAAACATGGTAAATGAAAGAGGCCATTCACAAGAGGCTACATACTGTGTGATGCCACTTATGTCAACTGTCCAGAATAGGCAGCTCTCTAGAGACAGAAAGTAGGTTAGTGATTGCCTAGGGTTGAGGGACGGGGGAATGTGTGTAAATTATGTCTGTGAAGCTGTTGAAAGTATAATAAGAACCACAATACACAGTTCTTGTATGTCCATCCAGCTTCCTCTGGGTGAATGAAATAATAGCATATTATATAACTAATAAAGTTGGCTAGTCCAGAAGATTAACGTCTATACAATACTATTAGCTAATTTACAGATTTCATTCAAATTTCATTACTTGTCCAATTACTGTCTGTTTTCTGGTCCAGGACATGGTTTCGGATGCCATGTTGTATTTGTTTATCCTAGCTCTTAGCCTCCTGCAGAAATTCTAGTCTTTTTTTTTTTTTTTTGTCTTTGATAACCTTGTCATTTTTGAAGAGTATGGGAAAGTTATTTTGTAGAGTGTCCTTCAGTTTCGATTTTCTGTTTGATGAGATTAAGACTTTGCATTTTTGGCGAAACTATTACGGAAGTGATGTGTTCTTCTCAATGCATCATATCAGAGGGTACATGACATTGATACGTTTTATTACTAATTAAGTCTGATCACTTTGTTATGTACATATTTGTCAGATTTCTCTTTTAACTGTAAAGTTAAATTTCTTTTTAAATTAACAAGTAGCTTGTTGAGAAACGTAAAAGTTTATGAAGCACACTTTCATTCACTATCTTTAGGTTACGTTATTGTCTATAGCAATTATTACTGTGGTGTTTACCTATTTCTAGTTCTCTTCCTACATTTATTAATTAGAATTCTACTGTAAGGAGGAGCTGTCTTTTCTCCCCCATTTTTATTATTTATTTATTTAACACTTTTTTTTTTTAAAGTAATTTCTACGTCCAATGTGGGGCTTGAACTCACGACCCTGAGATCTAGAGTCATGTGTTCCACTGACTGAGACAGCCAGGTACCCCTTTTCTCCCCAATTTTTATTTATTTATTCAGTTACTTTGTTGATATGCACGGACTCATGGCTATTTATTGTATAGTTTTTAATCGATTAGTGTCATTATCTATTATGTTCCTAAGATTGTCCTCGATATGGCCATTGAGAGCTTGTTGTAGGGAGCCTCTAAGATGTCCCCCAGCAAGTCCCACTTCCTGGTATTCAGGCCCTTACGTAATCTCCTCTCCTTGAGTGTGGGCTATATTTAGTGATGTTTCTAATTAATAGAAAATGTGATGGGATGTCATTTCTGAGATTAAGGTAAGAAAAAGACTGGCTTCCATCTTGGGCAACCTCTCTTGCTTCCTTACTCTGTCACTCCCTTGCTCTGATGGAGGTCAGCTGCCATATTGTGAGCTGCTCTATGGACAGGCCCCTATGCCGAGGAACTAAGGGAGGCCTTCCAGCCACACCTAGTGAAATACTAAGGCCCTGAGGCCAGTACCCCACCAGATCACCCCATAACCTTACTACTATCTAGCGTACTGGATGTTCTAGCTGTTATTATAAGGCAAGGAAAAGAAATAATGACAAGGGAAGAAGTAAAAATGTTTTTATTCACAGATGACATGCTTGTGTACACAGAAAATCTGAGGGAGATGACAGAAAGCTTCTGGAACTATTAATACTTTAGCTGTTACAGATGCAAGATCATCAATTGTATTTCTATGTGCTAACAATCAGAAATTGAGAAAACATTTTAATGCCACATACAGTACTATGAAAAATATGGAATGCTTCTGAATAAACTTGAGAAAATATTTGGAAGACCTTTACACTGAAAACTACCAAACGTTGCTCAGAGCAATTAAAGATCAAAGTAATGGCAAGACATAGTGTTCATGGATTGGAAGAGTCAATGTTGTTAAGATATCAGTTCTTCCTGAATTCATATATTCGGTGCAATCCAAATCAAAATCCCAGCAGGCTTTTTTGTTTTGGTAGAAATTTACAAACGGATTCTGACATTTATGTGGATATGCTGAGGATTCAGAATGGGCAGTACTCAGGCTATATGATTACAAGATATAAAGTTATGTAAGGAAAAGGTGTGTTGGCATAAAGATAGCCAAGTTGTCTTGAAACAAAGAATGGAAAATGAAATATGAAAATGAAAGAGTACATAAATAAACCCACATATTGATTTTCAAAAAGGTGCAGCTATAGACTGAATGTGTCCCCCTAAATGTCATATGTTAAATCCTAACCTTGTATTAGAAGGTGGGGCACTTTCCAAATGATTAGCTCATGAGAGCAGAACCCTCATGAATGGCATTAATACCCTTGTAAAAAAGAGACCCTAGAGAGTTCCCTAGTCCCTTCTGTCATGTGAGGACACAGCAGACAGCCATCTATAAACTAGAAAGAGGACCCTATCAGATACTGAATCTGCTCGTGCCTTGATTTTGGAATTCTCAGCTTCTAGAACTGTGAGAAATATATTTCTGTTGTTTATAAAAAGCCCCCCAGTCTATGTTTTTCTGTTACAGCGACCCCAATGGACTAAGACAGGTGCCAAAGCAATTCAGTGGAGAATGGCTTTGGAACAATTAGACAGCCATATAAAAAAATAACCGCAACTTTACCTCATGTTATATGCTACAAGTAAATAAAAATGAGTCATAGACCTAATTGTTAAATTAAGTTAGAACTATAAAACTTCTAGAAAAAAACATGAAAAAATCTTTGTGACCTGGGGTTCAACAAAGATATTTTAACTATAACATAAGCATGAGTTATAAAAGAAAAAAAATCAATAAATTGGGCTTTATCAAAACATAAGCAAACTCTGAAGTGTGGAGAGAAGATGGCAGACTTGGGAAGGGATCTTAAGATCTGAAAATGACATGACAGTGAGTTCTCTTTTTGCTTAATATATCCCGGATTGGGTGCTGGAGAAGCCAGCAACCAGGGAATACCAATGGGAGCGGTGAGGGGGGAATCCCCAAAAGTAGCCTCCTCTCTTTCACCAAAGGACCAGGAAAGGGGCAATTTAGCAAGACAGAAAACCTATAGGCAATGACTGCTTTACTAAAGTCAAACACCGTGGAACAAAATGGCGCCCCATCCCTATCAGCCTAGAGTTTGATGATAGCCATGTTGTAAAGGGGCAGTCCTCCTCCCTTGCTGGGGTGGTGTCAGAGAAGGCCCAGAGGAACTGGGATTATCATGCCCACCCAGTGATGAGACCTTTTCTCTCTCACAGTGTCTGTGAAGGCGACATGGAGAACAGTTACAAGGCATTTCTCACCCTCTGTATTAGTGTTCTCTAGAGAAACGGGGGCGGGGTGGTGAGGAAAGGGAGATAGATTTATTATAAGATATTAGCTCATGGGATTATGGAAATCCCATGATTGGCTCTGTACAAACCGGACACTCAGGGAAGCTGTTGTGCAGTTTGAAGGTCTGAGACCTGGAGAACTGATGGTGTGGATTCCATCTGTGTCCGAAGGCCTGAGAACCAGGAGCACTAAGTACAGAAGATTGATTTCTTAGTTCAAACATTTAGGCAGAGAGCCAATTTAACTTTCCTCCACTTTTTTGTTCTGTTCAGGCCCTCAACAGATTGGATATAACCATCCACATTGGAGAGGACCATCTGCTTTATTCAGTCTACCAATTCAAAGACTAATCTCTTCTGGGAACACCCTGACAGATGAATTCAGAAATAATTTTTAACCAGCTACCTGGGCATTTTGTAGCCTAGTCAAGTTGACACATAAAATTAACCACCTTTGCAGCCAGGGTGGTGGACTTTCATCTTCACGTGGCTGTAATAAGGTGGGGTCTTCATTCTTGTGTTTGTGTGATGTCACAGGAGGCCTGAAAAAAAAAAAAAGATTTAAATAAGATCCAGAGTCTCATAACACGATACTCAAAATGTCCAGGGTACATTTGAGAATCATTCATCAGACCAAGACTGTCTCAATGAGTAAGGTAAGACAGTTATCAGATTCCAAACCAGAAATGACACAGAGATGAGAATTATCTGACAGATTAAAAAAAATTTTTTTTAATGTTTATTTATTATTGAGAGAGACAGAGCATGAGCATGGGAAGGGCACAGAGAGGGGGAGACACAGAATCCACAGAACCCAAAGCAGACTCCAGGCTCTGAGCTGTCAGCACAGAGCCTGACACGGGGCTCAAGCTCACAAACCATGAGATCATGACCTGAGCTGAAGTCGGACGCTTAACCAACTGAGCCACCCAGGTGCCCCTCAGATTTTAAAGAAGGCATCATAAAAATGCTTTGATGAACAATTAGGAAAATGCTTGAAGCAAAAAACCAGAAAGTCTTAGCAAAGAAATACAAAATATAAAGAGGAAGCAAATGGAAATTTTAGAACTGAAAAATACAATAAAGGAAATAATAAACTCACTAGATGAACTCAACAGCAGAGTGGAGATGATAGAGGAAAGGATCAGTGAAATTAAAGATAAAACAATAGAAATTAATCCAACAGGGAGCAACAGTGAAAAAAAAAGATTGGGAAAAAAAGTAAATAGAGCCTCAAGGACCTGTGGTAGTATAACAAATGATCTAACATTTCATTGCATCTGAGTCCCCAAGGAAGATGAGAAAGAATTTGGAGCTGAAAAAGTATTTGGATAAATAATGGCTGAAAAACTCCCAAAGTTTGCAAAAGACGTAAACTTACAGATTCAAGAAACTGAGTTAAGCCCAATGGGATACACCCCAAGAAAGACCATGCCAAAATATGTCCAGTCAAAATTCTGAAAATTAAAGACAAAGTATCTTGAAAAAAAGAAATAGTATGTGAAAACCAATCGAAATTACAGCGGAATTCTTACCACAAACCAGAGGCCAGAAGGAAATGGCATGGCATTGGCAAGTGCTAAAAACAAAGAACTGTAACTCAGAATTGTCTCTCTAGTGAAAATATCCTTCTGGAATAAAGTGGAAATCAAGACATTCTCTGATGAGAGAAAAGTAAGGATTTGTCACCAGGGGAATCTATCTATAAAAAAAAAAAAAAAAAAGGCTAAAGGAGTTTCTTGAGTTGGAAAGGAAATGATAAATGAAGGAATCTTGAAACATCAAGAAGGGATATAGAACAATAGAATGAGTAAATATGTAAGTTAATACAATGGAATTTTTCTTTTGTTGAGTTTTATAAAATATATTTGATAGTTGAAGCAAAAATGGTAATGTCTGATATGGATCTCAAAGCTTGCAGGGGGAGTCTTTAGGACAACTGTATTATAAATGACAGAGGGTAAAGGAACTTAAAGGATTATAATGTTTTTACATTTCACTTGAACTGGTAAAATGTTGACACCAGAGTGCTGTGAAAAGTTATGTATGTGTAACATAAAACCTAGAGCAACTGCTAAGGGTCTGTTCAAAGAGGTAAGTTCAAAAGCAGTATTGATGAAATGGAATTCTAACAAAAGGCACAAGTAAGCTGGAAAAAGAAAACAGACAAATGAACAGGAAAGAAACGAAACAAAATGAAAAAAAAAAAAAACCCACTGAAGTCCTAGCATATCAATAATTGCCTTAAATGTAAATGTCAGGATACACCAATTAAAAGAAAGGGGCAGAGTGGTTAAAAATATATACTTCCCATAAGAAAACTCAGTTCAAAAGTAATGATATAGGTAGGTTGAAATTAAAAAGATGGAAGAAGGTATGCAATACAGACTGTAATCAAAAGAAGGCAGTAGTATTAACATCAGATAGACTCTAGAGCTAAGAAAATTACAGGGACAGAGAGGAGTTTTTCATATGATGAAAAGAGTCAGGCTATCAAGACATGGCAATCCTAAATTTGTATGCATTAAACAACAGAGCTACAAAATATGTAAAGCAAAAATAGACCTGAGAGGAGAAATAAACAAATCATGATTATATTGGAGACCTCAACACCCCTCTTCCAACAATTGATTAAAATACCCAGAAAATCAGCCAGGATATGTAATAACTCAATCAACAGGGTTAACCCCCCCCCCCCCCCCCCCCCCCCCAGCAACAGCAACAGCAGAATAGGCATTCTTTTCAAGTTCTCATGGACAGTTTACCAAGATAAGCCATTTACCACAATAGGGTCATAAAACAAGCTTCACCGTATTAAAAACAATTGAAATCCTACTGTGTGTGTTCTTGCCACAATGGAATCAAACTAGAAATCAGTAACAAAGGTAACAGGAAAATCTTGGAACAGTTGGAAACTAAACAATTTTGCTAAATCTATGGGTTAAAGGAGAAGTCTCAAAGGATAATAAAAACAACATATTGAACTAAATGAAAATGAAAGTAAAACATACCAAAATATGTGGGATGTAGCTAACGTAGTGCTAACAGGAAATTTTATAGCACCGAATTCTTAACATTAGAAAAGAGGGAAAGTCTCAAGAAAATAATTTAACCTTTCAATTTATCCTATAAAAAGAAGAGCAAGATAAACGTAGAGGTGCAGAAGGAAGGAAACAATAAGAGGAGAAACCAAATTGAAAAGAGAAAAACAGTGGAGAAAATAAAAGATGGTTCTTAGAAAAAATTGACAAACCTTTGATAAGACAAAAAAGGATGACACGAATTACCAATATCAGGAATGAAATGGGCTAGCACTATAGGCCTTACAGACATCAAAAGTATAATAAGGGTATAGAACTATACATATATAGATTTGACAACTTAAATGGACTAATTTCTCAAAAGTCATCTAATATAAAAGATAATTTGTATAGTTCTGTAAATCTTAAATTGAATTTTTAATTTAAAAACATCCAACAAAAGAATCAGAGATTTTCAGTAAAGAATTCCACCAAACATCTACAGAACAAATTCTACACATTATTTTCCAGAAAACAATAAAGGAGAGATTTTCTAACATTTTATGAGGCCAGTATTATGCCCAAACCATACAAAGACCATCCAAAAAAGGAAAACTACAAGTTAATATATCTCAGGAATACAGATGCAGAAATCCTCAGTGAAACATTAATAAGTGGAATTCAATGTATAAAAAGAGTTATGGGATTTGGAAAGGATGACAGAGTAGAAAGCACCAGAAATCTGTCTTCCTACTTAGACAATTGTCCTGGCAGAATGTGCTTGACTTAATTATGTTTGAACTCTGTAGTTTATTCAAAGACTTGTAACTTCCTGAAGAAGGCTTGAATGGGAGAGTGCAGTTAATTTTGGTCAGTTTCACCAATGGATACCCACCACCCATCTTCCACTCAGTGACAGTCATGCATTTGTTCCAGGAGCAGCTTACATCTAGGTGAGCCAGGGTGGGCAATATGGGCCCTGTCCTTCAAATATCAGGATCTGTTTTGTGCTTGCTGCTTCTTATCATGGAAGTACAGACACAGGAGCGGGCAGCCATTGCTGCATGTTCCCTCCCATTGTTTCTTTTCTTTTTTTTTTTTTTTTTAATTTTTTTCAACGTTTTTTATTTATTATTTATTTTTGGGACAGAGAGAGACAGAGCATGAACGGGGGAGGGGCAGAGAGAGAGGGAGACACAGAACCGGAAACAGGCTCCAGGCTCCGAGCCATCAGCCCAGAGCCTGACGTGGGGCTCGAACTCACAGACCGCGAGATCGTGACCTGGCTGAAGTCGGACGCTTAACCGACTGCGCCACCCAGGCGCCCCTCCCTCCCATTGTTTCAAGCCCCTTGCCCTACAGCGGAAGTGACTTCCAGGAGATTTAAAGAGGTGGCACCTTTCCCCCCACCTTTATCTCTTTTCCTCATTTTGGGAGCCAGACATTTAAGGACGAGGTCCTTAAATGGCAAAAGTGACCACACATACAGGGGAATTTAGAAAGTCTTTGTGCATGCCTAGGGAAAAGTTCAGGCTCAGAAAGACCTGAGAAGACCTTAAGTTTACTCCTCAGGCTGATCTCAGGCACAGAGAGCCTACAACAATAAAACTAAAGCAAAAAACAACCCCCCAAAACCCCAAAGAAAATCCTGGGGAGATAGAAAAGGAAGAATCTGATTTCCAGGCTTCATACATTATTAGATTCAAGCATGAGGTTTTCAGGGAAAAAACAGTCACAAGACACACAAGGAAAGAGGAAAGTATGGCCCATTCAAAGAAAAAAACAATTACAGTAGAAAATGTCCAGTGAGAAAGGCTAGCTGGCAAATCTAGAGAAAGACTTTAAAACAACTGTGTTAAAGATGCTCGAAAAACTAAAGGAGGACAATGGAGAGAGTCGAGAAAATGATGTATGAGCAAAATGGAAATATTAGTAAAACCACAAAGAAATTCTGGCGCTAAGGAGAAGAACTGCAGATTTGAGCAGGCAGAAGAAAGAATCAGTGAACCAGAAGGTAAGATAATTGAAATGATCAAGTCTGAGGAAAGGAAAGAATAAAGATTGAAGAAAAATGAACAAAGCCAAAGGGACCTGTGGGACACCTAGAGGTTTACCATGCATTGTAGAAGTCCCAGAAGAGAGAGAGGGTCAGAGAGATTACTTGGAGAAATAATGCCCGAAAACTTACCAAATTTGAAGAAAGACATATAAACGTCCAAGAAAGAATATAAACATCCAAGAACTTAAACTTCAAATAAGACGAATTCAAGGAGACCCACACAGAGACACATAAATTGTTGGCAACTAAAACAGAATCTTGAAATCAGCAAGAGAGAAGCAAATCATCACATAAGAAGGATCTTCAATAAGACTATCACCAGATTCCTCATTTGAAACTTTGTAGGCCAGAAGTCAGTGGGCTAGCATATTCAAAGTAGTGAAAGGGAAAAAAAGATGTCAGCCAAGAATACCGTGTCTGCCAAACTGTCCTTCAGAAGTGGTGAAGAAATTAAACCCAAAGCTAGCAGAAAGAAAGTAATGGAGATCAGAGATGAACAACACATGGAATAGAAAAAAACAAATAAGAAGGATTCTAGGAAGATGGGGTCAGAAGCCTCAGGAATCTGTTTCCCTCCTTCGACAACAATTGTACTTGCAGAATCATCTGATATAACTATTTTGGAACTCGAGTCTGTTGAAGGCTTGCAACTTTTAGGGAAAGGCTTGGATGGTACATTTTACTTTATTTCTGTTCTTAGCATGATAGTAGCTACACATCCCAACCCCCAGCCACTTGACAGACAGCCGTGTTGCTGGATCAGCTTGCACACAGCTTGTGGGAGCCAAGCAGGCAAGAAGGACTCTGTCCTCTGAATATCAGGGATCTTTCCTCTGATCACTGCTGCTTCTGATCATAGAGGTTCAGAGAGGCAGGGAGCCATTGCTATTGCACCTCCCCCATCTGGCTCAAGTGTGTTACAATATATTTAAAGGGCCAGTGCCCTTTCCCCCCTTTTGTCCCTTAATTTTTTTCTTTTCTGTGTCGGGGGGAGATGGGGAGTCAGAACCAGATGTTAAAGGCTAAGGTATTCAAACACTCCTGCATATACAGGAAAAATTAGAAAGTAATTATGCATGTCCAGGGAAAAGAGATGAGAAGAGTTAAATCTACATCTCAGGCTGATTCTCAGCACAGAAATGGTATAACAATCAAAAAGACAAGTAACAACAGCAAACCCTGAGGGAAGGGGAAGAATCTAATTTTCAGAGTTATCACATTATTAGATTGAAATGTCTAGTGTTCAACAAAATATCACAAGTCAAAGAGACAGGAAAATATGTCTCATTCAAAGGAAAAAAATACAACAGAATCTGTCCCTGAAAAATACATTGGGAGATATATTAGGCAAAGACTTGGTGGTAAAGATACTAAAAGTCAATGGGGCGCCTGGGTGGTTCAGTTGGTTAAGTGTCTGACTTCAGCTCAGATCATGATCTCGCACTCCATGAGTTCGAGTCTCATGTTGGGCTCTGTGCTGACACCTCAGAGCCTGGAGCCTGCTTCAGATTCTGTGTTTCCATCTCTCTCTGCCCCTCCCCCACTCATACACTGTCTCTTTCAAAAATAAACATTTTAAAAAATTAAAAAAAGACACTAAAAGTCAAGAAAACAATGTGAGAACAAAATGCAAGTATTCATTAAGAGATGGAAAATCCAGAAAGAAACTAAAATGAAATTCTTTAGCTGAACGTTACAATAACTAAAGTAAATCACAAGGAGTCAAAGGCAGATTTGAGCTGGCAGAACATAAATCAGTACTTTAAGGTAGGACAATGGAAATTATTGAGGCTCAGGAACAGAAAAAGATGAAAAATAGCAAACACAGCCTGAATGTCTATGGGAAACCATCAAAAGCACCAACATAGGCATTGTGGGAGTCTCAAAGAAGAAGAGTGAGAAAGGGGCAGAGAGAATATTTGATGAAATGATGACTGAGAATTTCCCAAATTTGAAAAAGGACATGAATAGAAACATCCAAGAAGCTCAACAAACTTCAAGTAAGATGAGCTCAAAAAGATCCACTCCTTGGGTCCTCCCTCAACCTCCAGGAGCTTGTGGAGGGATGTGTAACCTCCCCCTCTTGTCCACCCTATTCCCAGGATGAGAGGAAGCCTCTCTCCTTCCCCATCAGACTGGATGTGCCTTTATCCTCCAATGCCCCGATCTCTCTGAACACCCCCATTCTCCACCTGGTGGTGCAGGGTGCTCCTTGACCCACCCAGATTCAACAGTTCAGGGGCTCCCCTGCTATATCTCCTCCCATCCTGTACCCTATTTCTGGGGCCTCATCACTGTGGAAGACAGGGACAGTAAGGGTATAAATGGATGGGAGGCATGGGTAAGGTTTTGGAGTAGAACCAGGGTGTGTGTGTATGAAGGGGGAGTGATAAAGTCCCCTAGGGGAGGGGGGGACTAACCTTGTCTGGTGGATGAGAAGGCATACTTATTTTTTGCCTTCTGTACAGTATTTGAAAAGAGAACTAAAAAACCCAAATGGCAAAAAAAAAAAAAACACCCCACATTATAATCAAACTTTCAAAAGCCAAAGAAAAAGGGCAAATCTTGAAAGCAGCGAGAGAAGACAATTGTCTCATACAAGTGATCCTCAGAGATATGCAGATCTTTTTTTTTTTTTATAAAAACTTCGGAAGCTAGAAGACAGTGGGCAGATGCATTCTAAGTGCTCAAAGAAAAAGAATCTCTCAACCGACAACTCTATATCCAGCAAAACTGTCCTTCAGAAGTGAGGAAGAAATCAAGACATTACTTGATAAAAGCTGAGGGAGTTTGTGACCACTAGACCTGCTCTGCAAGAAATGCTTAAGGGAACCCTGCAAAATGAAAGGACACTGGACATTAGCCTGAAGCCATGAGGAGAAATAAAGATCTCAGTAAAAATAAACACATGAACAGTTATAAAAGCTAGGATTATTGTAATAGCTTGTAACTGTGCTTTTTCTTTTTTATGGAATTTATGATACTAATGCATTTAAATAAAAAATGCTAATGTAATTATTACTGTAACTTTGCTTTGTAACTCCAAATCTTATTTTGTACATAATTTAGGAGACTAATGCATTTAATATACTAACTTATGTTTTGGAGCATACAATGTATAAAGATGTGGTTTTGTGACATCAACAACCAAAAAGTTTAGGGACAGTGTGAAGGAGCAGCTTTTTTTTGTGTATTATTGAAGTTAAGGTGCTATAAATTCAAATTAGAGTTTGACAGCTTTAGGATATTAAGTGTGAGTCCCCATGGCAACCACAAAGAAACTAGCTATAGAATATATACAAAAGGAAAGTAAGAAGGAGCTTAAACATTTTGCTACAAAAAATCAACTAAATACAAAAGAAGACAGGGCTGTGGGAAATGAGGGACAAAAAAGCAATAGGGCATATAGAAAACAAATAGCACAATGATAGAAGTAAGTCCCTCCATATCAGTAATTATTTTTTTTTTAATATTTATTTTTGAGAGAGACAGAGCATGAGTGGAGGAGGAGCAGAGAGAGAGAGGGAGACACAAAATTTGAAGCAGGCTCCAGACTCTTAGCTGTCAGCAGAGACCCCTATACAGGGCATGAACCCACGAACCGTGAGATCATGACCTGAGCTGAAGTCAGACACTTAACCAACTGAGGCACCCAGGCATCCCAGTAGTTACTTTAAATGTAAATGGATTCTGGGGTATCTGGGTGACTCAGTCATTTAAACATCTGACTCTTGATGTCTGTTCAGGTCATGATCTCATGGTTTGTGAGATCGAGCCCTCTGTTGGGCTCTGCACTGACAAGGGGGAGCTTGCTTAGGAGTCTCTCCCTCTCTCTCTCTCTGCCCCTTCCCTTCTTGTGTTCTCTCTCTCTCTCTCTCTCTCTCTCTTAAAATAAATATAAACAAACCTTTAAAAATGTGAATGGAGAGGCACCTGGGTGGCTCAGTCGGTTAAGCATACGACTTTGGCTCAGGTCATGATCTCATGGTTTGTGAGTTCAAACCCTGTGTTGGGCTCTGTGCTGACAGCTCAGAGCCTGGAGCCTGCTTTGGATTCTGTGTTTCCCTCTCTGTCTGTTCTTCTCCTGCTCACACTCTCTTTCTCTCTCAGAAATAGTTTTAAAAAATGTAAATGGATTAAACTCTCCAATTAAAAAACAGATTGCAAGAATGGACGAGAACACATGATTCAACCATATGTCTGTCTACATGAGACTCACTTGAGATTGAAAGATACAGACTTCTTGAAAGTGAAATGATGGAGAAAGATATTCCAGGCAAGTAAGTAACCGAAAGAGAGCACAAAACACTATACAAAATTCAGATGAAATAGACTTTAAGTCAAAAAAGCTTACGAGAGACAAAGATGTATGTTAACAAATGTTTTAACAGCAAGAAGGAATTGTAATTATAAACATTTATGCACCTAATGGCAGACCATAAAAATATATGAACCAAAAAGTGACAAAATTGAAGGAAGAAATAGTTTTGCAATAATAGTTGGAGACTTTAGTACCCCACTCAAAGTAGTAGAACAACTAGACAGAACTTAAGGAAATAAGGACTTAAGCAATACAATAAATCAACTAGTTCTAGCAGACTCTATACATATAGGGTACTCTACCTACCCATAACAGCATACACATTCTTCTCAAGTGTACATGGGAGATTTTCCAGGATGGACCATATGGAGGGTCACAAATTAACTCAATAGATTTTAAAAGATAGTTATAATACAAAGTGTCTTCTCTGACCACAATGGGTAAAGTTAGAAGTCAGTAAAAAACTAAAATACACAAAATTTTGGACACTAAACAACACAATTGTAAACAACCAACAGATCAAAGAAGAAATCATAAGGGAAATTTGAAAATACTTAGAGACAAATGAAAAGAAAGACACAACAGAACTCATGAGATGCATTGGAAGTGGTGCTAAGGGGGAAATTCATTGGTATAAATGTCTACATTAGAAACAAGAAAGTTCTAAAACAACAACCAAACTTTACAACTTGAGGAACTAGAAAAAGAATACACTGAAGCCACAGCTAGCAAAAGGAAAGAATAAAGATTATACCAGAGAACAATGAAATAGAAAGTAGAAAAAATGGTACAGAAAATCAAATGAGACCAAAAGGCGGTTCTTTGAAAAGATCAACAAAAACTGACAAACCTTTAGCTAGATGACTTAGAGAAAAGTCTCCAATTACTAAAATCAGAAGTGAAAGTGGGGACATTACTATTAATTCTAGAGAACTAAAAAAAATGTTTATAAGGAAGTACCTTGAACAACTTATGCTGACACATTGGATAATCTAGATGAAATGGACAAATTTCTAGAAACAAACACCTACCAAGACTAAGTCATGAAGAAATAGATAGTCTGAGTAGACCTATTATTTGTAAGGAGATGGAATCAGCAATTTAAAAAATCTCCCAACAAAGAAAAGCACTGGTCCTGAGAGCTTCACTGGTGAATTTTACCAAACATTTAAAGAAGAATGCCTTTTCAAACATTTCCAAAATATTGAAGAGAACATTTTGTAGCTCATTCTATGAGGCTAGCATAACTCCTTGGCCAAAGCCAGACAAAGACTGCAAGCAAAGAAAACTACAGACTAATGTCCCTTATGAACATTGATGCAAAAATCGTCAACAAAATACTAGTGAATAATTCAGCAGCATTTTAAGAGGATTTTACATTATGACCAAGTGGGATTTATCCCTGGTATGCAAAGATGGTTCAAATTATGCAAATCAATCAATATCATGCACCACATCAATAAAATGAAGGGGAAAAACACATGATCATCTCATTTGGTGCAGAGAAATCATCTGTCAAATTCAACATCCTTTTATGATAAACACGACAAATTAGGAATAGAAGGAAACTACTTCCATGTAATAAAAGCCATAAATGAAAAACACAGCAGATGTAACACTCAATGGGGAAAGACTGAAAACTTTTCCTTTAAGGTCAGTAATACGGCAAGGATGTTTTCACTACTTCTCTACAACATCGTACTAGAAGTTCTAGCCAGAGCAATTAAGCAAGAAAAAGAAATAAAAGGCATCCAAAGTGGCAGGAAAAAGTAAAATGATCTCTGTTGGCAGATGATAGCATCCTAACGATGCTACAAACTGTTAACTAATAAATGAATTCAGCAAAGTAGCAGGATGATGTATTTTTACTGATTGTTATTTATTTTCATTATTAGTGTTTGTTTTATATATTTTGAGACAATGCTATTAGTCACATGCAAATTAGAAATTGTTATATTTTCCTGGTGAAGTTAACATTTCATCTTTATGATTTTTTTATCACTACCTAAAAATAAGTATTCTGAATGAAAGAAGCCAGACCCAAAGGGATATAAATTATATGAGTCCATATATATGACATACTGGAAAGGGCCAACCCAGAGGAATAGTATAAAGATCAGTGGTTGCCATGGGTTGCGGATTAGGAGAAGAGGCTGACTACAAACTGCAAAGGAAATTTTTGAGTGGACTGTGGTGAACATACAACTCTATTCTTTTTTCAGAACTCATAAAACTATATACCACAATGAACACATTTTAAAATGGGAACCTTTATGTTATTATATTTTGCCAACAATTAAAAAAATTTTTTTGAGAGAGACAGAGACACAGCATGAGCGGGGGAGGGACATAGAGAGAGGGAGACACAGAATCCAAAGCAGGGTTCAGGCTCTGAGCTGTCAGCACAGAGCCCGATGTGGGGCTCTGACCCACGAGCTGTGAGATCATGACCTTAGCTGAATTTGGATGCTTAACTGACAAGGTCACCCAGGTGACCCTACCAACAATTTTAAAATTGCATATAGAGTTCATACTGGTACGTCAGAATCTCATCTAGCACCACAGGGTAGCATTCTTCCTTTGTGTATCTGTAACTTCTTTCCCTGATGTTGGGAAACATACTCTCGTTATCTATATTTTCATATTTGTTATACTCATAATTTCAGAATTGCTAACCCCATATCCTGTGGGTTACAGGATGTGTGAAACATTTACTAACCAGTCTGTTTATGTATCATTCTTTTTGTCATTAGCCTTATAGTATCCAGTGAAAAAACACTTTTCCAAAGTTATGTAGGTTTTAGTTCCTTCATTCCCACCCTTTTCAAATGTGGTATGCTATATATTTATAACACAATTAGGTTCATTTGTCACAATCTGCTTTCCACACTGGGTTTCCCCAATAGCATGGTACCATTTTTAAGTGTACAGTTCAGTGGGATTAAGTACATTCACACTGATATGCAACCAACATCGTTAACTATTTCCAGAACTTTTTTTGTCATCCTAAACTGAAACTCTGAACCCATTAAACAGTAACTCCCCATTCTTCCTCCCCACAGCCCTGGTAACCTCTGTTCTACTTTCTGTATTTGTATTCAAGTATCCTTATATAAGTGGACTCATACCATAGTTGTACACTAATACCAGACTTTTTTTGTTTGGCTTATTTCACTTAGCATAATGTCTTTAAGGAACATCCTTATTTTAGTATATTTCAGAATTACATTCCTTTTTTCAAGGGATTACATTCCTTTTTTCGATATTTTATCATATGTATATACCACTTTTATTTATCCATCAGTGGTCATTTGGGTTGTTTCCACCTTTTGGCTATTGTGAATAATGTTTTTATGAACACTGATGAACAGATATCTGTTGGAGTCCATCTTTTCAATTATTTTAGTTATATACCCAGAAAAGAAATTGCTGGATCAAATGTTAATTGTATGTTTAACTTTGAAAAAAAATTTTTTAATGTTTATTTTTGAGAGAGAGACAGAATGTGAGCAGGGGAGGGGCAGAGAGAGAGGGAGACACAGAATCCAAAGCAGGCTCTAGACTCTGAGCTTCAGCACAGAGCCTGATGTGGTATTCAAACCCACAACCTGTGAGATCATGACCTGAACCGAAGTCGGACGCCTAACTGACTGAACCACCCAGGTACCCCTTTATGTTTAACATTTTGAGGACCACCATACTTTTTCCACAATGACCACCATTTTACAATGCCACCACCAATGCACAAAGGTCCCAGTTTCTCCACATTCTTGCCAACATTTCTTATTTTCTGCTGAATACACACACATACATACACACACACACACACACACACATATACATACACACACACACACTCATATATTTGTAGGTAGATCAATAGATATGTGTAGATATGACTTGGTATATATACACAGGTTTTCCTGATCTGTCAGCTGAGGGCCTAAAAACAATGACACACTGATAGTGATGAGCACACCTAGCTCCCAGATCTTGGTTTCTAAATACAATTCTTGAGTCCAAGGGGCCAGGGCCACTTGGAGAAGTGCTTGGTTCCAGGGCTGAGGCAAGGAGAATACAAGCTAATTCTGGAGTTTCTTTGGTGGCAGACAGTAAGGAAGTGCTAGGTAAAAAGAGAAAAGGATGGGGGCACAAAGAAAGATACAGAAGCCAACCTGAAAAAGTTCCCATTGGCCACAACCAGAACAATTTGGAAAACATTTCTGTAGTATAGTTCTCCAAAATCTATGACCCTAGTCTACCTATTATAGAAAGATACGGGTTTAGAGTCATTGTGATGTCTGTATGTTTTATGCTTGTAGTGATGTCTCTGGTACTTTGTCTCACAGGATCCCCCTTAGGATCTCTTGTAGGGCTGGTTTAGTGGTGACAAATTCCTTCAGTTTTTGTTTGTTTGGGAAGACCTTTATCTCTCCTTCTATTCTAAATGACAGACTTGCTGGATAAAGGATTCTCGGCTGCATATTTTTTCTGTTTAGCACACTGAAGATATCGTGCCAATCCTTTCTGGCCTGCCAAGTTTCAAAAGAGAGATCAGTCACGAGTCTTATAGGTCTCCCTTTATATGTGAGGGCACGTTTATCCCTTGCTGCTTTCAGAATTTTCTCTTTATCCTTGTATTTTGCCAGTTTCACTATGATATGTCGTGCAGAAGATCGATTCAAGTTACGTCTGAAGGGAGTTCTCTGTGCCTCTTGGATTTCAATGCCTTTTTCCTTCCCCAGTTCAGGGAAGTTCTCAGCTATAATTTCTTCAAGTACCCCTTCAGCACCTTTCCCTCTCTCTTCCTCCTCCGGTGATACCAATTATGCGTATATTATTTCTTTTTAGTGTATCTCTTAGTTCTCTAATTTTCCCCTCATACTCCTGGATTTTTTTATCTCTCTTTCTCTCAGCTTCCTCTTTTTCCATAACTTTATCTTCTAGTT
Source organism: Panthera leo (assembly GCF_018350215.1). Classification (NCBI taxonomy): domain Eukaryota; kingdom Metazoa; phylum Chordata; class Mammalia; order Carnivora; family Felidae; genus Panthera; species Panthera leo. Next base: position 60,224,204 of record NC_056680.1, on the reverse strand, counting down.
CACCTATTCTCTCCTCTGCCTCTTCAAGCCGAGCTGTCGTCGTTTCCATTTTGTTTTGCATTTCGTTTAAAGCGCTTTTCAGCTCCTTGTGACTGTTCCTTAGTCCCTTGATCTCTGTAGCAAGAGATTCTCTGCTGTCCTCTATACTGTTTTCAAGCCCAGCCATTAATTTTATGACTATTATTCTAAATTCACTTTCTGTTATATTATTTAAATCCTTTTTGATCAGTTCATTGGCTGTTGTTATTTCCTGGAGATTCTTCTGAGGGGAATTCTTCCGTTTGGTCATTTTGGATAGTCCCTGGAGTGGTGAGGACCTGCAGGGCACTTCCCCTGTGCTGTGGTGTATAACTGGAGTTAGTGGGCGGAGTCGCAGTCCGACCTGATGTCTGCCCCCAGCCCACCGCTGGGGCCACAGTCAGACTGGTGTGTGCCTTCTCTTCCCCTCTCCTAGGGGTGGGATTCACTGTGGGGTGGCGTGGCCCGTCTGGGCTACTTGCACACTGCCAGGCTTGTGGTGCTGGGGGTCTGGCGTATTAGCTGGGGTGGGTAGGCGAGGTGCACGGGGGCAGGAGGGGCAGGCTTAGCTCGTTGTCTCCTTAGGTGATCCACTTCAGGAGGGGCCCTGTGGCAGCGGGAGGGAGTCAGATCCGCTGCCGGAGGTTTGGCTCCGCAGAAGCACAGAGTTGGGTCTTTGCTTGGAGCGAGCAAGTTCCCTGGCAGGAACTGGTTCCCTTTGGGATTTTGGCTGGGGGATGGGCGGGGGAGATGGCGCTGGCGAGCGCCTTTGTTCCTCACCAAACTGAGCTCTGTCGTCTGGGGGCTCAGCAGCTCTCCCTCCCTTTGTCCTCCAGCCTTCCCGCTTTCTGAGCAGAGCTGTTAACTTATGACCTCCCAGACGCTAAGTCGCCCTTGCTGTCGGAACACAGTCCGTCAGGCCCCTCCGCTTTTGCCAGCCAGACTCGGGGGCTCTGCTTGGCCGGCGAGCCGCCCCTCCGCCCCGGCTCCCTCCCGCCAGTCCGTGGAGCGCGCACCGCCTCGCCGCCCTTCCTACCCTCTTCCGTGGGCCTCTTGTCTGCGCTTGGCTCCGGAGACTCCGTTCTGCTAATCCTCTGGCGGTTTTCTGGGTTATATAGGCAGGTGTAGGTGGAATCTAAGTGATCAGCAGGATGTGCGGTGAGGCCAGCGTCCTCCTACGCCGCCATCTCGACCCTAGTCTACTTATGAGATAACATCAAACAAACCCAAAATGAAGGACCTGACCTTCAAATACCTTCAAAATACCTGACCTGTACTCTTCAAAAGTGTCAAGGTCATAAAAGACAAGGAAAGACAGGATCTTTCACAAATTAGGAGAGAATAAGGAAACATGACAGCTAAATTGGAGTGGAGCCCTGGATTGGATTTTGGGACCAAAAAAACCATTAGTGGGATAGCTGGTGAAATCTGAGTGAGGTCTGTAGTTTATTTGGTGACATTGCAATAATGTTAATTTCTTACTTTTGATAATTGAACTGTGGTTATATAAGATGTTAACATTTGGCTATAGTGGGTGTAGAGGATAGGGGAATTTTGTACAATCATTGTGACTTTTCCATACATCAAAAATGTCCCTTAAGTCAGATTTATGTTTGTATATCCCATGTGCTTAATTGATTGTGTGTGTGTTTCTGAATGATGCTAAAATCTCCCATCATGATGTTAGATTAGTCTATTTCCTTTGTTAAAAACAAGACAACAGGCCCAAAATGGAGTCACTTGTGCTAAACTCCACATCACCAGATTGAGACTTAGACTCGTCAATCAGGAACCACCTGGTCAGCACTAGTGAGGTCATCTGCCTGCTACACCCTTGCCATCCCCTAAAGGGCGGTGACCTTGCTAGAACCAGTCCACTTCCTTGTCCTTGCTCCTTCTGCCTGTCAAAGTCTTTCATTGTGTCCAGCTCTTCAGAGTTTCTTTCCATCTGCTGCATGGGATGCTGCCCAATTCACGAATCACTGAGTAAAACAATAAGACCTTTAAAATGTACTCAGTTGAATTTCTTTAAATACTTTTCGTCATTTTATCAATGTTTATGTTTTATGTATTTAAGGTTATATTATGAGGCACATGCAAATGTAAAATTGCTTTATCTGTCAGGTGAAATAACATTTAATCTTTATGAAGTTTTCCTCTTTATCCTTTGTAGTGATTTTTGCCTTGAAATCTCTTTTGTCTGGTATTAGTGTAGGTATAGAAACTTTCTTTTGGTTAGAATTTACCTAAATATCTTTTGTATCCTTTGACTTTCAACCTCTCAGTATACTTATGCTTGAGAAGTGTCTCCTTAATACCAGCATGACAAACTGTCTTTTAACTTGAACATTTAGCATATTTACATGATTGTAATTACTGATATGTTTCAATTTATAACTATCCTCTTGTTTTGTACTTTTTCTTGAACTACCAGTTTCATGTTTCTTCTTATCCTCTTTTGTATATATTTGGTGTTTTTTTCTCCTCTCCCACTGTTAACCCCTCTCCCCAAATACTTTGGAAGCCAAGTTAGGGTATAGTACTTTCATTGTTACTCCAAGAATTCCAAATGCTCTTTCTCTTAAAAAGTAACACATTTAGTAAATTAAAGTTCAATTTGTAACACTTGCCTATTTCTGTTATGTAAATACTTCCATCTGATTTCAGGCTACCTTCAGTGAATGTGCACTTGGAAAGAGAGGTGCAGAAGTGGCTTGTAAGAAGCTGCTTCCAGCTAGTTTCACACCACTTACACCCTCGATAAAGACTCTTAAAATACTTTAACTCTATTTTCCAACTCTGAAGCTATTGTGGACATGTATTGTAACTCTCTATTAGTTTTCTATTGCTCTGTAACAAATTATCACCAGCTTAGTGGCTTGGTATAGCACCAATTCATCATCTTACAGTTCTGTAGCTTAGAGGTGCTGACAAGGCTGTGTTCCTTGCCAGAGGCCCCTGGTGAGAACTCTGTTTCCTTTCCTTTCCCAGTGCCTGTCGATCTTGTCTCGTGACCCCTTGCTCATTCTTCAGATCCAGCGACAGCCGACCAAGCAGTCCTTGCATCTCCTCATCGACCTTCCTGGACCCTGGTAATGGCATTGTCCCTTCCCCCAATCCAGATAGGTGCTCCACATTAAAGTCAGTTGATGACCATCCTTAATTCCATCTGCACTCTTAATTTTCCTTTGCCATGTGACACGAAATATTCCTAGGGTATGGGGATCAGTATGTGAGAGACCATTACTTTGCCTCCAACTCTTGCTTTAAACATTTTAAAATTTAACCCACAATACATTATTATTGTTTTTAAGGCCAATGTTTGTTTTAATTACTATTTTCTGTGCTCTTTATTACTTCTTGAAGGCCAGATCCATCTGCTAATTTCCTCTCACCTAAAGTACAGTCTCTTGTCTTATGCATTTCATTCTTATAGAACCTGGTGTGGATTTCTTTTTATTTGTCCCACTTGAGATTTGTCTAGCCCTTTGAAGCTGTGAGGCAGTATCTTTCATCAGTTCTGGAAAATTCTTAGTAACTGTCTTTTCAGATATTGCTTCTCCATTTTCTCTGTTCTCCTGTCTGGGTCCATAATTATACATATGTTAGACCTTCTGACATTATCTTGTGTGTTTCTTAGCCCTTTTTCATCTTTTCCTTCACTTTGACTGGTTCTCCATTACTGATAACCTTTTCAGTACTATTTTCCATTTCACTAATTTCAGTGTGTCTAATTTGCTATTAAACCCATCTGTTACACTTGTAATTTCAATTCTATTGTATTTAAATTTTGATTGTTTTTCAAATCTCATCCTTTTTGGATATATTTCAAGGTTATCTTTTGTCTATTTCAAAATGTTAAACATAGTTATTGTAAAGTCTGTTTCTAATAATTCCATTTATCTGAAATTCTTAAAGGTCTGTTTGACTTTGTTTTTTGTTTTTGTTTTCTCATTCATGGTGCCGTGTTTCTGTTTGTGTTATTTTTGACTACCAAAATTTTATTTGGAATTTTTCTTTGGAATTTGATTTTTCTTGGAATCTTATTTCATAAATTCTCTGATGCCCTGAATAAATGTGGATTCTTTCAGAGGGGATTTGTGTTGGCATCTGCCAGGCTCTAGAAGCACTCCCAACCCAGGATCACTCTAAAGTTCCTTCTAATTTTCAGGTTACCCAGGTGGTAGGAGTTCAGGCTGCACAGCCATGAAAGGGCTACTCATAGTTTTCATATCCTCAGAGGGAATCCTCTTCCAAACCAAATTGGAGACACTCTCCTCAGGGGTGGAGGCCAGTTATTTCTCTTTCAATGGGTACGACCCTTTGGAATCCTAGCCTTAGAGACAGAGGCTACTCTTTTACAGCCCCTACCTTGGATGGGTCCTGAGGGCTGGTTTCTGTTCCTCAAATGCTGGAAGCTGTGAAATCTTGAATGCAGGTTCTCTGGTGTGGTGAAGGTCCCCAGAAGGAAGCTGCTGTCATTCTCTAGGCTCACCTCTTTGCTTCTGGGACCTGACCAGAGAATGCCCAGCTTTCTTACCAACTCATTAGATAATTCTGATATTAAAATAAATTTTCAGTGCTTTTAACTGGTTTTAGGATTAGCTCTGATTAGGTATATAGCTTGCATTTTCTGATAATTAAAATCCACTCTTTCAGACCTTTTATTTCAACAATATACTTTTTAAATTTCTGAGATGTCTAAATAGATTCTCTTCAATTTTTTTTTGTTTTGGCAAAATATATACAACATAAAATTTACCATTGTAATAATTCTAAGTGTACAGTTCTGTGGCATTCATTACATTCCCAATGTTGTACAACCACGACATCAGTTTTTCTAAAACTATCATTCCACAGAGACTCTGTAACTACTAAGCAGTAACTCCCCATTCTCCCACCTCTGGACCCTGGTAACTGCTAATTCACTTTCTGTGTCTGTTAGTTTGCCTGCTCTGGGTTCCTCACATAAGTGGAGTCCCACAATATCCTTTTGTGTCTGGCTTATTTCACATAGTGTGTTTTCAAGTTTCATCCGTGTTGTAGTATGAATCAAAATTCCACCATTTCTTGTGAATGAATAATACTCCATTTTATGTTTATACCATATTTTGTTTATCCATTTAGTTGTTGATGGGCATTTGGGTTGTTTCCACCTTCTCGCTATGGTGAATACCTGCTACTTTGAACCTTGGTGTACAAGTATCTGTTTGAGTTCCTGCTTTCACTTCTTTGGGACATATACCCCAGAAGCATAATTGTTGGATCACATGGTATTTCTGTGTTTCTCATTTTTAGCAACTGCCAAACTGTTTTCTACAGTGATCAAACCATCTTACATTCCCACCAACACTGTACTAGGGTCCCAGTTTCTCCAAATCCTATTGACACTTGATATTTTCTTTTGATTGGTGGTAGTCATTTTAGTATGTGGGAAGTGGTATCACACATACTTTAATGCATTTCTTTAATGACTAATGATGTTGAGCATATTTTCATGTGCTCATTTGCTGTGAGTATATCTTCCTTGGAGAAATGTCTATTCAAGCCCTTTGCCCATTTTCTAATTGGGTTGTTTGGTTTTTTTTTTTTTTTTTTTTTTTTTTTGTGGTTGAGTTGTAGGGTTTCTTATGTATTTTAGATATGAGTCCATTATCAAATATATGATTTGCAAATATCTTCTCCCATTCTGTGGGTTGTCTTCACTCTTTTGGTAATGTCCTTTGATACACAAAAATTTTTAAACTTTGAAGAAGTCTAATTGATCAAGTTTTTTCTTTTGTTGCCTATGCTTTTGGTGTCAGATCCAAAAGAATCAGTGTCATGAAGCTTTTCTCCTATGGTTTTTCCAAGAGTTTTATTGTTTTAACTTGCATGTTTGGGTCTTTGACCAATTTTGAGTAATTTTTGTGTATGATGTAAGCTGTGGGTCCAACTTCATTCTTGTTGAAAAACTGTCCTTTCCACATTGAATGGTCTTAGCACTTGAGTCAAAAATATGTTGGACCATGTATGTGAGAATTTATTTCTGGGCTCATTTTTCTATTCCATTGGCCTATATGTCTGTGTTTATGTACTACACTATTTTGATTACTAAGTTTTATAGCTAGTTTTGAAATTTGGATGTATGAGTCTTCCAACTTTGTTCTTCATTTTTAAGAGTGTTTTTGTTATTCAGTGTTCTTGAGAGTCTGTATAAATTTTAGGATGACTTCTTCTATTCTGTAAACAAATGTTTTGAGATTTTGATTGGAACTCCATTGAATCTGTAAATTGCTTTGGGTAACATTGACATCTTAACAGTATTAAGATTTCCAATCTGTGAACATGGGATATCTTTCCACTTATTTATATCTGCATTAGTATTTTCAACATTGTTTTATAGTTTCCAGTGTCACATTTTTTGTCATTTTGAGTAAATGTATTTCTTTCTTTTTTTTTTTAATTTTTTCAATGTTTATTTATTTATTTTGAGAGAGTGACAGAGAGCTTGAGTAGAGGAGGGACAGAGAGAGAGACACAGAACGCAAAGCAGGCTCCAGGCTCTGAGCTGTCAGCACAGAGCCCGACGCGGGACTCAAACCCACCAACGGTGGGATCATGACCTGAGCCGAAGTCAGACACTCAACCGACTTAGCCACCCAGGCACCCCTGAGTAAATGTATTTCTAAAGATTTTTTCTTTTTGATGCTAATGAAAATAGAATTGATTCCTTAATTTCTTTTTCATATTGCTCATTGTTAGTGAGTGGAAGTGCAATGGACTTTTCTCAATCTCTTTATTGAGTATGACTGAAATTCAAAAAGCTGTACATACATAATGTATACACTTTGATAAGCTTGGAGATCATAATATCCCTGTGAAAACATCACAATGAAGGCCATAAACCTATCCATCACCTCCAAAAGCTTTCCTCTCATTCCCTATATGTATTGTTATTATTTATGTTTATTTATTTATTTATTTTACACACACACACACACACACACACGCATATATATATATATATGCGTGTGTGTGTGTATGTGGTTAATGGCACTTAACAGAAGATCTACCTTCTTAGCATATTTTAAGTATACCATTGAGTGTTAATATAGACCCTATATTGTACATTAGATCTCCAAAACTTACTCATTTTACGTAACTTTGACTAACCAACACCTCTCCGTTTTTCCCTCCTCCCAGCCCTGGCAACCACTATTCTATGTTGTGGTTTTAAATTTACTATTTTAAAACTCAAAATGGATAAAGGACCGGAATGTGAGACAGGAAACCATCAAAACCTTAGAGGAGAAAGCAGGAAAAGACCTCTCTGACCTCAGCCGTAGCAATCTCTTACTCGGCACATCCCCAAAGGCAAGGGAATTAAAAGCAAAAGTGAATTACTGGGACCTTATGAAGATAAAAAGCTTCTGCACAGCAAAGGAAACAACCAACAAAACTAAAAGGCAACCAACGGAATGGGAAAAGATATTTGCAAATGACACATCGGACAAGGGGCTAGTATCCAAAATCTATAAAGAGCTCATCAAACTCCACACCCGAAAAACAAATAACCCAGTGAAGAAATGGGCAGAAAACATGAATAGACACTTCTCTAAAGAAGACATCCGGATGGCCAACAGGCACATGAAAAGATGTTCAACGTCGCTCCTTATCAGGGAAATACAAATCAAAACCACACTCAGATACCACCTCACGCCAGTCAGAGTGGCCAAAATGAAGAAATCAGGAGACTATAGATGCTGGAGAGGATGTGGAGAAACAGGAACCCTCTTGCACTGTTGGTGGGAATGCAAATTGGTGCAGCCGCTCTGGAAAGCAGTGTGGAGGTTCCTCAGAAAATTAAAAATAGACCTACCCTATGACCCAGCAATAGCACTGCTAGGAATTTACCCAAGGGATACAGGAGTACTGATGCATAGGGGCACCTGTACCCCAATGTTTATAGCGGCACTCTCAACAATAGCCAAATTATGGAAAGAGCCTAAATGTCCATCAACTGATGAATGGATAAAGAAATTGTGGTTTATATACACAATGGAATACTACGTGGCAATGAGAAAAAATGAAATATGGCCTTTTGTAGCAACATGGATGGAACTGGAGAGTGTGATGCTAAGTGAAATAAGCCATACAGAGAAAGACAGATACCATATGGTTTCACTCTTATGTGGATCCTGAGAAACATAACAGAAACCCATGGGGGAGGGGAAGGAAAAAAAAAAAAAAAAAAAAAAAGAGGGTAGAGTGGGAGAGAGCCAAAGCATAAGAGACTGTTAAAAACTGAGAACAAACTGAGGGTTGATGGGGGGTGGGAGGGAGGGCAGGGTGGGTGATGGGTATTGAGGAGGGCACCTTTTGGGATGAGCACTGGGTGTTGTATGGAAACCAATTTGACAGTAAATTTCATATATTAAAAAAAAAAAAAAAAATTTACTATTTTAGATTCCTCTTAAAAGTGGGATCATGCAGTATTTGTCCTTTGGTCTATTTCACTTAGCGTAATGTTCTTCAGGTACATCCATGTCGTTGCAAATGTCAGGATTTTCTATGTTTTAAAGGCTCACTGATATTCTATTGTATTTATACACCACATTTTTCTTTATCCATTGATTCCTTGATAGACAATTAGGTTGTTTCCATATCTTGATTATTATGAATAATGCTGCAGTGAATATTGGAGTATAGATATCTCTTTGAGATCTTCAGTACTTTTGGATATATACTCAGATGTGTGATTTTGGATCATATGGTATTGTTTTCTTTTAATTTTTCTTTTCTTTTTTATTTTTATTTGAGAGAGAGAGCCTGTGATTGGGGGAGAGGGGTGGGGAAGGGAGAGAGAGAGAGAGAGAGAGAGAGAGAGAGAGAGAGAGAGAATGAGAATCCTAATCAACTCCATGCTCAGTGCAGAGCCTAACACGGGGCTTGATCCCACAACTCTGGAGTCATCACCTGAGCCAAAATCAAGAGTTGGATGCCCAACCACTAAGCCACCTGGGTGCCCTGGATCATATGGTATTTCTATGTTTAGGTTTTTGAGGAACCTCTACACTGTTTTCCACAGTGGCTGCACCAGTTTGCATTCCCACCAACAGTGTACAAGGTACCCTGTTTCTCAACATCCTTACCAACACATGTTTTGTTTTTTTGACAATGGCCATTCTAACAGGTGTGAGGTGATATCTTATTGTGGTTTTCATTTGCATTTCCCTGATGAGGTTATGTTAAACACCTTTTATATACCTGTTGGCCATTTGTACGTCTTCTTTTGAGAAATGTCTAGAGGTCCTTTGCCCATTTTAAAATCAGTCTTCCTTAAGTTTATTCATTTATTTCTGAGGGTGGGGGGACAAAGGATCTGAAGCAAGCGCTGTGCTGACAGCAGAGAGCCCAATGCGGGGCTTGAACCCATGAACCCTGAGATCATGACCTGAGCCAAAGTCAGAAGATTAACCGACTGAGCCACCCAGGCACTCCTAAATCAGTTTTTAAAAAATTATTATTGAGTTGTAGGAGTTCTTCTATATTTTGAATATTAACCTCATATGGGATTTGTGGTTTGCAAATAATTTCTTCCATTCCATAGGTTGCCTTTTCGTTTTGCTGATTGTTTCCTTTGCTGTGCATTTGTTTTTCAGTTTGATATAATCTCATTTGTCTATTTTTTGCTATTGTTGCCTCTGCTTTTGGTGTTTTATCCAAGAATTCATTGCAGAGTGCAGTATTTAGCTTTTTCCCTAGGTTTTCTTCCAAGAGTTTTATAGTTTCAGGTTTTAGGGTTGTCTCTTGCCCATAGTGCCCTGCCATTTCAGTCGGAAGGACTCCCTTTACCGTTTGTTCTAAGGTAGTTTGCGAATAAGGCCTGTTGAAGGCAATGAGTCTGTGGGGACTGGGAAACTGGATACTACCTGTTGAAGGCCAAGGCCACTGCTACTGTGGGGGAAGGGTGAGACAATGCAATTAAAAATGCCACTGAACTTTCCTGCAATTTTAAATATGGCCTTTTCTTGCTTGAGTGTTTGCTTGGTTGCTGTAAATCTTGGGTGTTCAGAGCCTCTACACAATTAGTTCAGAGAGTTTCAGGTGGTTTTCTTCACGTTTCTGTGGGGATATGAGAACCGGGAACTTCCTAGTGAGCCATTTTGCCAAAATACTGTTTTTTTAACCTATCACACTGGCAATAAAAGAAATTGTGAAATTTACAGAGTGAGTTTTGGGAAACTGGCACTATTACTGGTGTTGGTGACTATGCTGGGAGAGTAATCTGTAGGTTTGTGTATAGGTATGTTTAAATATGTAAGTGTATGTATATGTGTTGTCCATATGTATATATGTATGTGTATATATGTAAGTGCATATATACATGTTATCGGCACGTATATGTGTTTTCATGTGTGTATATATTTGTGAGTGTATATACATGTGTATTGGTATATATGTATGTGTTTGCTTGTATGTATATATGTATATTATATATTTATCTGAAAAGACTTAAAATACTAATATCATCTGACCTAGAAATACAGCTCCTAGAAACTTGGCTTAAGGAAATAATCATGGATGATTACTGGATGAAGTAATCATGGTTGGGGAGTTTTGGCTATGAGGATATTTATTGTCCATATTCCTTATAATAATGAATACTGCAGCAGTATTTATGTCCAACAGTATGGGCTGGTTAGAACAGAATCATCCACCAGGCAGTGAAATGGCACACACACTAAAACTTATGTTAAGGATGAATAATATATCAGAGACCTTGTATATAGTTATTACTTTAAAGTATTATTTATGTATTTATGTATTTATGTATTTATTTTTGAGGTGAGGGAGGGGTAGAGAGAGAGAGGGAGAGAGAGAATCTTAAGCAAGCTCCATACCCAGCACAGAGCCCAATGAGATGTGGGCTCTGTCTCACTACCATGAGATCATGGCCTGGGCCAAAATCCAGAGTTGGATGCTTAACTGACTGAGCCACCCTGGTGCCCCATAAAATATATTTTATTTTTTTTTATTTTTTAAAAATATATTTTAAATTTAACTAAGTTTATTTAAAAAAATTATCTGACCTCCCTCACTCTAGTAACAATCATTACTGCCTTGAACTACGCCATTTAACAGTTGCTTGCTCCCAAACTCTTCCTAACCCCGGTCCTCTCAGATTTCTTCCAATTTGGGGTCTCGAAGCCCCTGTGGATTTACTTAACTCCCTTTACAGAGCACTAATTACCTTCTGAACTTAGGGCAGCAATTCTGTGAGCTTCCATTTTACCGAAGGGAACACGGATCCTCACAACGGTATACGGATTTTCAGGAAGGGGAAGAGACCATGCACCAGCCAATGTATTAGTCACTGTACAAATATTAACTCATTCAACCCTCAGAGAAAGGCACCTATTTCTACCCGATTTTTCAAATGAGTAAACTATGGCCCTGAGAAGATTCTATCTTGCCCATGTTTCCAGAGTTGGTAATTGGTGGCTCTCAGATTTCAACCCAGATATTCTGGCTCCAGAGGCAAGGTTTTCAGTCATTGCTTTGCTATCTCTCATTCTTATTAGCAGTAAAAACAAAATATTGATTATCAATAATACCTAATATAACACAGAAATGTGATCAACAGTGGTTTATATTTTCCAGAGCTTTTTGTCAGGCGTTTTCACTTACAAGAGCTCATTTATTTTTGAAAACTCATTTTGCTGAAACAGCAACTGAGGCCCAAGCACTCACAGATGGTGCCTGTGAAACGCACTGTGGGAACCCCAGACTCATTATCGCTTAATAACACAACGTAAAGAATAATAAAAGTGTCCACGGTCCTTAGAGATGAACAGTGTACTTTTATACACATTTTACACGGGATAACTGGCTCAGAGAGGCCAGCAACTCATGCAAGATAGCACTTAATCAAGTAAGAAATAGCAAAGTTACCACTTGTTTAATAGTAGTAACAACGCCTTGCTCTCCTGGGCTAAAGAAACGCTTTCCTTACAGAAACTAAACTCAGATCGCAGGGAGGTGTCCACTTCACCCAGTCCCGCTGCAGCTTCATGGCCCCGGGACAGGTGTTCGGTTGGTTTGGCAACCTAGGCACCCGTCCGAGAGTCCTGTCCCGCGGGCACCCGGGCAGGTGGGCCGCCGCGGTCGCCCCCTGCTCCGGGTCCAAGCCGGTGCTGTGTCGCCCCCACCCCCGCCCAAGGCCGCTGGGAGACGATACTGGGCTCTCTCCCAACACCTCCAAAAGCTCGGCGAACCCCACCGCTCCCAGGCGCCCTTCCAACGACCCCCTGCGTTCCTTCCCAAGCGCCCCGATCCACTGTCCCGGGCCCCCTCCCCTAGCGCCTCCCTCTGCTGCCCCGCGCCTCCTCCCGGATCGCCCCCGCCGCCCCGGGACCGCTCCCCGAGCGCCCCCCATCGCCCCGGACCCCCTCCCCAAGCGCCCTGGGCTCCCTCCCCACCACCACCCCGGGCCCCCTCCCCGCCGCCCTGGGCTCCCTCCCGAGCGCCCCACCACCACCCCGGGCCCCCTCCTCGCCGCCCCGGGACCGCTCCCCGAGCGCCCCCCATCGCCCGGGACCCCCTCCCCGAGCGCCCTGGGCTCCCTTCCCGAGCGCCCCACCACCACCCCGGACCCGTCCCCGAGCGGCCCGGGCCCCCTCCCCGCACCCCTGCCGTCCGGAGCGGCCAGGGCGGGCGGCCGTGGCCGGCGCGAGGCCCCTCCCCGGCGGAGGCGCTCGGCGCGGAGGAAGCGGAGGCGGCGGCAGCGCCGAGACCTCGCCGCGCTGATGGCGTCGCCCGGGTGAGTGAGGCGCTCAGGCCGCGCCGGGGAGGGGGCTGCGGGCCGCGGGGTGGGGGCGTCCGGGTGCAGGTGCGGGCGCGGGCCGCCTTCACTGCCCCTGGCCCGCAGCCCCCAGCCCGGACCCCCGCCCGCCGGGCCCCGCGGGCCTCCAGCAGACCTTGGGCGGGCGCGGCCGGGCGGCGGGGGGGGGGGGGGGGCGGGCGCGGGCCGGGGGCGGCCGGGCGGGGGGCTGGGAGCAGGGCGGGGGCGCGGCCCGGAATCCGGGAGCTGCTGGGCCCCGAGGGCCCGGAGCCCGGTCGGCCGGCGCCCCCGCCCTGCCCTGCGCAGCTGTTTTCCACTTGCTCTCCGGGAGCGGATGCCGGGCCCTCCCCCCACCCCGCGGGGCGCAGCCCGAGGGTCCCCGAGGGTCCCCGTTGGGGGGGGGGGTCCCCGGGGGTAGGGGAGGCCTCTGCCCGGCCGGCTGGGGCTTCGGGTCGGGACTCGGGTCAGGCCAGGGCCGCGGGCCCCGATAGGGTGGCAGCCCCTGTTCTGACATCACCGCTTTCCACCGCCTGGGTGCTAAAATGTTCTTTCTTGAGGAAAAGATGGTGACACACAGAGTTCGTAATTTTTGAAAAAATTCCTTACTTGTGAAATAAAACCTCAGCAATGAACTGTAATTAGTTTTTGCTTCCATAATATAAGTGGTCATGAAAGCTGGGAATGACAGTTAATCCAATACCTCAGTTCACAGAGGAGGAAATTTAGCCTCAAGGTCATTGCTTTAGTTGGTAAAATTCTTTTTTTGACTACTGTCTACATTCAGAGGGTCTTAGACCTGGTGGCTGTGGTAGCAGCTCCAGTGGGGTAGAGACGGTGGGTGTCAGGCCTCTTACAGGTGGGGCTGGCTCTGTCCTCAGCCTCCACGGAGCAGGGGGTTTGTGATAACCAAGTGGTGGGTCTTTTCCATCTACCTGCAGGCTTTCTAGGTCTGGGGAGCTCTGGTCATAAAGTGCCCAGGACTCTGAGTTCATAAGTAGAATAAACACTGGCCCATCCCTCAGAAGGCCAGACTGATTCCAGCGGGTTCAAGGTCCCACCATGTTCTGGCCCCTCTTGTTGGGAGCAGGCGAGGCAGGGTGATGTCTGAGCCTGTGGTGCGGCTGCTGTCTGGTCTTCCAAACGTGATGGCCCATTTGGTGTCCCAGCACACTCCTTTTAGACCTGGGTCAGAGGTGGAGTTTATGGTGGCCTGGTAAGCCCTCTCAGAGCCAGCAGGCCCTACCTAAGTGGTGTCCCTGTAGCAGGTGGCATTAGTTTAGATTTGATATTGTACCATAGTGGGTGTCCCCATGAGTCTGCAGTTAGTACTAAACTGTAGTTTTCTGACATGTACTCATTGCAGAGCTGAGGTCACAAAACTTTAATTTTGCTTTATTTTATTTTGTAGAGAGAACTGTCACTCATTGTGGCATGTACGCATTTGGGGACAGTCCATACTTCCAGATATAACCCCTGGGTGTCTACTCTGCAGGTTTCACTGGTAGGGCAGAGTCCAGCCAGGAAGACCTGACTTCCTGGGACTTTCTCGCCTGTCTCAGTCAGCTGACCAGCAGATGTCCAGCCTGCTGGACTCGGTACTGTGGAAACTAGTCCAGGGCATCAGGGCAGGGATGGGAAGGGATCTGTGATTTCTCCTGGGCTGTTCATGGAGGCACCTCTGAATCCCATCTTCTCTCCTAAGTGAATCTCTGCAAGAGAGCTGGGAGAGAAGGAAGAGACCCTTACTGATAGGCTGGGCATTTTGCAGAAGGAAATGGTGAGAAAGCGGGCATCACAGGGAAGGATACATCTGAGGTGACCCCCAGCCCCATGAGTTTAGAGCTATGCAGAGACCAGGGTGCCTGGCCAGACTGTGGGCCTGGCCTCGTTTGTGGGCTTGCTGCCCACCGCTTACTGAGGGGGAGTCCATGTGACAGCAGCGTGGTGGGGCCGGAACACACGGAGCTCCTCACCCTGCTACCGTCAGCTCCATCCTGCCGGCCTTCACTCCTTGCTGCCCCATGGCTAGTCTTCTGTGCTCTGCCTGTGCCTTTGCCGTCAGGACTCCCGGGGGCCGGGGAGTCTGTAGTCCATTTCTGCTAATCCCAATGTGTTCTCTGCCAGATTGTGGCGTTTTTGTGGTGGTTTTTTTTTTTTTTTTTTTTTTTTTAAGTTTATTTTTGAGAGAGAAAGAGAACATGACTGGGGTGGGGGGCAGAGAGAGAGGGAGACAGAGAATCCCAAGCAGGCTCCACCCTGTCAGCACAGAGCCCAACACGGGGCTCGATCCCACAAACTGTGAGATCATGACCTGAGCTGTTGTGGAGAGTCAGATGCTTAACCGATTGAGCCACCCAGGCACCCCTATTTCTGTGGTTTTAAATGTTGTCTAAATCAGAAGTTCTTAACCTGGGGTCCATGATTCATTGGTGGACTTTCAGGGTTCCTGTGCAGTGTCGGGAGTCAGTGAGTATGTTGGTGGGACCAGGGTCTGTAGCCTTTGTTGTCCACAGCCCATCTTGAAGGGGCTCTTACCTCAGGAGCCTTATAGCCACTCATCTACACTCACTTGGAGGGACAGCAAACCTGGATTACATGGGCAAATATATTTACATTTTAGATTGTTAATTGCAGATAATTTAAACAAAAATATAAAACAAAATCAAAATCAAATGTGATCCAAATTTCCATAAACTACCACTTTTAAATTTTTGGTGTATTTTTTTTTAATGCTTATTTATTTTTGACAGAGAGAGACAGAGCATGAGCGGGGGAGGGGCAGAGAGAGAGGGAGACACAGAATCTGAAGCAAGCTCTAGGCTCCGAGCTGTCAGCACAGAGCCCGACGTTGGGCTTGAACTCACAGACTGCGAGATCATGACCTGAGCCGAAGTCGGACGCTTAACTGACTGAGCCACCCAGGCACCCCAAGAATTTTTTTTTTTTAATTTTTTAATATTTATTTATTTTTTGAGAGAGAGAGAGAGAGACACAGAGTGTGAGTGGGGGAGGGGCAGAAAGAGAGAGAGGGAGACACAGAATCTGAAGCAAGCCTCTAGGCTCCGAGCTGTCAGCACAGAGCCCGACGTGGGGCTCGAACTCACAGACTGCGAGATCATGGCCTGTACCAACTGAGCCACCCAGGCGCCCCTTGTGTATTTTTAATTAGGCTGTTCTTATCAGAGAGACAGACTTCCAGATACACCTGGAGTGTCGTTCCCTGCCCCCCACCCCCTGCCCCTGTGTCTTAACTAGGCAACTATTCTGACATTTTCCTGTGCACTTACACATTATGTTTGTTCTTTGCTCTGTCCGCCCCCGCCCCATTTTTTTTTTTTATTGTGGTAAAATACACATAACACAGTTTACTTTTCAGAGCATGTATTTGTTCTGTTTTTACTTAAATGCTCTCATGCTATTTTGCAGCTTGCTGTCCTCAGCCAACATGTCAGAACCAGGATCAGATCTACCTAAATCTTGACATTTATATCATATCATGTGACATGGTCATGTTACATAGTTAAGGAGGTTTCCAGTTTTCTCTGTAAGATGATGCCACACATCACATCTCCCCCGGACATGCACAAGTGTTTTTCTAGAGTAGGTTCAAAGAACTGGGTGTTGTGGTCAGGGGGCCTGAAACTACTGAAGTGTCCTCACAAGGGGCCACACCACCTTCCCTCTCTGCACCTCCCAACACATGACATCAGACTTTAAAAGTTTTGCTTGTCTGATGGAATTACTGAGTTAAGAACTAGGAAGCTGGGGCGCCTGGGGGACTCAGTCAGTTAAGTGTCCGACTTCAGCTCAGGTCGTGATCTCACAGTTCATGATGTTGAGCCCCACGTTGGCTCAGAGGCTGGAGCCTGCTTTGGATTCCGTGTCTCCCTCTTTCTCTGCCCCTCCCCTCTCATGAGAGCTCATGCTCTCTCTCTCTCTCTCTCTCTCTCTCTCTCTCTCTCAAAAATAAATAATAAAATCATTAAAAAAAAGTTAAAAAAAAAAAAAGAACTAGGAAGCTAATGGCATATTCACTCACTGGGTCTTTAAAGATAGAAACTTCCTACCTGACTGCTTGTGTTCCCTCAGAAATAGTCCCAGTGGCTTTGATCCCATTGTTGACATTGGGTTCTAGCCATGTACACCCCGTAAGTGAGATGTAACACAGTGAGGCCTGTCCCCGAACAGAAGAGCAGGAGGTGAGCAAGTCTGCTGGGGTAGGTGACCCCCCAGCATGCACCAGACATTTAAAAGTATCTGAGACTTTATTTTAACTGTTTATCATTCCTATCCAGGAAGATCCTCTCCTAACACCATCATTTTGTGGGGAAGGAAAGGATCTGGGGCTTCGCCTTCTGGGACGGGTTCAGCTTTCCTGCCAGAGCCTGGACTGGTCCAGATGGGCTCTTCACACCAGGGGGGAGGAGAGGACCCACAAACACACTGTGGGGTGGAGACACTGAGGAACTCAGGCAAGGTGTGTGTCTGCTCCAGGAGAAGTCTGTGAGGAGCTCTTTGCCCGCTCAGTGGCTGCTGTCGTTCCTGGGGAAGGGATGCGGTCTTACCAGCGGGCTGCAGACTTTGCCACCCCCTCCCCCTGCCCATTCCCCAAGGAGCCACACCAGCCCTCAGGGTGTCCCCGACTGGAGAAGAAGGGAGAGCGACGAGGGGCCGTTGTAGGCAAAGCGTCCCTGGCTGTGCAGAGCAGCTCAGCAAAGCTTACCTAGCCGTGGTGGGGGGCCACGCTTGATCGAGCAGGATGGCTGTGCTGCCGGCCTCTGTCCAGCTTAGGGAAGGGCATCCTACCCAGGACCATGAGTGTCAGGGGCTTTCCAGCCAGTGAGTGTTCTTTTTTAAAAAAATTTTTAAAGTTTATTTCTTTATTTTGAGAAAGAGCATGAGCAGGGGAGAGGTAGAAAGAGAGCCCAGGCAGGCTCCACACTGGCAGAACCTGACACAGGGCTCTATCCCACGAATTGAGAGATCACGACCTGAGCCAAAATCAAGAGTCGGACGCTTAACTGACTGAGCCACCCAGGCGCCCCATTAGCTGCCTTATATCTCACAACAAGTAATGCACACACGGTACAAATCTCAAAAGGTGTGAAAGGACTTTTGTGGAAATGCAGGCATGGTGCCCAGGTCCCACCCAGGAGGCATCCTTACCCCCCGACTCCAGGGCACAGCCGGGCTCTGGGTCCTCCTTGTTTTGTTTTAAACCTGACATGCATTTTGGAGATGTCCTGTCTCACTTTTCTCTTTGAAGTCTTGGCTTTTTCTTGTGGATTTGTAGCTTTTTGTACATGGAGAAAACCAGCCTTTTGCCATTTGTGTTACAAAGACTTCTGTTGTCGTTTGCCTTGTGACTTTATGAAGCCTTCCCGGCTCTGATTTTTAAGTCTTTAATATTTCCTTTGAGTGCACTTTTTGTTTCCTTTTCCAATTTAAATCTTAGGTCTAGTTGATACTTTGGTGAAGGGAGCGGCCAGGGTTTGCCGTTACCTTTTCCACGTTGTTTTTAGCCCCCAGACACTGTGAGCTCCCAGGGTCAGGGACCAGATTCCCTGTGGGTTTGGGGCCTGCCCCTGAGCCTCCTGCCACCCAGCGGCCTGTCTGCTCATGAGCCGGGCCTGCAGCCTTCATTTCTGGTGGCTGGTCCTGTGTCCTACTCTCCGGCAGGTTTTGTCTCTTTCATTGCTGTTCTTTTTCAGAATTTTCCTGATATTGTACAAATATTTCTCCATAGAATCAGCTTATCTGTTTTTCAGCCTAGATGCACAGACAGGTTAACTCAGGGAGCATTGACTTAGAAAATCACGTTAAGCCTTCCTTTCTCAAATAGGATACACCTCTTCATTTGTTCAAGTCTTTTATGGTCTTTGGGATCTGAAAGTTCTCATACAGATACTGCCTGTTTGCTGTGTGGATTCTTCACTCCTCTCGTTGACGTTGTAAATGTACGTTTCCTTTTTTTTTTTTTTTCTTTTTTTAATTTTTTTTTTCAACGTTTTTTAATTTATTTTTGGGACAGAGAGAGACATAGCATGAACGGGGGAGGGGCAGAGAGAGAGGGAGACACAGAATCGGAAACAGGCTCCAGGCTCCGAGCCATCAGCCCAGAGCCTGACGCGGGGCTCGAACTCACGGACCGCGAGATCGTGACCTGGCTGAAGTCGGACGCTTAACCGACTGCGCCACCCAGGCGCCCCTGTAAATGTACGTTTCTAACCTGCTTGTCTACAGGGTGTTGGCCGTGGGTTTTGATTCTTTTATTTGCAAGTAGATCTGGAAAACTGCCGCCCCAGTGAGAGAATTTGGGAAGCTGGGGATACACAAATAGTTTCTTTACACTGGTCTCTTGAGATGCGGGCAGCTGTCAGTCCGGCTGTCTGCTGCCTGCACTGTCTCACACGTTCTGCCTCATCTGCTGAACCCTTCACAGAGACTTTGAGTCCAGCCCTGTGTCAGTGTCTCTGGTGCTGCCACCACCCAGGTTTGACCTTTGTCACTGGACAGGCGTGCCACCTACACTCAGCCCTTCCCCCCTCCCTCCTCCCCTGGAATAAAAGTGGATCTTGTCTGTGGCCTGAAGAGCTCAGCCTCACCTGTCCTGCTGCCTCCTTTTGCTCACCCTGCCCTCCTGCTCATCCTGGGCCTCCTGCCCTGCCTGAGCTCTCCTGTGCCCCCCCTCCTCTGGGGCCCCCCTGCCCTGCCTGAGCTCTCCTGTGCCCCTCCCCCCACTCTGGGAGTCCCCACCCCCTTTTACCCACAGCAGCCCCAGCCCAGGCCTCAGGGCATCTTCCAGTGTGCCTTCTACTTAAAAGTTATTACTTGTCCATCTCCCCCAGCTGAGAGCAAGGATGTCTGTGTCCTTCACAGAATGATCCGAAACTCCTAGGGAAGTCCCTGGCAGGGAGTAAATGTGAGGGTAAGTCCAGGAGAACATTCACTGCCTTATATGAACTTGCTTCCCACATGTAAACCTCCCCGGACCCTCACAGCACCCTGATGAGCTGTGCGGGGCGGGGACGGCCAGCCTTGGCTCAGAGGTCAGCCTGTGTGTCTTGTGGGGTGTGACACGGCTCCTGTGTGAGCTCTCAGAGGGCTCAGAGTCACTTCCTCTCGCTCAGTGAACCCAGGACACAGCCTCATTGCACGCAGCCCCGTTCCTGCTCCGCTTGGGGGTGCGATGATTATGGCCCCGGGAGGGGGGCTGCTGAGGGGGTGTTCTGTGATATCCCGCATCTGCTTGCGTCCCCGCCCCTAGGCGCTGCCACAGACCCAGCTCCTCTGTTTTCTCAGCCAGTCATGCCCCTGCACATGATGAGAGTTGAACACTTCAATGTGGGTGGTCCCTGTGGAGCTGGGATGGCCTCTCCTGTGGCTTGCATGTTGTTAGAGGTTGAATCGTGTCACCTCCAAAACGTGTGTTGAGGTCTAACCCCTCATGCCTGTGAATGTGACCATTTTTTGGAAATAGGCTCCTGGCAGCTGTGATTAGTTAAAATGAGGTCATGCTGGGCTCGGTGGGCCGTCCTCCAATGACTGGTGTCCTTGCAAGTAGCAGAGAAGGGACGCACTGGGGAGAACGCTGCATCCAGCCATCAGGAGCCACACTCGTGCTCTATGAACTCTGCTGGGGATGCTGTCACAGGGGCCACAAAGAAGAGAGAAGCGTATTCCGCCACCATTCCAGACACCAGGAGTCTGGGATGAGGGTGTGGGCCCGGTTGGTGCCTCCCTGTCCCCTGGCTTCTGGTGGCTGCTGGCGATCTGTGGATTGTAGACACAGCACTGCGGTCTCTGCCTCCCCTGCCCACGTTTTCCTCACTGTGGACCAACCACACTTTCCTAATAAGAGGACCCACCCTACCCAGTATGATCTGGTCTTAATTTAACTAATTATATCTGCAAAGACCCTATTTCTAAATAATACCACACTCAGTACTGGGGTTAGGGCTTGAACATACCTTTTTGGGGGACACATTTCTTTTTTTTATTAAAAAATTTTTTTTAATGTTTATTTATTATTGAGAGACAGAAACAGAGCGTGAGCAGGGGAGGGGCAGAGAGAGAGGGAGACATAGAATCCAAAGCAGGCTCCAGGCTCCAGGCTGTCAGCACAGAGCCCGACATGGGGCTCGAACTCACCAACCATGAGATCATGGCCTGAGCCGAAGTCGGTCGCTTAACCAACTGAGCCACCCAGGTGCCCCTTGGGGGGGACACATTTCAACCCTAAACACACACCAGGTTGGTTTATAAAGGTTTATTACTAATTTAGTGAGGCTTCCTAGGCAGAACAACTGGCTTCGAAGTTTATTTTGTTTCGGGGGTGGTAGTGGGAGGAGGGCCCCCCACCCCTCCTCCAGGGCCAAGGAAGAAGTCCCTAGGCTTACTTGTCAGCTGGCCCAGGTGTGGGGCAGGAGGGCGACTGGCGGGTCTTACAAGTTGTCAGCATAAAACAGCAAAAATTGAGCAGATTCTTTATTATCCAAAGCAATTGATAGTAGGCTGCTGGCTGCATTACAGTAAGCAAATGCACCTGTATTTCTCTCATATCCTGCTTGGGATGGTTTTCTGTGCCATCTTGCTTTACTGTCACCACCTGGTGAAGGAGTGGGGTTTGTTGCTAGGAATTAGCCCTGCTCACCAGGTTTCGACCATTTATTCTGGGCATTGAAGAGCGCTGCCCGAGAAGTGTGCAGCTCTGACGGGGTGCAGGCCCGGGCCGCTGCTGTGCTTGTGACATGGGCTACAGCTCGGGGCTCCCATGAACACCTCCTGCCTAGGATGCCAGCAGTGAGAATCCAGGCTGCCTCCTATGCTTCTGGCTGACTAGGGGTGAGTCCGGTTCCCATGACCCCTCTTTGGGGTCAGTTAATTGCTGCAGTGACTCACAGAACTCAGGGAAACGTGTTACTTACTAATTACCCATTTGTTACAAAAGGAGTCTCCCTGCCCTCTCAGATCTCGTGCTCACCAACCTGGAGGCCCTCACAACCCCGTCCTTTCTGGGTTTTCTGGAGGCTTCATTACACAGGCATGAGTGATGAACTCATTGGCCACTGGTGATTGATCCAACCTCCAGCCCCTCCTGTCCCCGAACTTAAAGTTCCAATCCTGTAACCACGTGGTTAGGTCCCCAGGCCACCTGCCCCCATCCTCAGGTGCTTTCCCAAACTCACTCGTTAACATTATAAGAGGCACCTTTACACCTCACAAAGAAAATCCCAAGGGTTTTTAGGAGCTGTGTGCCAGGAATGGAGACGAACCAAATAAATTCTTTTAAATCACAGAATCACACTCTGCACAGACCTCGTCTCCAAATGTAGTTGCACAGGGGTGACAGCTTCAGCAAAGGACTTTGAACACAATTGAGGCTGTGAAAGCGTTGAAAGTAGATCGAAAGGTAAAAAGTGCCAGGCGGAGCCAAGCTTCTGATCCCTTGCCAGGCTGGGCCCTGTGTTCCGTTCACAATACAGATGTGCAGTTTGTGGACAGGAATACAGGACAGAATCCCTGTGATAATATCACTTTTGTTGCCTGCTTTCTTGTGTTGGAAGGAAAGGGTTGAGGTTCAGCTCTTGTCCCAGGAGCCCGTGTGTGGGTGGGAGGAGCCCCCGACTGTAAACACCTGTCCTTTGGTCCTCCCCTCTCCCAGCCTGGACCTCAGACGTGTGTGTGCGGCCAGGCCATGCCTGCTTCTACTCTGGGAGCCAGTTTATACCCGTCCTGTTGTCTATTTTTAAGGTTACTTTTTTTCTTACTACAAAAGCAATGAAAACTCTCATTTTTTTATCAGCATCGGGGGCGGAGCTTAGCGGTCTGTGCTGTACAGTTGTGTTTCCAGGACTCTCCTCACAGCAGGCAGAGGATGAGACGCCCAGAGACCCGGCGTGGAGTCTCCTTCCGGACTGCGGGTGTGACTTGTTTGCTGGGGAATTAGCGGGGGCTGGATGGTCTGAGGGTCCCTTACATGGAGTTGAGTGTCCGCATGCTCCTGGAAGACACAGCAGTCTGGTCTCCCTGGGGCACCTGCACATCTTATTCTGGCCCAGACCCCTCTCATTGCATCATTTTTAAGTTCTTTTGGTTTTATTAAATCAATACATGCTTCTTTCACTTAAAGAATGTAAATAGAACAAAATAAACTTTGACATTTTTTATTAAAATAACTTGTACCTAGAGATAAATGATAAAAGTGAAAGGCCCTTTATCCAGAGTTTTCTGTTTTTAATATTTTAGCTCACTTACCATTTTCATTTCTCATGCTCTGGCTCTCGCTGCATGTGTGTTTATGTACACACACGAGTACACTCATGCGTAATCTTTCTTACGCACTAGAGAGTCAGCTACATGCAGCATCCTGTTTTCTCACCAGATCCTTTGGGGTTTCCTGAGAGCAGAGATACTCTCTTACAGCTGTGGTTCAGTCATCAACATCCATGCTTTCAACACGCATAGTGCCCACATTTCAATTCTGTCAGTTGACCCCAAAGTCTCTCCCTCCAGTTCAGGATCTAGTGTGGGGTCAGGTCCTGCATTTTGTTTTCACATCTCTCCAGCACCCTGAATCTGGAACGTTTCCTCCACCTTTGTTTTGTCCTTTGTGACTTTGGGATAACATAGTCCTCCCCTCCAGGTGACTTTCTCTTTTGGATTTGCCCCCGCAATTAGACCAGGACTTTTCATTCTTAGCCGGAACACTGCCTGGTGACGTGTTCTTTCTTAGGGTGCGATGGCTGGGGCACACAGTGGCCATCTGTCATGTTGTCACTGATTTGATCACCCAGTCAGGTATTGCCCAAGTGTGCATCGTTGTAATTACTAGGTTTTTTTTTTTTTTCTCCCTGACCCCTAAGAAGCAGTCTGTGGGGAGACATTTTGAGAGAAACAGAGCGCGCGAGAGAAATAGCACGTGTGCACTCAAGGGAGGGGCAGAGAGCAAGGGAGAGTGAGAATCCCAAGCAGGCTCTGAGCTGTCAGCACAGAGCCCGAAATGGGTCTCAAACTCACAAACCCTGAGATCATGAGCTGAAGTTGGACGCTCACCGACTGAGCCCCCCAGGTGCCCCTGGCCTGAACCAGTCTTCATTGAGATTGAGATGGTCACAGAATGATACTACTCCAGCTGCAGCACTTGACTCATTGGATAGTTGTGAGCAAGAGCCCTCCTCCCTCCCCCAGTTTGTTTATGTATACCTACACGGACTCATTCAGTCCTGCTTTTCAATGGTTTTTCATTAGTTACTGTATTTATTATGCTCACACTCAGATTGTCCCAGACTTGGCCGTGGGAGCCTCTTCAAGCTGGCACCTATGTTCTGTGACCTACCAGCATTTTTTTGAGCACTTCCTTGTTTTCTGAAGATGCTCAGACTTCTCTTGTTCTTTCCCGGCCATCCCTCCAAGGAGACCTGTTGTCTTTTAGTGTGGAATGGCACGGAAGGGGGTTGGTGTGCTCACTGCCCCCCTAGAGTATCTTTGGCCCTTTTGGTGGACGGAGCTAGGAGAGAGAATGCGTATAGATGCAAACGCGTACCCACACGCTCGCGTGTAGAAATCGTGCCGTTGCTCTGGCCTCACTGGTTCCCGTGTGCCCCTGGAAGTTCTTGTTCTAGCTTCTTCTTTCCATATTTGTGTGTCCCTTCTTCACCAGTGGAACCCCTGGCTCCTGACAAAATCGGCACATTTACTCAATTTTATAATATATTTAAAATAGTTCATTCTTAAACGGACTGCACTTACCAAACCTACTTAAAATAATTCAGGACCACCCCTGTCTGCCCACACTGTTACTCTTGATGAATATCCTTCTAGATCTCCTTATGTACACCTGTAGGGAAATACACAAATACAATTTTATTGAAACATCATACTATACATATTGTTCTGTAACTTGACTTTTCCTCCTGCTAATGAATATATCATTAACGTCATTCTGTAACATCGTCCAACGTCTCTGTGTCCACAAGGTGCGATCCATACAGTATTTTCTAATGAGTACAGAATAAGACTGTACCATACTTCTCTGTAATCGGACTTTGATTTTAAAAGGCATCCAGTTTTTCACTATTATATGTAAAGCTGACATCAACATCTTTGTAACTAAATCTTAATTATTTCCTTAGGCTAGAAGTGGAATTACTGGTCAAAGGGTATGTATATTTTTCTGTCTTTTTGAATGACGATGTGTGCTCTGGCCTGCGGTTGCAGAGAGGGCTGGTTTTTCTCGGCCAGGGCTTCTCTGTGGTGGCTGCACGTTGGAATCACCGAGGGAGCTCTTTGAAACAGTGCTGCCCGGGCCCAGCCCCCAGGTCTGGTTTCCATGAGCTGGGGCGCGGCCAGGATTTGTAGTTTTCAAGTCCCCCCAAGAGGTTCTGACGTGCAGCCAACTGGACGGGTAGAATCAAGTTGTGGTATTACTTCATTATTTTCATTACAGTTTTCCTTTGGAATTGTTTCAGACGCTCAGATTTGGGAGAAGTGGCCCCAGAAATAAAAGCATCTGAGAGACGGACCGCGGTGGCCATTGCAGGTAACGGGGGCCGGCACCCGCTTGGAAGCTGGTTCTGGTGGCGTCCTGGGCAGGGGCGCACAGGCCTCAGAAATAAATAAGCCTAAGGCTTTTGTTTTTCCTTTTATGAAAAGATTCCATTCAAGGGCCTTTTAACTTCATATATTCAAAGTAGGGTTCAGTTTCCAACAGGTGATTATCCCACAGTTTTCCGGGAACGTATCGTCCAATTCAAGCATGTTGTCCCTGCCACCCTGAATCTTGGCTTTGGGGGACTGTCTACTTTGTGACCTGGGCACTTCTGAGTGTTGTATTGGGACAACAGGGATAAAGCAGAACTGTCCCAAGCAGACCGATCCGTGGTCTTCCTGGCTGTGGTTCACACAGGCTGGGTCTTTTCCTCAGTGGGTTTGGGGGCTGGGGCTGGGACTGCCTCTCGTGACTTCACCTTTGAGGTATGGTGGCCACACATCAGACACCTTTTCTCTTAGAAATCCATGTTGGATCTATTGCTAATTCAGTGCTTCTTGAAATAAATATGTCCTATTGGATATCAGAGTGGTATGCAAAGATAACCCCACAAAAATATGTAAAGAAGTCTGGATTAATCAAATTCTGTTTTATTTTATTCATCCAAACAAATATTTGTTGACCACTTACCATGTGCGGGCACTGGAGTAGGCACTGTGGATATAGTAAATAGTAGTGAATGCAGTGGCCCACGATCCATGGAGCTTCTGTTCTAGAAGGTAGGCACTGGGAGAAGTAAAGGCCAGGTCAAGCCTCACAGCAAAGTTGGGATCAAGTAGAAATTGGCCAAAGCCTTACACCTTCTCAAGATCTAGAATGTGCTGTTCGGTACAGTAGCCATTAGGCACACAACGTGTACCTTGGTCACACCAGGTATATTTCAGGTGCTTGTGGGACATGCAGACTTAGAACATTTCCTTGACCACAGGGATTTCTGTCAGAATGAGAGTTGCTCTAGAGAGACTAGGAGGCAGCATGGGGTGATTGGGGGAGGGAATCCCCTCACTGGATGCCTGTTGTGAGCCAGGTGGTTAGTCATTATTGGTCCTTTGTTTCATTGAGGAAACCAACGCTCAGAGACACTCTGCTACCTTCCTACGTCCCATCTTTATTATCTCTCCAATGAATAAGCCTCTAGTAATTATTTTAAAAAATTTTCTTCTTGAGGTATGTGATTTCCTCTTCAGCCTGTTTCATTAATAAGACTTAAAAGCAAACTCTTCAACCTATAGGATTAAGAGGGAAGTTGTATTGAAGTGTGATGTACACCCGAAGAAGTGCCCACATTCCCAGTGTGTAACTGGAGAAATTTTCACAAACATGAACAGACCTATCTTAAGCAGCATCCAGACAAAGAAGCCAAACACGTCAGTTTCCCAGTAGTCCCCTCCCACCCTGCCTCTTCCAGGGATACTCACACTCCCGATTTTTAAAAGCATGGATTCGTTTTATATATAATCCTCTTACAGAGTTTATTTACCTCATTTCCATCTGAGGGTGTTAATTACTTCATAGCTCATTCCTTATTTTTTAAATTTATTTTTGTAAAAAATGTTTATTTTAAGAGAGAAAAAGAGAAAAGGGGAGGCGCAGAGAGAGAGGGAGAGAGAGAATCCCAAGCGGGCTCCATCCTGTCAGCACAGAGCCCAATACGGGGCTCGAACTCACAAACTGTAAGATCATGACCCAAGCCGAAATCAAGAGTCAGATGCTCAACCGACTGAGTCACCCGGGTGCCCCTTTAGCTCATTCTTTAAAAGAAATTTAAGAAAACTCTTTAAACTCTTCTCATTCTGGGAAGGTGGCAGAATAGGAAACGCCAGGAATCTGTCTCCCAACCTGCGCAGCACTTGTACTGGTGGATCTGGCCATTAACTGCTTTGTAACTCTGGAGTCAGGTGGAGATTTGCCACTTCCAGGGGGAGGCTTGGGTAGTAAATCTGTAGTTAGTTTGGTAAAAGCTACGTCTCTCAGCACAATAGCAGCTCCCTGCCTCCCATTCCTAGACAGATGCAGGCTGCTGTGCACACAGTCCTGCAGCAGCTTGCACACGGCTGGCGGGAACCAGCTGGAGTGGGCAGAAAGAACCCTGCCCAAATACTGGGGATCTCTGCTCTGCTGCTTACTGCTTCTGATCACAGAGGTGCAGACACAGGGTGGCCGTTGGTGTTGCTGCCCCTTCCTTATTGTTGCAAGCCCCTCCCCCTCCAGCTGAAGTGACTTCCAGGGGATTTCAAGACCAGCACCCTTCCTCCCCATTAATTTTTTGCCCTTTCCTCTTCTGGGAGCCAGACATTAGACACTAGAACATTCAAAAGCAATTGCATATGTGGGGAAATTAGATAGTGGGTGGGCATTCCCAAAGAAGATTTCAGAAAACACCTCAGAGGGCCTAAATTTCACACCTCAGTTTGCTCCTAAGCACAGAGCTCACCTACACAACCCAACAAATAATAACAAAGAGCAGCAAACCCTGGGGAAGGTGGGGGTATCTGATTTCCAGAGTTACCACATTATTAGATTCAAATGTCCAGTGTTCAATAAAGCAATCACAAGGCACACAAATAAACAGGGAAATATGACCCATTCAAAGAAAAACAATTGAACAAAAGTGGGCACTGAAAAGATTGAGGGCAGATGTATTAGGCGA
This sequence comes from Panthera leo, assembly GCF_018350215.1. Lineage (NCBI taxonomy): Eukaryota > Metazoa > Chordata > Mammalia > Carnivora > Felidae > Panthera > Panthera leo. The sequence goes on along the minus strand of NC_056680.1, from coordinate 60,196,160 downwards.
AGACTTTAAGACAATGATCCTAAAGATGCTCAGAAATCTGAAGGAAAATGTGGAGAAAGTCAAGAACATGATATGTGAACTAAACAGTAATATCAATAAAGAGCTAGAATAAGAAACTAAAAGAAATTCTGGAGCTGAAAAGAACAGTAACCAGAATGAAAACTTCACTTGTGGAATTCAGAGGCAGATGGAGGCAGATGGAAGAAAGAATCCGTGAACTTAAAGATAGGACAATGGAACTTATGGAAGCTGAGGACCAGAGACAGAAAGATTGAAGAAAAGCATACAGAACCTAAGATGCCCATAGGACACCATCAGTAGGTACTCATTGTGGGCCTCCCAGAAGGAGGGGGGAGAGAGAGAGAGGGGCAGAGAGAATAATTGAAGAAATAATGGCTGAGAACTTCCTAAAAAGACCTGCATATAAAATCCAAGAAACTCAACAAAGTCCATGTAAGATGAATTTTAAGAGACCCACACCGAGACACGTTACAATTAAACTTCAACAAGAGAAGGAGTGAGTCTTGAAGGCAGCAGCAGAGAGGCAGATCATCACATACACAGGATCCTCCAAGATCATCTCTAGATTCCTTATCAGAAACTTTGGAAGCCAGAAGACAGTGGGAATATATATTTAAAGTGCTAAAAAAAATAAAAATAAAGTGCTAAGCAAACAAAAAAAACTATGAGCTAAGAATCCTATACCCAGCAAATCTGTCCTTCAAAAGTGAAGGAGAGGGATGCCTGGGTGGCTCATTCAGTTAAACTTCTAACTCTTGATCTCAGCTCAGGTCTTAATCTCAAGGTCATGAGTTCAAGCCCCATATGGGGCTCTTGCTGGACATGAAGCCTACTTTTAAAAAAAGTGAAGGAGAAACAGATATTCCCAGGTAAAGAGAAGCTGAGGGAGTTGGTGACCTTACACCTGCCCTACAGGAAATGTGCCAGGGAATTTTACAGGTGAAAAGAAAGGACACTAAACAGTGACTGTATTATTGATGCATTGAGATGTAAAGATCTAAATAAAGGTAAATACATGGGCAATTATAATAGCTAATGTAACAATTCTAACAATGGTTTGTAGCTTACTTCTTATTTTCTATATGATATAAGACTAATACATTTAAAAAAAATGTAATAGTAATATTACTATAACTTTGGTTTTTAACTCCAAATCTTATTTCCTGCATAACTTATGAGACTAATGCATTTGAAAGAATTAGTAGTTTATGTTCTGGGACATTCAGTGTATAAAGATGTGCTTTTGTGATATCAACAACCAAAAGAGGTGGGGGTAGAATGTAAAGGGGCAAAGTTTTTGGACGTATATAGGTCATATAGAAAACAAAGAGCAAAATGACAGAAGTAAGTGCCTCCTTATCAGTGGTTACTTTAAATATAAAGGCATTAAACTCTCCAATGAAAAGACAGAGATTGGCCCAACTATATGCTGTCTACAGGAGACTCACTTGAGATCCAAAGATAAAAAGAAGTTGAAAGTGACAGGATGAAGAAAGGTATTCCATGCGGATAATAACCAGTGGATAGTAGGAGTGGCTATACTAATATCAGACAAAATAGATTCCACATAAAAAAGGTTGCAAGAGACAAACAAGGGCATTGTATGTTAATAGAAGACTCAATACAGCAAGAAGATACAATAATTATAAACATGTACACACCTAATGACAGCCCATCAAAATATTTGAAACAAGAACTGATAGAAAGGAGAAATAGCTCTACAGTATGAGCTGGGAACATTAATACCCCACTCACAATAATAGATAGAACAACCAGACAGAAGACAAGAAAAGAAATAGAGGATTTAAAGAGCACAGTAAACTGTCCACATCTAACAAACATAGAGAACACTTAACCCAGCAACATGACACACATGTTCTTCTAAAGTGTACATTCACAAGTCAAGTCTACAGAGATTTTACAAAATAGATATCATAAAGTGAGCACGATGGGATGTAGTTAGAAATCAATAAAACCTAAAACTGAATAATTGTAAAAATTGTGGACACTAAACACACTTTCAACCAGGGTTTCAAGGTAGAAATCTCAAGAAAGTTAGAAAATACTTAGAGACAAATGAAAGCAAAAACACAAAACACCCAAACATGTAGGATGCAGCAAAAACAGCATTAAGAGGGAAAATTTAGAGCTATAAGAACTTACATTAAAAATAAGAAACGTGTGGGGCTCCTGGGTGGCTTAGTTGGTTAAGTGTCCAACTCTTGGTTTCAGCTCAGGTCTTGATCTCAGGGCTCATGAGTTTGAGCCTTATGTCGAGCTCTGTGCTGACAGTGCAGAGCGTGCTTGGGATTCTGTCTCCCTCTGTCTGCCCCTCCGCCACTCACTCTGTCTCTGTCTCTCTCAAAATAAATAAACTTAAAAAAAAAACAAACATCTGGAGCGCCTGGGTGGTTCAGTCAGTTAAGTGTCTGACTTTGGCTCAGGTCATGATCTCGTGGTTCGAGGGTTTGAGCCCTGTGTTGGGCTCTGTGCTAACAGCTTGGAGCCTGTAGCCTGCTTCGGATTCTGTGTCTTCCTCTCTCTCTGCCCCTCCCCAACTCATGCATGCTTGCTCGCTCGCTCAAAAAAATAAACATTAAAAACATTTAAAGAAATAAGAAATACCTCAAATCAACAACATAATTTTACAACTTAAGGAACTAGAAAAAGAAGAACAAGTGAAACCCGCAGCTAGCAGGAGGAAGAAAATACTAAAGATTGTAGCAGGGATCAGTAAAACAGAGATTAGAAAAATGGTGCAGAAAATTAATGAAACCAGAAATGAATTCTTGGATAAGAGCAACAACACTGACAAACTTTTAGCTACATTGACTAAGAAAAAAGGAGAAAAGACTCCTATCACTAAAATCAGAAATGGACGTGGGAGTGTGAATGGTGTGGCTGCTGGGGAAAACTGGGTGGAGCTTCTGCAAAAAAAATAAATATAGAAATGCCATATGGCCTAGCAGTTCCATTTCTGGGCGGGGCCCAAAGAATCGAAAGCAAGGTCTGCAGGAGATCTTTATACACCTGTGTCAATAGCGTCATCACGACGGCTAAAACATGAAGGTGACCCAAGTGTCCATCACCTCCTGGAGAGATTTCCCAAATGTGGTCCATCTGCACAATGGAATGTGATTCAGCCTTAAAAAGGAAGAAAATCCCACCATATGCTTTAGCATGGATGGACCATGAGGACATCATGCCAAATGAAATAAGCCAGTCACAAAAAGACAAACGCTGTGTGATTCTGTGTATGTGAGGCACGCAGAGTCGCAGAGCCCAGAACTGGTTTACAGGGACTGGGTCGGGGAGAATGGGAGTTACTATCTAGTAGGATTAGGACTCCGTATTCACAGTGCTGGTGGTAGATGGCTGCACAACAGTGAATGAACTGATTCAACACCACTCAGCTGTACACCCACAAATGTGCAAGGTAGTAAATTTTCTGTTATGTGTATTTTTTTAATGTTTATTTTTGAGAGAGAGCAAGAATGAGTGGAGGTAGGGGCAGAGAGAGAGGAAGACACGCAATTCAAAGCAGTCTCCAGCTCTGAGCTGTCAGCACAGAGCCCAATGCAGGGCTCAAACCCAAGAACCGTGAGATCACAACCTGAGCCAAAATCAGATGCTTAACCAACTGAGCCACCTAGGTGCCCCTGTTATGTGTATTTTTTTAAAAATGTTTTTAAAATTATTTTTGAGAAGGAGAGCATGAGCTAGGGAGGGGCAGAGAGAGGGGAACAGAGGATCTGAAGCAGGCCCTGTGCTGACAGCAGAGAGATGGATGTGGGGCTTGAACTCATGAACCATGAGATCATGGCCTGAGCTGAAGTCTGACGCTCAACCGGATGAGCCACCCAGGTGCCCCATGTTATATATATTTTAACACAATAAGAAAGGAGAAATTATTTTGAGAGCAGGGGAGGGGCAGAGAGGGAGAGGGAGAATCCCACGCAGGCTCCACACTGTCAGTGCAGAGCGCCATGCGGGGCTTGAACTCGAACCACGTGATCATGACCTGAGCCAAAGTCAAGAGTCGAACTTTTTTTTTAAAAATTTTTTTACATTTATTTATTTTTGGTAGACAGAGACAGAGCACAAGTGGGGGAGGGGCAGGGAGAGAGGGAGACACAGAATCTGAAGCAGGGTCCAGGCTCCAAGCTGTCAGCACAGAGCCCGACATGGGGCTCGAACTCACAAACTGTGAGATCATGACCTGAGCTGAAGTCGGATGCTTAACCAACTGAGCCACCCAGGTGCCCCAAGAGTTGGACGTTTAACCAACTGAGGCACCCAGGCACCCCATCCTTTGAATGGGGTTTTTTCTTTTTTGTTTGAATTTGCAAGAGTCGTTTATGTATCCTAGAAACTGGACCCGAATCGCGTATGATTTGCACGTGTTTTCCCCTATTCTGTAGGTTGTCTTTCCACTTTGTTCACAGTGCTCTTTGATGCACATGAAATTTTTATCTTCATGCAGTCCTGTCTGTTTTTTTTTTCTGTTGTTGCCTGTGCTTTGGGCATGACAGCTAAGGATCCATTGGCAGATCCAAGGTTACAAAGATTTACTCCTTTTCACTCTTATATTTAGGTCTTATAGAGTTCATCTTTGTACAGGGTGTGAGGTGGGAGTTCAACTTCATTCTCCTTCATATACACTAATAGCCCCAAGGTGTGAAGCGGTGTCTTCGATGTCCACAGACTGTCCAGTAGCAAGCACTCCAAAACACGGTGAAAGCTCTGTGGAGTGAGTACTGGGTGCCGTAATAACTGGGGAAAAGTAATTCAGTTTCGTGGGTGAGAGTCGTTCTAATCCCCCCACTGACCTATCATTTCAGTGGGAGCACCCGGCCAGCACTCTGTCCCTGTCAGCCTGGCACCCCCGGGGGTCGGAGCCTGGGCCTGTCCAGCAGGAACTATAGTGAAGAGCTTGGCCCCCCCAGGAGCAAGCCCTTGCCGGCCCCCACGTCTGCTGCTGACTGGTGCTTATCTGGGCTCCCAGCGATCTTGGCCTACGGACGTCTAGGGTCCCCTGCCCCACGGTGGTTCCTGCAGTTTGATAGGCTCACCCTTTGGCCACTTTGTGCCTCCTTGACGTCACCCACCTGTAATCTGCCCTGTGCGCATCAGAGCTGTGTCCCATCCCTACCAAAAGGAGGTCCTGGCTTCTGTGAGTCTGAGGTTTACCCTGTGATTCCTGCTCACAACTGCTCTCAGAGCTACCTGGAGCCAGGCCCGGGCTCCTCTCTGTCCCGTCATCTCCTATAACTCATATTTTCTTGGAGGGCATTTTGGATTCCTTGGAAAAAATCCTTCTGATGTTTTTTCTCCACTTTGAATAAACTGATCTTTTGATGGCTCAACACAGTGGTTTGATGTGTGTGACTCATCTGTCCTCCATGCTCTCGTGATTTCTCCAACCACTTTCCTGTTTCTCTTCCCTGCTCTTCACATGTGTTTCCAGAAATGCCATCAAAGAAGACTGTTTGAAAGGTCATGTTTATCTGCCTCCTGATATGGAAATCATGAGAGGAGTTAATCTGAAAATATCAGAATCTTTTCTTGATTCATAATCTTTAAAAAATATAATTTTAATTTTGGATTAGATGGTACTTTTACTTGGATCAAAAGCCAGAACAATAAAAAAGTACACACTGAAGTCTTGCTCCCACTGTCCCACGTTTGCAGTCAGGGCTGTAGGGTTTTGAGGTCTTCGTACATCTGAATGGCACTAACTGAAATACACCCTGTAGTAAAGTGTTAGTGTCAATGGACATACCCTGATGCTAGAGTTTGGGCAGATAACTGTGGACGTGGAAGTCATGGCCCTTCCCCAGGAGAGGTGCCTCATTTCCAGGGATTTCAAAAGCTCTATGATAGAATAAAAATGATGTCTGTAGGAGGTCATCTTGAAATTGAGCCAAGGAATTTGCATTGACTTATGTTTTAAATAGTTTCTAACATCAAAGATTAATCTATAAGTTTCATGAACTTATTTATATTTTATTTTTGGAAACTTGAAGTAAATTCTTTAAGATACATGTTCTAGAGCAAATCAGTGTTTCATATGTAGCTGTTACTACTTTGTGTCATATTTGGGGCTGGAAAAAAATGTACACAGGAAAAACTGAAGTTAAAAGCACTAATAATAAACAGGAGCCCCCACATTCTCACTGAGACTTTTTGGTAGAAAGGTCCTAACTTGCTGATGAAAGTCCTCATGTGTGTGTTTTCTTCCAGATCTGGAATGGAGAGAAATGGAAGCAGATGACTGTGAGTCTCGTGCGGGAGGAGACAGCAGGGTTTGGGGTGGACCAGTCTGGGGAAAGGGAGCGGGTGGGTAGACTGAGAACTCACCGGGATTTTACATTGTGAACACTGGGGAGAACTTGCTGTCTTAGTGAGAAGAATGCAGGTTCTGGGTTTAGCCTAAATTAATTTGTGTCAGTCTAAGGTGCTGATTTGATTGACACCTCATTTTCCTTTGCTTTTTTAGACGGTACAAATGAGGCTCAGGACAGTGACTTCCCAACAGGTACGTGTTTTCTCCGCTCTCACCCCTGTCCTGTCGAGGGAGGACAGCTCCTGTGTCAGAGTCTCTGCTAGCCCCTTAGCCCTCAGTGCCACCACTAACCGGGACAGTGATGGACACTAGCATCTTGGCAGGGGAAGCTACAAGTGCAGGAAACTTACTTGTGACGAGTCCCCACAGTGGTTCTAAATTTTTTTTTTTTAATGTTTATTTATTTTTGAGACAGAGTCAGAGCGTGAGCAGGGGAGGGGCAGAGGGAGAGGGAGACACAGAATCCGAAGCAGGATCCAGGCTCCGAGCTGTCAGCACAGAGCCTGATGCGGGGCTCGAACCCATGAACCGCAAGATCATGACCCAAGCCGAAGTCAGACCCTCAACTGACTGACCCCCTCCCCCCAGGCACCCCCTGCTCCAACAGTGGTTCTAAAGTGCAGTGGGGTCCGGGGGGCCCTCTGGCTGTTCCAGTGGTTTCTGTGACACTCCCACCAAGGGCCACACACTAGGCATGGATGCCTGTGACGTTTCTTGTTCTGGCTTTTTCCCATTGCCCATCACCACCATGCTACTTAAAAGACAAAAACCGTTGTTCCATGTCTGGGTAAGAAAAACCACGTCCCTGGTTTCATTCAGGCAAAACTCAAGAGACCTGAGCAGCACCTTTTCTATTCCTGTGTGACCCCATGCATCTCTTTTGTTTCTGCAGCAAGTTCACCAGCCCTGTGTTACTGCAGCCACATTGCACCCCCACCCCCTCCCAATGCAGGGCAGGTTCTGAAGAGAGGCGGCCCCTGCAGGGGAGGAGACACCTGTGTCCCAGGGCTGAGTCCTGCTGGTCACCCAGGAGGGCCCCGGACCAGGGCTGTGCCTCCTCTCAGGGTTTATATGAACATGTGGGTAACTTCATAGGCTTTCTCTTTTGAGAAAGGAGTGGAAAAAAGCCTGCAGCTCAGTAGGATTTGCATTTTTTAATTGTTCGTTTATTGGACCATGACAGCATACTAATCCTATGCAGTATGGAAATTGGCCAGATGCCACGCCCAAGAACAGGGGCAGTGGGTGAAACCTTTCGAGGAGTTACTGTGCTGAATGTAGTGCTTGCTAAGAGTTCGTACTGTGTTGGGTGGTATTTGGGGATCTGGACAAGTAAGTGCAGACTTCTGGTAATCTCTACCAAATATTTTACCCCCGTAACATTAAAACCACATTATTGGCTTCAGAGTCACAAAACTGGTTGCTAGCTATGATTTCTGTGACTCTCTATCTAGTGATAATTTCCTTTTCCCTTTAAAAATTCTCCAAGTTGTTTGTAAAAAGAAAAGAATGTAACCTGGAAAATCCGAGTGACTCAGTGATTGTGTTGCCTGTGGGAAATTCCTGGTGACAGTGTGCAGGGACCCCACTGCTGGCCCAGAGTGTGGGGAAAGTCCACGGGGTCACTTGGCAGGGGTGGGGGTGTGGTCAGAGAAGGGGTCCTGCGTCCCATGTGTGGGTGCATGGCTGTGCACTCTACACGGTTCAATTGGGGCCCCAGTGTGGCTGGGTGTTATGGGTTTCAGGAGAAACCAGACGTGTAGACTGGACTCTCCCAGTTCTTAAATGTGGCCCCTGGGTGTCTTCTCTCTAATGTCCAACGTGTCTGGCGGTGTTTGGGTCTGGGGGTGGTGTGAGTTTGATCTCAGGCAGGCCTTGGGAGGCCGTCCCCCATCCCACCTGTAACCGGGGCCCCTGATGCGTGGGGTGAGCACTGATGTCTTCTCCCCCCACCCCCCCACAGCGGAGAGGAGCAGGCTGCAGGAGATGCTGTCGCTGCTGGGGCTGGAGACCTACCAGGCCCAGAAGCTCAGCCTCCAGGATGCCCTGCAGATCAGCAGCGACAGCATGAGAAACTGGGCCCCTCAGGCCCCCAAAGACCTGCCCTGGAATTTCCTCAGGAAGCTGCAGGCCCTCAACGCTGAGGCCAGGAACACCACCATGGTGCTGGATGTGCCCCTGGACGCCAGGCCCATGGAGAAGGAGAGCCAGATGGAAGAGGAGATTATCTACTGGGACGCGGCTGATGACATCTCCGCGGACATCTATTCCTTCTCAGAGCTGCCGACGCCTGACACGCCTGTGAACCCCTTGGACCTTCTCTGTGCCCTTCTGCTCTCCTCAGATGGTTTCCTGCAGCAGGAAATTGTGCTGAAAATGTCCCTGTGCCAGTTTGCACTCCCTCTCGTCTTGCCTGACTCGGAGAACCACTACCACACATTTCTGCTGTGGGCCCTGAGGGCCGTGGTGCGGACGTGGTGGGCGCAGCCCCCGCGGGGCGTGGGCGGCCTCCGAGAGGACAGCGCGGTGCTATCCCGGGCTCCCACCTTCGCCTTCGTGCGCATGGAGGTCAGCAGCAACTCCAAGTCACAGCTGCTCAACGCTGTGCTCAGCCCCAGCCACCGGCCACGGGACTGCTTCTGGCATCGAGACCTGAGCGTGGGCACCAACCCCCGGGAGATCGCAGATGGGCTGGTGGAAGTCTCCTGGTTCCTCCCCAGCGGCAGGGAGGACCTGGACGTGTTCCCGGAGCCCGTGGCCTTTCTGAACCTGCGGGGCGACATCGGGTCTCACTGGCTGCAGTTCAAGCTCTTGACCGAGATCTCGTCCGCCGTGTTCATCCTGACCGACAACATCAGCAGGAAGGACTACAAGCTGCTCTACTCCCTGAGGGGCTCGGCCACCAAGTACTATTTCATCCTGAGCCCCTACCGTGGGAAGCGGAACACAAACCTCAGGTTCCTGAACAAGCTCATCCCGGTGCTGAAGATGGATCACTCACATGTGCTGGTGAAGGTCAGCAGCACTGACAGCGCGGGCTTCGTGCGCAGGGTCCGCTCCATCGTGGCGCACGTGGCCCGGTCCCCCTGCAGGAGGTTGTCTGTGGAGGAGATGGCGCACGCGGCCCGTAAGCTGGGACTGAGGGTGGACGAGGACTGTGATGAGTGTCAGCGGGCAAAGCAGCGCATGGAGCGCATCACCAGGAGGATCAAGGACTGTGACGCCTACCGCAGGGACGAGCTGTGGCTGCAGGGGGACCCGTGGCGGAAGGCAGCCCAGGTGGAGAAGGAGCTATGCCAGGCCCAGAGGGCGGGGGACCCTCCTGACAAGGGCAGGGCAGAGCTGGGGCACCGGCTGCTAGAACTTCGTGCACAGCAGAACCGCCAGGACCCCGCCTGGGGGCTGCAGGAGTTCATCGCAGGCATCAGCAGCGCCTCACTGGCTGAGAAGCAGTACTTCCTGAGGTGGATGGAGTGGGGACTGGCCCGCGTGGCCCAGCCAAGGCCGCGGCAGCCTCCTGAGACCATTCTTAGCCTGAGACCCAAGCACTGTGGCATGGTAGACTTCGGGGAGCTACTCTGGCCCGAGCCCCTGGGTGTAGAGCACTTCCTGCGGGAGATGGGACAGTTTTACGAGGCAGAAAGCTGCCTGGTGGAGGCGGGGAAGCTGCCGGCCTGCCAGAGGCGGTTTGCCCACTTCCCGGGCCTGGCCCTGGAGCTGCTGTTGAAGGGGCTGCCCTTGGAGCTGATCGACGGCAGCACGCTGAGTACCCCCCTGCGCTGGGTCACGGGGCTCCTGAAGGAGCTGCACGTTCGCCTGGAGAGGAGGTCGCGCCTGGTGGTCCTGTCGGCACTGGGTGCGCCGGGCACTGGGAAGTCCACGCTTCTCAACACCATGTTTGGGCTGCGCTTTGCCACTGGGCGGGGCTGTGGCCCTCGAGGGGCCTTCATGCAGCTGGTCACCGTGGCTGAGAGCTTCAGCCAGGATCTGGGCTGCGACCACATCCTGGTGATAGACTCCGGGGGCTTGATAGGCGGGGCCCTGACCGCAGCCGGGGAGAGGTTCGAGCTGGAGGCCTCCCTGGCCACTCTGCTCATGGGGCTGAGCAACGTCACCGTGGTGAGCCTGGCCGAGACGAGGGACATACCACCAGCTGTTCTGCATGCGTTTCTGAGGTTGGAGAAAACGGGGCATGTGCCCAACTATCAGTTTGTGTACCAGAACCTCCAGGATGCGTGTGCCCCCGGCCCCAGGCCTCGGGACAGAAGGCCGCTCCTGGATCCCCCCGGCGATGTGAGCAGAGCCAGCGCACAGATGGAGAAGCAGGGCGATGGCATCCGGACGCTGGCCGACCTGGCCTTTTGCGACCCTGAGAAACAGCATGTTTGGCACATCCCTGGCCTGTGGCATGGGGTGCCTCCCATGGCTGCAGTGAGCTTGGGGTACAGTGAGGCCATTTTTGAGTTAAAGAGGTGTCTGCTGGAAAACATCAGGAACGGCCTGTCCAACCAGAACAAAAACATCCAGCAGCTCATTGAGCTGGTGAGGCGGCTCTGAGTGTTAGGAGGGGGCCTATTCTGAAGGTGGTGTGCCTGTGGGGGCTGTGCCCGGCACCTGACCCCATGAGAAGGGAGAAGGGCAAGAGCCTGGGGGGAGGGGGCTGGGGTTCCCTAAACAGTGTTGAGAAGGAGGTGACCGCACAGACCTGTTCAGAGATGCTCTCGGGAGCCAAGGGGCCCTGGGGCAGGGTGTGGACACACAGCAAGAGTTTGTGTGCAGCTCCTTTCCAGGCCCCTGTGCTCTGCTCCCTCTCCTTCGTCCCTGGGGTGGGGGGTAGTACCCCTGCAGCCCAGCCGGTATGGGGGAGGTGAAGAGGGGGGGTTGCTGGACGCCTCCCTGACGAAGTGGAGGCAGGCCCTTCCTCCATGACCTGCTGGTCCCGACTGACCCCCATGGAGAGTCCCCCCTGGCTCCCTCCACCTCCTGCAGCCGTGTCTGCCCCGCCCCAGACTGTGAGCTCCTTGGGGATGGGTCTGTGTGTGACCCGACTCTGTACCCCCAGGGCCTGGCACAGGGCCCTGTGCACTGTAGGCGCTTAATAAATGTTTGTTAAAAGAGTGGAGTGAATGAACGTGCATGTGATAGTGACAGGCAGGTTCCTCTGTTTCCTCAAAGAGGATCATGGTGTCTAAGGAGGTTGCACACAGAGCATCTGCAATGGGGGGGGGGGGGGGGGAGGGGACACCTGAGAGAAGTGTCCTACAGCTGCCCTGCTGTCCCCTGTCTTTACACAGAGGTCTGCCCTCAGGCTATTACCAGGAGCACAGAAATAAAAGTCTTCACAGCCACGCTGGGTGTGGCCATCAAGGTCCCACTTTCTAGGCTACGAAGGGAGGCCTAGAGCAGTGAAGCCCCGCCCCACACACGTGGGTGGGGAGAGGGGCTGACCTGACGGGACGCCTGCAGCTGCCAGGCTGACCCAAGCCGGACCCTGGGGTCCGCCCTTCATCTCGCTTCCTGTCTGTGGGCCAGGCTCCCTCCCCGACGTCACCTTGAGCCCCTCCACCATGGATGCTTCAGCCTGATCCTTGCCGGCTTGGCCCTCCCTGAGGCCGGGGCACCTCAGGATCCCTGGAACCCAGCCCCGCTCCCTCACCAGCTCTGGGGGTCTGCTGCTTAGGCCCTGGGGCTTCCTCCCCTCCATAAGTTGTGACTTTGGGGAAGAACTGGGCCCCCAGTGGTGACCAGGAGCTTCTGGTCCTCCGTGTGTTCCCTGTTCTCCTTTGCCAGACTCCACAAGGGGGCGCCCTCTGGACCGGACCGCTTTCCCAAAGCCCTTTTCTGTACTTCCAGGACGCCCAGCCTGCTGCTCCCCTGATGTTCAGTGCTGTGCCTGGGTCCTGGGAGCCTGGCTCTGGACGCACCAGATGGAAGCTGAAAACCTGACCTCTTGCTAATAAATTTAGGAAAACCGGGGCGCTTGGGGGGCTCAGTCGGTTAAACGTCCCACTTCAGCTCAGGTCATGGTCTCAAGGTTCATGAGTTCAAGCCCCCCCCCCCCCCCCCGTTGAGGTCTGTGCTGACAGCTTGGAGCCTGGAGCCTGCTTCGAGTTCTGTGTCTCCCTCTTTCTCTGCCCCTCCCCCACTTGCTCTCTCTCTCTTAAAAATAAATAAAAACATTAAAAAATATATATCATTATAAATTTAGGAAAACCTTTTCCCTTCTGAAACTCAGAACCTCTAACCTTCAGGCTCTAGAAACTCATCTCTTCAGGATCATTAACACAAATTGTACAGGGTTGGTTCACCTGGAAATACTAAAACCTCTTCTTACTTTCTTCCCGTAAAGCTGGGGAACTAGCCAGTAGCTTCTCCAGCACAGTAAGAATATCAGTCAGGATCATCATGGGTCCAAAGTTCAGGCATTGGAAACCTTGCTTAGAATTTTTGAATATCAACCATTTCCGTTAAAAATTGATTCAAGCTCTTCCTGAAATCTGAAATGAAAGTTATCCCTAGTGGCTCCTACTAAGCAAAGATTCTTAACCTTGTTGGGTCTTTCCATTGTCCAAAGATTTAATCACTGAATTCCAGATAATTATGTGTGTGCTTTTTTTTCTGGGGAAAGAGTTCAACAGACTTTCAAAAGGATGCAGGATCCAAAGTAGATTAATAACTGCTTAGTAATCAGGAAAATTATATCCCCCTGACCTAAGATGCTGTGAAATTGCAACTAGCGTTTGCCACAAGTGTTTATTTTCATTTTTCTATATTTTAGAGGAGGGGGGGAACACAAGCAGGAGAGGAGCAGAGAGAGAGAGAAGGGGAAAGAGAGAGAGAATCCCAAGCAGGCTCCTCCCTGTCAGCATGGAGCCCAATGCGGGGCGGGGGGGTGCTGGAGCTCACAAACTGTGAGGTTATGACCTGAGCCGAAATCAAGAGTTGGATGTTCAGTCCACTGAGTCACCCAGGTGCCCCCTTGCTAAAAGTGTTTAAACTTTTGCAAACAGACCAGTCTGAAGACAGGGTGTAACAGAATCTGAGCACGAGGTTGCCTCAGACAGGACCCCATTGGTGGGTGTACTCAGTAACTGCACCCACCCCCACCACAGCTGCCTGGGCAATGTCAGAAGACTGTTACCTCTCAGGTACAGGGACAGGAGAGGTTGTGCTGGAGCCAAGTGATTTTCCCAGAAATCTCCCCTAATCCTTTTTTAGGTGATGTTCAATTCCACGAGGGGTTCTCCTTCACACACTGAAGTCAGAGCTGCTCTTGTGATTCTAGTTTTTACAATACTTAGGCCTTGCCTAGTGACCTGGGGCTCGGAATGCTAAGTCTAAGTTTGCCCTGCCCATTCCTGGAGACACCAGGGTCTGAGGGGCCCTGAGATTTGCCACAGGGCTACTGGGCACTGATATCCTTGGAGCCAAGCTTGGTGAGGTGGAGAGCCACTCAGAGAAGGTGGACAGGCAGCTCCCAGGGGACCCTGTTAGTCAGTGATGGAGTAAATGTGCCTGGGAGTCTGTGACCAGGCACAAGAGAGCCTGCCCTTCTCCCAGGAAAGAGCTCTCAGACTGTGGGACACCTGGGCCATTGCTTCCTGCTAATTATGTTGCCCTTGAGCAAAGTTATCTCAACTTCCCTAGGCCTTACCCCGCCACCACTAGCACCTGCTCTGGGGAGGGTGCACAAGCCTGGTGTTTGAGGAACCAGTCTGTGCTCATGGCACTGCACACTCACAAGTCTTGTGCAGAGGAAAGTGCCTATAACAGGACATCTTGTAATCAGTGGTATCTTAAAATTTGCAGCCCTTTCTCTTTTATTTATTTTTAAGGCAGAGACAGAGAGACAGGGCATGAGTGGGGAGTGGGGCAGAAAGAGAGGGAGACACAGAATCTGAAGCAGGCCCCAGGCTCTAAGGTGTCAGCACAGAGCCTGACATGGGGCTCAAACTCACGAGCTGTGAGATCATGACCTGAGCCGAAGTCGGACGCTCAACCGACTGAGCCACCCGGGTGCCCCAGCCCTTCCTCTTTCTTAATAGTACCTAAAGCAATGTCTTCTAATCAACATTATCTTAGACTTCTTGAAACACAGGAGGGCTGGTGTTGAGAAATCTGCACCAATGTAAACCTGATACGGCAGCTCTCTCCAACTCCTCAGATGTAATTAGCCCAGTTAAAAAAAAAAAACAAAACTTTATTTTTTTTTCTAAATCAGTCAATAAAAAAATGATTTTGGCTATAAACTTGTCCTGAGTTCCTAAGACTTCATCCAAATTACGCCGTAGTGCAGCTTTATGGGCCCAGGGGAGTCAGGACCACAGAAGAGACCCAGGTGACCTTGATCCTGACTTTGGTGGCCTCCTGCCCGCCAACCCACACTCTGTGCCCCATGGCTTTGTTCATGCTGTTGTCTGCCAGGGGCTCTTACCTGTTCCTTTCCTGGCAGACTCTGGCTGTCACCTCTCTCAGGATGGCCTCAGGTGGCAGCTCCCCCTCCATCTCACCCTCTGAGAGGTGCCTTGTCCTCATCCTTGTCTTTTCTCCTTTTACTTGTCTGCTTTTCTGCCCTCTTGTCTGGGGTCCCTGTGGGAGGCAGAGCCTCTTGCTCATTTTTGTGTCCAGATCTAGCCTGGTGTGTGAGAACCAGGGAGCAAAACTCCAGCTGCTGGCACACAGGAGGCCTGTCTACCCGGCCCAGCTGGCAGGAGACCACACCTCCTCCCTCAGCGCCCCAAAGCAGAACATCACTAACCCAGCAAACCTGCCCCTTCATCCTGGGTCCCAGCAGAGGGAGAGCGGAGGTGGGGGAACTGAGATCAGAGCCCCTCTGGCTATCTGTGCAAGAAACAGGACAATTCAAGACTCTGCTGTAACTAGATGTCAGTGGCGGTTCGGCTTAGTTCCACAATAGAGCTGAGAACCTCTGGTGAATGTTTGGCCACTAGGAGATGAATTACCAGGAGTATGAAGAACCAGATTTAGCAGAGGTTTACAAAATGCAAAACGTCAGCAGTTCTGAGTTAGGATAAGTCCAAACGAATGGGGTTGTCTCGGCTAATCCTGCATCCAACAGGAAATTATCCATCCTTGAGGCTAGATTCTGGTGACTTCCAGGAAATGAAACCACGTTCCGGGCTGGACTGCCTTCTATAAGTCCAGCTGGGCCCAGAGTCTCTGTCTCACCCAATGTTGTCCCGCAGCCTGGCCGGCACTTTATCCTCGAATACAGGTGCACCTGTGAGTTGTGCTGGAGCCCACTGGGCTGTCTCAGAGACTTGCAGCCCCCCCCCCCCCCCCCCCCCCCCCGCCTTGTGGCCTAAGAGTGGTAGGACTGGGCTAAGGCCAGGCCCCTCAGAGTGAGTGCTGCCATGGTCTTGTATCCAGTGGTAGAAAAGGGGTGTGAAAAGCACCAAACAGCCCTGTCCTCGAGAAGGATCTCTACATATCAGGTTCTGGGAGACTCCCACATAAACTTGGAGCTTAGGACTTGACCCTGGCTGCACATCAGAATCATCTAAGCAGCAGGAAAGCTTGGGGATGGCCCCCTCCACCCCAGTTCTGTACCTGTGCTGTGGGGCCCAGTAGACTCAAACAAGTAGACACTACCACTTTGAAAGCATACAGGTGACCCTAGCTCTTCCTGGTACTATCAATAGGAGAGCAAAGAGGCTCACATCTGAGAAAAAACAGGTGTATACCCTCATCTTCCCAGGATTCTGGTCTGGGGACCCAGGAGGGCCCTTTGTGTGGGTCCCTTGTTCCTAAAGGTGGCTACTGCATTTCCAGGAGGTCCCCCAGGGCCAGCACTGAGCCTTCTGCACCCACCTCCAGAAATCCAGGCCATTTCCCCATCCTACATGGTTCTGAATGTTCATGCCCACCCAGGGAGGGGAGAACCCCAGATAAGGAATAATCACACACTTTGGAACAAGAAGGCTTACTACCATTGGCTGGTTCTGTGACCTCAGGTGACTCTCTGACCTCTATCTTCTTTTCTGCAAAACCTGGACAATATTGCCTCCTTTACAGGGTTTCTGGGAGAAGCAAAGTACATGAAAACACTAACCAATGGCAATTATGGAAAATTAAAACACCCATTAAGCTTTTTCCACTGGCGATTTAAAACAATGTGAAAATTGATACTAATGCTTAAGTAAATTTTTTCAGTTATTTTAATCATGCAAACACACAAGACCCACCCTCAAACAAGGCCTAAGAGACAGTGACATGAATGAAGACAAACATAAATTTGAGGGTGTGACTGCCTGACGCCTTGAGGATGAAATGAACCAGAGCCACCTCTGCCCAGCAGCCCTGCACTGCCGCCTGCTGCTCCAGTAGAATTCAGAAATCACCTTCTCTGGAACACCAGCCTTCCTTTCTCTGGGGAGCGTGGTGTTCCTGTGAGCCCTCATGAATCCTTCATATCAAGTTCATCTCCCTAAGCAGATGTACACGTCAGGGACTCTACCCGCAACATGGGCTCAAACTCACAACCCCAAGATCAAGAGTGGCATGCTCCACAGGCTGAGCCAGCCAGGCACCCTGGTTTTATTGTTTTTTAAAAAACATTTATTAGTTGCATTTTACAATGTAATTTTCACAACTGTCATTGTGCCCATTTTATAGATGAGAGAAACTGAAGCTCAGGAAAGGTCAAGTCACTTGCCTAAGTTGCACAGCCAGGAGCCTATAATTCACATACCAGATCCCATATTCCTCAGCATGTTGGGCAGATTTAAAACTTTTCAAATTATGAAATTATCAAACTTTATGGAAACTTTAAAAGAAAAAAAAAGTCAGTTTAAAAGGGTCCTTTGAGGGGGCACCTGGATGGCTCAGTCCATTAAGCATCTGACTCTTAAAAATTTTTTTTAAAAATGTTTATTTATTTTTGAGAGATAGAGCATGAGCAGGGGAGGGGCAGAGAGAGAGGGAGACACAGAATCTGAAGCAGGCCCCAGGATCTGAGCTGTCAGCACAGAGCCTGATGTGGGGCTCAGACCCTTGAACTGAGAGATCTTGACCTAAGCTGAAGTCAGATGCCCAACTGTGCCACCCAGGTGCCCCTAAGCATCCAACTCTTGATCTCAGCTCAGGTCTTGTTCTCAGGGGTGTGAGTTCAGGCCCCACATTGGGCTCAACGCTGGGCGTGGAGCCTACTTAAAAAAAAGGTCCTTTGGGAAAAGTTGAACGTTCTCTTATCTGGAAAGTATTGTGATTGGAGAACAGATCATTCTTCTATCTCCTTATCCAGTATGCAGAGCAGTTGGGAGGCCACAGTTTAAAAATTTAGAAATAAAACATTTCTAGTGAGTTGGACATGAGAGATGCTGTCCCTTGACGAAGATTGTTTTTGAGCTTCTAGTTGTCACAGAAATCTTTATTATGGAAAATACAGTGGCTGCAAGCCAAGAGACATATCTTGGTCCCTCTGTCCCTCCCCTGTGTCATCTTGGGTAACTCACCATCCACTTTTGCCTCTATTTCCCCTCCACGTAGATGACAATCCAGTCCTCCCTACCATGAGAAACCACAGGAGTATACAAGCAGCATTAGGGTCAATGATGTAGGTCAAAAATGGCCAAACGTTGGAATTCCATATCATTCAGCCTATCAATAACAATCATTTATCCTAACAGCTCTATGAGGTAGTTGTGCTAATAAAACACATCTTCTAGATTGTGGAGCTGAGGCTCAGTTCCACAAAGACTGCCACACCTGGGCTGGACTCAGTCCAGGCTTTTCCATTTCTGTGAGGAGTTCTGAAATAAGATACCCAGTGTTGCTATTTTCCCCCTCTGATAACAATTACTGGATACCCGATTACAGCGACAATGCTCTGGTTTGAGTATGAATTTCCTTACTATCCAGCCTTTTCTTACACATTTCCTTCCCCAAGAACCAGACACTAGGGTTTGGGCCCATGTGAAACCCTACCTATTCCCCCAAAGAACTGGGTTAAGTTTTAACCAAAACGTATTTCTTCTTTTTGTGGATACAAGCCAGAAAGGGTTTTTATTTTTATTTATTTATTTTTTATTAAAAAACTTTTTAAACTGTTTGTTTGTTTTTGAGAGAGACCGAGTGTGAGCGGGGGAGGGGCAGAGAGAGAGAGGGAGACACAGAATCCGAAGCTGCTCCAGGCTCTGAGCTGTCAGATCCCAGGGCTCGAACCCACGAAACACAAGATCATGACCTGAGCTCAAGTCAGACGCTTAAATGACTGAGCCACCCAGGCGCCCCTTTCCTTTTCTTTTTAAATAATATTATTTGGAGGCAGAACTCAGCAGCCTGATTTCTAGAATCTGGGGACGAGCTCCGCTCACATCCGAGTCCCAAGGGCTCCGGTGAGAGCGCGGTACGTCCAGGTCCGGCGAACGCCAAGCGGTCCCGGAGGCCCTTTCCCTGCCGGAGCGAGCTCCAGGAGGGCGAGACCTCACCTCCGCACCACCCACGTTCCGAACCTGAACCACCGCGCACACGCCGACCGTGGCAGGCCGAGGAGAGGTGCATGGCTAGGCGTTCCTGGGCTGCTTGTTGCGGGAAAGTCCAGCTCCCAGCATCGCTCCCAGAGGAGGAGCCCGCCGACCTGCCACCGAAGTCAGGCAGCGCCCGGGCCGGAGAGACCCCGCCTACCTGCCTGCGGGGCCGCCCTGGCCGAGAGACCCAGACCTTCAGCAGCCTCGCCCGGGACAAGCAGCAAGCATGCGAGCTGACCCGCTCCGACTGAGAAGCCCCACCCGTCTTGCTGCTGCTCGGCGGTCCCTCAGCGCAGGGGAGGTCCCGCCCCGACATAGAGACCCTGCCCACTAGCGGGCCTGCCCACGAAGACAAGCCCCGCCCCAGCCGGGAGGCAAGGCCCCACCCCCGCAGACAGCTTCTTGCCCCGATCGGGAGACCCCGCAATTCCGCGGGGTCGAACCCGGCCAAGCGCGGGATCCGATTTGGTCTCGTCTGCCATCGTAGCCTCCCGAGGGTTGACCTTTGCCCTGAACTCGCCCCGCCCCGTCTTCCCCTCCCGGCGCCGTGGTACATCCGGCGCGTTGCGCTTGGCCCAAGATGGCGGCGCCCATGTGCTTCCGTGGGCTCAGGCTGCGGGTGAGTGAGCGACGCTGGCGGGGTCCTGCGGTTCGTGGTCGGGGCCTTAGTCTCCGTGTCACGTGCTCCTTATCTCACAGGTGCTGTCTTGGAGCCGAGAGCTGCCGTGCTCCTGGTGCGCCCTGCACACGTCCGCGGTCTGCACTAAGGTGAGCACGGCCGGGCGCGTGGGCGGTGTGGCAGCGGCTTGGGTCGGTGGGTGATCTCAGTGTCACGGCCCCTCCCTGCTTCTAGAACCGGGCGGCCCGAGTCAGAGTGGGCAAGGGGGACAAGCCGGTGACTTACGAGGAGGCGCACGCTCCGCACTACATCGCCCACCGCAAGGGCTGGCTGTCGCTGCATACAGGTGAGGGGGCAGCGGGGGCCGCTGTGCTGGGGGCTGTGGGAAGGAGAAGTTCTCGGCTGCGGCCTGTGACACAGAGTGAGATAAACACGTGCAAGAGGCTTCTTTCAGCTCCTACTTTTTCACAGGTTTTATTTCCAGATTTCATATTCGTGAGTTGTGTGCGGCGTGTGCTGTCACCCTCATTCTTAGACGGGGTAGAGCAGCGACCTCTCGTACTCCTCCGCTGAGGTTGAGCGAGGCTTTGCCTTCTTGTTTCAGCGTCCGTGCTGTAAACAAGTGTTCTTTTTGAGATCTGCTAGTGCTCCGTTTTTACGATTTTGTGCTTTTCGTCGGTGATTGCACCGCCTTAAAATAGCCCAGATGCTGAACCGTGAAGCACAAGAAGGGTGTGACGCACATTGCAGAGAAAATCTGCGCGTCGGGTGGGCTTTCTTCAGGCATGAGTTACAATGCTGCTGGCAGAGAGTTCAGTGTTAATCGCCGTTTGTATTAAACAAGGTGTCTTTAAACAGAAACATGTGAAACAAAGTTACGTATTGATGTGTTGACCAAAATATCTTAATCAAGGGCATACAGAAACGTAACCCTGTATTTCCCCCAGGAGCGATGGTTCAATGTTCCCTACTTCGTAGTTCATGGTGATTTTATAGAATATAACCATTAGCTGATTAGGATCAGCTGTATTTTCTTCATTATGAGGGTTCTCAGCTTTTGGATGTGTTGAGATCCATCTGTCTAGAAAACTTACTTAAAATACACATGACTGCCCTCCACCCTGTTCAGGTTCTGGTCCTAAGGTCTGGGGATGGGTGTGGATGCTCTAAGATGTGCAGGAATTGCTGGAGCTATACTGAGAATCCACTGGTTGAGGCTGCATACCTGGCTGGTGAGAGAGCTCATGGCCCCTATCTCTGAAGCTGGTGGCCTCATCTCTCGGGACCAAAGGGTGGCCAGTGCTTCCATAAGGAGCCCAGAAAGAGTGTGAAAGGGCTAGACAAAAAGGATCATCTGGGTTTTGTGCCCTGTTAAGGCCTTGCTCTTCCATTTTGTAAAACAAGGATAACCAATAATATCTACTTCACAGGATTTGTTCAGGAATTTAATGAAATAATGTACTTTGAACCAAAAAAAAATTTTTTTTTAAATACAATTTACTGTCAAATTGGCTTACATACAACACCCAGTGCTCATCCCAACAAGTGCCCACCTCAATGCCCATCACCCATTTTCCCCACCCCCCCCCATCCACCCTGTTTGTTCTCTGTATTTAAGAGTCTCTTGTGGTTTGCCTCCCTCCCTGTCTGTAACTTTTCCCCCCCTTCCCTTCTCCTCTGGTCTTCCGTTAAGTTTCTCAAGTTCCACATATCAGTGAAAACATGTGATATCTGTCCTTCTCTCACTGACTTACTTCACTCAGCATAATACCCTCCAGTTCCATCCACTTTGCTGCAAATGGCATGATTTCATTTTTTCTCATTGCCAAGTAGTATTCCATTGTATATATATAAACCACATCTTCTTTATCCATTCGTCAGTTGATGGACATTTAGGCTCTTTCCATAATTTGGCTATTGTTGAAAGTGCTGCTATAAACATTGGGTACATGTGCCCCTATGCATCAGCACTCCCGTATCCCTTGGGTAAATTCCTAGTAGTGCTGTTGCTGGGTTGTAGGGTAGGTCTATTTTTAATTTTTTGAGGAACCTCCACACTGTTTTCCAGAGTGGCTGCACCAGTTTGCATTCCCACCAACAGTGCAAGAAGGTTCCCATTTCTCCACATCCTCTCCAGCCTCTATAGTCTCCTGATTTGTTCATTTTAGCCACTCTGACTGGCGTGAGGTGGTATCTCAGTGTGGCTTTGATTTGTATTTCCCTGATGATGAGTGACATTGAGCATCTTTTCATGTGTCTGTTGGCCATCTGGATGTCTTCTTTGGAGAAATGTTCATGTCTTCTGCCCATTTCTTCACGGGGTTATTTGTTTTTTTGGGTGCTGAGTTTGGTAAGTTCTTTATAGATTTTGGATACTAACTCTTTATCCGATATGTCATTTGCAAATATCTTTTCCCATTCCGTCGGTTGCCTTTGAGTTTTGTTGATTGTTTCCTTTGCAGTGAGGAAGCTTTTTATCTTGATGAGGTCCCAATAGTTCATTTTTGCTTTTAATTCCCTTGCCTTTGGAGATGTGTTGAGCAAGAAATTGCTGTGGCTGAGGAGGTTGTTGCCTACTTTCTGCTCTAGGGTTTTGATGGTTTCCTGTCTCACATTTAGGTCTTTCATCCATTTTGAATTTATTTTTGTGAATGGTGTAAGAAAGTGGTCTAGTTTCATTCTTCTGCATGTTGCTGTCCAGTTCTCCCAGCACGATTTGCTGAAGAGACTGTCTTCTTTCCATTGGATGCTCTTTCCTGCTTTGTCAAAGATTAGTTGACCATATGTTTGTGGGTCCAATTCTGGGTTCTCTATTCTATTCCATTGGTCTATGTGTCTGTTTTTGTGCCAATACCATGATTACAACTTTGTAGTAGAGGCTAAAGTCTGGGATTGTGATGCCTCCTGCTTTGGTTTTCTTCTTTAATATACTTTGGCTATTTGGGGTCTTTTGTGGTTCCATACAAATTTTAGGATTGTTTGTTTTAGCTTTGAGAAGAATGCTGGTGCAGTTTTGATTGGGATTGCATTGAATGTGTAGATTGCTTTGGGTAGTATTGACCTTTTAACAATATTTATTCTTCCAATCCATGAGCATGGGATGGTTTTCCATTTCTTTGTGTCTTCTTCAATTTTCTTCATAAGCTTTCTGTAGTTTTCAGCATATAGAGCTTTTACATATTTGGTTAGGTTTATTCCTAGGTATTTTATGGTTCTTGGTGCAGTTGTAAATGGGATCAGTTTTTTTCTCTTTCTGTTGTTTCATTATTGGTATATAAAAATGCAGCCGATTTCTGTACATTGATTTTGTACCCTCTGACTTTGCTGAATTCATGTATCAGTTCTAGCAGTCTTTTGGTGGAGTCTTTCGGGTTTTCCGTATAGGGAATTGTATCATCTATGAAAAGTGAAAGTTTGACTTCTTCTTTGCCAGTTTTGATGCCTTTTGTTTCATTTTGTTGTCTGATTGCTAATGCTAGCACTTCCAACACTATGTTAAACAACAGCAGTGAGAGTGGACATCCCTGTCGTGTTCCTGACCTCAGGAGGAAAGCTCTCAGTTTTTCCCCATTGAGGATGATGTTAGCTATGGGCTTTTCATCTATGGCTCTTATGATCTTTAAGTATGTTCCTTCCATCCCGACTTTCTTGCGGGTTTTTATTTAGAAAGGATGCTGTATTTTGTCAAATGCTTTTTCTGCATCAATTGACTGGATCATATGGTTCTCCTCCTTTGTTTTATTAATGTGATGTATCACATTGATTTGCGAATGTTGAACCAGCTCTGCAGCCCAGGAATGAATCCCATTTGATCATGGTGAATAATTCGTTTTATGTGCTGTTGAATTTGATTTGCTAGTATTTCATTGAGAATTTTTGCATCCATGTTCATCAGGGATATTGGCCTGTAATTCTCCTTTTTTGTGGGGTCTTTGGTTTGGGAATCAAGGTAATGCTGGCTTCATAGAATGAGTCTGGAAGTTTTCCTTCAGTTTCTGTTTTTTGGAACATCTTGAGAAGGATAGGTATTAACTGTGCTTTAAATGTCTGGTAGAATTCTGTTGGAAGCCATGTGGTCTAGGACCCTTATTTGTTGGCAGATTTTTGATAACTGATTGAATTTCTTCACTAGTTATGGGTCTGTTCAAATTTTCTGTTTCTTTCTGTTTGAGTTTTGATAGTTGTGGGTATCCAGGAATTTGTCCATTTCTTCCAGGTTGTCCAGTTTGTTGGCATATAATTTTTCATAGTGTTCTCTGATAATTGCTTCTATTTCTGAGTGATTGGTTGTGATAAATCCATTTTCATTCATGATTTTATCTCTTTGGATCCTCTCTCTTAAAGTCTGGCTAGGGGTTTATCAATTTTGTTTATTTTTTCAAAAAACCAACTCTTGGTTCTATTGATCTATTGATATGTTTGTTTGTTTGTTTTTTTTTACTCTATATTGTTTATTTGTGCTCTGATCTTTATTGTTTCTCTTCCCCTGCTGGGTTTGGGTTTCTCTGTTGTTCTGCTTCTAGTTCTTTTAGGTGTGCTGTTAGATTTTTGTGTTTGGGATCTTTCTTGTTTCTTGAGATAGGCCTGGATTGCAATGTATTTTCCTCCTAGGGCTGCCTTTGATGCATCCCAAAGGGTTTGGATTGTTGTGTTTTCGTTTTCATTTGTTTCCATGTATTTTTAAATTTCTTCTTTAATTGCCTGGTTGACCCATTCGTTCTTTAGTAGGATGTTCTTTAACCTCCATGCATTTGGAGGTTTCTCAAACTTTGTCTTGTGATTAATTTCAAGTTTCATGGCATTGTGATCTGAAAATGTGCATGGTATGATCTCAATTCTTTCATATTTATTGAAGGCTGTTTTGTGACCCAGTATGTGATCTATCTTGGAGAATGTTCCCTGTGCACTCGAGAAGAATGTATATTCTGTTGCTGCAGGATGAAAAGTTCTAAATGTATCTGTCAAGTCCATCTGGTCCAGTGTATCATTCAGGGCCATTGTTTCTTTATTGATTTTCTGTCTAGGTGACCTGTCCATTGTTGTAAGTGGAGTGTTAAAGCCCCTGCAGTTACCACATTCTTATCAATAAGGTTGTTTATGTTTGTGATTAGTTGTTTTATCTATTTGGGTGCTGCTGAATTCAGTGCATAGACATTTATAATTGTTAGCTCTTCCTGATGGATAGACCCTGTAATTATTATATACTTCCCTTTTTCCTCTCTTGTTACAGCCTTCAGTTTAAAATCTAGTTTGTCTGATAGAAGTATGGGTACTCCAGCTTTCTTTTGACTTCCAGTAGCATGATAGATAGTTCTCCATCCCCTCAGTTTCAATCTGAAGGTGTCCTCAGGTCTAAAATGGGTCTCTTGTAAACAGCAAATAGATGGGTCTTCTTTTTTTTATCCACTCTGATACCCTATGTCGTTTGGTTGGAGCACTTAGTTCATTTACATTCAGTGTTATTATTGAAAGATATGGGTTTAGAGTTTTTGTATTATCCGTAGATTTCATGCTTGTAGTGATGTCTCTGGTCCTTTGTGGTCTTTGCAGCATTTCACTCAGTGTCCCCCTTAGGATCTCTTGTACGGCTGGTTTAGCGGTGATGAATTCCTTCAGTTTTTGTTCATTTGGGAAGACTTTTATCTCTCCTATTCTGAATGACAGGCTTGCTGGATAAAGGATTCTTGGCTGCATATTTTTCCTGTTCATCACATTGAATATTTCCTATACTCTATTCTGGCCTGCCAAGTTTCAGTAGATAGGTCTGCTACTACCCTTATGTGTCTACCCTTGTAGGTTAAGGCCTGTTTATCCCTGACTGCTTTCAGAATTCTCTCTTTAACTTTGTATTTTGCCAGTTTCACTATGATATGTCGTGCAGAAGATCTATTCAAGTTACGTCCGAAGGGTGATTCGGATGCCTCCTGGATTTCAATTCTGTTTCCTTCCCCAGATGGGAGAAGTTCTCAGCTATGATTTCATCAAATACAGCTTCTGCCCCTTTCTCTCTCTCTCTTCTTCTGGACCTCCTATGATACAGATATTGTTCCGTTTCACTGAATCACTTAGTACTGTAATTCTCCCCTTGTGATCCAGAATTTTTTTATCTTTCTTTTTCTCAGTTTCATCCTTTTCCATAATTTTATCTTCTGTTTCATTTAATCTCCCCTCTGCCTCTTCAGTCCTTGCTGTCACTGCCTCTAGTTTATTTTGCACCTCATTTATTGCATTTTTTAAATTCATCATAACTATTTTTTAGTTCCTTGATCTTGGCAGCAATAGATTCTCTGCTGTCTTGTATGCTTTTTTCAAGCCCAGCGATTAATCTTATGACTATTATTTTATCTTGTTCAGTTATGTTGTTTATATCTGTTTTGATCAATTCTTTAGCTATCATTTCTTCCTGGAATTTCTTTTGAGGAGAATTCTTCCATTTCATCATTTTGGCTAGTTTTCTGTCCCCTTATGTGTTTTAAAACGTTTTTATGTGTCCTGCACCTGTGAGCACTACTATATTAAAGAGGGGTGATACACTGTCCAGGGCCTGGCCCTTCAGGAGGTGTTTTTTTGGAGTGTGTTACTTGCTCTCTGTTGTTGTGACTTTGGTTACCTTATCTCCCTACTCATAGTGATGTTTTGGACCCTCCATCAGGTGTGCTTTGATTTGTTTGCTGAAGTAGCCCTTAATAGGAAAACAAAAAACAAACAGAAAACAAAAACAAACACACAAAAAAACCCCCAAAAACAAAAAACTGGAAACACCAGCTACAAGTAAACAGCAGGGTGGAGGTGGTGCTGATTGAAGAGGCCTTATCCCATACAAAGAAATGACAGGGACAGGGAAAAAGAAAAAATAAAAATTGACCAGACAGAGAAACTATACGGTTTAATCCAGAGAGAGGGAAAGGAAAATAAAAAAAGGAGGTGTAGAACATGTATCAACAGAATAGATTAAATGTGTCTGCTTAAACAAACCAACAACCAGAATAACCCGATTGGAGGAGGGAAGATATGAGAAGGAAAAAAGGAAGAACATATCTATATAATAAGAATTGTCTGAGAATTAATCCAGGCAGTGCAGCAGCACAGGTCTGGAGGAGCAGTTATCTGTCTGGTCTTCAGCATCAAGCCCGCTCCAGTATCCAGTAGATTCGTAGTTACCCGGCACAGAGGGGCGTGGTTTCGTGTAGGTGGGTCCCGCCTCCACTGGGGGCCCCGCTGTCCGATCCCTGAGGACCCACCTTGGTGGTGATGGGGAGAAAAATGGCGACACCCCAGTCTCTCCTCCACAGACTGGGTGTCCCAAACCACTCTGTTCGAGCCGTCCTCACTGTGCCACGGGTGCAAAAGAGGCGGTTTGCCCCGCTCCGCTGACTCCTGTGCCTCCCTGGTGCTTGGCTGGGATTCAAACTCCTGCTCCATGCACCCCAGTACTGGGGGAGTGCCACTTGGCACCGCCTGATATATGGTCTCTGGCTGGCAGGCACAGGCAGTCTTTGTGCTTTGAGCGGATGTATGCCTTCTTTCCACAGCACTCCAGGGAGGGGATCGCTTTCTCCTACTGCAGACTTTGTCTCTGACCTAGCCACCAGTCTGGGGCAGGCTCCCCTCCTCCCCAGGTGCGCGGTCAGGGCAGCCAGCCCCCAGAGAAAGCCCCGCAGTTAGAAAGTGGATCTCTTCCTCCTGGTCTATGATTTTCTCTTGTCCAAATACAGTCCTATGCTTCCCCAGCCTCTGTTTCTCTTCCCTTTGTCTCTGCAGAAGGGGATCCTTCCACTCGGTTCATTTTCTCTCTCCCAGTTCACAATCATGCACCTATGGCCTGTCAGGTTGTCCCAGTGGGTCCCTGGAAGCTACTGTGTCACTTTGCCTTCCGGACTCTTCGAGTTCAAAGTCCTTTGGCTTCAACACTGCTTTGTTTGAGAGACGAGGGAACTTTGAGTCCCCTTCTCTGCCATGTTGGCCCCCCTGTACTTTGGACTTTAAAGTGGTACTCTTTTTATTTCACTTATGGAAAAAAAGAGAAGAAGCCAGGGTGGGGGGTGGAATTGAGTGTCAAGTGCTCTTGGATGTTACCTCCGGAGGTTTTTGCTGATTCTTCACGGTGCCCTTCTCTCTTCAGGTAACCTGGATGGGGAGGACCATGCTGCAGAGCGAACAGTGGAGGATGTTTTCCTTCGAAAGTTCATGCTGGGCACTTTTCCAGGGTGTCTGGCTGACCAGGTTATCCTGAAGCGCCGGGCTAATCAGGTGGAGATCTGTGCCCTGGTCCTGAGGCAGCTGCCTGCATACAAGTTCTACTTCCTGGTGGGTTACAGTGAAACTCTGCTCTCCCACTTTTACAAATGTCCTGTCCGTCTGCACCTCCAAACTGTGCCCTCCAAGGTTGTGTACAAGTACATCTAGCACAGTCACCTTTTTTGCATCAGGCTTGAGCCTGCCAAGGACAGGAATGTGTGGGAAAGGGGTGAAGTGGGAATGGGGAAAGTGTATCCCTTCAGTGAACTGAGGATTCGTTTTCAAAGCTGCTGTTGAATAAATAGACTTTCCATGTTGTCTTGCCTCTTGGTTTGTCTTTACTCTTTAGAGAACTGGAATAGAGTCCTTTTGAGGGTGCTCCAAGGCTCCCAGACAGGCCAGGCCACCAGTTGTTTGAGGTTTGGGTAACAGCTGCAATGCAATGATTATCTTGTGCCAATCACTTTATCAGGAACTTTACTGAAAGTTCTTTGTTTTCTCTCAAAATGGAAAGATCCGTTTTTGGTGATTATAAAATAATGTTGAGTTTAAAAAATTTTAAACAATATCTACATGTGTCGACCATGAAAGTTTCTTGTAATTCTCCCACAGAGAGAACGACTGGGTACAGTTTATTTGCAGATGATCCCCCCCCGCCGCCACCTAGAAACACCCTAATGCGTACCCATTGGTTTATTACACAAGCTTTCAACAGAGCAGTGACTCTGTGCCACAGACTCTTCTGAGTGCTCGGAATCCATCAGTGAACAAACCATTCTGTTCCAGGATCCTGCCTCCATGACACTTGTGTCTCTGTGGAGGTGGGCATGACTCCAAGCAGGTGAGGGAGGTAGACCTATAGCTCAGTGGGAGAGAGCATTTCAGAAAGTGGCATTTGCAAAAACTGCACGTGGTGCTGGGTGGTGGGGCAGGAATTGCTGACCAATTTCGCTCTGACTCTGACCTTGACCCTCACCTTGATACACTTAACCTTGAACTTCAACCTCACATATCCTACTCCCAACTCTGACCTTGACTTATTACCCTCTGATTCTACCCTAAAGCTCTACTCTCACTCCAACAGAAATGCTGTCTCTAGTCCTACCTACCACTTGACCATCACTCAACTTCACTCTTGCCTGAGGGTCTCAGTGGGATCCTCCTGGCATCATGTCTGACTCTGACACTGACTTTGATCATGTCCCTCATATAACCCTCTCAGTTTGAGTTTCTGAAAACATCATTCTAATGCTATCTGATCCTTACCGTGACCCTGACTGACCTCATCGTAACTCCCAAGTTAGGAGTTGCTTGCTTTGACTCTGACCATAATCCTGATCCAGATTCTTATGACCTTGACCATAAAACTGAAAGTCATTTAAATTTGACCCTATCCCTGATCTTCCTTCAGTGATAAAGTGGACTCTGACTTTCACCTTGAAACTCAACCATCACCCAGACTCTCCCTTGCACAGATCTGACCCTATTCTTAACCCTGATTGTAACCCTGATTCTAACAGTCAACAACCTTTGATTGATAAGACTGATTGTCATTCAGGCCCTGAGATACCTTCACACCCTGCTGACAAAACTCAACCTTGACCTGATTCTGACCCTTCTGACCTCCACTCTGACACTGACCATGACCCTGGATTTCATGTGAATTTGACCCTCACCATCCTCCTGATTCTCACCATAACACTTTGACCCTTACCCTAAAAGTGATCTGACTGAACCTCAGCTGGATTTGATCATGTCACTGACCCTCATGACCCTGATCAACCCACATACCATGAAACTTCACCTAACCCTGACCTTGACCCTGAACCTTATTCAAATCTGTAACTGACACAGGTCCAGACTGTGACCCTGATGTGCAGCCTTGCTTTGATAATCACCATTACTCACCCAGATCTTGACCCCGATCCAGTTTTTAATTGAAATATATTTGACATATTGTATAAATTTAAGGTGTATCAACTTAACATGTACATCTTAAATGTATCAAGTTAACATGTACACCTTAAATGTACATATGTATCTTGATACATATCATGATTGCAACAATTAGCTCTGTCATATTACAGAATTATTCTGTCTTTTTAGTTGTTGGAATAATGAAGTTCTACGTTCCTAGTAAGTTTGTTGATTATAATACAACATTGTCTATATTCACTGTATTGTGCATTGTATCTCTAGGGCTCATTTAATCTTCATTGTAAATTTGTACCCTTAGACAAAAACTGCCCAGTCCCCTTCCCTCCCCTGCCCCTGGTAACCACCATTTCACTCTGTTTTGTGAGTTTGGCTTTTTTAGATTCCACATATAAGTGATATCGTACAGTATTTGTCTTTGTCCATCTGAATTATTTCATTTAGCGTAATTTCCACAAGGCCTATCCATGCTGTTGCAAATGGCAGGATGTCCTCTTTTCTCATTGCTGAATAATATTCCATGTGTACCACATCTTTATCCATTGATTTGTTGATGGGAGGGTGGTTGTTTCCATATTGGCTATTGTGAACAAATACTGCAGTAAATATGAGAGTGCATATCTCTCTTCAAAATCCTGTTTTTATTTCCTTTGTGTATATACCCAGACATGGAATCACTGGATCATTGGTAGGTCTACTTTAAATTTTTTTTATAAACCTTATATTGTTTTCCACTGTGGTTGAAACATGCACACCAGCGGTGTGAAAGAGGTCCCTTTTCTCCATGTCCTTGTCAGCAATTTTTTATATCCTGTCTTCTTGATAATAGGTGTTCTGACAGGTGTGTGGTGATGTCTCATTATGGTTTTGATTTGCATTTCCCTGATAATGAGTGATGTGGAGCATCTTTTCATGCACCTGTTGGCTATTTGGATGTGTTCTTTGGAAAAGGGTCTGGTTCTACCCATTTTCCAATTTGGATTGTTTGTTTCATTTTGTTAGTAGATTCTTTGTACAAAAGGTTTTAAGTTTCATGGAGCCCTATTTGTTCATTTTCACTTTTGTCTTTTGTGCTTTTGGTGTCATGGTCAAGAAATCATTGCCAAAACAAATGTTAAGGAGCTTCTTCCCTACATTTACTTCTAGGAGCTTTATAGTACCAGGTCCTTATGTTCAAGTCTTTAATCTACTCAACTGTAAGACAGGGGTCCAATTTCATTGCTCTCAATGTGCTCATCCAGTTTTCCCTACCTTATTATTTTTTTAATTTTTTAAAAAATGTTTTTATTTAATTAAATGTTTTTTAATTTTTTAAAAAATGTTTTGAGACAGAGAGAGACAGAGCATGAGCAGGGGAGGGGCAGAGAGAGAGGGAGACACAGAATCTGAAGCAGGCTCCAGGCTCTGAGCTGTCAGCACAGAGCCCGACGTGGGGCTTGAACTCACAGACTGTGAGATCATGACCTGAGCTGAAGTTGGACGCTCACCCAGGCACCCCACCCCACCTTATTTGTTGACAAAATTGTTCTTTACCCATTGTGTGTTCTTGGCTTTCTTGTTGAATATTTTGTGGCTGTATAAGCAGGGGTTCAGTTCTTTGCTTTCTATTCCATTCCGTTGGTCTATGTGTCTATTTTTGTCTGTGTATGCAGTAACATACTGTTTTTATTAGTAAAGATTTGTAGTATAGTTTGAAGCCAGGAAGTGTGGTATCTCTGGCTCTGTTCTTTTTTGCTCAAGATTGCTTTGGTTATTCTGGGTCTTTTTGATTTCAAAAAGATTTTAGGACTGTTTTTTCTATTTCTGTGAAAAATGCCTTTGGTGTTTTGATGGGGATTGCATTGAATCTGTAGATGGCTTTGGGTAGAATGGACATTTTAACAATACAAGTTCTTCTGATCCATGAACACAGGATGTCTTTCCATTTGTTTGTCTTTCCATTTCTTTGATTTATTTCAGCAAAGTCTTGTAGTTTTCATTGTACAGGACTTCCACATCCTAGGTTAAATTTATTCCTAAGTATGTTATTATTTTATATGCTATTCTGAATGGGATAGTTATCTTTATTTCTTTTTCAGATGTTTCATTGTTAGTGTATAGGAATGCAACTGATTTCTGTTAAGTTGATTTTGTGTCCCACAACCTGACTGAAATCATTGATTAGTTCTAACAGTTTTTGGGTTGAGCCTTTCAGATGTTCTGAATACAGACTCATATTATCAGCAGATAGTGACAGGTTCACTTTTTCCTTCGAGATTTGGATGCCTGTTATTTCTTTGTCTTGCCTATTTGCTTTGGCTCGGACTTCTAATACCGTATTGAATACTATGATACTATATTAGGACTTCTTATACTATATTGAATAAGAGTGGTGTGTGTGTGAACATCCTTGTCTTGTGCCTGATCCTTGAGGAAAAACTTTCAATTTTCACCACTGAGTGTACTGTTAGCTGTGAGCTCATAACATATGGCCTTTAATATATTGAGGTGTTTCCTTCTATATTCAATCTGATGAGGGTTTTTATGAAATTATGTATTTTGTCACATGCTTTTTCTGCATCTATTAAGATGATCATATGATTTTTTCTTTTCTTCTTTTATAATTTTTTAAAGTTTACTTATTCTGAGACAGAGTGCAAGTTGGGGAGGGGTAGACAGAGAGAGAATCCCAAGCAAGCTCTGTAGGGTCAGCACAGAGCCTGATGTGGGGCTCAAACCTATGAAAATGTGGGATTGTGACCTGAGCCAAAATCAAGAGTTAGATGCTCAACTGACTGAGCCACCCAGGTGCCCCCTTTATAGGTGTTCTTGAATTCAGTTTGCTAATATGTTGTTGAGTTTTTGCATCTGTATTCATCAGAGATGATGATCTATATAGTTTTCTTTTCTCTGGCTTTGGTATCAGGGCAGTGCTGGCTTTGCAGGATGAATTTGGAAGTGCTTCTTCCCAGTTTTTTGGAAGAGTTTGAGAAGAATTGGCATTAATTCTTCTTTGAATGTGTTAGAATCACCAGTGAAGCCGTCTCATCCTGGGGGAGGTTTCTGTGTTGGGAGGTTTTTGATCACTGATTCAATCTCTTTATTTGTTACAGGTCTGTTCAGATTTTTTATTTCTTCCTGATGCAGTTTTGAAACGTTGTTTCTAGGAATGTATCCATTTCTTCTAAGTTATCTAACTTTTTTTGGCTTATAATTGTTCAGAATAGTTTCACAATCCTGTTTTTCTGCAGTCTCAGTTGTAATATCTCCTTTTTCACTCTTAATTTTGAGTCTTTTCTGTTTTTTTCTTAGTCTAGCTAAAGATTTGTTGATTTTATTTATCTTATTGAAGAACCAGTTCTCATTTATATCAACCCTTCCTCATCCCTATTTTACTTATTTCTGCTCTGAGCGTTATTATTTTCTTCCTTCTGCTAACTTTGGGCTTAATTGGTTCTTTTTTTTTTTTTTTTTTCTAGTTCCTTGAGAAGTAAAGATAGGTTGCTTATTTGAGATGTTTACAATTTCCTGATGTATGCACCTGTCACTTTAAATTTTCAGAAATGCTGTTTTTTGCTGCATCCCATACCTTCTGATATGGTGTGTTTCCTTTTTTATTTCTTTTGAGATACTTTTTTGTTTTCTTTTTGATTTCGCCTTTGACCCATTGATTGTTCAGGGCATGCTGTTAGCTGCCACATATTTGTGGATTTCCCAGCTTGTCTCTTGTTGATTCCTAGTTTCACACCATTGTGGTAAGAAAAGATAGTTGGTACGATTTCAGTCTTGTCAAAGTAGCTAAGATTTGTTGTGTGTCCTGTCATGTGGTCCATTCTGGAGAATGTTCCGTGGGCACTTGAGGATAGTGTGCGTTCTGCTGCTGTTGAGTCTCATTTTTAAAAAAAATTTTTAATGTTTATTCATTTTTGAGAGAGCTAGAGACAGAGTGTGAGCAAGGGAGGGGCAGAGAGAGAAGGAGACAGAATCCGAAGCAGGTTCCAGGCTCTGAGCTGTCAGCACAGAGCCTGATGCGGGGCTTGAACCCACAAATTGTGAGATCATAACCTGTGCCAAAGTCAGACACTTAACCCACTGAGCCACCCAGGCATCCCTGGTTCTCATGTTTTAATCCATGCAGCCATTCTGCCCATTGATTGGTGGCTTCAGTTCATTTATATTTAGAGTGATTATTTATATGTAAGAACTCAATACTGCTACCTCACATTTTGTCTTCTGCTTGTCTTGTATTTCCTTTGTTATCCCCCCCCCTCCCTTTGTTTCTGTCTACCTCTGTGAAGGGCTGGCTTTCCACAGTATGTACTTTGGTCTCCCCTTTTCTTGTTTTGTGACTCACTCTAGAGTTTTGTTTTGTTGTTACCATGTGGATTACGAAAAACATCTGTTAGATAAAATAATCCTTTTTACACTGATAGCACCTTATTTCCATTCCCTATGAAGTTTCCACCCTTTCACTCTTCCTCCTTTATTTTTGATGTTACAATGTACCTCTTTTTTTTTAAAAAATATTGTTTATTTATTTACTTTGAGAGAGAGAGAGAGAGGGTGAGTGTGTGAGTGGGAAGGGCAGAGAGAGAGGAGAGAGAATCCCAAGCTGGTTCCACACTGTGAACACAGAGCCTGGTGTGGGGCTCGAACTTACAACACGAGTCAAAACTGTGAGATCATGACATGAGCCAAAATCAAGAGTCGGCCGCTTAACCGACTGAATCACCCAGGTGCCCCAAAATGTGCTTCTTTTTATGCTGTGAATTCCCTGAGGAGTTATAGTGGCTTCAGTTATTTTTAATGCTTTTTTCCATTAGCCTCCAAACTATAATTAAGTTGTTAACACATCATTCTAATATAAGAGTTCCCACTTTCTAATTGTGTTAATTTTTTGCCTTTACTAGTGTATTATGTACTTTCATTTGAATTTATGTCAGTCATCAATGTCTTTTCATTTCATCTGAAGAACCCCGTTCAGCATTTCCTTCAAGGCTAGTCTCGTGGTGGTGAGCTTTCTCAGCTTTTGTGTGTCTAGCAAGGCCTCTATTTCTCCTTTATGTCTGAAGGGTAACTTGGCTTAATAAAGTATTCTTGGCTAGCATTTTTTATCATTTAATACTCAATAGGTCATTCCACTCTCTCCTGGCCTATAGTTTCTTCTGAGAAATTTGCTGAAGCCAAATGGGAACTCCTTTGTAGGTTACTGTCTTTTGTTTCCTATTTGCTTTTAAGATGTTTTCTTTATGTTTGATTTTTGACAGTTTCATTATAACGTCAAATATAATGAATGACTTTCCTTGGAGACGATCTATCTGCATTCAGATAATATGGTGTTCTATTAGTTTCTTGGACTTACATGTTCAATTCCTTCCAGGTTTGGGAAGTTCTTCGTTATCCTCTAAATACATTCTCTGCTACCTTGTCCCTCTCTTCTCTTCTGGCACACCAGTTGTTCTTATATTTGCTTTTCTTATCAGACACCATAGCACTTTTTACAAATGTTAATTCTCTCTCCTGAATCATTCTCCTTCCCATCCCCAAGTCCCTTGTCATTTCTTCCATCTGACATTACCTAACCTATTACCTAACCTCTCTAATGAGTCCATATTGTTCACTGAAGTCTTCAACTCCAGAATTTCTGTTTGGTTATTTTTTAATATTTAAATCTCTTTGGTAAATAACTCCTTCTGTTCTTTAATTTTATATCTGAGTTCCTTGAATTACCCTTCTGGGCTTTCTTGTAGCTCGTTGAATCTCTCTGTCACAGATATTTTGGATTCTTTATCAGTTAGACTGCAATATTCCATGCCTGGGAGCTGGGTTACTGGAGAATTATCTTCTTTTTTTGTGACACTGCATTACTGTGATTTTTCACACTGTTTGATGACACTATGATGCCAATTGTTGGCCGCCCTAATGAGTGTATGATGACACTCCAGTGCTTAGCATTGGAGGTAGTAAACACCTTCCTTAATTAAGAGACTATGTTTACTTTGTTACAGTTCAACCTGCTGGCAATTAGAAACCTTTCTTTTGTTTTACAGAAGGTGGCACTATTGCTTAAGTTTTTGGTTTCTCTCCCTGAGTTGGCTCTTAGGGCTGCAGCAGAGTGGGGACAGGTACCTGGGGCTTTGGGGGTGTCCACATCCTGGTAGGGGAATCCTGCATTGGGGGGACTCCCAGATGTCCATTGTCACATATCCTGCTGAAATCCTGAAGCACACAGCAGGAAACATGTTCCTCCAATGCCTTTTGTTATCCTCGTCTGCTGCCTCTTTCCTTTTCCTCCAATGTCCAGTCATGGACTCACTCTCCACTTTCACTTTCCACCTGCGCTGGCTGAGAGGCAGGTTGTCACCAGTATTGCCCTGGGAAGGGGCCAACTCAAGTTCTTCCTTCTCCTCTGCCTCCAAACCCATCTCTATCCTGCTTCAGTGGTGTGCCTGGTTTTCCCATCAGGCTGGCTGGGCTTCCAGAAATTGTCTCCAGTGAGTGTCTCCCTGTTTTGTAGTTTCCAGTTGTGCTTCCCCCAATTAACAAGTAAGGGTGGGGCAGGCTCCTCAACTTTCTTGGATCTGCAATCTCCTTCAAGGTCCTGTCCACTCACTTTCTGATGCACAGGTGGGTAGAAATCTGGGTGTCCTGGTGTGATGAGCAGAGGCACTTCTGTTTGGTTATGAATGTCAAATTAGTTGTAAATAAAAGGGGAGAGGAAAAAAGGAAGACTCTTACCATCATGATGCTGATGTCACATTTGGCCCTGATCCTGACCCTACACTCACCCTAACCTTGATCCTAAACATGACTTTCACCTTGAAAATGACCTGACTTTGACCTTCACCCTGATATTGACATTGTAGGTTATCCTTAACCTGCTTCTGAATCTGGCATTCACCATACCTACTCAGAATTGACCCTTACCTTCACTTTGACTCTGATCTATTCTCATCCTGAACCTGAATTATACCCAACTCTCACAGTAATCCTGACTCTAATGTTCAAATTGAGTCATAATTTGACATTCACTCAGGCAATTTACCTAAAACTGACCCTGAAGCACTGATTATGACCTTGACCCAGATCATGAAACTTACCCTGACCCTGCTTCCTGTGATGCCTACTTTCACACCAACCTTGACCTTTAGGGTGACCTTGACCCTCACCCCCCCCTCCTCCCCGGACTCTGCACCTAATCTCAACCTGATCTGACCCTAGCCCTCACCTCCACACAAATTTGCCCCTGAACTTGACCCTCACCTCTACTCTTGCGTTGGTTTTCCATGGCTGGCATGAATTACCATCAATATAGTGGCTTAAAGTGACATGGGTGTATTTGTCACTGTTTTGGAGGTCAGAAGTCAAACCTAGGTCTCGCTGAGTTAAAATCAAGGTTTCAGCAGGGCTGCATTCCTTTCTAGAAGCATTTCAGATGCAGGAAAGGACTGTGAGCCATGGAAAGCAGGAGTCCTCCACAAGGTAGACAAGGCTAGCAAAGGCAATCTCCCCTTGAGCCTCCAGAAGGAACACAGCCCTGCTGACCCACACTAGACGTCTGAGCTGCACAGCTGTAAGATAATAAATTTCTATTGTTTCAGGCCACCAAGTTTGTGGAAATTTGTTCAAGCTTCAATAGAAAACTAATGCAGTACTCAACCTCTAGGTGTTAAAAGTCTCTTTTCTTTTGCATTTGTAAAACTAATGTGGGTTGAGTCCCACTCAGTAGGAACATTGGCTTATGCCAGCATATTCCGGCCCTCACTGTGTGTGGCCCCCTCTGTAGACTCGTCTACAGCATTCATCACACACTCTAATGGAGGAGTGACTTAATGGCTTTTCATTTAATCTCTGCCTCCCTGTGTCCCCAGATGGCAGGCTCTGTGAGGACAGTATGTGGCATGGTGCACACAAGCACAGAGCAGGTCTTGGAGAACCCCTTTGCAGGGCTCCACCTGGGCTTCTGGTCCCCAGCTTTCCTTCCCATCCTAAGTGTAGCTGTCCTGTGTGACTCTTCCAGAGCTGATCTCTGCTAATGCCCTCCTTAGAGAAGGTGTGGCCCAGCTTTCCTGTCAGGAGGCCTGAGGAAGGGGATAAATGGGAGCGTGTGGGGTCCTGGGCCAGCACAGACATGGTTGTGTGTAACAGGTTGTGTATTCTCGTTTGCCCGGGCTCTGCCCTGAAGGGAGCAGAGAGGAGGGCTCATGGGAAACCTGCTTGGGTCCCTGTCTCCCACTTGCCTGTGCAGTGGTGCGTTAATAAATGTGTAATAACTTGCTCTCCCGGAGGAGGGCGTGGCAGGCCTCTGCTGGTTACTGTGGTGTAAACATTCCCACATGGGTGATTTCAAGACACTAGTCCATGTCCCTGAAAGTGGAGTTGGAAAGTCTGGGATGTCTTCTCTGGCACCAACCAATTCTCCAATTCTCTAATTCTCCAACAACAACTGGGAGACCAGCAATTCAATTCTGTTGTGACATTAACTGCTCATATTTATCATCAGATTCCACAAATTAAAGGGCTCAGGGATTGCCATGCACAGTAGGCAGTGGGCTCAGGGTGGGGTTGGCAAGTTATGAGTTTCAGAGTCAGATTGACTTGGGCTGGGGTCTTGGCCCCACCAATCCATCCTCCTCCCACGAGTGGCTGTGACGACAGTAAGAATGCTCAGTTTCTGGCAGCCACTGTGTTGGCAGAAATGGTGATGGGGAGGAAGAGAAATCGACCCTATCCTGCTGGGAAGCACCGCAAAGGCAGGGGCTGCCCTCACAGGACACTCTCACTTCTAGAGCTTGGTCTTCCATAGTCCCCAACTCGAGGACCTTCTTCCTTGGGGGT
The DNA here is from genome assembly GCF_018350215.1 of Panthera leo. Taxonomy (NCBI): domain Eukaryota; kingdom Metazoa; phylum Chordata; class Mammalia; order Carnivora; family Felidae; genus Panthera; species Panthera leo. The sequence goes on along the minus strand of NC_056680.1, from coordinate 60,157,696 downwards.
GAGCTCAGCTCTTTTACCTGTGGGTCATTACCTTCTATCTCACCCTGTCTATGGCAATCTGTAGCAGAGTGCTGATGGTTGGAGGACCCTTCCCATGCTCTGGACACATAGCCCTAGCAGACTACCACTGTCAGTGATATAATTTGCTTGTGGCAACAGTTGCAGCCACAGCATCCCTAGGGTGTGGCACAGTGCATGTGAGCACAGAGCAGATCTCAGAGAACCCCGCTGCAGCGTTCCACCTGGCCTACACTGATTAAGACCATTGTTCACTCAGTGGACAAAGGTTTACTGAGTGATGCACCATGATCTATCCTGTGCTCTGAGGACACTAAGAGGATCACCACCCTCTTGGTGGTGGCTATTGAGGAGTTCCACTGCACCATGATGTCAGCCTGTTACTAAGGGAAGGATGGCAACTTGACCTGGATGAGCCAAGAAAGACTCAGCAGAGAAGCCGAGCTGAGATTTGAAGGGATTTTCCAGGCAACAGGGGACAAGGCACCAATGTGGAAGGAACTGCGTGTCTATGAGTTTTGGGGAGGTATCCAAGGATTGGGAAAGCAATTGTGGAAACAGGTTTTATCAGGTTCCACCTTCCTTTCAAAGAACACCCCAGTTGTGTGGCCATCTTTATATCCCAAAGTGGCTGCCTGATCATGTTTCTTGAAGAGGTTCATATGACCTCTCAGAAAATAAATGTTGGCAAGGATGGAGAGAAACTGGAACACTTGCATATTGCTGGTGGGAATGTAAAATGTTTCAGCTGTTGTAGAAAATGGTCTGGTGGTTTCTGAAAAAATTAAACATATACCAATTACCATATGATGCAGCAACTCCACATTTTAAAATTTAAATTTAGGTTAGTTAACATACAGTGTAGTATTGGCCTCAGAAGTAAAACCCAGTGATTCATCTCTTACCTATGACACCCAATGCTCACCCCAAAAAGTGCCCTCCTTAATGCCCATCACCCATTTAACCCATGCTCTCCCTCTCTCTCCCTTTTTTAAAGTTTATTTGAGAGAGAGAGAGAGAGAGAGAGAGAGAGAGAGAGAGAGAGAGAGAAGGGGCAGAGAGAGAGGGAGACACAGAATCTGAAGCAGGCTCCAGGGTCCAAGCTGTCAGCACAGAACCTGACACGGGGCTCGAACTTGTGAACCAAGAGATCATGACCTGAGCTGAAGTCAGATGTTCAATCAACTGAGCGACCTAGGCACCCCCTTCTCTGTTTTTATTTTATTTTTCCTTCCCTTCCCCTATGCTCATCTGTTCAATTTCTTAAATTCCACATAAGAGTGAAATCATTTGGTATCTGCCTTTCTCTGAGTGACTTATTTTGCTTAGCATAATACACTCTAGATCCATCTGCATTGTTGCAAATGGCAAGATTTCATTATTTTGCATCACTGAGTAGTATTCCATTGTATACATATACCACATCTTCTTTATCCATTCATCAGTCGATGGACATTTGGGTTCTTTCCATAATTTGGCTATTGTTGATAGTGCTGGTATAGACATTGGAGTGCATGTGCCCCTTTGAATCAGCATTTTTGTATCCTTTGGATAAATACCTAGTACTGCAATTGCTGGGTCATAAGGTGAGTTCTATTTTTAATTTTTTGAGGAACCTCCATACTGTTTTCCAGGGTGGCTGCACCAGTTTGCATTCCCACCAGCAGTGCAAAAGTGTTCCTCTTTGTCTGCATCCTTGCCAACATCGGTTGTTTCCTGAGTTGTTGATTGTAGACATTCTGACACAGGTGTGAGGTGACATCTTATTGTGGTTTTGATTTGTATTTCTCTGGTTATGAGTGAGTTTTAGCATCGTTTCATGTGTCTGTTAGCCATCTGGATGCCTTTAGTTTTCTTGATTGTTTCCTTCACTGTGCAGAAGCTTTTTATATTGATGAAGTCCCTATAGTTCATTTTTTGCTTCTATTTCCCTTGCCTCTGGAGACATGTGTAGTAAGAAGTTGCTATGGCCAAGGTCAAAGAGGTTGATGCCTGTTTTCTCCTGTAGCATTTTAATGGTTTCTTGTCTCACATTTAGGTCTTTCATCCATTTTGAATTTGTTTTTGTGTATGGTGTAAGAAAGTGGTCCAGTTTCATTCTTCTGCATGTTGTTGTCCAGTTTTCCCAGCACCATTTGATGAAGACACTTGTCTTTTTTCCCATTGGAAACTCTTTCTTGCTTTGTTGAAGATTAGTTGGCCATATATTTGTGGGTTCATTTCTGGGTTCTCTATCCTATTCCATTGATCTATGTGTCTGTTTTTGTGCCAATACCATACTGTCTTGATGATTACAGCTTTGTAATATAGCTTGAAGTCTGAAATTGTGATGCCTCAAGCTTTGGGTTTCTTTTTCAACATTACTTTGGCTATTTGGGGTCTTTTCGGGTTCCACACAAATTTTAGGATTGTTTGTTCTAGCTCTGTGAAGAATGCTGGTGTTATTTTGATAGGGATTGCATTGAATATATAGATTGCCTTGGGTAGTATTGATATTTTAACAATATTTATTCTTCCAATCCATGAGCATGGAATGTTTTTCCATTTATTTGTGCCTTCTTTGGTTTCTTTCATAAGCTTTCTATAGTTTTCAGCATACAGATCTTACCTCTTTGGTTAGGTTTATTCCCAGGTATCTTATGGTTTTGGTGCAATTGTAAAAGGGATCGATTCCTTGATATCTCTTTCTGCTGCTTTATTATTGGTGTATAGAACTGCAGCTGATTTCTGCACATTGATTTTACATCCTGTGACATTGCCGAATTCATGTATCAGCTCTGGCAGCTTTTTGGCGGAGTCTTTTGGGTTTTCCATGTAGAGTATCATGTCATCTGCAAAGAGTGAGAGTTTGACTTCTTCCTTGCTGATTTGGATGCCTTTTATTTAGTTTTGTTGTCTGATTGCTGAGGCTAGGACTTCCAGTACTATGCTGAACAGCAGTGGTGAGAGTGGACATATTGTCATGTTCCTGATCTTAGGGGAAAGCTTTTAGTTTTTCCTGATTGAGGATATTAGCTGTGGGCCTTTCATATATGGCTTTTATGATGTTGAGGTGTGTTCCTTCTATCCCTACTTTCTTGAAGGTTTTTATCAAGAAAATATGCTGTATTTTGTCAAATGCTTTAGTTCATCCATTGAAAGGGTCATATGGTTCTTATCCTGTATTTTATTAATGTGGTGTTCACATCGATTAACTTGCAAATATTGAACCAGACCTGCAGCCCAAGAATAAATTAATATGATCATGGTAAATAATTATTTTCAGGTACTGTTGAATTTGATTTGCTACTATCCTTTTGAGAATTTTTGCATCCATGTTCATCAGGGGTATTGGCCTGTAATTCTCCCTTTTAGTGAGGTCTTTGTCTGGTTTGAGAATCAAGGTAATGCTGGCTTCATAGAATGGGTTTGTAAGCTTTCTTTCCATTTCTTTTTCTTTTTTGGGGGGGAGGTTTGAAGAGAATAGGTATTAACCTCTTTAAATGTCTGGTAGAATTCTCTTGGAAGCCATATGACCTAAAGACTCTTATTTGTTGGGAGATTTTTTATTTTTTTATTTTTTTTATTTTTGGGACAGAGAGAGACAGAGCATGAACGGGGGAGGGGCAGAGAGAGAGGGAGACACAGAATCGGAAACAGGCTCCAGGCTCCGAGCCATCAGCCCAGAGCCTGACACGGGGCTCGAACCCACGGACCGCGAGATCGTGACCTGGCTGAAGTCGGACGCTTAACCGACTGCGCCACCCAGGCGCCCCTGTTGGGAGATTTTTGATAACTGGTTCAATTTCTTTCCTGGTTATGGGCCGGTTCAAATTTTCTATTTCTTCCTGTTTCAGTTTTGGTAGTGTGTGTCTAGGAATTTGTCCATTTCTTCCAGATTGCCTAGTTTGTTGCCATATAATTTTTCATAGTATTCTCTTATAATTGTTTCTATTTCTGTGGTGTTGGTTGTGACTTCTCCTCTTTCATTTGTGATTTTATCTATTTGGGTTCTCTCTCTTTTATTCTTGAGAAGTCTGGCTAGGGATTTATCAATTTTGTTTATTCTTTAAAAAAAACACCTCTTAATTTTATTGATCTGTTCCACTGTTGTTGTTTTATTGTAGTCTATATTGTTTATTTCTGCTCTAATATTTATTATTTCCCTTCTTGTAGCTTTGGGCTTTATTAGCTGCTTCTTTTCTAGCTCCTTTAGGTGTAAGGTTAGGTTGTGTATTTCGGACCTTTCTTGTTTCTTGAGATAGACCTGAAATGCAATGTACTTTCCTCTTAGGACTCCCTTTGCTGCATCCTAAACTGTTTGGAGTCATGTTTTCATTTTCATTGCTTCCATGTATTTGTAAATTTCTTTAACTTCATGGTTAACCCATTCATTCATTCTTTAGTAGGAAGTTCTTTAACCTCCATGTATTTGAGGGCTTTCCAAATTTGTTCCTGTGGTTGATTTCAAGTTTCATAGCATTGTGATCTGAAAATATGAATGGTATATCTCCATCTTTTTGTACCTATTGAAGGCTGATTTGTGACCTAATATGTGATCTATTCTGGAGAATGTTCCATGTACATTTGAGAAGAATGTGTATTCTGCTGCTTTAGGATGAAATGTTCTGAATATATCCCTCAAGTCCATCTGGTCCAGTGTGTCATTCAGAGCCATTGTTTCCTTGTTAATTTTGTGCTTAGATGATCTGTCCATTGTTTTAAGTGGAGTATTAAAGTCTCCTACGATAATGGTATTATTATCAACAAATTTGCTTATGTTTGTGATTAATTGTTTTATATATTTTGGTGTTTCAAGTTGGGTGCATAAATATTTACAATTGTTAACTCTTCTTGATGGACAGACACATTAATTTTGATATAATGCCCTTCTTTATCTTTTCTAACAGTCTTTGTTTTGAAATCTAGTTTGTCTGATTTAAGTATCGCTACTCTGACTTTCTTTTGACATCCATTAGCACGATAGATGGTTCTCCATCCCCTCACTTTCAATCTGTAGGTGTCCTTAGGTCTAAAATGAATATTTTGTAGGCAGCATATAGATGGATTTTTTTAAAAAAAAATTCATTCTGATACCCTATGTCTTTTGATTGGGACATTCAGTCCATTTACATTCAGAGTGATTATTGAAAGATATGAATTTAGTGCCATGTGTTACCTGTAGATTTTGTGTTTCTGGTGATCTCTGGTCCTTTGTACTCTGCTGCTTTTCACTCAGAAAGTCCCTCTTAGAATTTCTTGCAGGGCTGGTTTAGTGGTCACAAACTTGTTTTTGTTTGTCTGGGAAAGTCTTTATTTCTCCTTCTATTCTGAATGACAGCCTTTCTGGATAAAGGATTCTTGGCTGCATATTTTTCCAATTCAGCACATTTAATAGTTCCTCCCATTCCCTTCTGGTGTGCCAAATTTCAGTGAACATCTGTTACTAACCTTATGTGTGTACCCTTGTAGGTTAAGGACATTTTGTCCCTGGCTGCTTTCAGAATGCTCTCTTTATCTTTTTATTTTGCAAATTACACTATGACATGTTGTGGTGTTGACCTGTTTTGTTGATTTTCAAGGGAGTTCTCTGTGTCTCTTGGACTTGGATGCCTGTTTCCTTCCCCAGATTAGGGAAGTTCTCAACAACTATAATTTGTTCAAATAAATCTTCTCCTTTTTTTTGCTCTTCTTCTGGGACTCCTATGGTACAGATATTGTTTGTTTCATGGAATCACTTAGTTCTCTAATTTTCCTTTTGTAATCTAGTAGTTTCCCTAGCCCTCTTTTTTTTCTAGCTTCATTTTTCCATAATTTCATCTTCTAATTCACCTGTTTTCTCAATACTTGCTGTCACTGTATCTAGTTCATTTTATATCTCAGCTATAGCATTTTAAAATTCATCCTGACTTGGGGCACCTGGGTGGCTCAGTCGGTTAAGTGTCCAACTTCAGCTTAGGTCATAATCTCACAGTTGGTGAGTTTGAACCCTACGTCGGGCTCTGTGTTGATAACTTGGAGCCTGGAGCCTGCTTTGGATTCTGTGTCTCCTACTCTCTCTGCCCCTCCCCCACTCATGCTGTCTCTCAAAAATGAATAAATGTTAAAAAAATAAAAAACTTAAAATTCATCCTGACTAGTTCTTAAGGTCTTTGATCTCTGCAAGATGGGTTTAACTGGTGTCTTCTATGCTTTTTTTTTTCAAGCCAGCTATTAGTCTTATAACTGTTGTTCTAAATTCTTGTTCAGATATATTGTTTATATCTGTTTTGAGAAAGTCTCTGGCTGTGATTTATTCTTGACCTTTCTTTTGGGGAGAATTCCTCTGACTTGTCGTTTTGACTAAGTTTCTGTCTTTTGCATGTTTTATTTTATGTTTTTTTTAACTTTTATTATTTTCTTTTATTTTTTTTAAACTTTTTATTTTTTATTTTTAAATATGAAATTTATTGTCAAATTGGTTTCCATACAACACCCAGTGCTCATCCCCAAAGGTGCCCTCCTCAGTACCCATCACCCACTCTCCCCTCCCTCCCACGCCCCATCAACCCTCAGTTTGTTCTCAGTTTTTAAGAGTCTCTTATGCTTTGGCTCTCTCCCTCTCTAACCTCTTTTTTTCCCCTCCCCCATAGACTTCTGTTAAGTTTCTCAGGATCCACATAAGAGTGAAAACATATGGTATCTCTCTTTCTCTATATGACTTATTTCACTTAGCATAACACTCTCCAGTTCCATCCATGTTACTACAAAGGGCCATATTTAATTCTTTCTCATTGCCACGTAGTATTCCATTGTGTATATAGACCACAATTTCTTTATCTATTCGTCAGTTGATGGACATTTAGGCTCTTTCCATAATTTGGCTATTGTTGAGAGTGCTGCTATAAACACTGGGGTACAAGTGCCCCTATGCATCAGCACTCCTGTATCCCTTGGATAAATTCCTAGCAGTGCTATTGCTGGGTCATAGGGTAGAATAGAATAGAAACCCCAGAACTAGACCCACAAAAGTATGGCCAGCTAATCTTTGACAAAGCAGGAAAGAATATCCAATGGAAAAAAGACAGTCTCTTTAACAAATGGTGCTGGGAGAACTGGACAGCAACATGCAGAAGGATGAAACTTGACCACTTTCTTACACCATTCACAAAAACAAACTCAAAATGGATAAAGGACCTGAATGTGAGACAGGAAACCATCAAAATCCTAGAGGAGAAAGCAGGAAAAAACCTCTCTGACCTCAGCGGCAGCAATTTCTTACTTGACACATCCCCAAGGGCAAGGGAATTAAAAGCAAAAATGAACTATTGGGACCTCATGAAGATAAAAAGCTTCTGCACAGCAAAGGAAACAATCAACAAAACTAAAACACAACCAACGGAATGGGAAAAGATATTTGCAAATGACATATGGGACAAAGGGCTAGTATCCAAAATCTATAAAGAGCTCACCAAACTCCACACCCAAAAAACAAATAATCCAGTGAAGAAATGGTCAGAAAACATGAATAGACACTTCTCTGAAGAAGACATCCAGATGGCCAACAGGAACATGAAAAGATGCTCAACTACGCTCCTCATCAGGGAAATATAAATCAAAACCACATTCAGATATCACCTCACACCAGTCAGAGTGGCTAAAATCAGGAGACTATAGTGTCACGGCCGGCGCGACAAACACCGAGGTCAGGGTTCTGAGGGTAGGGGAATGTAAGAAAAGAAGAGAGAAGAGAAAGTTTGGGAACAGGAGGGTCCCCTGGGCTGATGGCCCAAGTGATGGCTTTATTGTTGCTGTACACAATCTTTTATAATATAAGACTCTTATGGATCAGGTCATTCTAAGAATAAACAGGTTTCACATGATCACTGTCAGCCAAAACATTTAGTTCTGTGTACCTTGTGAACTTTCTGAAGAGGTCACAAGACCTTGTTGATAGATTGCTAGCAAAACACAGTTCCCATGTTTGTGTCTATCTGACTCGGGGTAGAAAAAGGGAGGTAGTATTACTGTCAACACCTGCAGACCACAGGCTTCAGGAATTAACTTTCTCAGCCTTGAGAAAGGCTTTCGTATGCCCTTGAAAGTGGGGGAATGGGAGGGGGAACCACCGGGTTGGCTTGAGTCAAAAGGGAACGTTGCTCGACCCGGTCTCAGCCTGGCACCGGGGCCCGGCCCCCCACATGTCCCCCTATTGTTTGTAATTGCAACATATACATCCTGGCCTGGTATGTGGTAAAGGCAGTAAGACCCCATCTCCAGAAATAACACAGCAAGACAAGTATAACAGATATTACGGAAACCATTCCAATAAAGATCCAAAAGGAATGTTGAAGAATATTAAATGGATTAAACCCATTAAGTTGGTGCAGTATGGTTTCAGCGAGATCTCCAGGGTCAGGGAAACTGAGTGAGCTACTTATAACAGCATTTATCTCTTCTTGTAGCTGTAAGAGGTTTAAGCTAGTATTAGCATCATGCCAAACCCCTTGTAAATGACGACGCACTTGTCCCCATGTCACATTGGTATACTCTAAAGGGGTAACACAGATATGCTTATATGCATCATGACAAATTAAAGAAAGTCTGGTACGCAAAACAGCAAACTGATTACCAAGATACATTAATGTTTTTTGTAGTGCCTTTAATTGGGCTTTTAATTTACGGTCTATTCGTTCTTGAGTGGCAAACACCTTGGATACATTATGAGTCAATTTATTTACATGGGATGCCATTTGGGCACTTTCATGTAAGGATATTACAGATACAGTTGCAGAGGCAATTACAGTCACTGCTGCTATGAGTCCAGCAATTAAGAGTCCAAGAAACCGTTTGGTCCTGCGCAGCCGTTTACTGATTTCTAAGGCCAATTGTATCCCATAATTAGGATACCAAGGTCCTGTAACATTTATTGGCAACATCCAATAGGGAGGTTGTAAGACCAGATAAACCTTTATTTTACTTCTAGAGGGTCCATCTACTGGTAGACAATTGGTCAAAACACAAGCAGGACACGTCAGTCGGTATAACTGATGACCATCTTCTTTTACTGGAGTAATAGTTCCATCTCCAACAATCAGATAGTAGGGTGGAGGAACACAGGCACGCAATTGCAAAACTGGAGAAACATAATATTTTGGAAAACTAAAGCTGTCATTAGTATATATTTTATCAAAGGTAGTATATAACTTCCAAAGATTAGAATGAATTTTTTCTTTAGGGGATTGCAAAATGGTTTGTGGGATAATCTTGTGGTGTACCTGTACCTCGCTAGGAGGTGGATCTATGACCCTGGGATCAAGAGTCTCATGCTCTACCGACTGAGCTAGCTGGGCCTTTTGGGGATAATCTGTAATGGTATAGTTTATGTCTTTAGGAGTCATCCTCAAAGAAGAGGATTGGGCACATATACCCCAAGGTGAGTCCCCAGTAAGGCCTTGACCAGCTGAGGGACATATAGGAAGATTCTGAGGGGGATCACGCGGTCCAAAAAACATCCATTCTCCTAATAATTTTCTCTTTTGCCAATAAGCGGCAACAGAGCGGGGTACCCATTCAGAAAGATGCTTGTCATTTTGCCACATAGTATAAGTAATAGACCGCCCTACTGGTTTCGTACCCAAACACCCATAAGTAAGTTTGTACGGCGTAGACTCCCTTTGTAGGCAAATGGGTACTCCTGTAGAGAGTGCCGTCCAATTTATAGAGGCCAACACAGTGGGCAAAAACCCTGTGTCTTCCCCTCCCATAAAGGTGAGGTTGGTGTATACTTTGGGTGTGGGGTCTTTTTATGTTACAGGTTGTACTGTAGGAGGACCTACCTACCATGTATGCCCAATAGAGAGTAGACTTCCCGGTTGTATTGAGAATGTACAGGCATGTCAAGAAGACATGTGTGGCCATTACCTCTCTACCTGAGGCCATCACTACATCAGTGGCCTGGGTCAGCAGGTTTTTTATCTGTCCCCAGGTGGGTGTACCTGCCTTATGACTCCGCCGTTGTCGCTTTTGGGGGGGCTCCGTCACTGTCAATTTGGCCATTTTTTGACGCAACCATAATGTCTCTGAGGAGCTGAAGTGGGACCCAGTGTGGCCCTTCTTTATCCTGTGGAAAAACACAAGTATACCCTCGTCCTTTTCGAAGGACTGGGTCTGGGCCTCGCCAAATGCCTTTTGGCATATCTTTCCATCTTGCCATCAAGAGAGGTTCTTGACTCTTTCCCCAGCGACGCTCTGTGGCAGTCATCCCTGTTTTATTGACATTTAAAAAATTTAAAACATACAACACAAGAGTGAGATGCACATGTGGGGAATACTTTATCTTTCTCTTTAATATCTCCCCTTCTTTAAGTTTTTGTAGATACTGTTTTAGAGTTAGATGAGCTCGCTCAACAATAGCCTGTTCTGTGGAATTATAAGCAATGTCAGTTGTATGTTCAATTTGGAGTTGGTGGCAAAATTTTGTAAAAGATTTAGAAGTATAAGCACTACCATTGTCAGTTTTTATTTTATGAGGTTTGCCCATTGTTGTAAAGGCAGAAAATAGGTGATTTTGAACATCAACAAATGTTTTTTCTGAGTGGGCTGAAGCATGTACATAGCCTGAGCAAGTATCTACAGACACATGTACATATTGTAATTTTTTAAAAGGTAAATATTGGGTGACATTTATTTGTCACAAGTCATTGGGCCGAAGACCTCGGGGATTAATGGCATAGACCGGCTGTGGGAAGAATTGTGGACAGATGCCGCACTGTTTAACAATTTGTCTGGCCGCTTCACGAGATATTTTGAATTTTCGTCGAAGGGCTGTCGCATTTTGATGAAAATTATTATGACTCCTTTTGGCTGTTTCCAAAGGAGTGGTAATGGGCAGAACTTGTAATAAATGGGTTGCGGCATTGGCTATCCGATTCCCAGCAACTAGGGGACCAGGCAGATCGGTGTGAGCTTGAATGTGAGAAATATAAATTGGACGGTGTCGTGAATTAAGAAGTTTTTGTATAGTATGAAATAGATGATAAAGTTTCTCATCTGTTGTTAGTATAAAGGCAGTGGGAAGTTGTAACACGGCTTTGACAACGTATTGACTGTTAGAATAGACATTTATAGATTCCGGGTAAGTTTTTAGGGCTACCTGTACAGCATAAAGCTCGGCCCTTTGGACAGATTTAGTTGTATAATTTAAAGTGATCAAATTTTTATGTTGAGAAGTGACATAATACACTGTAATTTTACTCTCTTTACTAGCATCCACAAAAATGGAAGCAGCATCTTTAATTGGCTGACAAACAATAGGATTACAGCGCAAAATATCTATAAGACTGAAACCTTGTATTAAAGAATCAGAAGGTAAATGAAATTTAATTTGACCTGTAAAATTAGCCAAGGCAAGTTGTCATTCAATGGACTGAGCAAAAGCAGCATTCACCAGCTTCTGTGTCAGAAAGGCACATGCAATAAATTCTGGATCGTGTCTAAAGAGCTGAACAGCTCAGGATCTTCCTCTAATGATGAGAAGACAAACCATAGATAGCAAAGGATTAATGACATGCAGAGAGTGTAAGGCTAAATGTAGTCATTTAAGTGGACCATGAGATTGTCACAGAATTGTAAAGGGGATGACCTGAGGTTTTAATGTTATTAGATACAAAGGCTGAGAAGGGTCAATTCTAGTGACTTGGGCCTGCTGAATGGCCTGTTCTATATGTCTTATAGCTTCTTTAGCTTCTTGAGTGAGACTTTGCGGGGACGCTGGAGAACTATCTCCTTTTAGAATATTAAACAAAGGCAGTAATTGTTTTGTGGTGACTCTTAGTGTATTTTTAATCCAGTTTATATCTCCTAATAATTTTTGAAAATCATTTAGAGTAGTCAAATGTCCGGTTCTAATTGATACTTTCTGAGGCCGGACAGTTGATTTGGAGATGAGATACCCTAGGTATTCAAAAGGTGCTTCCCTTTGAACTTTCTCAGGGGCAACAATCAAATTATATGCTTTAAGGCATCTTTGAAGAGAAATAAAAGCCTCCTGTAATAATTCCTCAGTTTCAGCAGCCAAAAGTAAGTCATTTATATAATGGATACAATATACATGGGGAAAACTCTGTCTAAAAGGGGTAATTGCTCTGGCCACAAACTCTTGACATAAAGTTGGACTGTTAGCCGTGCCTTGCACCTTCCACTGATACCGCTTAGCAGGTTCCTGTAAGTTAGTGGAAGGCAGGGAGAATGCAAAATGTTCTCCGTCACCAGGGGCCAACAGAATGGTAAAAAAACAATCTTTTAAGTCCAAAACTAGTAATTGATATTGTAAAGGAATAGCCGATGGGGAAGGGAGGCCAGGTTGCAAAGCCCCCATGGGCTTCATGACAGCATTAATTGCTCTCAAATCTTGCAGCAACCTCCAGGATCAAGGACCTTTTTAATACAGGTCCAAGTAGACCACAAAGTCCCTGGAACTGCGGCTCCATGAATCTTCATTTGATTTTTAAGTTCCTGACCAACTCGCTGCCAATCCTTTAAATCAACTGTACCCCCATCTGGAAACCATGGGCAATAATCACGCACTATGTCAAAAAATTCCCTAAGGGCTGACTGAGAAACCTTAATTCCCTTCTCCTTCATAAGAGCCTGCAAGGCAGTTATAAAATATCCTTGTTCCATAGACTGTTTCTGTCCCATAGTTTTACTCCCGTCGTCTGTGCTGCTGGCACAGTTCCCCTACCTGAATTAGATGCCACGCGGTCCGCTTTCGCTTTCCTCCTTGTTGTCTCAGGTCCCTGTTCGGGCACCACTTGTCGCGGCCGGCATGACAAACACCGAGGTCAGGGTCCTGAGGGTAGGGGAATGCAAGAAAAAAAGAGAGAAGAGAAAGTTTGGGAACAGGAGGGTCCCCTGGGCTGATGGCCCAAGTGACGGCTTTATTGTTGCTGTACACAATCTTTTATAATAGAAGACTCTTATGGATCAGGTCATTCTAAGAATAAACAGGTTTCACATGATCACTGTCAGCCAAAACATTTAGTTCTGTGTACCTTGTGAACTTTCTAAACAGGTCACAAGACCTTGTTGATAGATTGCTAGCAAAACACAGTTCCCATGTTTGTGTCTATCTGACTCGGGGTAGAAAAAGAGAGGTAACATCACTGCCAACACCTGCAGACCACAGGCTTCAGGAATTAACTTTCTCAGCCTTGACAAGGCTTTCGTATGCCCTTAAAAGTGGGGGAATGGGAGGGGGAACCACCGGGTTGACTTGAGTCAACAGGGAACGTTGCTCGACCCGGTCTCAGCCTGGCGCCGGGGCCCGGCCTCCCACATGAATGGGAGGGGAGACCACCGGGTTGGCTTGAGTCAACGGGGAACATTACTCAACCCGGTCTCAGCCTGGCACCGGGGCCCAGCCCCCCACACTATAGATGCTGACAAGGATGTGGAGAAACGGGAACCCTCTTGCCCTGTTGGTGGGAATGCAAACTGGTGCAGCTGCTCTGGAAAACAGTGTGGAGGTTCCTTTTGCATATTTTAAAATCAGGTTATGTGTCCTGCACCTAAGAGTACTACTATATTAAAAAGGAGTCATACACTGTCCAGGCCTGGCACTCCAGGAAGTATTTCTGATGTATCTTGTGTTCACTCTGCTGTTGCATTTTGGCTGCTCTATATCACTGGTCAGTCCTCAGCAGAGCTCCTCCTGGCTTGCAGTGTGGAGTGTTTGGACCTTTAACTAAGTGTGCTTTGATTTGTTTGTTGAAGTAAGCCTGGAAAAAAAAGGGAGGGGGAAGTCTGGTCCCCTAGAAAGAGAAAAAGGAAAGGGGAAAAAGCAAACCAAACAAAAAATTGAAAAACCACAAGGCTCATTCCAAAGAAAGAAGAAGGAAAGAAGGAAAAAAGCCAGAGAAAAGAGAAAAGAAGGAAAAAGAAAAGCATAAAAAGTGTGATCAAAAGAAAGATAAAAAGAAATGACAAAACAAATCAGAAAATATGAAAGAAAAAAAAGAAGAGGAAGGACAAAAGAAAGAAAAGAAAAGAGAGCTGTCTGTTTGTGCCTAGGGGTGGTGGCTGTCCTGGTCTGGAGGAGAGGCCAGTTGCATTGGATCAGACTCATTCTTGCCCCAGTAAATAAGCAGTTGCCAGGCACGGAGGGGCAGGGTGTGCTGTCAGCGGGTCCTGTCTCCACTGGCGGTCACTGTGCTGCTCTCTGAAGTCCTATCATGTTGGTGTGGGGACAAAAAAATGGTGTCACCCCAGTCTCCTTCACAGACCGGGATCCCAACTTCAGCTGCTCAGGCAGCCTTCACAGAATAGCAAGGGCAGTCAGCTTGCCCTGCTCCAAAACTCTCCTCTGCCTTCTCCTTGGTGGACAGCTGGGATTCAAAATCCAAAGTGTTAAAGGACTGGCATAGCATGGATCCACTCCCCTCTTTCAGAATAGAGCCTCTCCACCCTGCTGATGAAAGGCCTTTGGCTGGTATCTGCAGGGACTTTTTCCTTGGGGATGCAATAAACCTTCTTCCCAAAATACTCTGGGAAGGGGACAATTCTTTCCCAGTGTGTCCTGGAGATTGCTACACCATGCTATGCACTCCAGGGCCAGCTCCCTCCTCCCCGGAAGTATTCACCAAAGCTCTGCTCTGGAGAAAGTTGTGTACTTCAAAACCTCAGAGTTTCATCTGCAAAGGCTGTTTTCAAAAAAGAACTGGCACACTCCTAACTTCTTGTTCCCCAGTCCGTGGTCCAGGGAGGTTTTCCTCTTGTGCTAACTCGATGCCGCGCTTTCACAACCACTCTCTCTCTCTCTCCCGTTTGTCTCTCCCCTCCGTGGTGCTGCCATTTTCTCTCTCCCAATTCACATCCAAACACCTTGCTCCTGACAAGCTGTCTCCCTCCAACTGTAGAGATCCTTCTGCTGCTCTGCAGATCAATTTCCTGGGTATTCCAAGTAATTGGACCTCAATACACTTGTGTTTGAGGGATGAAGAAAGCCCAGGGTTGCCCTACTTTTCCACCATCTTAACTCCTCCCCCCTAGGCTAGGATCTTTTGGGCAGGGGAAACAGGCAAAGTTGGGCATTTCTGGATTGGGGTCAGTTGGAAAGACACCCAGCCCTCTGAAACGCAGCCCAGCTTCCCTTCTTTCAAATTCCATGTGATGTATGGCAAATCTCGAGATCTAAGGCAGAATCTTGTGAGATCTAAATCCAAATCTTACCATATCTTGGGGACATCTTGAGGGAACTTAGCAGGAGTTGGAATTCCCTAGCCTAGTCTCATTTGGGCAGGGAAAATAGGCAAGGATGCCCATTTCTGGACTTGGGACTGCTGGGACCACACCAGCCCCCTGAAAAGCAGTCAGGTTTGCCTGTTGGCAAATCTCCAGTGATCTAGAACAAATCTCATGAGATCTAAGGCCAAATCTTATGGGATCTCAGGTAACATCTCTCAGGAACTCAGCAGGAGTAGGAATTCCCTAGCCTAGCCTTGTTCAGGTAGGGGAAACGGGCAAGGACACCCCTTTCCAGATCCGAAACTACTGGGACCACACCTGCCCCACTGAAAAGCAGCCAACCTTCCTTTTTTGCAAGTCTCCTGTGAAGTAGGACAAACACACGAGATCTAAAGCCAAATCTTGTGAGATCTCAGATGACATATGGAGGGAACTCGGCAGGAGCCCTAACTCCCTAGCCCAGGCTCTTTCAGGCAGGCAAATAGGCAAAGATGGCCATTTTCAGATTGGGATGCCTGGGACACCACCCTCTTCCCAAATGCAGCCAGGTTTGCCTTTTGGAATACTTTGCGTGATCTAAAGGAAAATCTCATGAAATCTAAGGCCAAATCGTGGGAAATCTGAGGCCATAATTCTGGAGATCTTGGGCGACATATTGTGGGAAATCTGCAGCTGCCAGAATTCCATAGCCCAGGCTATTCTGGGCTGGTGAAATAAGAAAAGATGACTGTTTCCAGATTTAGGACTGCTAGGACAAAACCCGATTCCCTAAAGTGCAGCCAGGCTTCCCTTGTTGCAAATCTTGTGTGATGTAGGGCAAAATCTCATGAGATCTATGTCCAAATCTCCCTAGATCTTGGGTGACATTTCACAGGTACGTCCCAGGACTGGAATTCACTAGCCTAGCCTCATTCAGGCAAGGGAAACAGGGAAGGAGGCCATTTCCAGATATGGGACTATAGGGACTGCACCAGCCCCCCTGAAAAGCAGCCAGGCTCTCCTGCTGGCAAATCTCTCATGACCTAGAGGAAATATCTCACGATCTAAGGGCAAATCTCATGAGATCTAAGTTCAGATCTGGCAAGATCTCAGACGACGTATCAAGGGAATTCAGCAGGAGCCAAAACTCCTTAGCCTAGGCTCTTTTCAGCAGGGGAAACAGGCAAATATAGCAATTTCTGGATTCAGGATGGCAGGGAAGACACCTGGCCCACTGATACGCAGACAGGCTTCCCTTTTTACAAATTTCGTGTGATGTGTGGCAAATCTTGTGAGTTCTAAAGTAAAGTCTCCCGATATTTGGATAATTGGATATTTGGATATTGGATAAGTCCAAATCTCCTGAGATCTCAGATGGCATATCATGGGAACTCATTAGGAGCTGGAACTGACTAGCCTTGTTCAGGCAAGGGAAACAATCAAGGATGCCCATTTCTGGATACAGGACTACTGGGACCACACCAGCACCCCCCCCCCCCCCCGAAAAGCATACAAGCTTGCCTGTTGGCAAACTTCAGCTACTACCAAGTTCTGGCCAGATGTTACCCAAGATCTCCAGAGATTTGGACTTCGATCTTGAGAGATTTTGTCTTAGTCTTGCGAGACTGGCTCTATATCACATGAGATTTGCAAAAGGATAAGCCTGGCTGTGTTTCAGGTACCAGGGTTTTTGTCCCAGCAGTCCTGGATCCAGAAATGGCCATGCTTGCAGGTTGCCCCTGCCCCAGTGAGGCTGGGCTAGGGAGTTCTGGATTCTGCCAAGTTCTGGCTAGATATCACCCAAGATCTCCTGAGATTTGGAGTTAGATCTTGTGAGAGTTGGTGTTAGATCTCTAGAGATTTGTATATGGATCTTGTGACATTTGCACTAGATCATGTGAGCTTTGCCATATATAATGCGAGATTTGTAAATAGGAAAGCCTGGCTGTTTTTCAGTGGGCCCAGTGTCTTCGCTGCTGGAAATGCCCATATTTGCTGTTTCCCTTGTCAGAAAGAGCTGGACTAGGGAGTTCTGACTCCTGCCAAGTTACGGTCTTATATCTCTGGAGTTCTCACAAGGTTTGACTCAGATCTCACAAGATATGCAGTAGGAGATCTCCCAAGATTTGGACATAGATCTCATGAGATTTGCCCTACATCTTGCGAGATTTGACAAAAGACAAGTCTGGCTGATTTGCAGGGGGTGGGTCTGTGGTCCCAGCTGCCCAGAATCCAGAAATGGCCATCCTTGACTGTTTCCCTGCATGAACAAAGTTAGGCCATGCAACTCCAGCTCCTGCTGAGTTCCTGCGAGGTGTCACTCAAGATCTTGCCAGATTTGGACTTAGATCTTGGCAGATTTTGCCTTAGATCTCACGAGATTGGCCTTCCATCACACGAGATTTGCAAAAAGGGAAGGCTGGCTGTTTCAGGGACTTAAGTTTTGCCCCAAAGTCCGAATCCACAAATGGCCATCTTTGCCTGTTTCCTCTGTGCGAACGAGGCTGGGCTAGGAGTTGAGGCTTCTGCGATGTTCCTGCTAGATCTTGTCCAAGAGCATCCTAAATTTGGGTTTAGATCTCGTGAGAATGGGCCGTAGATCTCGCGAGATTTCCCTGCTGAGATTTCGAGAGATTTGGATTTAGGTTTGCAAGATTTGCCCTAGATCACAAGAGATTTGCCAACAGGAAAGCCTGGATGCTTTTCAGGGGGGCAGGTGTGGTCCCAGCTGTCCTAAATCCACAAATGGCCATCCTTGACTGTTCTCTCCCTGCATGAACCAGGCTAGGCTAGAGAATTCCAGCTCCTACCGACTTCACATCAGATGTCATCTGAGGTCTGAGATTTGGACTTAGATCTCGAGACATTTTGCCTTAGATCTAGAGATTGGCCCAATATCATGGGAGATTTGCAAAAAAGGAAGACTGGGTGTGTTTCAGGGATGCGGGTTTTGTCCCAGCAGTCGCCAATCTGGAAATGGCCATGCTTGCTGTTGCCGCTGCATGAAAGAGAGTAGGCTAGGGAATTCCAGCCCCTGCAGAGTCCCCGCTAGATGTCACCCGAGATCTGGACTTAGGTCTTGCAAGACTGTGCCTTAGATCTCTCAAGATTTGCCATACAGCATTCGAGATCTTTAAAATGGGAGCCTGGCTGCATTCCAGTGGGCCAGGTGTCTTCCCTGCCCATCTGATTCTGGAAATGCCCATTTCTGTCTGTTTCTTCTGTCCAAAAGAGTCCAGGTTAGGGAGCTCTGACTCCCTCTGAGTTTCTGTGTTATTTCTCTAGAGATCTTGTGAAGTTTGGACTTAGATCTCACGAGAGTTAGCTTTAGATGTCTCGAGATTTGCTGTCTGTGATCTTGTGAGAATTGGGTTTAGATCTTGTGAGATGTGCCATACATCTGGAGAGATTTGTATAAAGTGAAGCCTGGCTGGGATTCAGGGATTTGGGTTTTGTCCCATGAGTTCCCATCTGCAAATGGCCATCTTTGCATGTTTCCCCTGCCAGAATAAGCAGGAGTTCTGGCTCTTGCCATGTTCCAAGTAGATTTCATTTGAAATTTCTCGAGATTTGGATTTAGAGCTTGTGGGATTTGCCTCAGATCCCATACATCACTAAATTTTGCCATACATCACTAAAGATTTGTAAACAAAACAAAACAAAACAAAACAAAACAAAACAAAACAAAACGGGGAAGCCTGGCTACATTTCAGGGGGCCTGGTGTTTTCTCTGCTGACTCTAATCCAGAAATGCCCATATTTGCTCTTTCCCCTATCCCAAAGAGCCTAGACCTGGAACTTCCGGTGTTATATTTCTGGAGATCTTGAGAGGTTTGACTTAGATCTCAGGAAGTTGGCCTTAGATCTGGAGATATTTGCTGTCTGAAATCTGACCAGATTTGGATTTAGTTCTCCTGAGATTTACCTTAGCTCACGAGAGATTTGCCAATAAGCAAGTGTGGCTGCTTTTCAGCTGGTGTAGTCCCAGTTGTCCTGAATCCAGAAAGTGGCATCCTTGTATGTTTCCCCTGGACTTGGATCTCATAGACTTTGCCTTAGAGCTTGCGAGATTTGCCAATAGCGCTTGAGATTTATAAAAAGGGAAGCCTAACTGTGTTTCAGTGGGTTGGGTGTTTCCCATCCCACCTGAATCCAGAAATGCCCATATTTTCCTGATTTTCTTGTCACAAAGAGCCTAGGCTAGGGAGTTTTGGCTCTTGCTGGGTTTCCTCGTATGTCGTCCAAGATCTCAGGAGATTGGTGTTAGATATCTGGACACTGGCCCAACTTCATATGAGACCTGGGGGAAAAAAAGCCTCCCTGCTTTTCAGTGGGCTGGTGTGGTTCCAGTATTCCCGCATCTGAAAATGTCCATCTTTGCCTATTCCCCACCTGAACAAGGCTGGGCTAGGGAGTTCTGGTTCCTGCCGATTTCCCTCGGTATGTTGTCTGAGATCTCGAGACATTTGGACTTAGGTGTCAGGAGACTTTGCTTTAGATATCAGTAGATTTGCCATATATCATGGAGATTTGTAAAAAAGGGAAACCTGGCAGTGTTTCATGGCCCCGGTGTTTTCCCTGATGACCCGAACTGTAAAACTCTGAAAGAGCTTAGGCTAGGGAGTTCTGGCTCCTGCTGAGTTCCCATTTTATTTCTACCATGACCTTGGGAGATTTGGACTTAGATTTGGAGACAGTTGGCCTAGGTCATGCGAGATTTGCCATAAATCACACGAGATTTGTAAAAAGGGAAGCCTGGCTGTGTTTCAGTGGGACAGGTGTCTTTCCTGCTGACCTGAACCCAGGCATTCTCATTTTTGCCTGTTTCCCTATCTGAAAGAGTCTAGACCTTGGGAGTTCCAGCTTCCACCAAGTTCCTTTGTTATTTCTCCTGAGACCTTTCAAGATTTGGACTCAGATATCTTGAGAGTTGGCCTTAAATCTCACGGTATCTGTCGTCCAAGATTTCGAGAGATCTGGATTTAGATCTCTCAAGATTTGCCAACAGGCAAGCCTGGCTGCTTTTCAAGGGGGCACGTGTGGTTCCAGCCGTCCCAAATTTGGAAAGGGCCATCTTTGCCTGTTTTCCCTGGTGCAACGATGCTAGGCAAGGGAATTCCAGCTCCTGCCAAATTCCCTCCAAATGTCACCTGAGATCTCATGAGATTTGGACTTAGATCTCCTAGACTTTGATTTAGATCTCATGAGATTTGCCATACTTCACAGTGAGATTTGTAAAAACGAAAGCCTGGAGGTGTTTCAGTGGGCCAGGTGTCTTCCCATCTGACCTGGATCCACAAATGCCCGTATTTGCCTGTTTTCTCTGTTTGAAAGGGCCTAAGCTAGGGAATTCTGGCTCCTGCCACATTCCCCCCATTAAGTCCTTGGAGCTCTTTCAGATTTAGACTTAGATGTCGCGATATTTTGCCTTATATATCTCGAGATTTGCCATCCGAGAGATTGCAGGGTTTGGATTTAGATCTCACGAGATTTGCCCTAGATCATGCGAGATTTGCCATACATTACAGGAAATTTATAAAAAGGGAAGCCTGGCAGTGTTTCACAGGGGCAGAATTTGTCCAAGCCATCCTGAATCCGGAAATGGCTATCTTGCCTGTTTCCCTGCTCAAACTGGTTTGAGCTAGGGAGTTTGGCTCCTGCTGAGGAGTTCCCTCAGTATGTCTTCTGAGCTCTCATAAGATTTGTACGTAGTTGTCGGGAGACTTTGCCTTAGATCTTAGGAGATTTGCCATACATTGTGTGATATTAGTGAAAAGGGAAACCTGGTTGTGTTTCAGTGGATCGGGTGTCTTCTCAGTTGACCCAAATCTGGAAATGTCATCTTTGTTTTCCCTGTCTGAAAGAGCCTAGACTAGGGAGTTCTGGTTCCTGCGGAGTTCCCTTGATATGTCGTCCAAAATATCATGATATTGGGACTTAAATCTTGTGAGACTTGGCCTTACATCTCTCTAGATTTGCCCTAGACCACATGACATTTGCAAAAAGGGAAGCCTGGCTGCGTTTCAGGGAAGCGGGTTTTGTTCCAGTAGTCCGAATCTGGAAATGGCCATCTTTGCCTATTTCTCCTGCCCAGACAAGGCTGGGCTAGGGAGTTCCAGCTCCTGCTGAGTTCCCATGATACATTGTTCCAGATCTTGGGAAATTTGGACTTAGATCTAGAGTGATTTGGCCTTAAATATCATGAGATTTGCCCTAGATCATCTGGGATTTCCCAACAGGCAAGCCTGGCTGCTTTTCAGGGGGATAGGTGTGGTCCCAGCCGTCCAGAATCCAGAAGTGGCCATTTTTGATGGTTTCTCCTGCACGAGTGAGGCTATGCTGGGGACTTCCAGCTCCTGTTGAACTCCTGCCCGGTGTCACCCTTGATCTCTTGAGATCTGCACTTAGATCTCACAAGATTTGCTCTCCAAGATCTCGTGAGATTTGGCAGATCTCACAAGATTTGACCTAGATCACGTGAGATTTGACAACAGGTAATCCTGGCAGCATTTGACAAGGGCAGGTGTTCTCCCATGAGTCCCAAATCCGGTAATGGTCATCCTTGTCTGTTTCCCCTGCCTGAAAGAGGTGGGCTAGGGAGTCCTGGCTCCTGAAGAGTTCCCTGGATATGTCGTCTGAGCTCTTGTGAGATTTGGACTTAGATGTTGGGAAACTTTGCCTTGGATTTCACAAAATTCGCAGTACATTACATGAGATTTCTATAAAGGGAAGCCTGACTGCATTTCAGTGGGCTGGATGTCTTTCCTGCCATCCTGAATCCAGAAATTGCCATATTTGCCTGTTTCCCCTACTGAAAAGAGCCTAGGCTAGGGAGTTTCAGCTCCTGCTGAGTTCCCCTGTTGTTTCTCCTGAGACCTCAGGATATCTGGGCTTAGACCTCCTGCAAGTTGGTCTTAGATAACGGGAGATTTGCTGTCCAAGATCTCACAACATTTGGATTTAGATCTATTGAAATTTGCCCTAGATCACATAAGATTTGCCATATATCATACAAGATTTGTATAAAGGGATGCCTGTTTTTCACAGGGATGGATATTGTCCCAACCATCTTGAATCTAGAAGTGGCCATCCTTGCCTGTTGCCCCTGCCAGAAAGGGGTTGGCTAGGGAGTTTTGACTCCTACCAAGTACTGCTAGATGTCGCCTGAGATATCTCGAGATTTGGACTTAGATCTTAAGAGACTGTGCCTTATATCTCACGAGATTTGCCATTCAATATACTAGATTTGTGAAAACGGAAGCCTGGCTGCTTTTCAAGGGGGCAGGTGTTGTTCCAGATGTCCCAAATAGGGAAATGGCCATCTTTCCCAGATGGGATGAGTCTGGGCTAGGAATCCCATCTCCTGCAGAGTTCCCTCAATATGTCGTCTGTAATCTCTTGAGATTTGGATTTATATCTCTCCAGATTTGGCATTAGATCTGGTGAGATTTGCCCAACGTCATGGGAGACTTGCAAAAAAGAAGCCTGGCTGCACTTTAGGGGGCATGGTTTATTCCCAGTCATCCCCAATCCAGAAAGGAGCATCTTTTCCTGTTTCCTCTGCCCCAACAAGGCTAGGCTAGGGAATTCCAGCTCCTGCCAAATTCCCCTGAGATGTTACCCAAGATCTTTTGAGTTCTGAATTTAGATCTCATAGATACTGCCTTATATCTGGCAAGATTTGCCATACATTACATGAGATTTGAAAAAAGGGAAGCTTGGCTCCATTTCAGGGGGGTGGGTGTTGTCACAGCCACCCAAAATCTGGAAATGGCCATCTTTGCCTGTTTCTCCTGCTCAAACGAAGCTGGGCTAGGGGGTTCCAGCTCCTTCCTATTCCCCATGATATGTTGCCTGAGATATTGCAGTATTTGGTCTTACATCTCTCCAGATCTGCCCTAGATCACATGAGATTTGTTAAAAGGGAAGCATGGTTGTATTTTAGGGGTGCAGGTGTTGTCCCAGTCATCCTGAGTCCAGAAACAGTCATCTTTGCCACTTTCCCCAAAAAGCTGAGCTTGGGAGTTTGTCTTCTGCTGTTTCTGCCCTATGTCGCCTGAGATTCCTGGTATTTGGAGTTAGATCTCATGAGATTTGCACTGGGTCACAGGAGATTTACAAAAAAGGAAGCCAGGTACTTTTCGGGGGGGGGGCAGTGTGGTCCCAGTAGCCCCAATATGTAAATGGGCATCCCTGCCTATTTCCCATGCCCAAATGAAAGTCGGCTAGGGAGTTCCGGCTCATGTTTAGTCCCATCAGATGTCACCCAGGTTCTTGTGAGATTTTGCCTTAGATCTTGCAAGATTGGTCTTTAAATCAGATGAGATTTTCCAAAAGGTAAACCAGGCTGCTTTGAAGGGGGGGCAGGTGTTGTTCCAGCAGTCCCAAATCTGAACATGGCTGTCTTTGCCTGTTTCTCTTGCTGGAAAGAACCTGGGGTTGGGACTTCCAGCTCCTTCCCTGTGTCTGTGATATGTCACTCAAGATCTAGCAAGATTTGGACATAAGACTCATGAGATTTGCTGTAGGTCATGCGAGAGTTCCCAACAGGGGAGTTGGGATACTTTTCAGGGTGGAAGGTGTGGTCCCAGCCCTCCTGAATCTGGAAATGGAAATCCTTGACTGTTTCCCTTGCTCCAAGTAGGCTGGACAAGGGTGTTCTGGCTCTTGCCCATTTCCCACCATATTTCATATGAGAACTGGTGAGATTTGGACTTAGATTTCTTGACATATGGCATCAGATCTCATGAGATTTGCCAACAGGAAAGCCTGCCTGCTTTTCAGGGGGGCAGATGTGATACCAGGATTCCTGCATCTGGAAATGTGTATCCTTGCCTGTTTACAATACTTGAAAGAGGATGGGCTAGGAAGTTCTGGCTCCTACCTAGGTCCTGCAATATGTCTCCCAAGATCTCGGGAGAACTGGACTTAGAACTTGTGAGACTTACAAACAGGGAAGTGTTTGAGTTCAGGAGCCCACTGATGCTGTGGGCCAGGCATAAGTTTGGGCGCAGGACCCATGACCCACATCTGCAGCTCCGTCCCAGTTGAGTAAATATCCTGGTGAACTTCTGAATTCCTGGCTGAATAATTCTGTGCTGGTCATGGGCCCCAAATCCATTCTTTCTTCAGACCTGGGAGGTGGACCCCCTTAAAACAAAAGCCATGACTAGGGTTAGGGTTAGGTCCTGGAGGTGGCCGGGGCCAAATGCCAACAGTGCAGTGATCTCCCCAGAGGGTGGAGTTGAGGGTGCATGTTAGGATACAAGTCATGCTTAGGGTTTGGGTTCAGGTGCTTGCTGACTACCAACAATCACTCATCACTGCTAATGAGTACACAGGGCAGAGACATCCTTTGGCCAAGGGATGTGGCCACATGGGCAGCCTCAGCTCAGCAATGTAGGGAGTCTTGATGGAGGGTCCACATCCTCTGGGAAACACACACAGCCTGTAGACATGAGGCCGATGGGAGCTCAGAAATGCCCAAGTAATGGGGCTGCAGTGTCCCTGCCACGTGGAGATGACACTGAGCTGGCCTTCTCCCCAGGTTCTCCCCGCTCCCTCAGACTCAGACCTCCTCAGAAGCCTGTATTTTTTGGGTTCTTTGAAGTCAGGACTTGATGATGTCCTGGTGGCCACTGTCACAACCTCCTGCCTGCTGTGCTGAGGGACAACCTGTTGGCCATTTGGAGCTCCCTGGGCAGGTGGGCATGTGTGTCCCTGGGGACTCATGGCCTGCAGCCCAGGCAGGAGCTCCTCATACCTCTGAGACTGCCCAGACCACGAGATGGGCTTGACCATGACACCAACACAGCTCTCCAGAAACAAAAATGTGCCTGTTACCAATGGAACAACTATCAACAATGTGTCAAAGCTCTGTGCCCATTGTGAGATCCATGGCAGTTGTACTTATCAGATAGTGTGAAGATTCCAACTTTTCATCCAAAGAGATAATGGAAACTTTTATTCTCTTGATGAGGGTTCTGTGCTTATTTCTGCACCAATCCCAGTAAAACTCAGACACACCCAGGGTTCTACATACAGACACAGACACACACATAGACACAAACACAGATGCAGACACAGACACACACACGCATGCACCCTAAGCACGTGTTGTGTTCATCCCAGGCACATGCCTCCCATAGCGTGAGCAATACTGTGCAGCCCATGCCCTGTTGGGAGCACCCAGGATCTTCAGGAACTGTCCCTGTGGGCCATAGCATCACTGATGTGCTCCCTGTGACCACTTCCTGGAGGGGCGGAGGGGGCTGGCCCTGGTTGGGGGGTGAGTCACCATGTGGATGCTGGGAACAGGACAGACACTGACCTGACCCAGGGGTGGGTGCTGGGGACTCCAGAGCCTGAGGCCCCACTGGAATAGGAAATCTGGTTGAAACAGAGCCCTAGAGATATGTGAGGAGCGTGCTGTGAGAAAGACGATGTTTTCAGTCTCCAGAATTGTTTCTGGTGTTGTCCATATGACCTGTCATAAATTGTAACCCACACAAAATTATGCAAACAGTGTGCAAAATTATGATGCAACATTTAGTTATGTATGTCCTGGGGGAACCACACACATAGGGAGAGATTAGCATTTACATAAGGGGGCTTTGCTTCTCTACCATCCTATTCTGGGAGACTGATCCAGGCAAACAGCTTTATTATTCATTATGAGAACTTCCTGAAAGACCCATTGGCTCTTCAGTGGAAAACATCCAGACAGTTTGGATGCTCGGATTCTGAGTCCTTTAGCTTGATGTTCCCGGGATCCCTGCCTGTCACCCAGTCCTAACTGAAGCCACCTTAACCTGAACATCTGATTCTCAGTGGATTCCAACCTCACCACCCCTCAGAGGCACCTATGAAGCTCTGTAGCCTGCAGGATGTTTGGCTCTCCTCACCTGCGGGTGCTGGTGGGATATCCAGGCATCTGGCCCCTGATGCTCGCATGCATTTCAGGGGTGACTGGGCTTATTTCTCTACAAGTTTCTAATTTTATAGTAGATCAATATTACTTTTTAAATCATAAAACCACATGGATAAACATTACCAATCACCAAAATGTCCCTAATGAAAATAAATCAAACCACAAAGGCTGAGTTCCAGGAGCCATCAGAGAACAGAGATGCAACCTTCCACCTGCAGATGCACTGTCTCTGAGTTTGACTTCCAGTGCACCATGTCCTGTGTCACCCCCATGGCTCTAGTGCTCCCTCCCACACCCCTGGATCTACCACAGTGTTGTTGAGCCCTGAGTCTTGTGGTCCTTCCCTCCTGTCCCCCTGCCCCTAGCAAGCTCCTCCCCTGCAGAGCTCATGCATAATTTCAAACACTGTTTTGCCTTCCCTGTCAACTACACAGGCTCTGCAACCCTCCCAAGCTTGCATCAGACATCCCGCTTTCATGTCTAGGTTAAAATGTATGCACAGGTGGATGAAATTGCCACCTTATGGATTGGGGACACATTCATGGTTTTCTCCACCGTGTGTTGTCATCAAGGGAGAGTCATCCACACCTGTGGACATGGCACACTCTCTCCCTTGTTGTCTAAACCACTCTCCTTGAGGAGCGCACCCTGTTTCTTTACACTTCTCTTGGCTGATGACCTTGCCTTTAACTCCCAGTGGCAAATTTGTGCTGTGAAGATTGACTTTCTGCTCCCATATGGACCACCCAGTCTACCTCTGCATATTCCTGTCTGCCTCACTGGGGGCTGGCTGCCACCCCACACTCTGGGCATCTTGTCAAATCCAAGCTCTGAGTTGTCAGGCAGAGGGTGGGCATCCAGACTCCATGGTCCAACAAGTTCCTAGGTAAGGGGGATGCTGCTGGTGGTTCTGAGACCTCACCTGTAAAGCAAGAACACCTTGCTTGTGAACACCTACTTGCTTCCTTAGCATTCATTAACCACCCCCTACTTCCACCAGTGATTATGGGAGAGATGAGTCCATCCTCCTCTAGAAGTAGATCTTGCTTCTTGGGAGATGGATTGGTCAGCGTTCTATCTCATCCTGATGGCCACACTGACTGTTCACAGGTCAACATGGAACTTCTACAGCACAATCCTGGCCCTGAAAATGTCATAGTGAACTTCTGAGTTCTTCGCTGAATAATTCTGTGCAGGTCATGGGCCCCAAATCCATTGTTTCCTCAGATCTAGGAGGTGGAACCCCCTTGGGGCCAGGCAATGGGTAGTGTTAGAGTTAGGTCCTGGGAGGCAGCAAGAGCAGAACCACCACCAGTTCAATGATCTCCCCAGAGGCTTGAGTTGAGGGCGTGAGTTAGGGTGTGGGATAAACTTAGGGTTTGGGATCAGGGGATGGCTGATGGTATGTTCCAGGCTTAGGTTTTGGTGCAGGATCCCATTCTGCAGCTCCATTCTGACCCTGCAAATGTCATGGCAAACTCCTGGGTTTCTTGCTGAATAATGCTGGGCCAGTCGCCAACCCTAAATCCATTCTTTTCTCAGACGTAGGAGATGGACCCCCTTAGGGCCAGAGCCCTGTTAGTGTTAGGTCCCAGGAGGTGTCAGGGGTTCAACCACCAGCACTACAGTGATCTCCCTGGATGGTTGTGTTGAGAGCATGTGTTACAGTACAGGTCAGGCTTAGGGTTTGAGTTCAGAGCCTGATGATTGTGTATGCCAGGGTTAGGTTTTGGCTTGATCCACTTCTGCAGCACCATCCTGGTCATGTAAAAGTCATGATGAACTTTTGAGTTCCTCACTAATTCTTCACAGATCATGGTTCCCAAATCTTTTATTTCCTCAGACCTAGGAGGTGGAACCCCCTTCAGGCCAAGCTATGGCTAGGGTTAGGGTAAGGTCCCAGGAGACAACAGGCTAAATGGCCAGCTGTGCTGTGATCTCCCCAGAGGGTTAAGTTGATGGTGTGTATTAGGGTGTGGGTCAGGCTTAGGCTTTGGGTCCAAGGGCCAGCCAATGGTGTGACCAGGCTTAGGTTTTGGCTCAGGATACCTTTGTGCAGCTCCATCCCTGCTGGTGAAAATGTCATGGTGATTTTCTGGATCCCTTGCTAAATAGTCCTGGTCTGGTGATGGGCCACCAATCCATTCTTTACTCAGGCCAAGGAAGTGGGTCCCCTTAGGGAAAGAGCCTTGGCTAGGGGTAGGATTAGGTCCCAGGAGGTGGCAGGGGAAAAACTGACACCAGTTCAGTGATCTCCACAGGGGGCTGAGTTGAGGGCGCATGTTAGAGTGCAGGACAGTCTTAGGGTTTAGGATCTGGAGATGGTTGATGGTGGTAAGGTTTTGGCATAGGATCTCCTTCTGCAGCTCTATTCCAACTCTGGAAATGTCATGATGAATTCCTGGGTTCCTTGCTGAATAATGCTCCACCAGTCATGGGCCCCAACTTTGTTATTTTCCTCAAACCTAGGATGTGGAATCCCGTTGGGGCCAGGCCATGGATAGGGTTAGGGTTAGGTCTCAG
Source organism: Panthera leo (assembly GCF_018350215.1). Classification (NCBI taxonomy): domain Eukaryota; kingdom Metazoa; phylum Chordata; class Mammalia; order Carnivora; family Felidae; genus Panthera; species Panthera leo. The sequence continues at coordinate 60,129,042 of NC_056680.1, read as the reverse complement.
GAGGTGTCAGGGGCCGAACAACCAACCATTCAGCGACCTCTCCAGAGGACTGAATTGATGACAGGTGTTAGGCTATGGGTCAGGCCTAGACTTTAGGCTCAGGGGGCAACCTATTGTTTGGGCCAGCGTCAGGTTTTGGTTCAGGATCCCTATCTACACATCCATAGCAGCCATGGAAATGTCATGGTGTAATTCTGGGTTCATCACTGAATAATTCTGTGCTGATCATGGACCCCTCTATCATTCATTCCTCAGACCTAAAAGATGAGCCCCTTTGAAGCCAGAGACTGGCTAGGATTAGGGTTACATCGAGGGGTGTGGCAGTGGCCAAATCACTAGAAGTGCAGTGATCTGCCTGGAGGGCTGAGTGGAGTACGGATGTTAGGGTGCATGTCAGGCTTAGAACATGGGCTCAGGGGCCTTCTAAAGAAGTGGGTCAGGGTTAAGTTTTGACTCAGTATCCCCATCTGTAGCTCCATCCCAGCCATAGAAATGTTATGGTCTTATTCTGGGTTCCTACCTTTATAATTCTGTGCTAGTCATGTGCTCCAAATTCATTCTTTCCTCACATCTATTAGGTGGGCCCCTTAGGGCTGAGCCTGGGTGTTGTGTATCCCTTGAAGGGGCTGGTGCAGGTGGCTTTCCCATCCAGGGTAGCCCATGGGACCTCACCTTAGATGAGAAGCTTTTCTGGCACTGGTTTCTCCCAAGGCCATTCTTCATAAAGGAAGTAAGAGCTTAGAATGCCCTCTCGGTTCACGTGTGTGCAGGTCTAGAGCCTCCCAGGAGCTGGGAGCCAAGCTTTGCTGTGTCTCTCTGCAACCTCTTTTCTTTGGAGGACTTCTTGTTTTTGAAGTTTACTGCATCAGGTTCCTTCTCCTGGTTTAGCCTCTGTGGGCCAGCTTGTTTCCCTGTTTAACATCTTTGGTTCATTTCATTAACTTATTAGTAGTGGGAAATCCAGGGTTCCTAAGCCATCTTCTTCCCCTACCCCACTGGCAGGCAGTTTCCCAGGAGCCCCGTGAAGGCTAATCTTCCCTGACTGAGGGGACTGGGGTCTCCTCGAAGGCCCCTGATTGCTGTTATCCCCAGACTCCTCCCTAAACATCACCACCTGTCCGTTTCATCTCTGAGAATGTTCCTTCATGGTTCCTTCCCTGTTGCCAGATTCCCTGTTGCTAGCCTGGACTCCAGAAACAATGATGCAACCCCCCCTCCCCAATCCTGTTTAAAGAATAGAGAGATTGGTTTCAGGACAAATTATTTACCCAGCTAGCAATATAGAAGGTATTCCATTGTTAATCTGCCTTCTCAAAGGGAGGGATTTTGTTTGTAAACTTCAGACCCAGAAAATTGACTGTTCTGCCAACATGGGATAATTATCTGTCCTCCCTGAAGCAGAATGCTGTTTCTCTGGAGCCCCACCTAGCCATGTGCCTGTGTTGGACACCATGTGTACAGTGAAGCTAGAGGCCTCCAGAGGAGGCCACGAAGAGCCTCGTGCAGACTCACAGGACTAGAGGCAGGGCAGTATGCACTGTGTCCAGAAGGAGCCAGGGGGGCCTTGACCAGAGAAGCCTCCAGGCCTTTCTCCCCTCTGCTGTGGTGCAGGGGGCAGAGCTCGCAGGCTCACTGGGCAGTGCTCTTGCAGAGCATGGGACGAGGGAGGGCATGCAGCATGAGAGAGGTGCTTCAGGAGAAGTTAGTTCTGAAAGCCTCAGTCTCCATCCTGTGCCTTCACAGTGGGAGAATGAACATTCACTCAGCATTGTGCCCACTGGGAAGAGACATCACCATGGAGAACCCCTTCTACTTCTGCACAGGGCACACACTGTCTCTTGATTCTCTGTTTCTCAAGGGTGTCCAGGCCCCCAGAGAATCTCTTAGGACCGCATTGTGGGATCACCTCACTAAGCTCAGAGTCCTCAGGCAGTGCCACCTGCCCTTCCATGCATGCCGTGCTGCCTCTGACGCTTGAGCCCTGCATGCTGCCCACATCTAGGAAGTTTGAGAATTTTTCTAAGACCAGGTTGGGGAGGGGAACAGAACCATCATGCCATTTGGCCTGTGCCCTGGAGACACCTCACCCCCCTGCCTCATCATCTGCATGTTCTGTGGGATGTTGGTGTAGGGGGCATCCTGGCTCAGGGTGACACATCTCAGGACAGTAGAGAGCAGGGTCTGGCTTAGGCTGGGGCCTGACCATGAGTCCAGGCAGTGCAGAATGTTGCCCAAGGGGCTGCATGAACCCCTAAATCTTCTCCCCATGGGGACAGGAGGCATTTATTTGTGCATCCCCTCTGCCCTCAGTGAGTAGTGAGCCCAAGATCAAGATGCCCACAGATAAGGTGTCTGTGAGAGCATGTTTCCTGGCTCCCAGACAGTACCTCTTTGCCATGTCCTCACTTGGGGGAGGGGTGAGTGAGCTTTGTGGGGTCTTTTGTAAGGGCCCCACTCCCATCCATGGAGGATCCATCCTCCTTAACTAAGCACCTCCCACAAGCCCCTCTCCTAACACCATCATCTTGGGTGCTGGGATTCTAACACAAGCTTGGGGGGCACATGGCCTTTCAGACCATAGAGGTATTGCATCTCCAGCCTCACTGCCAGCTGTGTCACAAAGGGGTCTCCACCTTACATAGACACTGCCTTTGGAAGTCCCAGATGAACCTGTCCTCTGTTACCTGCAGTCATGTCTTCAAAGCCACAATCTTCCTTGTAGCCTCTCTGTTGGGGGTCAAACTGCTGCACTGGAATATATTTCAGGTACAGTGTAGGCCAGGTGATCATCTGAACACTGAGGGCTGTGCAGGTATGCTGAGACAATGCATACTTGTCCCCATGCCTGTCTGATGGAGCCAGTGTGTGCCATTTGCCCCAGGCCCTTCCAGGTGTGGGACTCTGATCCCCACAAGCAGGAAAGGCTAATGTGACAGAGTGAGACTGGGCACATTAATGTTTGTACCCCTGGATTCAGGTAATGTGCTCCTCTGTCTCATCCCCTCTGTTTCTCACCGTGCCATTCAAATTTACTTAAAGAGCCTTGTGATTCCAGCATACTAGTTTGGTCGATGAGCCTGTGTGGTCCATGACCTCTGGGATAGCTTGTCCAGCAATGCACCTGGCAGAGACAAAGCTGTGTCTTCACCACCTTGTCCAGCTGCAGCTCCTCCCAGTGCTCCAGAGGTGGAAGGAGACTTCCTGCCTGCCTTCGAGGGACCGTGCAATTATGGAGGCAACTGGCCCTAGCAAACAAACCCTGTGTTCTCCTTTTGTGAGTAGGTCACAAGATCTGGGCTGGCCCAGAAACAACTGTTCTTCAGGGTCATCAACCTCAGGAGATTAAATATCACCTGGTTTGTAGGGCTGTAGCCTCTGTAAGATCAAACATTTTGGGTAACAAGAGTTAGGCATAGCCAGTTGCTCACATATGTGCATGTGACCATGTGACATGTGCGTGGATAACCCAGACATCCAGGAGACCCTAAGTAGCCACATGACATCCAGACAGTCACTGTGATGGCATGACTTTGCATGCAGGTGCAGCCCTCAGGCACCACCTCCTCACTGCTTGCTCTCTTCTCTGCTGTGTTCTAAAAAGTGAAGCTGCAGGATGCCTGGAATATAGACCATGGAAGGTAGGAGGTGGTTGCTCTTGCAGAAGAGGCATGCTGGCAGCAGTGACACAAGCAAGAGATGGGGAATCTGTGAGCAGCAGATTCAAGAACTGAAAAAGCCAGTATATGGGGCAGGGGGTGTCAAAGCTGCATCCTTGGGAACCTAATTGCTTTATGGTTCAATGAGCCATGGCCTGGTCTTGCAGACATGTGTGCCAAAGCCCCAGTTGGACCTGGGATCGCCCAGGCATGTCTACCATGTGCTCGTCAGCCGTAACTCAAGCTTGTATCCTTCTCACCTTCTGAAGATCAAGGGTATCAGTGGTCCTTGCAAAGTACATCCTATGTCTTCACAAGTTTTCAAACATCACAGTTTTCAAAGGGATAACTCTGGGGACCTGGATTCCTGATGCAGTACTTTCTGACCTCAAGATGTCTATTCAGTGGCAACCTGGTGAATTTTGTATATAGGGCCCATGTTTGTTAATTCAGCTGCATCAATGTTCATAAGATCAAATAAGGTCCTTACATAATACATTAGTTGACATCAAATCCAATGAGATACTTCTGAAAATCTCAGTTGACCGAGAAGGCATTTCCAGAAAATGAGTCCTGACTCATGGAGCAGCAACTCAAAGATTCATCTTGTAGTTGAGACCCTCCTGTAAGCTCCCCTCCCATGGCTTGTGTCAGGTCTCCTGCTGCTGCCAAGTGGGGATTAGGCCCAGGGTTGGCCTCCTTTCCATGACATTGTACTCAGCCTGGGCACAAGCAGATGGACATCTGGCATGGAGGCTGGGACTGGGAACTAACAGAATCTGATCCCAGATGTGATTTCTAAGGGGATCCAGTATGCAGAGCCGAGCCACCAGGTACACGGGGCTGGTGTAGAGAGATGTCCATAGTTTTGGAACAACCCCTGGATGCCGTCATCCCACCTCCTCTTGCCACCAGCAGATACTGAGAAATTCTATTACCAGGTGAGTGAGGGGCATCAGCCCAGTGATGTGGAGGGCAGCAGGTTGTTCCCAGAAACCACTGTTTCAGGAAAACGCTTGGAAAAGTCAATCTCAGCATTTATTTCCAAGGTTCCAAGCCACATCTGAGGAAGGAAAGATCGGCAACAATGCAAAGAGAGCCTCTCAGCCCAGTCCTGCTCACCAGTCCTGAGCTCCAGGGGTCCAAGGATTGAGAGGGAAGGACTCATGGGGTTGGGGAAGACAGTCTCCTCAGCATTGACTCCACAGGGGTGTCACTTTCTTGGCTTATTCCCCTCCAGCCTGCAGATATCCAACAGAATATGTGGGCTTTCTGGAAACTTGAGGGCTGTAGTGGGTGGTGGGGGCATTCTAGGCCTGTGTTTTTGAGGAAAGATGCCACATGGTTAAGGCCCCAGTCCTGGGTGCTCTGGGGATGGGCCCGCTGTAGGTGTGTTCAAAGGTCATGACAATGCTCAGGGCTGTGTGGTTAGTGGTGGGCCTGGGGTCAGTGGGCCCCTTGCAATGCCCTTCCTGCACAGAGTGGGGCTTTTCTGTCTCTGTAACCCCAGTGAATGGCTGGGGCCTGTGCCAAGGTAGGCACTTAGGAGGTGTTAAAAATAGAATATTAGAACTAGTCCAGCCCAGTATGCTGCTCCCGCCTACCCACACAGCTCTGGTATCTCCCTTGATGCCTGCTTGGCATGATGTATCTGGAGGACCAGTGCCTGGTCAGAAGCTGTGCCCATCGGTGGTCAACAAGAATTCCTTGAATGACTGATGTGTTAAGGAACCAGTCTAATCCCAGAGTGAAGGGTGAGGAGACAGTTGTTGGGGTGTGTGGGGGGGTCAGAGTGAGTAGGGGAAGGGATTGGATTCGATGGCTGGAATCCCCCAAGACTCTGATACTTGGAGGGGCCCAGAGATGGTGTTCATGGGTAAGGCGTGCACCTTCCCTCCCAGCCCATTTTATCCCTCTATGGCCACCTCTCAGAAGTCTTCATGGGAGGGGCCCCTTGTAGGTAACCTCTGATAGGTCTGATGACCAAAGTGTCACCTAGATCACATACTTTGGCAAAGGGTTCCCAATCAGGATTCTGACCCTAAACCATGAGATGCATGTGCAAACTTGGAACACCCCTCTCCAGGACAGCATTCTCAATCAGGACTGAGAAAAGGAGCCCCTGGCATGGAAGTGGGTGCTTGGTCCTCATGCCCTCAGAACAGGACCTTTCCCATATGCAAGGGAGGGACTTGGTGTGCTGTTGTCTATCACTTCCCCGCTGTCTGGTCTTTGCCTCTCCCCACAGGGGCTCTTGCAGGAAAAGCTTCTTGGGGTCATCCCTTTCAATTTCTCTCTTCCTTCCCTCATTGAGGAAAGTTCTGAAGCACATTCTCTTGTTCCTTTGTTAAACCATTTTTTCAGAGTTGGAAACATCACCAGGAGATAGCTGAGCCCAACATTGTCTTTGCTGTTACTTAATCAGGGGAGCTCAGGAGGAAATCAGAACCACTGCAGGTCCTGCCAATGTCCTCACTGGAATGAATCAGGACACCAGGGTTCATTGACTTCAGGGCAGCCCTGCCCTCCGTACTGGTGCTCCTCCTTCCTCTTAGCTGTTGTGGGTTTTTAGTTAGTTGTTGTGTGGTGTGTAAGATAGGGGTCTGGTGTTATGCTTGGGGCTGTCCAGTTTTCCCAGCACCATTCGTTGAAGAGACTGTCTTTTCACCATTGCATATTATTGGTTCTTTTGTTGTGAATTAATTGACCACATATGTGTGGATTTGCTTCTGGGCTCTCCATTCTGCTCCACTGTTCTTTCTGTCTCTTAGCCCATAGCATACTGTTGGTTACTGTAGCCTTGTAATATAGTTTCAGATCAGGGAATGTGATGCCTCCTGGTTGGTTAACCTTTATACAGATACTTTGGTTGTTCATGGTCCTCTGTGGTTTCATGCAACTTTTAGGATTTTTCTAGTTCTGTGCAAAATGGTACTAGAATGTTGATCAGGAGGGATTACATTGCATCTGTACATCACTTTGGGTAAAATGACAATTCTATAATATTCATTTTTATAATCCAGGAACACATAATATCTTTCCATTTCTTCATCTATGTCTTATCATTTTCATGGTATAGGTTTTTCATGTCTGTGGTAAAGTTTTTTCCTAATTGTTTTCTTAACTTCTTTTGACGGTTCATTATGAGTTTGTCCAATGTAATGATTTTTGCATCTTGATTTTTTATCCTACAATTTCACTGAGTTTGTTTATTTGTTTTAACTTTTGTTTTGTTTTGTTTGGTGGAGTGATGTGGTAGAAGATGGGAACTCAAAATGGCATGTTTCTACCATATCCTAGGTCATTCACAATATCCACAGCATAGTGGCCACTAATATAATTCCACCACTGTGTCCTTTAGTAATATGTTGCATCTTGTGAACTGTGTCCAGGTAGGGTTTGGCCTCTATCATGAAGTTTGATGTGTTCTACACTTTTCTGGTATGTTACTAATATAGTTGTTTTGAGAAGTAATGTAGTTTCTATGAATTTCCAACATATAGAAAGTCTGCCATAGCAGGAGAAATACTCTTTATCTCTATACTCAGCTTCACCAGCTGTCATTTTACACAGTTGCCACTTCTTATGACGTACTTCTTTGTTTTTTACTCAAAACAAGATACCTTCCACAGGAACTGTCATAGAACTCTTAAACAGGGAAACCGTTATGGTTTCTTCATTATAATCTAATCCAGAGGCAACTTCAACTGTCATCACCTGCCCGAACTCTGTGACAATGACTCTTCCTGTTGTGACCCACTTTACTGTTCTTGAGACTTTCACTCACTTCACAACCATGATGGATTTAAAGATCACAGAGGGCTCCAATCTAGGCAGGCTTTTCTGTGTGGCTTCTGTAATTTAGTATGTTTTCAATCTTCATTCATGTTGTGACATGTTTTAGTACTTCAGTCATGACTTTAAAACATAATAGTAACCATTTAAAACATTTTTTAAAAAGTTTTTTAAATGTTTATTTATTTTTGAGAGAGAGAGAGAGAGAGAGAGAGAGAGAGAGAGAGCATGAGTAGTGGAAGGGCGGAGAGAGAGAGAGACAGAATCTGAAGCAGACTCCAGGCTTTGAGCTGTTGGCACAGAGGCCAACACGGGGCTCGGACCCATGAACTGTGAGATCATGACCTGAGCCAAAGTTGGACACTTAACTGACTGAGCTACTCAGGTGCCCCTAAAAGATTTTAAGTCTACAGTTGTATGCCACTAAATATATTCCCATTGTGCACAAATCACCATCTTCCACCTTGAGAATGTTTAAATTTTGACCAAGTGAAAGTCTGTGTGTATTAAACATTAACTCCCCATTCCCCTTTCCCCTCTGCCTGGCAACCATATTTTACTTTTTGTTGGTGAATTTGATCAAATTAATCAAATTATTTTGGATGCCCCAAACAAGTAGAATCTTATAATATTCTTTTCTGTGATTGGATTATTACCCTTGCATAGTGAATTCACGGTTCATCCATATTATGATATGAATCAGTACTTTAGTCCTTTGCATGGCTGGGTAATATTCCATTGTGTATACATCACCCATTCACCCTTTAATGGTCAGCTTAACCTTTTGACTATTGTGCATGATGGGGCTATGAATTTGGGGTAAGAAATACAGAGTGAGTCTCTGCTTTCAAATATTTGGAGTATATACCCTGATGTATATTAATTAATTCTATTTTTAAGATATTGAGGGACTCCCGTTCAGTTTTCCTCAGTAGCTTCACAAGTTTATTTCATTTCTTGATATGTTGGAAGAACATTTCAGTTTATGGATTGACCCCATGTTGTATATTCATTTATCCTTTGTGGCATGTTTGCATGTTTTGTACCGTTTTCCAATTATGAATAGTATTTCTGTGAATATTTATGTTGGCTTTGGTTGTGATTATGGTTCTGGTTCATGGTGTATGCATCATGGTGTATGGTTTATAGATTATGGTTTTAAGATTCTATTGTTTAATGGTGTACGGTTTTGGGTTTATGGCATATGGCTTTGTGGTCACACACCCTTATGATTTAGGTGTTTTCGTGTGAGGAGGTGGGAAGAACAGTGTTACTGGGTTTGAGATGAAATATCTCCTGTGGGTGAGTGGATGAGGGGGTAAGCTGGTGGATACTTGTGTGGGGGGAGAGGGCTTAGGAGGTTCAGTGGGTGGTGTGCAGGGGAGCTAATGGGTTCAGAATTTGGAAGTGATGGTTTAAGGGTGAGTGAGTGAGGGTCTGAGAGGGTAATTGTTTAGGTGGTAAGGGGGTGACAGTATTGGGTGTCGGTTTAGAAGGTTTTGGGGATGAGTGCTTATTAGTTGAGAGATTAGAGGGATCAGGTGGTAATGGTTAGGGAATGAGGGTTTAGGATATGAGGATAGGAGTTAGGGTGAGCCTTGAGTCATTGGAGATAATGGTTAATGTGTTTAGGCTGGGGCGGTGGAAGATACACAGAGAACCCGGTTGTCCAGAGGACTCATTAGGGAGAGCACTGATTAACTGGAGTTTGTGGGTTCCAACCTAGAGGTAGTGTTGGAGACATGAATAAAGTACTGCACCAAAGATGGCCAATGGGACTAAAACAAGCTCTGGTCTCTAGCTTAGAGACCCTTCTTCTGGGTTCTTCTTGCCCTGTTTGCCATGCACGCGAAACCCGTCACAGATATGGAAGCTGACAACTATAAATTATTCTTCCCCCCCCCCCTTCATTTGGGGCTCAGATCTTTGGAGAAAGGGGCTCCTCTGAGCCCGCCTGTGTTAAATAAATCTCCAATCCACGAAGATCTCCGAGTGCCGCTTGGTTTTTCTGCCAGCATTCCAGCCTGGTTCCGTAACATATTTGGTTCCCTGACCGGGAAACCCAACTACTCTGGCCCATTGTTGCCACCGGTTTGGAAGAATGGCGAGGCAGTGACGGAGCAAGGAATCGTAAAGGAGAAAGTGCCCCCTGCCTGAATTTCAGCAGTCTCCTGCTCGGTCGCCTCCGGCCGGCCCTGCTTCACCGTTCTCACCGGATTCAAAGAGACCTGGTAGGTGAGGACCTGGACCCAACATCAGAACCAGTAAAGCTGGAGCCCCAAAGTAGTCAGGCCCACCCAAAAGGGTGGAAGGGGGACCTGATCACTCCCCAGAGACCTTAGTGATCTCACAGGTAGAAAATTTTGCGGGAGGGAATGTAATAGCCTGTGGTGTGTGTGTGTGTGTGTGTGTGTGTGTGTGTGTGTGTGAATGCGCGGCTCAGCCAGGCTTGCCAGTCAAGTTGGAGTTTGTGGCTCCACAGACAGGCACCCTTAAGGTCCCCAAAAGTCTATGGAGTCTGAGTGGGCTCACCTGCATCAGGGTGAAAGGCACACAGTCCAGGGCAGCATCAGATTAGACTCCAATCACAAGTCACAAAGCTGAGTCCGCTATGGCCAAGCCTCACCTAAAGTTTCCTTCGGGAACACAACCAGTGGAGTATCTGATTGGTCCTCTGAACTGAGGGGATACCCTCCCTTTGTCTGTCTCCACGACACCAAACAAGAGAAAGGAATTAATAATGGGGTCAAAACAGAGTAAGCCTATGATTTTAGAGGTCATGCTCAAAAATTTTAAAAAGGGTTTTTCAGGCGATTACAGGGTGAAAATGACACCCGGGAAGTTAAGGACCTTTTGTAAACTAGAATGGCCCATATTCAATGTAGGATGTCCCCTGGAAGGGACATAAGATGCTCAAGTAGTGCAGCGGGTTTGGCTGATAGTCACTGGGAACCCAAGTCACCCTGATCAATTTCCACATATCGACTCCTGGCTTGAAGTTGCCCCAAATCCTCTGCCTTGGGTGTGATTCATAGCGAGCAGAGATAGGCAAAGGTTTTAGCTGCCTTACCCAGAGACTCACCCAGGGAACCAAAGAAGCAACCTATAGCTCCCCTAGTGTTTGCAGGAGACCCGGAGGAAGATCCCATATTTCTGCCACCTTATGACTCACCAGCCTCCCTCCCCCCTGCCCCTGTGCTTGAAACTCCTCTGTTTCTCCTCCAGCCCCGGATGTGCTGCCCATCTTTCCTTCCCTCTCGGACCCAGAAAACCCTCCCTCACAAGGACCAGTAGCCAGATTGCTCCCTCAGCCAGGCACAGATGCTTTCCAGATGCCCGTCCACATCCGCAGGTACCAAGAGTCTCTTCTCTGGTGGATCAGAGCAGAGGGAGAGAAGCCCATGAATATGCCCAGCAGCAAGAGGATTACCCCAGGGATTATTATGATAGGCTATGCAAGGCTTACACCCTGTTTGCTCCAGAGGCACAAGAGAGCCACGACAAAAGGACAGGGAAGGTCTAGCCACCAAAAGGTGGGAGGCCCAGAACCTCCTTAGCAAGGGGTCAATGAGCCTACTGCAAGGAGAAAGAACATTAAAAGAATAAATGTCCCAACCAGGGAAAGTCCCAGAAACCCAGCCGATATCAGGAGGAACCTCAAGAAGGGGACCTTATTGGTTTGGCAGAGATAGAATCAGACTGAAGGGGACACTGACTCTCCCTCTGCTTAATAGATGTGAGGGATTCTACCTCATTTCCCAGGTTAACAGCTATAATTGGAGCCAAGTGTGGTTAGTCTACCTCAGGATGGGGACTTTAAGGAATTTCCCAAGCAGTTGCTGAAACTCCATTTGTTTAGGGGAAATTCCCAGTCTTCTCTGGCCTGATGTGGACTCCGTATTTCCACTTTGGTGGAGAAAAAAACATGGCATCTGCTCCTCTGTTTGAGTTAAGGTTTTGAATTAGGTTTTCCTTCTCTGCCTTCTACTGGCACCTTGCCTCTTCTGCCCTCCCCTCCCCCTGCTGTTTCTGCATCAACTTGGGTGTGGTCTACATAACTGGTTCCTACACCCTCCTCAGTGCCTCAGGCACCATTGGCTCCTCCTCCCATCCTCAAGGTTAAGGAGTAAAGTGCGCCTTCTTGGGCATCTAGGTCTTTTCCAAATAGAATGAATTGCTACAGCTTTGATTACTGAACATAGGTTTGTGTTTTTAACTTCTTATTGCCGAGAAATTAAGGCTATTTGGACCTATTGGAAAACATGCTTTGTACTTAATTGGTTGATGAATTAGCCATTAAAAAAAAATTCTGGTATAAACACCTCTCAGTTGGTTACTAAGTCCTCAATTGGAAACTAAGGTTTCCTAAGAGTTAAAATTCTGCTAAGTGTACTTAAGACTGATGGAAATAAGGAAAGCAACCCTGTATGTAGGAAAGTAGGAGGTATGTAAGAAAGATATAAGGAATGGAAATACATTTTTGTTGAGGGTAGAAGAAGGTAATTTTGTCCTAAATGAGACTGGTTATTTGGAGAGAAATGGCTTTGGGACAAAGTTTGAAGGCAAAGCAAAGTTGTAGAAGGTTCATGAAGGGAAATCCCAAGGAATTTTATGTGTGCTCAGGATGGACTAAGGCTGAGATGAATGGAATTTTAAAAGTACACTGGTAGGGGCGCCTGGGTGGCTCAGTCGGTTAAGCGGCCGACTTCGGCTCAGGTCACGATCTCGCGGTCTGAGAGTTCGAGCCCCGCGTCGGGCTCTGTGCTGACTGCTCAGAGCCTGGAGCCTGTTTCAGATTCTGTGTCTCCCTCTCTCTCTGACCCTCCCCTGTTCATGCTCTGTCTCTCTCTGTCTCAAAAATAAATAAACGTTAAAAAAAAATTAAAAAAAAAGTACACTGGTATAAGGTTGAAATTCTGCTTTTCTCTCTGCTCAAATGACAGTTTTCTTGGACTGCTGATCTGTTCTTGATAAGACAATGCAAACAAAGGTTTGTCTGCTGGGAAAACCAAAGTTTTAGGTTTCATCTTTATCAGGTTTTTGATTACTTAGTTAAAACTTCTCAATGGTAAAGGAGCTAGGTTTTGGGAAGAACTATATAATGCTATACATTCACCTTTTGGATCTTTTATTGCCACCTTGGTTGAATAAATAAAGTTTTAAGATTTGTAATGATCTGTAAACCTATTTAGGCTGTACTTATAACTACCTAAGGTTTTAACAAACTTCTCAGGATTTAAATGGTAAATGAAGGCTTTTTGACAAATTAGGCCCTTTTATTTGGGATGCTAAGTTACTTGGAAAAGCACTGTTGCACAATGGTAAACCTTAGGTTGTATTGCACAGGTAAATGTTGTAACTGCCCCAATATATATGCAATTCCTAAAGTTATAATGTTTTGGTATACAGTCATCACTTAATATTCTGATTACTTGAAGTGTTATGTGTCACAGAAATAACAGAATTTCTTTGTCAATTGCATCATAATGAACTCTCACCAGATCTTTAACAATGTCTATTTCTGAGATTTTGTCATTTATAATTGTTCTTATTCTCTCACAAAACGTGTTTCTTCTTTAAGGAGATTTATAAAAAGGACTTTGGGGACAAATATAGGTATTTGACATCTTTGAGATTAATATTAAAATGGGTAAGAATTTCCAGAACTAAAAAGCTGCATTCAGATTGAACAAGAATTAGAAACATGGGATTAAATGAATTGAGGAAGATTATAGTTTTGTGATTCTTGTTGAAAATATTGCTGGTTCTCTAATGTTTGCTCTTTCAGATTAAGGAAACCTTCTCTCAAGGTATCTATGATATACAGAAATGTCATAAAGTATTCATTTGTAAACTGAAGCATTTATCTTTTCTCTCTGCATAACTCCCCTGAAATTCAAAAACTCTCAATGAGTATTTTTTCTTTCATGGCAATTACAGTTGTTTGCATAAGTTCAGTAAGAATCTGTTCATCTTGTAACAGGTCACCATTGGAAATACTGGTTATTTTACCAAGGCTTTGACTGGAATGTCATATTTGAGAGTAACATTCATAGGCTCAGATATGACCAGACAGCTTTAAGGAACTAAGGTTGTGAAACATGGAGCCATAAAACCCCTTGGAAATGTTGGCCTGATACCTTGCTTACAGAGTTCTCAGCAGCCTCACCAGGTGAATAAAGAAGGTCACTTTCTGGCAGGTGCAGGAACCTCAGGATATCTTGGGGACCTTGTGAAGAGGAATTCGCTCAATTCTACAGGTATTGAAGGCCTGTCTGATAGCAAGTATTTGGCTTGGCTTCTAGCCTGAAGAGGCTACTAAAAGTTCAATGCGGTTCCAGCAAAGCAAACTTTAAAAGATCCTCATGATCAATTGCTATTCTTGCTGAGCTTATGTAAATAATTACATAAGCTTTGTTTGTTAAGCAGGTTTGTTAAGACTGGACTTTTCTACAAATGCATTGGTCTCAATTTGGCTATCTCTGGAAAAGGGGGGGGGGCGTTTAGAGAGAAGAACTATGTTTCAACAATACACCGTTATGGATGTTAAATTCTAGTTCTGATTGTCTTTAAAATTTTTTTTAATGTTTATTTATTTTTGAGACAGAGAGAGACAGAACATGAACGGGGGAGGGTCAGAGAGAGGGAGACACAGAATCTGAAACAGGCTCCAGGCTCTGAGCTGTCAGCACAGAGCCTGATGCGGAGCTCGAACTCACGGACCGCGAGATCATGACATGAGCCGAAGTCGGCCGCTTAACCAACTGAGCCACCCAGGCGCCCCTGATTGTCTTTAAATGTTTGTTGTTTGCCTACACTAGACAACTTGAGGTAAACTTCTGAAAAATTGTCACAGTATTTCATGTATAGACAATCTTCTGTGCTTGTTATTCTGTGGGGATAATAATAAGACCCCATGGGCATATGATTATTTAAACAACTGGAAAACAGGATGGATCTCTAAATATGCAAACCATATCTTCCCTAAACCTGATCTGACAGTTACCAGAAACCCGCCCCTTTCGAATACTTGCAGGTGGACTTTACAGACATACAACCAAATAGAGGACTCAGTTTCAGGTATCACCCCATGGGTCCATCACTCTAGAGTTAAGGCCAACTCAGAGGAATCCTCAACCTGGTGAAGTGATCCAGATCTGGTCAACCCGTTTAAACTGACCCTCAAAAAGACACTGTCCCCTGAGATCTCCAGCCCTGCTCCAGCCACACCCCAGAAGCTGGCTGGCTTGTGCACAGCAGAAGCTTGAGGAACCAACGTGTGGACCAAGCCCAGTGGTTCAGATGCAACTGTGCCATCCCTTGCCCCTTACCAGTGTCATAGACCTGATCTTGCTTCTTGCTGTTGGGCTAATAGAGGCTGCACCAACAAGCTGGACATGGAACGGATGGCAGACTCCCTGGGAGCCTGACAAAGCCAAATAAACTCCCTGGCAGCAGTGTCCCTTCAAAATAGGAGAGCCCTAGTCCTCCTCACTTCAGAAAAAGGAGGGACTTGTATCTTTCTTGGGGAGGAATGTGGCTATTTTGTAAACCAATCAGGAATAGTCAGGACTAAGGTTAAGGAACTCAAGGAAAGAATTCAATGTAGACAACAGGAAAACATTAGTCAGTGGAGAGGATGGCATCTCACAGACTGGGCATCCTGGCTCCCTTCGCTGGCAGGGCCCCTCCTTTCCATAATTTTACTTGTGACCATTGGCCCCTGTATATTAAATACCCTGGTACATTTTATTGAAAACACTGCTGCTTGCCAAACTGCAGCATGCACCTTAGCCCTCCGAGGGTACCAACCCCTAGAGCTAAAAAGTGATGCCTAATAAAAGATTTTTAAAAAGGCATCAAAGAAGGGAATGTTGGGAAAATGAATAAAGTTTTACACCATAAGATGGCCAACAGGACTAAAAGAAGCTCTGGTCTGTAGCTTAGAGACCCCTCTTCTGGGTTCTTCTTGCCCTGTTTGCCATGCACGTGAAACACTGCCACAGATATGGAAGCTGACAACTATAAATTACCCTTCTTCCCCTCCATTCGGGGCTCAGATCTTTGGAGAAAGGGTGGCCTCTGAGCCCGCCGGTGTTAAATCTCCGATTAACCAAGACACAGGAAAAGACAACAAAATAAGGTTCATGTTATGGGAAAGAGAAGCATATATATATATATATATATATATATATATATATATATATATATATATATAAAACCTTTGGTAATTTTCCTTCAGTCCATTACTGTCATTGTAAGAGAGATTCGAGGCATTCCACTGGTTCACAGGAATAAGAAGACGTGTCAGCTTGCATACTAGATTCCTGTGAAGAAGGTTCAGGTTTAACTCTTGATATGTGAATCCATTAAGAATGGCCTTCTAATTTTACTATAGTGGAAGTGCATAATACAATCCGGTAAGGGGACCTTCGATTTTGGAGTTAAAACCCCTACTGTATTAGACTTCCAATCCTTTAAATACATCATGTCTCCTGGGTTTATATGGGGTGGATTTCTAGTAACTGTAAGATCAGGTTCAGGAAGGCTATGACTTGCATATTCATTTAGAGATGTATCAGTTAACCTGGCCTCAAGTGAATAATTAAATAAAGCACTATAGTCTGTCTATTGATAGGGCTACAGTGAGAAAAGACTTTCCATATGCAATTATTGGAGGAGTCCATCCCATTTTTAGTTGTTTAAGCAGTCATATGCCCATGGGATCCTGTTACTATCTGTACAGAATAACAAGCAAGAAAATTGTCCATACCTGTGCTATTGTGACAATTTTTTTCAAGTTTATCTCAAGCTGTCCAGCTTAAGCAAACAATATTTGTAGACTATCAGAACTAGAATTTTACATCCATGAAGGTGCATTATTGAAACATAGTTTTTCTCTTTAAAAAGCCTTCATTTCCAGAGGAAGCCAAATCAAGACTAATTCATTTGTAAAACAAGTCCAGTTTTCACAACCTTGGCCTAATTATTTACATAAGCTCAGCAAGAATAGCGATTGATCATACAGATCTTTGAAAATTTGCTTTGCTGGAACCTTTCATAAGGAACCTCTAGATTGAAATTCTAGTAGCCTCTCTAGGTCAAAAGCCATGTCAAGTACTTGCCGTCAGACCTGCCTGCAAAACCTGAAGATGTGGGCAGATTCCTCTTCGTGAGGTCCCCACGGTATCCTGAGGTTCCTTTACCTGCCAGGAAGTGACTTCTTTACTCACCTGGCAAGGCTGCTGGGAACTCTGTAAGCAAGGTATCAGGCCATTTCCAAGGGGCTTTATTGGTGTCATGCTTCATAGTCAATATTAGTTTCTTAAAGATGTTACCATTCTGACAGGGTACTAACTTCCAACTATAAGGCAGGCTTTCTCCTCCCCATAGAGTAGCCACGTTTGAGGAAATGGCAGCCTAAGCAATTGACATGAAAGTGTTCCAATAAGACCATACTTCTCAAAAGGCCCTGAAATGAGGGTAAAGGAAGGAAAGAGTACTCATCAAGTTTGCACCAGCCCAGAATCCAGATGAAAAGACTCATCGCCCCACATGATGGGCACCATATAAATGATGAAGTTTTTGGGGGTGATAGTGGGGTTCGTGGGGTTCGGAATCCATGCCAAGAAAGAATTCTTGAAGACGTCTTTGGCGCAAAAAGGTGATTTTATTAAAGCACAGGGACAGGTCCTGTGGGCAGGAAGAGCTGCCCCTTGTGTTTGCATTTTAAATTTCTCTACAGTTTCCAGTGAATTTTGGTGTAGGTGGTAAAGTTTGTGTGTACATTTCATTTCATATGGTTTACAATTAATTGTTCCTTAACCATCTTTGGCAAAGTTGGGGGATAGTGGGCTCCACTTCAGTTTCAATTTCTTTTCTTTTTATTATTTTTTTAAATATGAAATTTATTGTCAAATTGGTTTCCATATAACACCCAGTGCTCATCCCAACAGGTGCCCTCCTCAATACCCATCTCCCACCCCCCATAAACCCTCAGTTTGTTCTCAGTTTTTAGGAGTCTCTTATGTTTTGGCTCCCTCCCTCTCTAACCATTTTTTTTCCTCCCCCTCCCCCCGGTCTTCTGTTGAGTTTCTCAGGATGCACATAGGAGTGAAAACATATGGAATCTGTCCTTCTTTGTATGACTTATTTCACTTAGCATAACACTCTCCAGTTCCATCCACGTTGCTACAAATGGCCATATTTCATTCTTTCTCATTGCCACGTAGTATTCCATTGTGTATATAAACCACAATTTCTTTATCCATTCATCAGTTGATGGACATTTAGGCTCTTTCCATAATTTGGCTATTGTTGAGAGTGCTGCTATAAACACTGGGGTACAAGTGCCCCTATGCATCAGCACTCCTGTATCCCTTGGGTAAATTCCTAGCAGTGCTATTGCTGGGTCATAGGGTAGATCTATTGTTAATTTTTTGAGGAACCTCCACACTGTTTTCCAGAGCGGCTGCACCAGTTTGCATTCCCACCAACAGCGCAAGAGGGTTCCCGTTTCTCCACATCCTCGTCAGCATCTATAGTCTCCTGATTTGTTCATTTTAGCCACTCTGACTGGCATGAGGTGGTATCTGAGTGTGGTTTTGATTTGTATTTCCCTGATGAGGAGCGACATTGAGCATCTTTTCATGTTCCTGTTGGCCATCCGGATGTCTTCTTCAGAGAAGCGTCTATTCATGTTTTCTGACCATTTCTTCACTGGGTTATTTGTTTTTTGGGTGTGGAGTTTGGTGAGCTCTTTATAGATTTTGGATACTAGCCCTTTGTCCCATATGTCATTTGCAAATATCTTTTCCCATTCCATTGGTTTCCTTTTAGTTTTGTTGGTTGTTTCCTTTGCTGTGCAGAAGCTTTTTATCTTCATGAGGTCCCAATAGTTCATTTTTGCTTTTAATTCCCTTGCCCTTGGGGATGTGTCAAGTAAGAAATTGCTGCGGCTGAGGTCAGAGAGGTTTTTTCCTGCTTTCTCCTCTAGGATTTTGATGGTTTCCTGTCTCACATTCAGGTCCTTTATCCATTTTGAGTTTGTTTTTGTGAATGGTGTAAGAAAGTGGTCGAGTTTCATCCTTCTGCATGTTGCTGTCCAGTTCTCCCAGCACCATTTGTTAAAGAGACTGTCTTTTTTCCATTGGATATTCTTTCCTGCTTTGTCAAAGATTAGTTGGACATACGTTTGTGGGTCTAATTCTGGGGTTTCTATTCTATTCCATTAGTCTATGTGTCTGTGTTTGTGAGAATACCATGTTGTCCTGATGATTACAGCTTTGTAGTAGAGGCTAAAGTCTGGGATTGTGATGCCTCCCACTTTGGTCTTCTTCAAAATTACTTTGGCTATTCGGGGCCTTTGGTGGTTCCATACAAATTTTAGGATTGCTTGTTCTAGCTTCGAGAAGAATGCTGGTGCAATTTTGATTGGGATTGCATTGAATGTGTAGATAGCTTTGGGTAGTATTGACATTTTCACAATATTTATTCTTCCAATCCATGAGCAGCGAATGTCTTTCCATTTCTTTATATCTTCTTCAATTTCCTTCATAAGCTTTCTTTAGTTTTCAGCATACAGATCTTTTACATCTTTGGTTAGATTTATTCCTAGGTATTTTATGCTTCTTGGTGCAATTGTGAATGGGATCAGTTTCTTTATTTGTCTTTCTGTTGCTTCATTGTTAGTGTATAAGAATGCAACTGATTCTGTACATTGATTTTGTATCCTGAGACTTTGCTGAATTCATGCATCAGTTCTAGCAGACTTTTGGTGGAGTCTATCGGATTTTCCATGTATACTATCATGTCATCTGCAAAAAGCGAAAGCTTGACTTCATCTTTGCCAATTTTGATGCCTTTGATTTCCTTTTGTTGTCTGATTGCTGATGCTAGAACTTCCAGCACTATGTTAAACAACAGCAGTGAGAGTGGACATCCCTGTCGTGTTCCTGATCTCAGGGGGAAAGCTCTCCATTGTTCCCCATTGAGGATGATATTAGCTGTGGGCTTTTCATAAATGGCTTTTATGATGTTTAAGTATGTTCCTTCTATCCCAGCTTTCTTGAAGGGTTTTATTAAGAAAGGATGCTGAATTTTGTCAAATGCTTTTTCTGCATCGATTGACAGGATAATATGGTTCCTATCTTTTCTTTTATTAATGTGATGTATCACATTGATTGATTTGCAAATGTTGAACCAGCCCTGCAGCCCAGGAATGAATCCCACTTGGTCATGGTGAGTAATTCTTTTTATATGTTGTTGAATTCGATTTGCTAGTATCTTACTGAAAATTTTTGCATCCATACTCATCAGGAATATTGGCCTGTAGTTCTCTTTTTTTACTGGGTCTCTGTCTGGTTTAGGAATCAAAGTAATGCTGGCTTCATAGAATGAGTCTGGAAGTTTTCCTTCCCTTTCTATTTTTTTGCAACAGCTTGAGAAGGATAGGTATTATCTCTGCTTTAAACGTCTGGTAGAATTCCCCAGGGAAGCCATCTTGTCCTGGACTCTTATTTTTTGGGAGATTTTTGATAACTGATTCAATTTCTTTGCTGGTTATGGGTCTGTTCAAGTTTTCTATTTCTTCCTGTTTGAGTGTTGGAAGTGTGTAGGTGCTTAGGAATTTGTCCATTTCTTCCAGGTTGTCCAGTTTTTTGGCATATAATTTTTCATAGTATTCCCTGATAATTGCTTGTATTTCTGAGGGATTGGTTGTAATATTTCCATTTTCATTCATGATTTTATCTATTTGGGTCACCTCCCTTTTCGTTTTGAGAAGCCTGGCTAGAGGTTTACCAATTTTGTTTATTTTTTCAAAAAACCAACCCTTGGTTTCATTGGTCTGCTCTACAGTTTTATTTAGAATCTATATTGTTTATTTCTGCTCTGATCTTCATTATTTCTCTTCTTCTGGTGGGTTTGGGGTTTCTTTGCTGTTCTGCTTCTATTTCCTTTAGGTGTGCTGTTAGATTTTGTATTTGGGCTTTTTCTTGTTTCTTGAAATAAGACTGGATTGCAATGTATTTTCCTCTCAGGACTGCCTTTGCTGCATCCCAAAGTGTTTGGATTGTTGTATTTTCATTTTCATTTGTTTCCATATATTTTTAAATTTCTTCTCTAGTTGCCTGGTTGACCCATTCATTCTTTATCGGGGTGCTGTATAACCTCCATGCTTTTGGGGGTTTTCCAGGCTTTTTCCTGTGGTTGATTTATAAGGTTCATAGCATTGTGGTCTGAAAGTGTGCTTGGTATGATCTCAATTCTTTTATACTTATGAAGGGCTGTTTTGTGACCCAGTATGTGATCTATCTTGGAGAATGTTCCCTGTGCACTCGAGAAGAAAGTATATTCTGTTGCTTTGGGATGCAGAGTTCTAAATGTATCTGTCAGGTCCATCTGTTCCAATGTATCATTCAGGGCCCTTGTTTCTTTATTGATCCCGCGTCTAGATGATCTAGCCATTGTTGTAAGTGGAGTATTAAAGTCCCCTGAAATTGCCACATTCTTATCAATAAGGTTGCTTATATTTGTGAGTTATTGTTTTATATATTTGGGGGCTCCCGTATTTGGCACATAGGCATTTATAATTGTTAACTCTTCCTGATGGAGAGACCCTGTAATTATTATATAATGCCCTTCTTCATCTCTTGTTACAGCCTTTAATTTAAAGTCTAGTTTGTCTGACATAAGTATGGCTACTCCAGCTATATTTTGAATTCTGATAGCATGATAAATAGTTCTCCATCCCCTCACTTTCAATCTGAAGGTGTCCTCAGGTCTAAAATGAGTCTCTTGTAGACAGAAAATAGATGGGTCTTGTTTTTTTTATCCATTATGATACCCTATGTCTTTTGGTTGGAGCATTTAGTCCATTTACATTCAGTGTTATTATTGAAAGATATGGGTTTAGAGTCTTTGTGATGTCTGTAGGTTTCATGCTTGTAGTGATGTCTCTGGTCCTTTGTGGTCCTTGCAACATTTCACTCACAGAATCCTCCTTAGGATCTCTTGTAGGGCTGTGGTGATGAATTCCTTCAGTTTTTGTTTGTTTGGGAAGACCTTTATCTCTCCTTCTATTCTGAATGACAGACTTGCTGGATAAAGGATTCTCAGCTGCATATTTTTCTGTTCATCATGTTGAAGATTTCCTGCCATTCCTTTCTGGTCTGCCAATTTTCACTAGGTAGGTCTGCCACTAGTCTTATGGGTCTCCCTTTATTAGTTACAGCCTGTTTATCCCTAGCTGCTTTCAGAATTTTCTCTTTATCCTTGTATTTTGCCAGTTTGACTATGATATGTCATGCAGAAGATCGATTCAAGTTACGTCTGAAGGGAGTGCTCTGAGGCTCTTGGATTTCAATGCCTTTTTCCTTCCCCAGATCAGGGAAGTTCTCAGCTATGATTTGTTCAAGACACCTTCAGTCCCTTTCTCTTTCTCTTCTGGAATTCGTATTATATGGATACTGGTCCGTTTGATTGCATCACTTAGTTCTCTAATTCTCCCCTCATACTCCTGGATTTTTTTATCTCTCTTTTTCTCAGCTTCATCTTTTTCCATAATTTTATCTTCTAATTCACCTATTCTCTCCTCTGCCTCTTCAATCTGAGCTGTGGTTGCCTCCATTTTATTTTGCACCTCATTTATAGCATTTTTTTAGCTCCTCTTGACTATTTCTTAGTCCTTTGATCTCTGCAGCCATACTCTGCTGTCATTTATACTTTTTTCAAGCCCAGCAATTAATTTTATGACTACTATTCTAAATTCTTGTTCCATCATATTGCTTAAATCGTTTTTGATCAATTCATTATCTGTCGCTAATTCCTGGAGTTTCTTTTGAGAATTCTTCCATTTCGTTATTTTGGGTAGTCCTGGGGTGGCACCAAACTGCAGGGCACTTCCGCTATGCTGTCTGGAGTAACTTGTGCTAGTGGGCAGGGCCATAGTCAGACCTGATGTCTGTCCCCAGCCCACTGCTGGGGCCACAGTCAGCCCCACATTGGGTACACTGGTGTGTACCTTATCTTCCCCTCTCCCAGGGGCAGGACTCACTGTGGAGTGGTGTGGTCCCTGTCTGGGCTACTTCCTCACTGCCAGGCTTGTGGTGCTTGTTCTATGGGATCTGGCATATTAGCTGGGGTGGATCCACAAGGTGCACAGGGGTGGGAGGGGCAGGCTCAGCTCGCTTTGCTGTTGGTGGTCCCCCGCAGGAGGGGCCCTGCAGCACCGAAAGGGAGGCCAACTCGTCAGAGGGATGGATCCACAGAAGCACAGCGTTGGGTGTTTGTGCCATGCAGGCAGGTTCGGTGAACTGATTCCCTTTGGGGTTTCGGCTGGGGGATGGGAGAGGGAGATGGCACTGACCAGTGCCTTCGTGCCCGCCGAGTTGAGCTCTGTCTTCTGGGGCTCAACACCTATCCCTCCTTGTGTTCTCTCGCCCTCCCAGTCTCCGAGCAGAGCTGTTGACTTTTAACATTCCAGATGTCAAGTCCTGC
Source organism: Panthera leo (assembly GCF_018350215.1). Taxonomy (NCBI): domain Eukaryota; kingdom Metazoa; phylum Chordata; class Mammalia; order Carnivora; family Felidae; genus Panthera; species Panthera leo. Next base: position 60,106,093 of record NC_056680.1, on the reverse strand, counting down.
TGGCTGTCAGAACTCATGCAGTCCAGCCCCTCCACTTTTGGAAGCCAGATTCCAGGATTCCGCCTCTCTGGGAAGGCTGCCCCTCCTGGTGGTGGAGCCCACCACCCCGGCTCCCTCCTGCCAGTCCGTGTAGTGTGCGCCGCCTCTCTGCCCTTCCTACCCTCTTCCGTGGGCCTCTTGTCTATGCGTGGCTCCAGCGAGTCCATTCTGCTAGACTTCCGGCAGTTTTCTGGGTTATTTAGGCAGGTGTGGGTGGAATCTAAGTGATCAGCAGGACGAGGTGAGCCCAGCGTCCTCTTACATCACCATCTTCTTCAAATAATCACCCTATGTCTTTTGATTGGAGCATTTAGTTCATTTGCATTCAGTGTTGTTATTGAAAGATATGGGCTTAGAGTCACTGTCTTATCTGTAGGTTTCATGCTTGTAGTGATGTCTCTTGTCTTTTGTGGTCCTTGCACCATTTTACTCAGAGAGTCTCCCTTAGGATCTCTTGTAGGGCTGGTTTATTGGTGATGAATTCCTTCAGTTTTTGTTTGTTTGTTTGGGAAAACCTTGATCTCTTCTTCTATTCTGAATGATAGGCTTGCTGGGTAAAGGATTCTTGGCTGCATATATTTGCTGTTCATCACATTGACAATTTCCTGCCACTCCTTTCTGGCCTGCCAAGTTTTAGTAGATAGGTCAGCTACTACCCTTATGTGTCTACCCTTATATATTAAGCCCCGTTTATCCCTAGCTGCTTTCTGAATTCTCTCTTTATCTTTGTATTTTTCCAGTTTCACTATATGTTGTGCAGAAGATCAATGCAAGTTACATCTGAAGGGAATTCTCTGTGCCTCCTGGATTTCAATGTTTGTTTCCTTCCCCAGGTTTGGGAAGTTTTCAGCTATGTTTTGTTCAAGTACACCATAGGCCTCTTTATCTCCCTTCTTCGTCTGGAACTCCTATGATATGGATATTGTTCTGTTTCATTGAATTACTTAGTTCTCTAAATCTCCCCTCTTGATCCAGAATTTTTTTTATCTCTTTTCCTCAGCTTCCTCTTCCATAATTTTATCTTCTAATTCACCTATTCTCCCCTCTGCCTCTTCAATCCTCACTGTGACCACCTCTATTTTATTTTGCACCTCATTTATAGCATTTTAAAATTCATCATTACTGTTTTTTAGTTCCTTGATCTCTGTAGCAATAGATTCTCTACTTTCTTTTTCAAGCCCAGCGACTAATCATCTTATGACTATTATTTTAAATTCTTGTGCAGTTATATTGTGTATATTTGTTTAGATCAATTCTTTACCTGTTATTTCATCCTGGAATTTTTTTTGAGGAGAACGCTTCCGTTTCATCATTTTGGCTAGTGTTCTGTCCTTTATGTGTTTTTTTTTTATTATATGAAATTTATTGTCAAATTGGTTTCCATACAACACCCAGTGCTCATCCCAAAAGGTGCCCTCCTCAATACCCATCACCCTCCCTGCCCTCCCTCCCACCCCCCATCAACCCTCAGTTTGTTCTCGGTTTTTAACAGTCTCTTATGCCTTGGCTTTCTCCCACTCTAACCCCCTTTTTTTTTCTTCCCCTCCCCCATGGGTTTCTGTTAAGTTTCTCAGGATCCACATAAGAGTGAAACCATATGGTATCTGTCTTTCTCTGTATGGCTTATTTCACTTAGCATCACACTCTCCAGTTCCATCCACGTTGCTACAAAAGGCCATATTTCATTCTTTCTCATTGCCATGTAGTATTCCATTGTGTATATAAACCACAATTTCTTTATCCATTCATCAGTTGATGGACATTTAGGCTCTTTCCATAATTTGGCTATTGTTGAGAGTGCTGCTATAAACATTGGGGTACAAGTGCCCCTATGCATCAGTACTCCTGTATCCCTTGGATAAATTCCTAGCAGTGCTATTGCTGGGTCATAGGGTAGGTCTATTTTTAATTTTCTGAGGAACCTCCACACTGCTTTCCAGACTGGCTGCACCAATTTGCATTCCCACCAACAGTGCAAGAGGGTTCCTGTTTCTCCACATCCTCTCCAGCCTCTATAGTCTCCTGATTTGTTCATTTTGGCCACTCTGACTGGCGTGAGGTGATATCTGAGAGTGGTTTTGATTTGTATTTCCCTGATAAGGAGCGACGTTGAACATCTTTTCATGTGCCTGTTGGCCATCCGGATGTCTTCTTTAGAGAAGTGTCTATTCATGTTTTCTGCCCATTTCTTCACTGGGTTATTTGTTTTTCGGGTGTGGAGTTTGGTGAGCTCTTTATAGATTTTGGATACTAGCCCTTTGTCCCATATGTCATTTGCAAATATCTTTTCCCATTCTGTTGGTTGGCTTTTAGTTTTGTTGATTGTTTCCTTTGCTGTGCAGAAGCTTTTTATCTCCATAAGGTCCCAGTAATTCACTTTTGCTTTTAATTCCCTTGCCCTTGGGGATGTGTTGAGTAAGAGATTGCTACGGCTGAGGTCAGAGAGGTCTTTTCCTGCTTTCTCCTCTAAGGTTTTGATGGTTTCCTGTCTCACATTCAGGTCCTTTATCCATTTTGAGTTTATTTTTGTGAATGGTGTGAAAAAGTGGTCTAGTTTCAACCTTCTGCATGTTGCTGTCCAGTTCTCCCAGCACCATTTGTTAAAGAGACTGTCTTTTTTCCATTGGATGTTCTTTCCTGCTTTGTCAAAGATGAGTTGGCCATACGTTTGTGGGTCTAGTTCTGGGGTTTCTATTCTATTCCATTGGTCTATGTGTCTGTTTTTGTGCCAATACCATGCTGTCTTGATGATTACAGCTTTGTAGTAGAGGCTAAAGTCTGGGATTGTGATGCCTCCCACTTTGGTCTTCTTCAAAATTACTTTGGCTATTTGGGGCCTTTTGTGGTTCCATATGAATTTTAGAATTGCTTGTTCTAGTTTCGAGGAGAATGCTGGTGCAATTTTGATTGGGATTGCATTGAATGTGTAGATAGCTTTGGGTAGTATTGACATTTTAACAATATTTATTCTTCCAATCCATGAGCAGCGAATGTCTTTCCATTTCTTTATATCTTCTTCAATTTCCTTCATAAGCTTTCTATAGTTTTCAGCATACAGATCTTTTACATCTTTGGTTAGATTTATTCCTAGGTATTTTATGCTTCTTGGTGCAATTGTGAATGGGATCAGTTTCTTTATTTGTCTTTCTGTTGCTTCATTGTTAGTGTATAAGAATGCAACTGATTCTGTACATTGATTTTGTATCCTGAGACTTTGCTGAATTCATGCATCAGTTCTAGCAGACTTTTGGTGGAGCCTATCGGATTTTCCATGTATACTATCATGTCATCTGCAAAAAGCGAAAGCTTGACTTCATCTTTGCCAATTTTGATGCCTTTGATTTCCTTTTGTTGTCTGATTGCTGATGATAGAACTTCCAGCACTATGTTAAACAACAGCGGTGAGAGTGGGCATCCCTGTCGTGTTCCTGATCTCAGGGGGAAAGCTCTCAGTTTTTCCCCGTTGAGGATGATGTTAGCTGTGGGCTTTTCATAAATGGCTTTTATGATCTTTAAGTATGTTCCTTCTATCCCGACTTTCTCAAGGGTTTTTATTAAGAAAGGGTGCTGGATTTTGTCAAAGGCCTTTTCTGCATCGACTGACAGGATCATATGGTTCTTCTCTTTTTTTTTGTTAATGTGATGTATCACATTGATCGATTTGCAAATGTTGAACCAGCCCTGCATCCCAGGAATGAATCCCACTTGGTCATGGTGAATAATTCTTTTTATATGCTGTTGAATTCGATTTGCTAGTATCTTACTGAGAATTTTTGCATCCATATTCATCAGGGATATTGGCCTGTAGTTCTCTTTTTTTACTGGGTCTCTGTCTGGTTTAGGAATCAAAGTAATACTGGCTTCATAGAATGAGTCTGGACGTTTTCCTTCCCTTTCTATTTCTTGGAATAGCTTGAGAAGGATAGGTATTATCTCTGCTTTAAACGTCTGGTAGAACTCCCCTGGGAAGCCATCTGGTCCTGGACTCTTATTTGTTGGGAGATTTTTGATAACCGATTCAATTTCTTCACTGGTTATGGGTCTGTTCAAGCTTTCTATTTCCTCCTGATTGAGTTTTGGAAGAGTGTGGGTGTTTAGGAATTTGTCCATTTCTTCCAGGTTGTCCAGTTTGTTGGCATATAATTTTTCATAGTATTCCCTGATAATTGTTTGTATCTCTGAGGGATTGGTTGTAATAATTCCATTTTCATTCATGATTTTATCTATTTGGGTCATCTCCCTTTTCTTTTTGAGAAGCCTGGCTAGAGGTTTGTCAATTTTGTTTATTTTTTCAAAAAACCAACTCTTGGTTTCGTTGATCTGCTCTACAGTTTTTTTAGATTCTATATTGTTTATTTCTGCTCTGATCTTTATTATTTCTCTTCTTCTGCTGGGTTTAGGCTGCCTTTGCTGTTCTGCTTCTATTTCCTTTAGGTGTGCTGTTAGATTTTGTATTTGGGCTTTTTCTTGTTTCTTGAGATAGGCCTGGATTGCAATGTATTTTCCTCTCAGGACTGCCTTCGCTGCGTCCCAAAGCGTTTGGATTGTTGTGTTTTCATTTTCGTTTGTTTCCATATATTTTTAAATTTCTTCTCTAATTGCCTGGTTGACCCATTCATTCGTTAGTAGGGTGTTCTTTAACCTCCATGCTTTTGGAGGTTTTCCAGACTTTTTCCTGTGGTTGATTTCAAGCTTCATAGCATTGTGGTCTGAAAGTATGCATGGTATAATTTCAATTCTTGTAAACTTATGAAGGGCTGTTTTGTGACCCAGTATATGATCTATCTTGGAGAATGTTCCATGTGCACTCGAGAAGAAAGTATATTCTGTTGCTTTGGGATGCAGAGTTCTAAATATATCTGTCAAGTCCATCTGATCCAATGTATCATTCAGGGCCCTGGTTTCTTTATTGACTGTGTGTCTAGGTGATCTATCCATTTCTGTAAGTGGGGTGTTAAAGTCCCCTGCAATGACCACATTCTTATCAATAAGGTTGCTTATGTTTATGAGTAATTGTTTTATGTATCTGGGGGCTCCGGTGTTCGGCGCATAGACATTTATAATTGTTAGCTCTTTCTGATGGATAGACCCTGTAATTATTATATAATGCCCTTCTTCATCTCTTGTTACAGCCTTTAATTTAAAGTCTAGTTTGTCTGATATAAGTATGGCTACTCCAGCTTTCTTTTGGCTTCCAGTAGCATGATAAATAGTTCTCCATCCCCTCACTCTCAATCTAAAGGTGTCCTCAGATCTAAAATGAGTCTCTTGTAGACAGCAAATAGATGGGTCTTGTTTTTTTATCCATTCTGATACCCTATGTCTTTTGGTTGGTGCATTTAATCCATTTACATTCAGTGTTATTATAGAAAGATACGGGTTTAGAGTCATTGTGATGTCTGTATGTTTTATGCTTGTAGTGATGTCTCTGGTACTTTGTCTCACAGGATCCCCTTTAGGATCTCTTGTAGGGCTGGTTTAGTGGTGACAAATTCCTTCAGTTTTTGTTTGTTTGGGAAGACCTTTATCTCTCCTTCTATTCTAAATGACAGACTTGCTGGATAAAGGATTCTCGGCTGCATATTTTTTCTGTTTAGCACACTGAAGATATCGTGCCAATCCTTTCTGGCCTGCCAAGTTTCAAAAGAGAGATCAGTCACGAGTCTTATAGGTCTCCCTTTATATGTGAGGGCACGTTTATCCCTTGCTGCTTTCAGAATTTTCTCTTTATCCTTGTATTTTGCCAGTTTCACTATGATATGTCGTGCAGAAGATCGATTCAAGTTACGTCTGAAGGGAGTTCTCTGTGCCTCTTGGATTTCAATGCCTTTTTCCTTCCCCAGTTCAGGGAAGTTCTCAGCTATAATTTCTTCAAGTACCCCTTCAGCACCTTTCCCTCTCTCTTCCTCCTCTGGGATACCAATTATGCGTATATTATTTCTTTTTAGTGTATCACTTAGTTCTCTAATTTTTCCCTCATACTCCTGGATTTTTTTTATCTCTCTTTCTCTCAGCTTCCTCTTTTTCCATAACTTTATCTTCTAGTTCACCTATTCTCTCCTCTGCCTCTTCAATCCGAGCTGTCGTCGTTTCCATTTTGTTTTGCGTTTCGTTTAAAGCGCTTTTCAGCTCCTCGTGACTGTTCCTTAGTCCCTTGATCTCTGTGGCAAGAGATTCTCTGCTGTCCTGTATACTGTTTTCAAGCCCAGCCATTAATTTTATGACTACTATTCTAAATTCGCTTTCTGTTATATTATTTAAATCCTTTTTGATCAGTTCATTGGCTGTTGTTATTTCCTGGAGATTCTTCTGAGGGGAATTCTTCCGTTTGGTCATTTTGGATAGTCCCTGGAGTGGTGAGGACCTGCAGGGCACTTCCCCTGTGCTGTGGTGTATAACTGGAGTTAGTGGGCGGAGTCGCAGTCCGACCTGATGTCTGCCCCCAGCCCACCGCTGGGGCCACAGTCAGACTGGCGTGTGCCTTCTCTTCCCCTCTCCTAGGGGCGGGATTTACTGTGGGGTGGTGTGGCCCGTCTGGGCTACTTGCACACTGCCAGGCTTGTGGTGTGGGGATCTGGCGTATTAGCTGGGGTGGGTAGGCAAGGTGCACGGGGGCGGGAGGGGCAGGCTTAGCTCGCTTCTCTTTAGGTGATCCACTTCAGGAGGGGCCCTGTGGCAGCTGGAGGGAGTCAGATCCGCTGCCGGAGGTTTGGCTCCGCAGAAGCACAGAGTTGGGTGTTTGCGCGGAGGGAGCAAGTTCCCTGGCAGGAACTGGTTCTCTTTGGGATTTTGGCTGGGGGATGGGCGGGGGAGATGGCGCTGGCGAGCGCCTTTGTTCCCCGCCAAGCTGAGCTCTGTCGTCCGGGGGCTCAGCAGCTATCCCTCCCTTTGTCCTCCAGCCTTCCCGCTTTCTGAGCAGAGCTGTTAACTTATGACCTCCCAGACGCTAAGTCGCGCTTGCTGTTGGAACATAGTCTGTCGGGCCCCTCCGCTTTTGCCAGCCAGACTCGGGGGCTCTGCTTGGCCGGCGAGCCGCCCCTCCGCCCCGGCTCCCTCCCGCCAGTCCGTGGAGCACGCACCACCTCGCCGCCCTTCCTACCCTCTTCCGTGGGCCTCTCGTCTGCGCTTGGCTCTGGAGACTCCGTTCTGCTAATCCTCTGGCGGTTTTCTGGGTTATTTAGGCAGGTGTAGGTGGAATCTAAGTGATCAGCAGGACGCGCGGTGAGCCCAGCGTCCTCCTACGCCGCCATCTTCCCTCTCCCTCCCTGTTCTGTTATTTTCAAGTGTTCTGTTAGTTTCAACAATTTTCTACATCACCCATGCACATCACAATAAGTCTACTCCTTAATCCCCATCAGTGATTCCACCCACCCCCACCTCTCTCTGGTAACCATCAGTTCTCAATAGTTAGGAGTCTGTTTCATGGCTCATCTCTCTTCTCTCTCTCTTTTTCCTTCGGTCATTTGTTTCTTAAATGACACATGTAAGTGAAGTCATATGGTATTTGTCTTTGTCTGACTGATTTATTTCACATAGAAGTATACTCTGTAGTTCCATCCATGTGATTGTAAATGGGAATATTTCTTTCTTTTATATGGCTGATATGATCCCATTGTGTATATGTTTATGTATGTACATATATATATATATGCACAATATATATATGTGTGTATATGTATGTGTATATATATACACACACATATATATTCCAGGTCTGTATATATTCATCTATCTAGGGACACTTATGCTCTTCCATAATTTGTCTTGTAAATATTGCTGCCAAAACATGGGGTGCATGTATCTCTTTGAAAGAGTGTTTTTGTATTTGGGGGGTAAATGCTCAGTATGCTGTTGCTGGATCATCAGGTAGTTCCATTTTTACCTTGTTGAGGAACCTCCATACTGTTTCCACAGTGTGGCAGCAATTGGCATTCCTACCAAGAGTGCACGAGAGCTCCTTTTCCTGTGCAACCCATTCTACTCTTGTTTTCTGTTGTTAATTGTAGCCATTCTGATAGGTATGAATTAATGTCTCCTCGTATTTTTGATTTGTAGTTCCCTGCTGAGGGGAGATGTTGAGCATCTTTTCATGTGTCTGTTGGCCATCTCTGTATCTTCTTTGGAGAGAGATCTGTTCATTTCTTCTGTTCCTTTTTTAATTGGATATTTTTGTGTGGATTGATTTGCACAAATTATATATTTGGGATACTAACTCTGTTATAGATATGCCATTTGCAAATATCTTCTCCCATTCAGTAGGTTCCCTTTTAGCTTTGCTGATTGTTTCTTTTGCTATGCAGAAGCTTTTTATTTTGATGAAATCCCAAGAGTTTATTTTTGCTTTTATTTCCCTTGCCTCAGGGAACATATCTAGAATAATGTTGCTATGGTACTTACCAGAGACATTACTGCCTGTTCTTTGTTCTGGGATGTTTATGGATTCATGTCTCACGTTAGGTCCTTAATCCATTTTGAATTTATTTTTGTGTATAGTGTAAGAAAGTGATCCAATTTTATTCTTTTGCTTATTGCTGACCACTTTTTCCAGCACCATTTTTGAAGAGCCTGATTTTTCCCATTGGATATTCCTTCCTGCTTTGTTAAGGATGAACTGGACATAAAACTGTAGGTTTATTTATGAATATTTTATTCTGTCCTCTCAATGTATGTATTTATTTTTGTGCCAGGACCGTACTATTTTATCGCCTCCTACTGCCTTGGACTAGAACTTGAAGTCTTGAATTGTGATCCCTCCAGCTTTGCTTTTGTTTTCCAAAGCTTCTTTGGTAATTCGGGATCTTTGCTTGTTCCATATATATATGTAGGATTTTTGTTTTAGTTGTGTGAAAAAATGCTGTTGGTACTTTGATAGGGATTACATTAAATCTGTAGATTGCTTTGGGTAGTGTAGACATTTAAAAAATATTGATTCTTTCTTTTTTATTTATTTACTGAAAAAAATTTTTATATTTGTTTTTGAGAGAGAGAGAGAGAGCGAGCATGAGTGGGGGAGGGGCAGGAAGAGATGGAGGCATAGAATCCTCCAGGCTCCAGGCTCTGGGCTGTCAGTCAGCACATGGCCCAATGTGGGGCTCGAATGCATGAACTGTGAGATCATGATCCGAGTGGAAGCCGGACACTTAACTGACTGAGCCAGCCAGGTGTCCCTTTTCTTTAAAAAAATTTTTTTAAAGCGTTTTATTTATTTTCGAGAGACTGAGACAGAGCACAAGTGTGGGAGGGGCAGAGAGAGAGGGAGACACAGAATCCCAAGCAGGTTCCAGGTTCTGAGCTGTCAGTACGGAGCCCAACGTGGACCTCGAACCCAGGAACACGAGATCATGAACTGAGCTGAAGTCAGATGCTTAATCGACTGAAACACCCAGGCGCCCCTGGTTCTTTCTGTGCATGAGCATGGAATGCCTTTCCATTTATTTGTGTTGTCTTCAATTTCTTTCATCAGTGATTCACAGTGGTCAGAGTAAAGGTCTTGCACTTATTTGCTTAGGTTTATTCCTAGGTATCTTATTATTTGTGTGTGTGTGTGTAAATGTAATTGGGATAGTTTCCTTAATTTCCCTTTTATTGTTTTATTATTATAGAAATGCTACTGATTTCTGCACATTGATTTTCCATCCTGTGACACTACTAAATTCAAGTTTCAGTTCTGGTAGATTTTTGGTGGAGTCTATTGGATTTTCTATATAGAGTATCACATCATGTGCACATAGTGAAATTGTACTTCTTCCTTCCCAATGTGAATGCCTTTCATTTATTTTTGTTGGCTAAGTGCTGTGACTAGGACTGCCAGTGCTATGTTGAATAGAAGTGGTAAGAGTGGAGATCTTTACTTTTCACTGACTTTGGAGGAAAGCTCTCCATTTTCTCCATTAAGTACGATGTCTGCTGTGGGCTTACACAGATAGACTACATTAAGCTGAGGTATGTTCCCTCTAAACTTGTTTTAGAGGGCTTTTATCACGAATGGGAGTTGTACTTTGTCAAATAATTTTTCTGTGTCTGTAGCAATGATAGGTATTTTATCCTTTCAGTTATTACTGTGATATAGCAGGTTGGTTGATTTTTGAATATGGAACTACCCTTGCATTCTGGGTAGAATATCCCACTTTATGCTGGTGGACTATTTTTTGAATGTGTTGTTGGATTCTGTTTGCTAAATCTTGGTTGAGGACTTTTGTATCTGTGTGCATGAACTATATGGACCTGTAGTTTTGTTTTTTCACGGTGTCTTTATCTGGTTTTGGTATCAGGGTAATGCTGGCCTCCTAGAATTAATTTGGGTATTTTCCCACCTGTTCTGTTTTCTAGAATAGTTTGACAAGTATAGGCATCAACTTTTCTTCAGATGCTTGATAGAATGTGCTTGTGAAGTTGTCCGGTCCTGGACTGTTGTCTGTTGAGTGATTTTTGATTACTGAGTCTGTCTCCTTGCTAGTAAACAATCTGTTCAAATTTTCTATTTCATCCTGCTTCAGTTTTGGTAGGTTCCATGTTTCTAGGAATTGATTTGTATATTCCAGTTTGTCCAGCTTGTTGGCATATAGTTTTTCATAATATCTCTTACAATTGTTTGTATTTCTGTGGTGTTGGTTGTTCTTCTCTGTCATTGTTATTTATATGTGTCATTTCTGTTTTCTGATTAGTCTGACTAGGGGTTATCAATTTCAGTGATCTTTTCATGGAAACACCTCCTAATTTCATTTACCTTGTTCTATTATAGTTTTAATTTGTATATCATTTATTTCTTCTCTGCTTTTAATTATTTTCTTCATTCTGCTGTTTGGGGGTTTTGTTTGTTGTCCTTTATCTAGCTTTTATTGTTATACGGTTATGGAGTTTACTTCAGTTTTTTTTTTTTCCTGAGGCAGACCTGCATTGCTATAAACTTCCCTGTTAGAACCACTTTTCCTGCTTTACAAAAGTTTGGATTGTTGTGTTTTCATCTTCATTTGTTTCCATGTCCTTTTGGATTTCTTCTTTGATTTCTTGGTTGACCCATTGATTGTTTAGGAGCATGTTATTTAACTTCCATGTTTTTGTGCTTTTTCCAGATTTTTTTTCTTGTTGTAGACTTTTACTTTCATAGCATTGTGGTCTGAAAACACCCATGGTATGACTTCGATCTATCTGTTTGGATTTGTTTCAGCTTGTTTTATGACCTCATATTTTATTGAGTGTGGGGAATGTTCCATGTGGACCTGAAAAGGATGCGTATTGTGCTGTTTTAGGATGGAATGTCGTAAAGATATCTGTTAAGTCCATCTGGTCTACTCTATCATTCAAAGTCACTACTTATTGATTTACTGATTGAATGATCTCTTCATTGACGTCATTGGGGTGTTAAAGTGCGCTACTATGATTGTATTACTGTCATTTCCTTTACTTTTGTTTTTGACTGTTTTGTGTATTTGGATGCTCTCAGGTTGAACACATATATGTTTACAATTGTTCTATCTTTTCGTGGGGTTGTACCTTTTATTGTTACAGTGTCCTTTGCCACTTGTTACAGTTTAATTTTTTAATCTATTTTGTCTGATATAGGTATTGCTACTGTAGTTTTCTTTTGATACCCATTTGCATGATAAATGTTTCTCCATCCCCCTGCTTTCTACTTGTAGGTGTCTTTAGTTCTATAATTAGTCTCTTGTAGGTAGAAGATAGTTGGGTCCTATATTTTTATTCATTCTATCACCCAGTGCCTTTGGGGTGTTAAAGTGCCCCACTATGATTGTATTACTATCAATTCCTTTACTTTTGCTTTTGACCGTTTTGTGTATTTGGATGCTCTCAGGTTGAGTGCATATATGTTTACAATTGTTCTATCTTTTTGTTGGATTGTACTTTTTATTATAGTGTCCTTCTTTGTCTCTTGTTACAGTTTTATTTTCAAATCTATTTTGTCTGATATAGGTATTGCTACTGCAGTTTTCTTTTGTTACTTTAGTTCTATAATTAGTCTCTCATAGGTAGAAGATAGATGGGTCCTATATTTTTATTCATTCCATCACCCAGTGCCTTTTATAATGAAGAGAGAGAGCACAGGCCTGGGAGGGCGGGCTGAGGGAGTTGGGAGAGACAGGGGAGGGGGGAAATGAGAATGAGAATGAATCTTAAGCAAGTTCCATGCTCAGTGCAGAGCCCAACATGGGGCTCAATCCCATGATCCTGGGATCACAGCCTGAGCCCAAATCAAGAGTCAAAATCTCAAGTGATTGAGCCATCCAGGTGCCCCTATCTGTCACTCAGTGCCTTTGATTGGAGCATTTATTCTGTTTCCATTCGAAGTAATTGATAGACATGTACTTGTGGTCATTTGGTTACTTGATGTTGGTTGTTTCTGAATCTTTCTGATCCTTTCTTCTCTTTCTCTTTTTTATGGTTTGCTGGGTTTCTTAGTAGCACATTTGAAATTGCTTGTCTTTATTCTCTGCACAGGTATTAGTCATGTTTGGTTTGTGGTTATTGTTAGGTTTGTACCTTACCACTTGTGCATATAGAAGTCTATATTAAGTTGATAGTTGTTTAAGTTTGAGCCAGTTCTTTATTCCTCTCCTCCCCGTGTTGTAGCTATGTAGTATCATATTTCAAAACCTTTTATATCGTGAATACCTTGACTGATGTTTTACAGAAATACTCATTTTTGTTGCTTTAGCATTTCACGCTTTAATACTGTCACTTTAGGTGTTTCTTTTCCACTCAAAGAGTCCCCTTTAGCATTTCTTGCCAGGGTGATTTGTTGGTTGTGAACTCTCTTAGAATTTATTTGGGAACCTCTTGATCTCTCCTTCCATCTGAGTGATAGAGTGCTGGATAGACCCTCTTTGGCTGCAGATGTTTTCCATTTAGCAACTTTACCATACCATGCTGCTCACTTATGGTTTCAAAGTTTCCTCTGAAAAAAAAAAATCCATTGGTAACCTTATGGGATTTCCCTTGTAGGTAACTGTCATCTTTTGTTTTCCTGATGTTAAATTTTTTCTTTATCATGACATTTTGGGTTTTAATTACTATATGACTTGGTGTGGATCAGCTTCTGTTGAATATATTGGGGGTTCTTTGTGCCTCCTCCTTCTGGATCTGTTTCCTTCCACGCATTAGGGAAGTTTTCATCTATTGTATCTTCAAAAAAATTTTCTGGTTCTTTTTCTCAGAGTTCTGAGAATCAGAGATAGGACAGGAAAGATCTGTTGAAGGTTCTCTGATGAGTCACTGGACTTGCACGCATGGAGGATAGATTTGGGACTCAAATGAACAACCTAATGTTGACTTCAAAGAACTAGAAAAAAACCCCACAATCTAAGTCCACTGTTCTCAGAAGGGTGAAAGTAATTCATACGAGAGTGGAAACCCATGAAACTGAGACCATGAAATCAATAGAATATATGAAGAAGACCAACATTAGGTTTTCTGAAAAGTGAAACAAAATTGACAGACTGTACATAGACTATGCTAAGAGAGAGAGAGGACCCAAATCAAAAGAATTATAAATAAAAGAGAAGACATTACATCTGATACCACAGAAACATAAAGGGGACAAAGAGGCGATGATGGCCAAATTAGATGCCAGTAAACTGACTACCTAGAAGAAACGGATAGGTTCTTAGAAACACACAACCTACCAAGACTGTATCAGGAAGAAATAGAAGGTTTTCACAGACTAATTAAAGGAAGACTGTATCAATACAAGAAGATAACCAATGCAAGTAAATTGAATCAGTAATAGAAAATCTCCCAGTGAAGAAAAGCCCAGGACCAGGTGGATTCACTGGTGAATTTGACCAAACGTTTGTAGAAGAAACTAACAGCAGTCCTTTTACCAATTAAAGAGGGATGAACACCAAACTCATTTCATGAGATTGGAATTACCCTGTTAGGAAGCCAGAAAAGGATACTACCTGAACAGAAAACTATAGGCCAATATCCCCGTGATGAATATAGATGAATAATTCCCGATAATATACAGGCAAACCAAATTCAGCATCACATAAAAAGGATCATTGGCCATGATGAAGGGTTTTTTCCCTGTAAAAGGAAGGATGTTTCAGAAATGCAAATCAATAAGTGTGACCCCTCACATAGCTGAATGAAAGAAAAATCAACAGAAACCAGACTCTTAACTATAAATAGCAAACAGAGGGTTACTAGAAGGGAGGTGGGTAGGGGAATGGGTTAAATGGGTGATTGGCTAAGGAGGGTGCTAGTAGTGAGGAACACTGGGTGTTGTATGTAAGTGATGGATGACTAAATTCTGTACCCAAAACTAACATTACACTGTATGTTAACCAACTGGAATTTAATAAAAACTTGAAAAAATACATACTAAGTACATAAATAGATAAATTGTGTACAATTTTAAACTAAAAATAAATCAATTTTAAAAATTAAAAAGAAAACTCATATGACCATGTCAATAGACACAGAAAAAATATTTGAGAAAATTTGGTATCCATATGTGCTAAAAAACTCTTTAAAACTTCAATGTAGAAGGAACATATCTCAACATGAGAAAGGCCATGTATGTGAAGCCCACAGCTAACATCATAATAGTGAAATTGTGAAAGATTTTCCTCTAAGATCAGGCACAAGACAAGGATACCCTAGATATGTGAAGGGGATTGGGTGATTCAGGCTTCTAGTTATGGAATGAATAAATCACAGATAGAAGATATAGCATAGGAAACATAGTGAATGGTACTGGAATAGCGATGCATGGTGACAGATGATAGCTACACTGTGTTAGCGTAGCAGAATGTACACACTTGTCCAATCACTATGTTGTTGTTCATCTGAAACTAATGTAACATAGTGTGTCAGCTATTTCCAAATAAAATGATTTTTTTAAAATAATGTAAAGGAATGAAATAAAAAGTGTAATGCAAAAGGGCTTGTTAATATCTAATCAAGAAATGCAGTAAAGTTGCAAAATAGATAGTTACAATACCAAATTCTCTAGCATTCCTATACACTAACCAAATTATCTAAAAAGAAGTAAAGAAAACAATCCCACTTACTATAACATCAAAAACAATAAAACATATAGGAATAAATTTAGCCAAAGAAGTGAAAGATCTCTCTGCAGAAAACTATGAAACCTGTGTTCAGAAATGGAAAAAAATAAATTTGCATGAAAGAAATGGAAGAACACACAAGTCAGTGAAAAGCCATCCCATGTCCATCTTTCAGAGGAATTAATATAGATACAATGCCCATACTACCCAAACCATGTAGAAGAGACTCAATGCAATCTCTATCAAGACTCCAATGCAATTTTTATGCAATTAGAAAAACACATCCTAAAATGTATTTGGAATCACAAAAACACCCCAAGTAGCCAAAACAAGAAAGAACAAGACAGAAGGCATCACACTTCTTGATTTCAAGCTGCAATCTAACACTAAAGAAATCAGTTATGTCACTGGCATAAGCACACACACAAGACAATTGAGAGCTCAAACTAAACCCATGCATGCACAGTCAACTACTATTTGACAAGGGAGTCAAGAATACACAGTGGAGAAGAGTAGTCTCTTGAATAACTGGTGCTGGGAAAATTGGATATTCACATGTATAAGATTAAAGCTTAGCACCTGATGTTACACCTCTCCAAGAATTGACTTGAAATGGATTAAAGATGTAAATGAATGATACAAAAACAAAATTCTTCCTCATCATTTCAGCTCTTATTATGCCAAGACGAAGCTGTTGATGTGTTGAAGGGCTGGGTGGAGAGTAGTCCTGGAAATAGAAGCCTGTGTATGTGAAACAGACTTTCTTTAGTAGTCTGGAATTATCCCTCCAATCCTTTAAGACTAGCCACTTCCTTCCCGACATTTGCAGACACAGCTAGTACCATGCATGCTGCCAGCAATGCACTGCGTTGTCTCCTCAAGCTCCTAGAAGCTCTAGGTGGGAGCTGGTGGGAAGGATGGAATTTTGTGGCACCGATGCTGCCCTGTTGAAACCAGGTGGAGGGGAAGGAGACAGGCACTGTTCCTGCTTCATTGGGGTTCATCTATGTTAGTGTTAGTTTTGGTGTTGGATTTTTCACCTCTTACCCTAACACATCGCAAACGTTTAATTTCTGTCCTACAGGTCAACGTGGCTGTGAGAGCATTTCCTCCTTTCCTGGAAGTGCACTCCCTGTCGCACCCCGTGGGCTGCCCTTTATCACCATCCATGGGCTTTGGGCTTTGGGTCACCCCCACCTTCTCCAACCTGGTGGAGACCTCACCCTCCACCTCCATCATCTGGAAAGATGATCTGAACAGTATACATTGACTTATAAAACATGTTTTGTCTTTTTACTTGTGTGTTTGGAGAAATGCAGTGATGGCACCACAGGGTCTTCAGGTCAGCCTGACTGAGGACGTTGTAAAGTTCTTCAAGTTTCTCAGGACATGCATGAAATGGGCAGTCATTTCCACATAGTGAGCTGGGCAACATGTGTCTCTGATAGAGAAGGAAAGGGGCCTTATACAGGCTGACAGACATACCACTCCCTAGGATGTAGCTTGTACAGAGACCATGTGCTGGACTCTCTGAGGGATGAGACACACCCCTGACTTTATTTCTAGCTAGTTGACACCTGAGCTGTTCACAGATGCTTGATTAGTTATAAAAACACCTGAACCAGGGCCCTGTAAACCTTCCTCAAGGGACAGGATCAGATCTCTCTCTTGTCCTCAAGGGTCATCCAAGGCACCAGAAAAACCCTCTGCTCCTGGTAAGGGACCTGAGAATGTGAAAGAGTTGAATATAATGAAACATGTGGCAGACGGTTTGTTTTTCTTCCACGCAGTCTATGCAAGTCAGAATCAGCCTCCATCCACCTCCAGCCTTTATGAGACCCAGGACGTGGTGCAGCTCCCATGGGGAGTATCAGTTGTGTCTCTACCAAGGATGTAGAGAAAGGTAAGGTAAATTCTGTTGCCTGTTTCAGTTGCAATGATTTCTAGAAACTTTTATCTGGCCTTGTCTGGTTTTCTATGTCCTCTGGTGTCTTTACTGTTTGATTTATGTCCTTGCAAGCCTCCAGGATTCTCCACTTTAAGATCATCATGTTAGCTGGCACCTCTGGAAGCCACAAGTGTGTGGAGGTTGAGGACCATGTGGCTCTCACTTTGTGTTTGTGGAAATAACTTGAGAGGATGACACTTCCCTGCACCCTCAAGTCTTCTGGAGCTTCTGACTCCTTCCACACCTTCTTTACATGGGATTATCATTATTATTTTCATTTTTTCCTATTTCAGCGTAGGCGATGAACTTGTTCCAAATGTCTGTGATGAGCCTCGTGACTGGAAAAGATGAAAACTCTCTCCAACTGTATATTGTGTGCTTTGTGCAGTGCTGAGTGTTCTTAGATACATTTCAGAATTCATTATTGATCTTTCTGTGTTGGTAAATTTGTGATAGAGAATTTCTCCAGTCGTCCCCTAGGTGGAAATACTCTGAATTTTCAGAAGCGGCATGTGTACTCGAAAATGTACGTGGAACTGCAGTCGTGAAGGGAGAGAATCAGTGATTACCTGCAGGCTGTAATTACCTGCAGGCTCTGTAAGAACCTCACAGAGTTCTTCAGTTGTGGTTATATGTGCAGGTTCTCTTCAGTCCCGGGAGCAGTTGTAACTGGTACTTTGTCTCATGATACCTTATGGGAGTTTTACACCTGAAATCTAGACATGTTTCTGTTCATTCTTTTATGTGGAATTTCTACCTCTCTTTTACAATGGGACCAAATAGCTCTGCAACTCATATTGTATTTAAAAGCTGAATTACCTGTGAATTAAGATAAGCATGCCTGAGACCAATGAATGTGCACAGGTAACATGTTTCTCTCAGAAAACACATTTCCAGCCCTCCTGCAGGACTCCAGGAATCCCCATCTCCTCAGAGGTCTCTGTGGCCTTGCACAGAAGATGTCTTTGTCAGGGAGGGAAGCAGAGTGAGGACAGGCATGGGATGGCAGGTTGAGCTTTGATCCTGGGGTGGCCCTGAATCTCTGTGTGGTGCTGGGCTTTTCTTTCATTCCTTCATGTTCTGTCTGTTCTCAATGTGCAAATAAAAAGTCTGCAGATCTGGTGGAAGAGGACACCAGAGGGGTCTTGGACATAGATGCCTGCCTCTCTGGAATGCATTCATTTATTAGACTGGCATTATTGCCATCAGTCTTCTAGAATAGGACTCCTTGGCTTTCTTCATTTGTAAACATGGGCAGTGATGTGTGGAGACAGTAGTTTCTCCTTGTGGCATTTGGTACCTTCAGGCTGTAGGTGGGACCTTGTGGGAGGTCCTCGTGGGAACTTCAGGCTGTATGTGGGACCTTGTGGGAGGGTAGAGTTTTCTGGCACTGATGCTGTGTTCTACTAGAACCCGTGAGTGAACAAGGGGCCAGGTGCCGACACCTGCTTCATTGTGTTTCAGCTCCTGTGGGCGTTCTGCTTCTGTCTGTCATACCAACGTACCTGTCACTTCTGTTTTGTAGTTCCCTATGAATTCAAGAGCACCTCCTCCTTTCACAGGTCCACCCTGCAGGCCCTTCTCCACAGATCCCCTTTACCACTGTTCATGGGCTCTATGAGCCAACTCCAGCTCCTAGGTGTCCTCAGGGACACTACCCATCACCTCCACCTCGACTATTTGCAAGATGATCTGAACAGTATGAGTTGACATGTTCAGCATGTTCAGCTTCTGTCTTGTTGAGTCTTTGAGAAGACGTAGAGATGGCCTCACCGGCTTTGCAATGAAAGGGTGCTGCTGGCTGAGGACACTGTTAAGATTCTTCAGGTTTCTCCAGACATACATATGTTGGGCTGTGTCATTTTCCCTTACTGAGCTGGGCTGCAGGTGTCTCTTGTGGAGAAGGAAAGAGTCTTTTCATAGAAAAGCAGGCATACCAGTTCTGCAGATGTGCCTTGTACAGAGTCCATGTTCCTGGCTCTGTGAGAGATGAGGCACACCCCTACCATCAGGGGCTTCAGGTGTCATAATGGGGAGAGAGTCACATGCATTAAATGACATGGAGCTTCTGCTCTACAATAGTGGAAGTGCCAGTAATGGGTCCTCAAGTACAAGAGCCAGAGATGTGAATCTCATGGGAATGAATTGGAGGCTGTGGATGAGAAAGAAGAGCTGAGATGGTGCAGAGGGGAGGGTGTTGGACTCAGTGAGATGGAGTTGGAGGCCATTTCTGGCAGGCCCACAACCTGGGCAGGGAGAGTGAGTACAGAGCTGCTGCATGGGTTCAAGGACAGTTCATGCAGGTATCATCTCTGAAATGTCATTGTGGCCAAAGTGCACGTAGTTCATTATCTAAATAAAGACTGTTATTTCCCTTGGTTTTCTGAAGGCTCTGGATCCGTGTGAAAGAATGCCCTGAAGATTTGTAGTTTAACTTGGTTCTTATGGGATGCTTGTCTGCTGAGTTTGTGTGCCTCCGTGAGACTAAATGAGATGAAAGTTTGTAGATGAGCTTTGTGGCTTCCTTGGCCTTCAGCCTGAGTCAGACTGTTAGCGAGGAATTCAGTGTTGACCAAGGAACAGCCTCTGCTGGCCTCCTGTCAACACACCCCTGCACTGCTGTCACCACCCTGCTTGAAGGTTTGCATCTCCAAAACTTCCCTCACAATTTCCTGAGGAGTTGCCTGTGTTTCTGCCATCTCAGCCCTAATGCTAGCTCTCAGTGGGGCCATCTCAGAGCCTCAGCTTTGTAATCTGAGAAGCAGGGACAATGTTGGTCTCTGGGGTCAGTGCAATGAAGAGGGGGTTAATCACATAAGGAATTTGTAAAATGTATGGGATGAGTGGGTACTCACCTTTCTCAGGGTGGAAATGAATGTATCTGCACACAAAAGATCATCAACAGATATTCATTCAATTTCCTGAAACTAAGGGTATAATGCCTGAGGCTGGGAGATTGGCAATTCCTGTTTCAAAAGATACAACAAATACCACTGTGTGTTTTCTATTAAAATTCAGGTCCTTCTTTACAAAGAAGGAAAAAATAAGTAGGAGAATGTGTACATTTAGGGATCTACCTCTAAGATCTGAAGATAATCTTCTTCCATTACAGGTAGACACACAAATGCAGCCACACAATTAAGTGATCATCCCAGGCCACACATATGTTGTAGAAGACAAAATGCATACAGGACAACAGAAGATCCCATTGCAATAACTCAAAATCACTTTGACATAGAGGACCTTCAGTGTGAAATTTGAAATGGACACTGAACCATTACAAACCAGCTATTGTTATTATATATTTAGAGTTGGTGTGTAATCTGCCCCTTGGTCTGAATGCTTTCCCTTCCCACCCCGTCCCTTCCACTTTGTCCTTCCTAGTGTCCCCTAATAACCCTTGTCACAGTTGTGTCTCTGTCAGCGTTTCCTTCCAGGAAAATCAACATTCATTCCCCATCAGGTGTACACTTTGGGATTCCTGTACACACAGTTGACCAACAGGTAGAATGTACAGTATTGGTGGAAGAAGACAGATCATTCTTTGGGGTTGTATTGCCTGGAAGGGACCTATAGTTCCATCTGAGGATATGGACATCCTTCAGGGAGCTCTGGTGGTGGTTGTTAATTCTGTAGATAGATACTCATGAGCACTCAACGCACGTGCTAGTTGATGGGGTTTGTGCTGATGAGCCGGGCAGGTATCTGTCTCCAGGAAAGGGTCTATTCTGATGGTGAGGAATGGATTCAGGAGACCAGTAAGGAGGCCCTGAATTAATTCAGCTCTTGTGCCCTTTGGCACCTTACCAGCTACCCCCAATAGCACCAATCCAGGTGGCCTCCAAGGGGGCAAATGGTGCAATTTTTGTGGCAAGTCACATGATGTCCCACAAAGCTTTCCCTGTTGCCTTATTGAGGGATGGGGAGAGCAGAGGTCCATGGTCTGAGATAGGTTCCTTCCACAACACCCAGGAGAGTTGTGTGTAAGCATATGGCTCCTTCTACATCAACCAGTCCAATCCACTTTGTCCCCAGGGACCCTGAACTCTGTGAGCCCCTTTTTCCTCCCAGCTTAGGGAAGCAGTCAGCCCTCCAGCAGCTTTTGGGTCATGGCTGGGCCACCAAGGGTAAATGTCTGGCTGTCCACATGCAGCTAGCATTGCTATAGCAAATGTCAACATGAGCAGCTGCTGTACAGGGGATTCTCCTCCATTTTGATCAGGGCCTGGGACAAAACATGACAGGAGAGAGGGAGATACATGAGTGCCCTGTGCTTCTGGACAGGGCTGCATGCACAGAGCAGATAGCTTGAACCCTGGGGAGAGGTGGAGAAAGAGACAGGCAGGGAGAGAGACACTGAATGAGTGATAGGGGAATTGGGCAAGTCCTAGAGAGTGAAAGGGAGAAACAGAGAGAGAAACAGAGACAAAGAGGAAGTACAAGGAGGAAAGTAGAGACCTGGTCCAGTTATGTGGACAGGGTGAGATGGGCCAGGGGAAAGGGGATGTATGAAGTGGCTCTGAGTGCTGGGGCAGAAAGGGCTTGTATCATGGGCATCAGAGTTTCATGACTCTAAGACTCCAACATCCTTCAGGCCAAGCTCTGCAGAGGCCATTGCATTTGAAAAGATGGGTATCCCTCATTTCTCCTGAAATTGTGGGCTCAGCCTCATGTTCTGTCATGGAGAGGGATGTCTTGAGGGAGAGTGTGCTGCTCTTTGGCAGGTAAACTCCAGAGCCTGCCCTGTGGGGAGGTGACCTGGAGCCATCTCCCTCACTGCCCCAGGCCCTGTTGGATTTCCCCCTCTCCCCCCACCAGCTGGCCTTCCTCATGTTCTGAACCCAGGAATCAGGCATTGTGTTGCCCCCAGGTCCTGTAGTCTGGATCTGGCAGAGGTGGACTGCCGATATTGACTAAAAAAATATTTGACAATAAGGTCCATATTCTCCTTCTGGAACTAGCGGTGTGCATCAAAATCGTGGGTTGCTATCCTCCTGTCCACAACCAATCTGAGGATTCCAGAAGGTAGGTGAGCCCTTTAAAACACCATAGTCTTCTCTTACATCAAATTCAAAGACATTTTCCTGTCCCAGCTTTATTTTAATTCTGAAGAGATGGCCATTAGTAATTGAAGGCATAATGGTTCTATAGGAAGTTGACCTATATGACTGATGGACATTATCATCTATCTGTAGCCCTAAAGCACATTTAATTGATAATATTAGCCATGGATACATACAGGAAATTCATAACAGATGTGTAGCTCCCTGTAAGTTGCATTCTGACCTTGTCACATATGTGTCATCAAAGATATTATTAGTGACTATTCAGATAAGCCCTCAACATCAAGATGGTGATGTTAGAGAATCTGGTATAAATGGAATTTCACAGTCTAAATTAGGAATGATTTTTCATTTTTAATATTTATTTTTTCTTTTTTTGAGAGAGCCTGAGCTGGGGAGGGGGGAGAGAGCTGGAAACACTGAATCTGAGGCAGGCTCCAGGCTCTGAGCTGTCAGGACAGAACCTGACACGGGTCTCAAACTCAGGGACTGCAAGATCATGACCTGAGTGGAAGTTGGATGCTTAACCAACTAAGCCACCCAAGCGCCCAGGAATGATAGTTTATTAGCAAAGAAGGAGAAATTAGAGATAGTGTAAAGGATGTCTATTTTTAATTGAAATATTGTTCACACATTTGTTGTATTAGTTTTAGGCATACATTGTAGTCATTCCATATGTCTATAAATTATGTTGTACTTAAGCACAAGTGTAGCTATCATGTGAAAGCATGCAACAGTATTATTACAGGATTGACTCTAATCCATTTGCTGTCCCTTGTATCCCTAGGACTCATTCATTCCATAGCTGGAAGCCGGTATCTCTCTCTCAAAGGTGTCAATTCTTTATCTAACCTAAATACTTTGGTGGTAAACACAATTACCTCTTGTTCAGCATGTGTAAATTGGCAGTTCATTTTTCTGTGAACATTGCTTACAAATGTTCTGTGTACATTGCATTACAAATGATGTCATTACATTAATAAATTCGGTTTCATTCTTCACTCACAAGAGAGGAGGAGGAAAAGATTTCTTTGTGTCCCAGGCTCTGTCACTAAGACCCTTCCCAGTGTGGATAGCAGGCTGAGTTGCTCAGAGCACCTTCAGTCCCTCAGCTGAGCGACCAGGGTCTTCAACATTGCGGGAATTCCCATGATGGCCAGCAGAGAGAGCTCGAGCACCACAGACCCGGAGGGGAGGGTTCCTCTGCCTGGGCAGTGAAGGCCAGCAGAGGACGCACCATCGGCTTTTCTGATCCAGGGCACCTCAGAGCAGGAAGGGCTTCTGTTGCTCCCAGAGGACTCAGGGCCTCTGCTGCTGCCTCAGGACAGAGAACAGAGCTGAGTTACCAGCAGGTTCTGCCGCCCGCCCCAGGGGAGACCTTGGGAGATTTGCAGGAACTTGGCATCTCCTGAGTCGCCAGAGAGAAGCTGCCTTGTTGTACTGGATGCTGAGGAGGGGGCACAGGGTGGCTTCCCTGGGCAAGCTGATTGCTGAGCTGCACAGGCACTTGCATTCTCTGGGTTGTTCCCGTGTTTCATTCCTCCCCTTCCCGGACAATATTTGAACAAGACGTATTTTACTCAAGGTCTCACGGGTTGCGGGGTCCCACGACATCACCTCATAGATGCAGTGAATGGTTTGTTCCCGATTCAGGCTTGTTTCCAGGAAAAAATCCTGACAGAAATTCAGAAGAATGGGAGCTGCATTCTGTTAGGACGTGAATACATGAAATGCGTGTCTCAGGACCTTCTAGAAGAATGAGCTGGGACCCACTTTCCAAGTCCTGCTGGAACCAGAGACCGAGGTAAGGGCACAAACTGTCCCCCACATCATACATACTTTTTAAAAAATTTAATGGTTATTTTTCCAACCTAGTGAAGTGACTGAAAACTACAGAAAAACCTGGTAGGTAGCTGTCATTAACCTTATGTTAACTTTTAATTTAAATTCCAGTGAGTAAAGATACAGTGTAATATTAGTTTCAGGTGTCCAATATAGAGCAACACTTCCACACGTCACCCGGTGCTCATCCCAGGTGCACTTCTTAATCCCCACCAGCTGTTTCACCCATTCCCCCACCTCACTGTGGAAGCCCTCAGTTTGTTTCCTAGTTAACAGTCTGTTTGTCACCTTCCCTACCCCCTTTGTTTTGCTTTACTTCCATGTGTTAGTGAAATCATCTGGTATTTGTCTTTCTCTGACAGGCTTATTTCACCCAGCATAACATTCTCTTGCTCCATCCACCTCGTGGCAAATGACAAGATTTCATGTTTTTATGGCTAAATAATATTACATTCCATATGCTACATCTCAACTTATTCATCAGTTGATGGATGCTTGGGCAGTTTCCATAATTTGGCTGTTGTAGAAAATGTTGCTGTAAATATCATGGTGCATGTATCCCTTTGAAGAATTATTTTTGTATTCTTTGTGGAAATACCTCTTAGTGAAATTGCTGGATCGTAAGGTAGTTGTATTTCCAGTTTTTTTTTGTTTTTTTTTGTTTTTTTTTTTTGACGAATCTCCATGATGTTTTCCAGAGTGGCTGCACCAGTTTGCATTCCTACCCACAGTGCAAGAGAGTTCCTCTTTCCCCACATCCTTGGCAACACCTGCTGTTTCACCCTTCATTGATTTTAGTCATTCTGACAGATGTGATGTGTTATCTCACTGTACTTTTGAATTGTATTTTCCTGAAGATCAGTATTGTTGAGCATCTTTTCATGTGTCTCTTGGCCATGTGTATGTCTTCTTTGGGAAAATTCATGTCTTCTGCCCATTTTCAATCTGATTTTTCCTTTTTTGGGTGCTGTATAACTTTATATGTTTTGGACATTCACCCTTTATCAGATGTCGTTTGCAAATAGTATTCTGTAGGTGTTTTAGTTTTGTTGATTATTTCCTTGATGACAGAAGCTTTTTATTTTTACGAAGTCCCATTATTCTTGCTTGTCTTTCCCTTAACTCAGGAGATATATCTACAAAGACGTTTGTACAGCCAATGTCAAAAAAGATACTGCCTGTGTTAATTATCCTCTGGGATTTCTATGGTTTCAGGTTTCACACATAGGTCTTTGTCCATGTTGGATTTATTTTTGTGTCTGTTGTAAGAAAGTGGTCCGTTGTTGGTCTTGTTTTATTTTGCAGGTTGCTGTCCAGTTTTTCCAAAACCATATGTTGAAGAGACTTTTTTAAGTTTATGTATTTATTTTGGAGACAGAGCATGCAGAAGAGGGGCTGAGAGAAATGGGGAGAGAGAATCCCACACATGCTCTGCACTGCCCTGAGATCATGACCTGAGCTGGATCTACAATCACACACTTTGGAGCCCCCCATGTGTCCCAAGAAATATCTTTTTTTTTCCCCATTGTATATATTTTCCTGCTTTGTTGAGATTTAATTGAGCCTATAGGTGTGAGTTCATTTCTGGGTTTCCATCCTATTGAGCTCTGCATCTGTGTTTTGTTGTTGTTGTTGTTGTTGTTGATGTTGTTTTTTGCCAGTACCACACTGTTCTGTTCAGCATAGCTTTGTAATATAAACTAAAGTTGGGAATTGTGATGCCTCCAGCTTTAGTTTTCTTCTTCAATTTTGTGTTTGGTCGTGGGATTCTCTCTTTCCCTCTTGTCCTGCCCCTCCCTTGCATGTGCTCTCTTTCTCTCACTCTAAAAATAAATAAAAAAATTTAGTGGCATGGAATACCCTATTTAGGCAAGACTGCCTCTCTGAGGGGAATGGCAGGGATCTATGAGTTAAATTTCCAGTACTGACTAGGGAATTCTTTGCTGACTGGTTAAAGGTTACATTCCTACAGGAATGAAATGAGGTTTATTGACATGGGTCCTTAACGTAAGTAACTCCATGATGGGCCTGTGATTTTTCTTAGCATTCCAAACCCAAATTTTTACACATACATTTTTTATTAAAATGTATAGCCCTAAATAATATTTTAGCCATCTACTACCGGCCCGATGATCATATCCTGTGAAACTGTGACTATCTCCTAGTCATAGGTGAAGATCAACTCTGTGACTCTAAGATCTTTGTGGCTCTAAGTTACTTTGATCTATGTTACTAAGACTTTTTTGAGTCTAAGTTACTGCTGGCCTTCTGAACTTTGACCCAGGGACCCCAAGCGAGGTTGCTGAGCCATCACTTAGGCACAGAAGCACCCTTTTCAAGTCACTTCGCCCTAAAGCGTTGTCTTTCTCTCTTGTACTTCTGGCACTTACCCTTTGGCAAGTCACATATCCTCATGCAAACCTGTCAAAATGGACCAGAGAAAACTGCTTGCCTGTGACTGCCACTTCATGGTCACATCTTTTCCTTCTGAAACCCCTTGAACTCCGTATCATTCTTCCCGTCTTTGAATATCTCTTTTTTTTGGAAATATCTGATTCTCTTGTATTCCTGCTAAAAATATGCGTGAAAATATTAAAGCAATGATTCTTTACAATAAGTGAGCCAGTCACAATGATTCATCTGGCTGTGTGTGCATTTTTAGTTTTGACAATGTTCAGGCACGAAGTGAAGTATATCCTGTTAATTTTTGAGTATCATTCATTATCTAGGATAACCACCTTTATGGAAAGCCATTCAATGACATGCTTGTTCAAGATCAGAAAAACATTTAATTTATTTTTATTTTTATTTTTAATTTTTTTTTTATTTTTTAATATATGAAATTTACTGTCAAATTGGTTTCCATACAACACCCAGTGCTCATCCCAAAAGGTGCCCTCCTCAATACCCATCACCCACCCTGCCCTCCCTCCCACCCTGCCCTCCCTCCCACCCCCCATCAACCCTCAGTTTGTTCTCAGTTTTTAACAGTCTCTTATGCTTTGGCTGTCTCCCACTCTAACCTCTTTTTTTTTTTTTTTTTTTTCCTTCCCCTCCCCCATGGGTTTCTGTTATGTTTCTCAGGATCCACATAAGAGTGAAACCATATGGTATCTGTCTTTCTCTGTATGGCTTATTTCACTTAGCATCACACTCTCCAGTTCCATCCATGTTGCTACAAAAGGCCATATTTCATTTTTTCTCATTGCCACGTAGTATTCCATTGTGTATATAAACCACAATTTCTTTATCCATTCATCAGTTGATGGACATTTAGGCTCTTTCCATAATTTGGCTATTGTTGAGAGTGCCGCTATAAACATTGGGGTACAGGTGCCCCTATGCATCAGTACTCCTGTATCCCTTGGGTAAATTCCTAGCAGTGCTATTGCTGGGTCATAGGGTAGGTCTATTTTTAATTTTCTGAGGAACCTCCACACTGCTTTCCAGAGCGGCTGCACCAATTTGCATTCCCACCAACAGTGCAAGAGGGTTCCTGTTTCTCCACATCCTCTCCAGCATCTATAGTCTCCTGATTTCTTCATTTTGGCCACTCTGACTGGCGTGAGGTGGTATCTGAGTGTGGTTTTGATTTGTATTTCCCTGATAAGGAGCGACGTTGAACATCTTTTCATGTGCCTGTTGGCCATCCGGATGTCTTCTTTAGAGAAGTGTCTATTCATAAAACATTTAATTTACATACCACATAATACAGTGATATATACATACATACGTTATTATCTTAAAATATGTAAAGTGGATGTTTCTTTGAATTGTATATCATGCATTCAGTTTTCTGTACCACGAATGCTATTTTTTAAATTAAACAATAGTAAGAACAACAAGAATAGGTACATGGCCATCACTAGTAACTAATACTAGAACTAGTCATATAATATTATGTGTTGAAAACATAAAACCATGATTACTAATAATCTTTTCATTCGTGATGGGTTTCTAGTTTCCAAAAAAATTGGGAAGATATTATTGAGTCTCCACATACATCAGACTGTTTTCTGACTATTGATGTCCTATGAGTTGATACATGATCACAATCAATATCCCGAAGAGATATGTTAGTATTAACTAAAGTTTATATTTGTATTCAGATTGCTTCGGTTTTATCCTCTTCTGTCCCATACTCATCCCAGCCGACACATTACAGTCATCCTGTCTTCTTAGGTTCCACTTGGCCATGACAATTTTTAGATTTTTCCATATTTTTCATAATCTGTAAAGTTTTGAGGGTATGTTTGTAGAATGTATTTTGTAGAATGATCCTTGGTTGGATATGTCTAATGTTTGTTCAAATGCTTAGGCCAGAGTTACCATGTTTTGCAGCAGAAGATCCAGAAGAATAAATAATGCCATCCATAATTATCACTTCACATAAAGGTTGTTTACTCTGAAGATTGGGGTCTTTTTTGGTTCCATACAAATTTTAGGACTGTTCTCGTTCTGTGAAAAATGTTGTTGGTATTTTGATGGAAATTGCATTAATTGTGTCAGTTGCTTTGGGAAGTATAGACATTTTCATGAAATTTGTACTTCCAATCCATGAGTATGGAATATCCTTCCATTTCTTTGTGTCATCTTGTATTTCTTTCATCACTGTTTTATACTTTTCAGAGTATAGGTCGCTCACCTCTTTGGTTAGATTTATTCATAGATATTTAATATTTGGTGTACAACGTAAATAGTACTGTTTTCTTAATTTCTCTTTCCACTGCTTCAGTATTGTTGTCTACAAATGCAACAGATTTTTGTACAATGATTTTGTATCCTGTGTCCTTGAGGAATTCATTTATCAGTTCTAGCAGTTACTGAGTTGACTCTTCAGGGTTTTCTATATATTGTGTCATGTAATCTGCAAACTGTGAAAGTTTCACTTCTTCCAGATTTGGATTTGTTTTTATTTTATTTATTTTATTTTATTTTATTTTATTAATTTTATTAATTTAATTTAATTTAATTTAATTTATTTAATTTAATTTAATTTAATTTTGTTTGGTTTGTCTGCTGCTGTGGTTTGGAATTCCAATACTATGTTTATTAAAAGCTGTAAGAGTAAACATCCTTGTCTTCTTCCTGACCTTACAGGAAAAGCTGTCAGGTTTTCCCCATTAAGGTTGATTATAACTGCGGGGTTTTCATAGGTACCTTTATTAAGTTGATGTATGTTTTCTGTAAATCTACTTTAGGGGGTTATAATCATGAGTGGATGTTGCACTATGTCAAATGCTCTTTTCTGCATGTATTGAAATGACCATATGGTTTTTTTCTTTTAAAGTTTATTAATCTTGAGGGAGACAGAGAGTAAGCAGGGGAGGGGCAGAGAGAGAGGGAGACACAGAATTCCAAGGAGGCTCTTGGCTCTGAGCTTTCAGCACAGAGTCTGATGCGGGACTTGAATTCATGAATCATGAAGTCATGACCTGAGTTGATGTCAGACTGTTAAAGGATGAGCCACCCAGGTGCCCCGATCATATGGTTCTTATCCTTTCTCCTGTTGATGTATTGTATCACATTGATTGATATGTGAATACTGAACCACCTTTGCAGCTTGGGAATAAATCCCACTTAATTATGGGATATATTTAGAGTTGTTATATCTTCTTTTTGGATTGTATCCTTTAATGTTATATAGTGTCCTCCTCTGTCTCTTGTTATGTATTTTTTAAGTGTATTTTTTTCTGATACAAGTATTGCTACTCCAGCTTTCTTTTGACATTCATTTGTGTAATGTTTCTCTATCCTCTCACTATCATTCTTGAGGTGTAAAGTGGGTCACTTGTAGGTATCTAAATCTGTTTTGTTTTTTTCATCCATTCTTACACCCTATGTCTCTAGGTTGGAGCATTCACTCCATTTACCTTCAAAGTAATAATTGATATGTATGTATGTATTGCCATTTTATTGCCTGTTGTGGTTTCTAATGATTTTCTCTGATCCTTTCTTGCCTTTCCTTCATGTTTTGCTTATTTTCTTTAGTGATATATTTTGATTTCCTTATCTCTATTCTTAGCATATTTATGACTGGTTTTACTATATGGTTACTGTTAGGTGTTTATATACCCTCTTCTGCATTTAGCAGTTTGTATTAAGCTGATGGTCATTTACCTTGGAACCCATTATTTTCTCCTCCCTAGGTTTTTGGTAGATGTTATTATATTTCAAATCCATTTCTCTGAGTTCCTTAACTGATTTTTTTTTGCAGAAATATTCATTTTTTACTTGATTTGTGTCTTCTACCTCTATACTGTCACTTTTGGTCTCTCCTTTCCACTCAGAAAATCCCTCTTAATATTTCTTGCAGGACTGGTTTAGTGGTACAAACTCCTTTAGTTTTTGTTTGGGAAAGTCTGTGTCTCCTTCCATTCTGAATGATAGCCTTGTTGGATAGAGTATTCTTGGCTGCTGATTTTTCCATTCAGCACTTTGAATATGTGATGTCACTCGCTTCTGGCTTGCCATGTTTCTGTTCAGAAATCTGTAGCTAGCCTTATGGGTCTTCCCTTCTAAGTGAAGGTCTTTTGTCTTGCTGCTTTTAAGAGTTTTTCTTTCTTGTCACTGTAATTTGCAAGTTTGCTTACAATATGTTTGGATGTTGGCCTGATTTTGTTGATTTTGACGGGAGTTGTCTAGTCTCCCGGATGTGGATGTTTGTTTCCCTCCCCCAATTAGGGACATTTTCAGCTATTATTTCCTCAAATAAATTTTCTGCCCCAAATTCTCTTCCTTCTGGGACTCCTCCAATATGAATACCATTATCTTTCCTGTAGTCACTGAGTTCCCTTAGTCTCATCTCACGTTGCACAATTCTGTTCTCTCTCTCTGGTTCAGTGTGATTAATTTCCATTACTCAGTCTTCGAGGTCACTAGTGTGTTCCGCTGCTTCTTCCATCCCTCTGTTCATTCCAGCAAACGTGTTTCTCCTTTATTGTGTCCTCAATGTCTACTGGGTTATTTCTTATCTCTATGTCAGGAGTCTCACTCTTCTACTCATTTCACAACTCCAATGAGTATCCTTATGATCATTGCCTTAAATTCTGTATCAGGTATGTTACTTATATCTCTTTGGCTTGGATCTCTGGCTGTGGCCTTGACTAGGTCTTTCATTGTGGATAAACATCTCTGTGTGTCCATTTTGTCTGTCTCTCTGGCTCTATTTCTCTGTGTTAAGAAAGTCAGCTGTGCCTTCTGGTCTTGAAATTAATGACGGTATGAAAAAGAGGTCTTGGAGTCCTCAGTAGTACACATCTCCATTTATAGGATCTGGACCTTGAGGAGGATATCGTATGGTATTGCTCACCCCATGCTGTTGAGTCTGGGTTACTTTTCCTTTCAATGCAGGTGTCTGCACTAATTGCGTGCCTGTTGTGGGCTGTGCTTGCTCTCAGTGATGTCAGTGGGACCCAGGCAGGCCAGCTGTGGAGTGGTATGCCCGCTGGGTATCTTGGGAGCAGGGCAGGAGTGTTAGCAAAATTGCACAGGGCTACTAGTCCTATGCCAGATTTCCCAATATCCTTTGGTGGCTGGGGACTGTGGACCAGCGGTGGAAGGTAGGGGCTTGAGGATATGCACAGAGCATGTCTGCGCCTGGGGACATGTGGCTGAGTGAAACAGATGAGGGTGCCTGGATATGTATAGCTGGGTGAGGTGCAGATGTGCACAGCGTGCTGTGGTGGCTATGCATGCAGCTTGTTGGACAGGGTGCCCTTGTGGTTTTAAGAATGTTTGCCCTGAGACCAGCAGGCATGGTGTGGTAAGTCCTCCAGGGAACCCTTGGGACTGGTGCACTGCTAACGGGTTAGGTAGCAAGTGTCTGTCCAGCCTCATCCTCTGGCGGGTGTTTCTATGCTTATTCTGGGAGGCTGGGGGAGAAGAATGGTACCTGTGAGCTCCCTCGTTGGAGAAGTCCTCCAACACCCTCAACAAACAGCGTGAATACATCTGTGTCCTGTTGCCTCGGCATTGTGTAAAATGCCATGTTTACATTGCCTCTCTACACAGGCAGCGACCTGGCTATCGCTCATCCTCCTGGATCACCCAGTGCTGGGTCAGCTGACCTCCAAAGCTCCAGGATCTAAACTCAAGGGAATTCAGCCCCTCTGGGTTTTAATGCCAAATGTTATGGAGATTAGTCTTCCCTGTGTCAGCT
Source organism: Panthera leo (assembly GCF_018350215.1). NCBI lineage: Eukaryota > Metazoa > Chordata > Mammalia > Carnivora > Felidae > Panthera > Panthera leo. The sequence goes on along the minus strand of NC_056680.1, from coordinate 60,074,011 downwards.
CCCTGGTGTGAGGGCTGACTTTTCTGCCTCTTCTGCAGGTAGCCAGCCTCCACCTTTCTGACCTTCCTAACATTTCTGATGCAGCTTCTCTCTATTTAGGTGTGGAGTTTTTCTGCCAGTCTTTGGATCGCTCTCTGGTTCATGGACTTGGATGTGGATGTTATGTAGTTGAACACATGGGACAGGGTGAGCTCAGGGTCCTCTTACTCTACTATTATTACATTTTTAAATGTCTTATTTTGGATTTTTGAGACATGGGCAGACAGACTCATATCACCCATGCACTTCAGGATTTGAAAGAAATGTTCCCACATTTGCTTCTAGTATTTTGTGTTTTGAAACTCTCTTTAATGAGGTATAATTTACATATAACAAATAGCCTCAAGTTAAAGGGTATAAATTGATGAGACATGAGGGTACAGGACCATGAGTACAGCACCATGAAATGATATGGTTTCTCCCTAAAGCTTCCATCATGATCCCTTTGTGTCTAACACTAATGATGCTTTTGAAGTAAGGACTACTTTTTTTCCCCCACGTTTTCAGATATTGCCCAGGTGTCTAAAAGCCTGCATTGGGGTACCTCCTTTTCCGATAGTCTATATTCCCACAAGTATTGTAGTTGGTCTACCTTTGGAATTTTGCTTCTATTGGATCTCTCTGTATGTTCACATACTTTTGTTGCATTACTTTAATGATGAGGCCTTCATCATCGCTTTATTTTTCACTAAGTGGTATGAGCTGCAGTTCCACTTATGACAGAAAGCACAGGCTTCCTGTGATAGGTATTCAAGAGCAAGGCAGATATCCTGAGCACTTGAGCTGAGAATGTCACTCTGTCTTTTTGCCAGCCCTCTTCCCTTCCTTGCAAGACAAGAATCTCCTTTTGTTCACACAGAATTGTGGGTGAAGTCAGTAGAAAACATTCCCTTCTCTCTTCTTCTCTTTATCTCTCAAACTCCCTGTCGCTGCCTTATTCCTTTCCCTTTCTCTGACAATCCCCCAAGCCAACTGCTCCATTCCAGCCATGATCAGGGTGTCCCCCAGCTGCTGGCCTCTGCCCTGTCCATCCCTCAGTGAGAAATCTGGAGTAGGATTATGCAGTTCACAAGTCTGATCAAGAAATCTGTGATCCTCAGAGCCCTCCTGCACAAGGTTGCTGTCTGTGGAAACCTGGCATCCTGGGGGAGGATCTGACTCCATGTGTGGCCTCCTCACCCATCTCCCACAGTCATTGCTGGTCCCTGATCCTTACCCACCGTTAGAAATCAGCCATATGCTAGGGTCAGGTACCTGTCTATCTGACCCCAAGCACCAGGAGTCAGTGAATATTTCTAAAATAAATGAGCACAAGCACCCGATGCATTTAGATATAGGAAGTTACCATCACCCCAGAAAACTCTCTCGGGCTCCTCTGCACAAAGGGTGATCGTGCTACTATCCTCCATCTCCTCAATTTCTGCTAGTTTGTTACCTGTGTGTACAGGAACCTCACTGTGTGCATTCGATGGGGAGTGAGAATGTCCCTCACTCGATGTGTGCATTCGATGAGGAGTAGGTCCTCCTAGAAGCAGACACTGAAACAGAGACAGAACGGTGAATGGTGTATTAAGGGATACTAAGAAGGACAAAGTGGAGGGTGCAGGGTGTGCAGGGAAAGCTTGCAGGCAGATCTAATACATTTTTAAGATATATAACCACCATAGTCTGTCACCTCACACATTCCTCTTCAAATTTCAAAATAGTTGTCATATAAGGCAGTGAGATTTATGAGATTTGGGGTTATTTCCCTATGGTCTTATGTTTTTCTACATGCATTCTGTCTTCTGTAGTTTATCTGTGGCCTCAGATGAACACTTTAGTGTGTGGCTCCATCTGTGAGTCTTTATGTAATGGAATAGGATTGTCTTCAGATCTCAGATGTAGATCTCTGATGTATGCATTCTTGTAATTATCTTTCCTTTCTTCATCAGGAATGGCCTGAATTTTATAGAAAAAGTGTGTCTTTGTCTTATTGTTTAAAGTGGTGTTTCCCAATCCCTTGGCTGAGATGTTAACAGTCTTAGTTTAATGAACTTCTGTGACCATCTTTTTTTGATGATAATTTGTGTGGAGATAACTGAAACTGTGAGAAGTGTGAGCGGACATTTCACAGACATTTTGCAGATGCATTCTGTGTTCCATGTCTTCTTTTTGTTATGTCCTTAGAAACAAATATTATCTCTGTTTCACAGATAACACAGTTCAGGTCCCCCTGAGAAATGGTATTCTGGCTGAGACAGCAGGAACACAGGCAAATCGTCGGGATATTGTGAGAGAAGTTTAAGGAGATAGATGCAAAGTTGTAGTCAGGGTGATGACAGGGGTCCAGCAGGGGTGGCACCTGGCCATCCCTGAATTATAGGTTGACCGAGGCTGAAGGCCAAAGCAGGCAGTCCATTGATCTAGATCCTGTCTTCACTTTTAGTCTCACTGAGGGATATGAACTTAGGCAGACAAGCATTTCCTTAAGACCAAGCTAAATTTCCTATATATCCAGGGCATTTTTTCACCCATAAATATCCAGAACCTTCAGACAATGCAGGGAGACAACAACCTTTTTAGATGATCACCTAGGTGCACTTTGATAAAAATGACATTTCGGAGAGGAACCCTGCATTGTGCACTGAGAGTAATCCCACATAGCAACTCCGTGTGGAACTCATGCTCCCTGCTGAGGCTGTGATCAGGAATGGCCTGCGACTGCATCTCACTGAACCCAGGACCCTTCCCTCTGCACTTCCTCAAACTCTGCTTACTGTCCTCAACTTCCCTTCTATTCCTGTGTGATTCAAGTTTCCCCCACTCCTTCACTGGTGCTTCCATTATGGTGACCACAAGGTCTGTGTCATATAATGCATGTGCCCCATTTTGCACAGGACACCTGAGGCACCGACACTTAGGGGTGCATCTCATCCTTCACAGAACTCAAAGCATTGTGTCTGTAAAATATGCAGCAGTACTCATGATATGTCTGCCTTTGTGTAAAAATCCTTTCTTTTTGACAAGAGAAACCTACAGCTGACCTCATTACATGGAAACGACACAGGCCATTGTACACATGTCCTGAGAAGATTCAGATATGTTACACTGTCCTCAGGCAAGTTTGCAATTGAATTGCCAAGCCCTCACTACGATCTCTACAACATTCCCACCTAGCCTTTCATGAAGATGAATATGCTTTACAAGTCACTCATCCATTTCAGGCCATCTTACCAAATGGAGGAGGTGGAGCAGGGGGGTCATAGACCATGACTGGTGATGAAGGATGGTCCATAGGGCAGGACATGCAAGGTGGTCATGTGTAAGGACAAGGCTCTCTTGTATGCATAATGGCCCACAGAACATAAATTAAAGGTATAACGTTTCTGAGGCTGTGTCATCCCCCTATTTCCAAATAGTAGCATTAGGATTCACATTTTTTTTAGTAGAGCATTTAGGGGCTGAGCCTTAAGAAAGAAGTTTGGAATTCAGTTTTGAGAGTTGACAGCCAGTCCAAGAAAGCCTTGTAATTGGCTCTTAGTTTTAGGTTATGAGAGATTGTGGATGCCTTGAGTCTGCCTGGATCTAGATGTGGGCCTTGTTCTGAGAACAGGTGAGCTAAATACCTAACCTGAGTTTGAGCAAACTGCAGTTTTTATTTGGAGACTTTATGGGCATTTTGAAACCAAAAGTTTTCCCAGGGGGGTGCTGTCTTCACATAAAGGGGCATGAGCAGGGAGCAGAGAAGCAAATAATCTACACATTGTAACAAAGTAGAGCCTGAGAACACTTTCCATCATCCAAATCAGCCTTTAAGGTTTGTGGGAAACATGAAGCACTCTGTGAAACCCAGGGAGGTTGCAGTCCAGATGTATTGTCATTCCCTGCATGTGAAGGTAAAAAGATACTGGCTATCCTTATCAACTAGAATGCTAAAAACTACACCACATGGGTCATGTAGAGTGAAAATTTTGCTTTCAGGGGGAGTGGATGTTGGTAGAGTGTGAGGTTTGGGAAGAAGGGGATGTTGAGGGATTACAGTGCTATTTATTTCTCGGAAGTCCTGGACAAAATACTATCGTCAGCAGTTGGGTTTTCTCACAGGTATAATAGAGGTGTTATATGGACTACTGCAGAGGATCATGAGACCATGAGCCTTGTAACATTCTATTATGATGTTGATGCCTTGAAGGCCTTCTTAATTTATACGATCTTAATTATAGGGAGAAGTTTTGCGGGATCGATTTGAATCTTGACGGGAGGTACACTGTGGATTCTGCCAATATCAGTTGAAGATTTTGCCCATAAAGAAGATGGTGGCTGATCCCATAGGAATAAATGATTAGTACCTCCAGACTCAGCTATAGTACCAGCACAGACACAGCACAGAAAAGTTGCGAAAGGATCATTTGTTTCCCCTTTTTGCTATTTTGGGTACTGTTGTCAAGTTATAGGTCGTGGATCTCAAGTTCAGAGTATCTACACATTACTTTAGAAAATCCTTCAAAGGATCCTCTTGGAGGATAGAGATTCCTAGTCTCCTGAGGGAGGCATTCAGTCAGTAGTATCTTAAAGTTAGATCTATATTGTAAAAGAGAGGGTAAATGGTCACAATTTCCTTATGTAAGAGTTGTAAATTAGGTGCCAACTTTCTGGCCCTTAAAGGCACTGAGAAAAGCAAGTTCTTGCAGACTTGCCCTCTGAGGGCTCTTCTCAGGAAAAGCCCCCTGTTAGACCCTCATGCCCTCCGTATCCAGGATTGTCAGAGATGAAATATCTTCCCCTCAAAAGGAAGTCACATTCAGTGTATCTATTGACTAAAATGCCTTGTGGTGAATTTGGTCCCATGAAGGTTCCATTTTCGTTGCAATATTCTAAGCAAATAAAAGGACCTGAGCAAAGTTGCAGACAACCCTGATCAATATATAGAAGTGTTCCAAAACCTAACCCAGGGTGCTGGGGAAAGAAAAAGACACAGGCCATCCCTAACAAAGGGGACTCTAACACTCTTTCACTGTTTTTCCTAATACATTCTGGTTACTGTAACTGTATATGGGGGCTTCTCCCTCATTCATTTCCTGGGTCAATGATTATGGTGATTAGAGCCAACTGTCTCTAGTTGGTCCACCTCGGAATGGAGGCTTTCAGGAATATTCCCAAGCTGCTGCCAAAACTCCTTTTAATCAGTGGAAGTTCTCTGTCTTCTCTAGCCTGACATGGACTTCCTGATTCCACTTGTTTGTGGAAAAAAAACTGGCGTCTGCTCATCTGTTCAAGTTGAGAGACTTTAGGACCAGGAGACCTCTCTCTCTCTGCCCTCTAGGCTTTTATCTGCCTCAGGCTTTTAGGCAGAATCTTGCCTCTTCTGCCTTCTCCCCTCCTCCTGTATCTGCACCACTTTGGATGAGGCCTGCATAACTAGCTCCTATACCATCCTCAGTGCCTCAGGCACCATTGGTTTCCCCTCCCACCCTCTAATGTCAGAGAGTGAAGAGCATTGCCTTGGGCCACCCACTTCAGATCTCCCCACCAGTGTCCCAGGTAAAAACTGACAATAGGGAACACATTGAGTGTCTTTTGAATGGATGCAAGAGAAATTAATTAGGTATGTAAACGAATTTAAGTTTGTTGGCTTAATTAAAAGTAGAGTTATCAGCATTAAATAGAAAACTTTATCTAGGTTTACTAAAGGTCAAATAAGCTCATGTTATTTGTGTTGCAATATGTTAGCAAAAAGGTAACACAAATGATGGTTAATTCTTTCTCAACATTTTCATGGGCAATTGTGAAGATAGCTTTCAAAGTCTTGGTAACCTGAAAGGTATAAGTTTTGCTAGGATGATAAATTGAAATTGAATTCATTGGACATCTAGGACTTTTCCAAACAAGATAAAGTGCTAAAGCTTTGATTGCTACACATAGGTTTGTGCTTTTGACTTCTTATTGCACAGAAACAAAGGATATTTGGGTCTTTTAGAAAACATGCTTTTGCTTACTTGATAAATTTGCCATCTGCAGAATTCTGCTATAACATTTTATAATTGGTTACTACTTAGTTTTCACTGGAGACTAAGATTTCTATGAGTTAAAGTTCTGCTTAATGTAATTAAGATGGATAAAAATAAGAAAGTTATTATGTAGAAAAGTAGGAGATATGTAAGAAAGATATAAGGAATGGGAATACATTTTTGTTGAAGGCAGAAGAAAGTAATTTTGTCCCAAGTGAGACAGGTCGTTTGGAGAAAAGTGGCTTAAGTCACAATCTGAAAGCAAAATAAAGTTGCAGGTTTGTGAAAGTAAATCTTTGGAAATAAATTGTATATGTGCTCAGGATGGACTAAGGTTCAAATAAATGGATTTTAAAAGTACAGTAGTATAAGATTAAAATTCTGCCCTAGTCTCTGTTACAAAAGCCAAGGTATCTTGGATTGTCAGTGTGCTTTTGAGAAAAAAAAAAGGAAAAGGGTAAGCAAAGTTTTCCCCCCACTTTTGTCTGGCCAAAAAGATGGAAAAAATGTGATTTTAGCCAAAAGGGCAGGGCAGCATGCCCTTTTGATCACCATAATATATAAAGGGCTTGTACTAGAATACATAGGAGCTGTTTTGCTACACTTATCCCAGTGTCTGCCAATTTGTAACAACCTAGATACTCTAAATGGCTGGAACATATATCTGTGGGCACTGCTGCAAAAGGCAAGGAAATAGACCTGCACTTTGGCCCTTTTAGCCCTCTTGACATCCAATTATATCCTAAAAAAAAATGGTTTTCGCAAGCCTTTTAAAATATATTTGTAAAGCCGATTAGTGTTGGGCCAAAATAAAATTAGTGCATCCTTCTACAACCATGGAAGTCTTTCTTGGTTGTAGTCAATACCCCCAAAGTCCTGCAGGTGGAAAACGGAGGGATAGGAGAAATCAGGGAAGACAAGGTCAATTCTGGGAGGTAGGGTCAAGCCTGGATAAGAGTGACTGCTCCCAGCATCTCATGAGACTGACAAAGCCTTTGGCTGCCAGTCGAATAGCCAGACAAAACGCAGGGCCAGGAGATGAGGCTTCTTCTCCTGTCCAACTGTCAGGGTCAGGACATGAAGCTTCTCCTGGCCAGCTATGGAAAATTAAGATAAGGGATGCCTCTTCCTCCTTTTCCTATAGGTGGGCATTTCCCCAACCAAGGCCAATACTCCTGTGGGATGCATTCTGAAAAGTTGGATGATTTTGATCCATAAATTCTGAAAGAAAAAGAGAAAGACAGCTCATTAATTATCATGGGGTTGCAGGCCCTATAGGGAACTTCCAGTTTCCTACTGGGCCCAGGCAATTACATCCCAAGATCCTAACTGGGACTATGACCATCCCATTAAGAAATGGTATTGCCACCACTTCCAAGCTTGAGCTTTAGAGACATTAAGGAGGTCTAAGGTTAAGCCCTTAAATTATGTTAAATTAGTCACTATTTTACAAAGACAAAATGGGAGCCCGATGGCCTTCCTAGAGAAGTTGAGGGAGGCTCTCTTTAAATGTATGGCTATCTCCCATGACAGCCCTGAAGCTGAGATGATTTTAAATGACACATTTGTGACTCAATTGCCCCCATATATTCAGAGAAAGCTGCAAAAATTGAGTATTGGCCTGGAAGGGATGCTGGAGGTGGTCTTATGAGCTGCCAATTAGGGACATTACAACGAGATAAAAACAAATCAAAACAAAACAACAGGAAAGGAGCCTTAAGAAAAACCTGAGGCCTTAGTCATGGCCTTACACACTATGTCAGACAGAGGAAGGTGGGCACCAGAAGCAGGGCCTGAGGTGTGGCCTGAGCACAAGGTGGTTGCCTCCTGTCTGTAGACAGAGAAGGCGGGGGAAGGGAAGAAGAGGACTCAGAAGCCCCATTTTGTCTTTTTAATATATGCTTGTGTCATTTAGTTTGTAAATTGTATTTGGAGAGATGTAATTTTTGATTCTTAATAGCATTTGGAAGCTTCAAAATACCTATTGAAATAGGCTTCTCATTCAGTTTTGTGAATTTTAGAACTATAGTTGTTCAATTTAGCTTTGAGAAAATTAAGTTTGAGATGACCGAAAGTTCCCCATCATGGCCATTGAAGTTCTAAATTATTTCTGGTTAAGTCAATCTATTCATTTATAAATGTGCATACAGAGAGGGACCATAGTTTTTAAACATAAAACCATCCAGAGTCCCAGTAGGCAGGATGCCCTCAAAGCATTTTGATGTCTGGGATCCCATTTCTTAGAAAATTTTCAGGGATTGCCTGTTTCCAGAAGGAATCAGACCCAAGGCCAGCACAGTTCCAGAGAGAACAGTCGAGCTCCAAACAGATCATAGACTGAAAGATAACACAGTTCCAACCGGCACTGTTCCACTGGGAACAATCCAGTTGCAGAGGGGAACAGGAACAAAGGCCTTCACTATTCCGACTAGCACAGTTCCAACTGGAAAGGTCTGATTGTGAAAAGGACTCAGACTGAGGGCTAGCCCAGTTCCATGAGGAGCAGTCTCATTCAAGACAGGAATTAGGCCAAAAGCTAGCACAGTGCCTTTAGACTGAAGGTCAGATGAGCACCCTTTGAGATGATTTAAAAAAAAAAATCGTAAACAGATTGCAAATAAATTCTGGAGAACTGAGACATGAAGTGTGGAGCTTGAAATCCAGGATAAAACTTGTCCTTAAAACCCCAGGGTAGGCATGAAAGCAGCGCAAAAATGTCCATGGGTACTGCACCTGTTTGCTAGCCAGCTCTGGAGCAGTTGGGGTCTTCTCTGGAGCCCACTTCTGATCACCAAGAATTGTCAACCTTAAAAATAGAAACCACCAGTTATTTTACCAGAATATGGTTTTATTGAGGAATGAAAGAGAATTGTAATCTGGGACATACAAGCTGTGGCAAAACCATAAGCAAGTACGGGAAACAAAGGAGGGGAATGTTTTTTTTTTTAAGGAGAAAAGAGGTAAGTAAGTAGGAAAGGCTGATGAAAAGTCCGTTGGAGTAAAATGGGGGTTTGAAATGTGGTGGCTTCTCATTGTCTGAGCTGTTGCAGAGATGGTGGTGGTGAGGAAAGAATTTCTTCCCTCTGGCTGGAGTAGTATATTAGTATCCTCATGAAAGGTCAAACCTTTTTAAGGTCAAGGCCTTCTCTTACTGTTGTGTCTACAATTAATTTGCCATGGCAAGGTGGGATAGCTGCCCCTACCAAAACATCCTGTGTCCATTTTGTTAGGTTTCCCATTACTAATTTTCACAATTTCATACATGTTTTTGATGAAATGTGAAAAAAATTTTTGAAGGTTTGGGTTTGAGAGAGTGAATGGCTAAGAAAGAATTCTTGAGATGTCTTTGGTGCAAAAATGTGATTTTTTTTATAGCACAGGGACAGGATCTGTGGGCAGACAGAGCTTCATTGGGATTTTTTTATTTTATTTTAAAAAGAGTGAGCACAAGTTGTGGGAAGGGGGCAGAGGCAGAGGGAGAGGGGAGAGAGGGGGAGAGAGAGAACCCCAAGGAGACTCCATGCTCAGCCTTGAGCCTGAATGAGCTCTTCCTAATCTGGAAGATCAAACATTGGAGAACAAATAATGTTTCAAACAAAAGTCATAAAAATCATACTTTTTTTTCAGTTCATTTAGTGTCATGTTGCTAATCTTTTGTTCAGTTTGAATGTAGCTTTTTAGTTCTAGAAATTCTTGCCCATTTCACTTTTATGATTTTGAAGATAAAAAGCTGTATTTGTTTTTTTAAAAAAAGTTCTTTTTATGAATCTCCTTGAAGATGAAACTTATTTTGCAAATGACAAATGACTGTAATGCACTTGACAAGAAAGTTCAGTTATTTCTATGACACAGAACACTTAAATAATCAGAATATCAAGTGATGACCTTATTATCAAAGCATATTAAAACTTCCAGAATTTCATATATATATTTGAACACTTACAGCATTTACCCAAGCAATACAACCTAAGGTTTATCATTATTTGTTTGAGAGTTCTTTCCAAGTAATTTAACATACGAAATGAAAAAGCCTAATTAGCCAAAAGGAATGCATTTACAATCTACATCTTGTGGAAGTTTGTTAAAACCCTCAGAGAGTTTTATATGTATTTATTTTTGAGAGAGAGAGAGCACAAGTGGGGGAGGGTAAGGGAGAGAAGGAGACAGAGAGTCCAAAGCAGGCTCCAGGCTCTGAGCTGTCAGCACAGAGTCTGATGCGGGGCTCAAACTCACAAACCGTGAGATCATGAACTGAGGTGAAGGTGGATGCTTAACCGAATGAGCCACTCAGGCACCCCAACCCTCAGAAAGTTTTAAAATACAAGTCTAAATAGGATTATGGTTCAATATAAAACTTAAAACTTATTTATTTAACCAAGGTGGCAATAAGATTTTAAAGGCAAATATGTAGGGTTATATAGTTGTGAGTAAAACTTAGCTCCTTACATATTGAGAAGTTTTAACCTTTTTAAAGTAACCAGCGACCTGATAAAGACAAAACATAGAAACTTTGGTTATCTAGGGAGACAAAAGAGGAGAAAAAAAGAACTTTGTTTACATTTTTTTCATCAAGAGCCAACCAACAATCCAAGAAACCTTTGCCTTTTTTAACAGAGAGAAAAGCAGAATTTCAATCTTATACCAGTGTACTTGTTAAAATCCATTTATTTCAACCTTGTCCCAACAGCACACAAAATTCCTTTCCAAAGGTTTCCCTTCATAAAACTTTTACAACCTTTTTTTAAAAAAAATTCAGAGTTGCTTTCCTTATTTCCATCAAGCTTAATTACATTTAGCAGAAGAATTTTAACTTTTAGAAACCTTAGTCTCCAGTGAAAACTAAGTAGTGACCATTTGTGAACTGTTACATCAGAATTTTTCTAGATTTGAAATTTTAAAACAGAGGTTTTTCCATAGTAGAATCTTTCAATAAAGCACAAAGCATATTTACCAACAAACCCACGTATCCTCAGGTTCTGTGCAATAAGAAGCTGAAAGCACAAAACTACCTTCAGTAAACATAGCTTTCGTATTTTATCTCATCTGGAAAATACTTAGATACCAATGAATTCAAACCAATTTATCATTTAACTTAGAAAAACTACAAAGTTTCAGGTTACCAAAGCTCTTGATAGCTATCTTATCAATTACTCATGAAAACTTTGAGACAGACGAAATTAACCATCATTTCAAGTCATCTCTTTGCTAACAAATGGCCACAGAGATAACAGGAGCTTATTTGACCTTTAGCAAATGATGGTAAAGTTTCACATTTCATGCTGACAACTCCAAAGACATGTCTATCTTAATTAAATCAACAAACTTAAATTAGTTTAAATATTGAGTATGTTCCACCTGTGTCCACTTAAGAGTCAACCAATTTGTTCCCCATTGTCAATTTGTACCTGGGACATTGGTAGGGAATCTGAAGTGAGCATTTATAGTCCAAAGGGGTGCTCTTTGTTCTTTGACAGTGAAGGGAATAGGAGGAGCCAATGGTGCCAGAGGCATCCAGAATGGTATAGGAACCAGTTAGGCAGGCAGTACCCAAGGTGGTGCAGTGACAGGAGGAGGGGGAGGGGAAGGCAGGGATGGGAGACCATCTTCCTGCTGCCAGGCAGGCTGAAGGCAAGTCAAAGCCCAGAGGGCAGAGAAAGAGCTTTTTTGGTCCTAAAGCCTGTCAGCTCAGACAGATGACAGATGCAGTGTGTTTTTTTCCCCCACCAACAAGGGGAAACGGGCAGTCCATATCTGGCCAGAGAAGACAGGGAATTTCCTTGAAACAGAAGGAGGTTTGGCAGCTGCTTGAGAATATTCCTTAAACTCTCTATCCAAAGGTAGACTCACCAGAGATAATTGGCTCCAATTATCATAGCCATTAACCTGGGAAATGAATGAAGGAGACGCTCCCACTTACAGCTAGAAGAACCTGAGTCTGTAAGGAGGAACGAAGAATGTCAGCATCCCCTTTGTTAGGGATGACCCGTGTTTCCTCCAGCAAGCTGGATTTATTCAGAGGAGGCTTGTTGAGACAACCACCCAATATGTCAGGAGGGAATTTATCAGTCTGGTTAGTGGCCAAACACATTCTGCAAGAGGCCCATAGATCGGGGTCCTGATTTAGGGCCACTCAGGCTTAGACGTAGGGTACCTCAGCCCATGTGCCCTTTTTCCTGCAGAAGAGATCTAACAGAAAGGTTATACTGAAGCTTAATGTCTCATTAATGGGCCATTTTTCCTCATATCCTAAGGAATAATGAGGTCTTGCAGTGTTACAGAAGTCCAGTCCTTTTGTAAGGCTTGCAATCCTAATTGGTTCCAGTGGGTTGAAAGGTAGGCCAAAGTAGAGTCCTTGGGAACCAATGAAGCAGCTAGAGAAGGTCCATTACCAAAAATCCACACCATCCGTGCCCCTGCTCCCACCCGCCCCCCCAACTCCTGGGTGGAATCCCACAAAGATATGTCTTTGACACTAGGAGCCTATGTATGACATACCATAGTTTTCATTTGGGTTCACTCTTGGATTGTACATTCTGTTGGATTGGACAATTTTTGATGACATGTATCCACCATTATACTATCATACCCACTAGTTTCACTGCCCTAAATGTCCTCTGTGTTGCACCTATTCATCCCTCCACCTCCCTCTGCCCTAATCCTTGACGGTCACTGACCTTTTTACTATCTCCATCATCATTCCTTTTCTAGAATGTCATATAGTTGGAATCATAGTGTATGTAGCCTTTTCAGACTGGCTTCTTCCACCTAATAACATCTGTTTAGGTTTTTCTCCATGATTTTTCACAACTTGATACCTTATTTCTTTATAGCCCTGAATAATATTCCATTGTCCGGATGTACTACGGTTTTCTTTCTTTTTTTCTTATTTTTAATGTTTATTTATTTTTCAGTGAGAGAGATAGAGACAGAGCGTGAACGGGGGAGGGTCAGAGAGAGAGGGAGACACAGAATCCGAAGCAGGCTCCAATCTCTGAACTGTCAGCACAGAGCCTGATGCGGGGCTCGAACCCACAGACCACAAGATCATGACCTGAGCTGAAGTCAGACACCTCACCGACTGAGCCACCCAGGCGCCCCATGGGTGTACCATGGTTTTCTTATCCATTCGCCTACTGACAGACACCTTGGTTACTTCCCACTGTTAGAAATTATGATTAAAACCGCTCTTATCATCCATGTTCAGGGTTTTGTGTGGGTAAAAGTTTTCAACTTTTTGGATAAGTAACTGAGGAGCACAATTACTGGATTGTAGGGTAAGTGTTTTGTAAGAACCACCCAACTCTCACCAAAGTGGCTATACCACCATTTTGCATTCCCTTAAGGAATGTATGAGTTTCTGTGGCTCCACACCCACAACAGCATTTGGTGTCATCAGTGTCCTAGATTATGGCCTTTCTAACAGGTGTAGTGGTATCTCACTCTTGTTTTAATTTGCATCTACCTTGTGACATATGGTGTAGAGCACGTTTTCATATTCCTATTTATTATGTGTGTATCTTTCTGTTGAAGCATCTGTTAAAGTCATACCCCATTTTTCTATCAGGTTGTTTATTTTCTTACTGTTGAGTTTGAAGAGTATTTGGCATATTTTAGATAACAGTCCTTTACAGGTGTGTGCTTTACAAATATTTTCTACCAGTCTGTGGATTCTCTTTTTGTTCTTTGATGAGGTTGACTTATTATTTAGTTTTGCTTCTTAGTTTTTTATTTGAAGCATTGGAATCCAAAACTTCACACTAGGGTTGAGAAAAGAAAGCAAAACTGTTTGAGAATTTGCCCTGAAAACATCTTGTGTATTTTAGCTTACTTTGTGTAATAACATTGAAGCTATAGTTGCAACTATGTGCTCATTCCTGGCATAAAAACATACTGAGTCAAGTGTTGATGCAGGAGAGTTTGGATGCAAATTTTCTGACAAAAATTATGTGTCATCTATACTTTAATGTTTTGAAATCCATTCCTAATTGTATAATACTGTCATGACAATGGTTCTTTTTAAAATTTTTCTTTGGAGAGACAACGCACATGAGCAGGGGGAGGAGCAGAGAGGGAGAGAGAGAGAATCCTAAGCACATTCCATGCTCAGTGTGGAGCCCAATGCAGGTCTCCATCCCATGACTCTGGGATCATGACGCGAGCCAAAATGAAGTCAGATGCTCAACCAACTGAGCCACTCAAGCAACCCCAAAATGGTTCTTGTTTAATGAAAAATATTTGAAGGCTTCAGAAATGTTCTCAGGATATGGAATTTGCTCATTTTCTTTTTTCTTAAAGGGCTTGTCACATCATTTCTCCTGTTCATTTTCTCTCCTTCAGATGTCTCTGCTCTAACTCTATGACATCCTCCTTTGTCATTTTATGAATGATTTCAATACTTTCCAGCATCAGTCCTCTTAGCATCCTGAAATCTTACACCTCATAGACCATTGGCAGCAGAGGCCAGCATCAAGAATGTTGCAAGGGGGGTGAGGAATAGCCACTTGAATGAATTAGAGAGGAATACATGAGAACATTACCCAAGCTCAAAACTTTCTAGGGAATGAATTTAGTGTGTTTTCAGTTGTACAAGGTTTAGTTGGATCCTGGGGGAAGCATGGCTTTGTCATTGCATTTGTGTGGAGGTTACATGTGGGTTTAGGAAATGCGTGTGGTGCTCTGCTGATGCATGACAAAGCCATCACAGTGATCAGTGGTACATGCAGCAGGTTCCTTAGGATATATCATTGTGTTAGTGGCCAGTGCTTGTTCCCTCAGCATCATCCTACCCATGGATCCTAATGATGATCTGGATGATCCCTTCCCCATGGTTTAGTCTGAAGCAACTGACTGTTTTAGGGCTAAGATGAAATTTTCTAATGCCCACACCACCAGGGCCATGATAGTTGCTGCTTTCATCCCTTCTGAGATGGACAAGGTCTCTCAGGACTTTTCTACTCACTTATGAGAAGGAAGCCTGTTTGAGGGAGCAAGGGAGGATCTCATCAGCCCTTCTTTGCTGCATAACATGTGGGATAAACACCTGACCTTTCTAAGTCACTGCCTTCTTGTTCTGTCCTATAAGGGGCTTTAAGAATGGTTAGTGGTCATTCTGGGAGGACATACCAAGTGGGAGAGGGCCTGGGGAGCCAAGTATGTGGCTGGAGGTGTCCAAAGCATCTTGATGTGGTAGGTGGTTCCACAGATGAATGCACATGTAAAAATTTCGTTGAGCTGTTTTACAGTATGTGTGCAAATTCAATTGTGTATTTTATAAACTCAAATATTATTTTAAAAACAATTTTGATAAGAATGAAGAGTACTTAAAAGCAAGTGCATCTAGCAGTGATGGTTGTAGAACCTCATGAATATACTAAAATCCACCATGATAAATTTCATGGTGTGCAAATATCTTTTTCTCTCCTTTTCTAAAAAAAATTAATTGAAGTACTAAATATCTCCATAAAAGTGCTCAATGAATTATCTCACAGTATGTCAATATCTCAATAAAAATATCCAACCCAGAGTGATTCTGTGATCATTACAAGTTGTTCAGCTTCTCTGGAGCCTCAGATTATTCATCCTACACTCAGCTTGTTGTCTTACTGTGACAGAGAAGGGGGAATGGATGTTGGGTGACAGTTATCATCTTGGCTCTAAATGACCTGGAAGGTCTAGACCAAGCCCACCTCTCAGTGATCCCTGACATCCAACCCCTGACACTCAGTAGTGTGTGCATGACCCTTCTGAGAGTTTCTCTGGTGCGAGCTAACACCCTTCCAGGCACCCCACCTCACCTGGTAAAGTCCCATTTATCCTTCAGATGTCAGGGCAAGTAGGACTTTTTTAGGGAAGGTATCAGTTTTCTCCTAAAATAGGTAATTTTCTTTTAAATGTATCTTCATGGCCTTATCTGGTCCTTCCCTTAATAGCACTTATTTTAGTTTGTGGCTATTTTCTTACTACACAGTTATTAGACTAATTTTTTTTTCCTCTGCTATATCTGATTCCCATGACGCTGGGCCGTGTGTTCTGGTTCACCACGATGTACTTTGCTTAGAGGAGAATAGGCTTTCTGTTAGTATTCATGGAATGAATGAATAAATGAGTGAATGAATCAGAAGCTTGGATACAGACAAGGATGTAGGGGAACCTTTGCATGTTCCTTCAGTTATTCCTTAGCACACGGGAAAACTAGGTCTTGGACCTCAAGTTCAGAGTATCTCCACATTATTTTAGAAAATCCTTCAAAGTATAAGAAATATTGGCTTTGTTCATACCTGTGTGTTACCTGCCTACACGTTGGAGTGAGGCATATTTTTTAAATTTTATTGGTTTATTTTGAGAGTGCAGGGAGAGGGAGGGGCACAGAGAGAGGAAGAGAGAGAGAATCCCTAGCAGGCTCCACACTCAGCATAGAGCCCTATGTGTGGGGCTTGATCCTATGAACGTTAAGATCATGACGGGAGCTGAAATCAAGAGTTGGATGTTTAATGGACTGAGCCACCCAGGTGACCCTAGAGTGAGGCATTTTCATTAACTGAAAACTCATAAGCTGAGGTAGTAATACAATAGGACATGTACAAGGCAGTCTTTCAACTTCAGATCAGAAAATCTTATTGACTTTGTTACAATTACAGTCCATGTGCCAAAAAACATGCAGCCTAAACATGAGAATGAAACAGGTGATAATTCCACTCTGAGTCCACACACTAGCTGCTGACATGGGACAAATTACTTCACCATTTGAGTCTGCGTTACCTTAGAGAAACTGGGACATTAACTGTGTACTTTCTAATCCTTTATGAAGTGTAAAGGTCATGATGTGTGGAAATGAATCTGCACCATGCTTGCATACTGTAACAGCTTAATCTGTGGTAACCTTCTTATCATTTTGAGAATGTAACTTACTGAGAGCAGGGACCCTGTCTGTTTGTTCTCTATGGTGTCCCCAAGACCATGAATCATGTCTGACACATAGGAGGTACTTAACATTTGTTGAATGAATATTTGGCAGTCTTGGAGAGAAGGCAGAAGGAGGAATGGGACATATTTGTAAAATAAAATGATTTTTCTAGGAAAACGTTTACGTTATCCTACAGCACCCCATTTCCATGTATATTTAGACAATAGAGAGTCTTTTCTTCTTTTTCTTAAAGCAGCTTGTGTAATGAGGAATAGGATGCAGAACTTTCCTGAAGCTTTCAGATGAAGCCCCAGAGCTCAGGGAGGACTAAACATGTGTCATCTTCCCTGACCAGTGGCAGTGAGGTAAAAAACTTTGGGGAGCATGTGACTATCATATTTCTTTTTTTAAATCCTTATTTATTTTTGAGAGGGCAGAGAGAGTCAGAGTGTGAGAGGAGAAGGGGCATAAAGAGAGGGAGACAGAGAATTTAAAGCAGGCTCCGGACTCTGAGCTGTCAACACAGAATGCGATGCAGGGCTCAAACTCACAAACTGCTAGATCATGACCAGATCTGAAGTCAGATGCTTCACCCAGTCAGGCCTGAGATGTCCCATGACTGTCATATTTATTACATGGAGTGCCCATTCTTCATATTTGGGGCCCAAGATAGAGGCAGGTCACAGGTATCTGGGCTCCCTGAGACAGTTACTCTACATACCAAAGTAAGATGTGACACTCCAAAATATGACACTTGATGGCCTAGTTCAACCAGCCCTGCCAGCTTCTCAGAAACCGAGAAGGAGTCATTGATCCTCCAGGTACTGTATCGGGCCAGTGAGGTCAAGAATGCCTGATGGAATATCTGGCAGTAGCTGAATCAGCAGTGGTGAGCAGCTGGACCCAATTCAAAGGGAGGTAGGGACGAGGACACAGAGGGCATCATGTCTGTGTGTGGGCACCCGGAAGGCAGGTGCAGGAAAAAGATTTTCCAGGCCATATCTCTCCAGCCTCCCACCTAGGGTGGAGGGAGGGCAAAGTGCTTGTGCATGTGCATTTACACTGTGTGGTCACCAGAGGGTATTGTGGCCCTAACTGTGTGTGACAGAAAATGATGCTTGTCAATGCTGCTGCTGCTGCCAATCTCCTACTGAATGAGCCCTTACTATGTGCAAGCTCATTTCCCCCTCACAACACCCTAATTCATTAAGGATTCTGGTACCCTTTTTTTTTTATAATAGCAAAGAAACATAAAGAGATTAAATAACTTGCCCAATCACAAAGCCCTTAAGTGGTGGAGGTGCAATGGGAATCTGAGAGGTGTGGTTTCAGAGCATGCATTCATTGATTCAACATGTGTGTGCTGCGTACTCAGTATGTACAAGGCCCTGTGTCCTGTAGGTTTATGGTTGTAAGGTGATGGTTAGAGTTGGTATGTAGGTTTATGATTGTAAGGTGATGGTTAGAGTTGGTATGAAGTTTAAGTTGAGAGATATGTTTAGGGTCATGGTTAGTGTTAGGGGTAGGACTCAGGAGGTTCCAGGTTGTGAACCCCTAGCAGTACAGTTGTCTCTACTGAGGGCTGAGTGGAGGCTGCATGGGAGCCTTCAGTTCAGACTTAGTCTTTTCATGCCAGGACCAGCCTCCCTTGTGTGCGACTCTTCAGTTGGGCCTCAGAAACCTCCTTGTGCACTTCCATCCTGGCAGTGGAAATGATATGGTGATGTTCCGAACCAAGTCTGAACAATACTGTAGGGATCGGGCCCTATGTGCGTGGTGTTCTTAGAGTTAGGAACCGGATGCCCATTGGGAGAGAGCCATAGATAGGGTGAGGGTTTGGTCCAGGGATATAAGAAGGGCCGAAGCAACACCAGTCCCATTGTCTCCATGGTGATGGAGGGATGAAGGAGGACCCATGAATAGGTGTGGGTCAGGTGTAGGGTTAGCGTTAGAATTGGAGTGAGGTTGAGGTTGATATATATGGTTCTGGTCACTATTAGGGTTAGGATCACTTCGCAGGTGGCTCCAGGTGCTGAACCACAGAAGTGCAGTGGTCTGCCCGGAGGGCTCAATGAAGGGCACATGGGAGGGTGTCAGTCATCTTAGTCTTTATGTGCCAGGGTGAGCCTCCTTTGTGGGCCACTCTTTGGTTGAGCCTCAGAAACCCCCTTCTGCAACTGCATCTGGGCTTTGGATATTATCTGGGAAATATTCCATGTTCCATGCTGAGTAATCTTGCTCATCTTCTGGAGCCCATGTGTGTGGTATCCCCAGACTTAAGAAATGGGTCTTCATCGGGGGAGAGCCTTAGTTAGAGTAAGGGTTCATTCCAGGCCGAAGCTACACCAGTCCCGTTATTTCCATGGTGGGCTGAATGAGGGCCCATGTGCGTGTGAGGGTTAAGTGTAGAGTTAGCATTAGATTTGGGGTGAGGTTTAGGTTGAGGACTATGATGAGGGTCACAAATAGGGTTAGGCTTAGGCCCAAGGAGACCCCAGATGCTGAAAACCTAACAGTGCAGTGGTCTCCACGGAGGGCTGAGTGGAGGCTGCATGGGAGCCTTCAGTTCAGACTTAGTCTTTTTGTGCCAGGGCCAAACTCCCTTGTGTGCAACTCTTTAGTTGGGCCTTAACAACCTCCTTGTGCACCTCCATCCCAGCAGTGGAAATGACATCATGATGTTCCAATTCCATCCTGAGCAGTACTGCAGGTGTTTGTGTCCTATGTGAGTGGTGTTTTCAGAGTTAGGAAGTGGATCCCCATTGGATAGAGATATAGGTAGGGTGGGGGTTCGATCCAGGGATATAAGCAAGGCTGAAGGGACACCAGTCCCGTTATCTCCATGTAGGACTGAATGAGGACACATGCAAGGGTGTGGTCCAGGTGTAGGGTTAACGTTAGGGGTGTTTTGAGGTTGAAGTTGATGTGTATGGTTCTGGTCACTATTAGGGTTGAGGTTATATCCCAGGTGGCTCCAGGCATTGAAGCGCCAGCAGTGCATGGTCTCCCCCAAGGACTCAGTGGAGGACACATAAGAGGGTGTCTCTCATGCTTTGTCTTTGAGTGCCAGGGTGAGCCTTCTTTGTGGGCCACTCTTTGCTTTACTGTCAGCAAACCCCTTCTGCAACTACATTGGGATATTTGATATTACATGGTGATATTCCATGTTCCATGCCCAGTAGTTCATCTCCTCTTCTGGACCCCATGTGTATGGCATCTTCAGAGTTAAGAAACGGGTCATCATTGGGAGGGAGCCTTAGTTAGAGTTAGGGTTCTTTCCAGGGCCAAAAGCAGGGCCAAATCTCACCAGTCACGTTACTTTCATGGAGGGATAAATGAGGGCCCGTGAGTGGGTGAGGGTCAGGTGTAGGGTTAGCATTAGAGTTGGGGTAAGGTTTATGTTGAGGAGTACAGTGAGGGTCATGACTAGGGGTAGGGGTAGGTCTAAGAAGTCCCCAGATTCTGAACCCTAAGCAGGGCAGTGGTCTCCCTGGAAGGCTGAATTGAGGACGCATGTTAGTGGGCCGGTAAATCTTAGTCTTGGGACCTAGGGTCTGCTTCGGCTGTGGGCCACTCTTTGGTTGAGCCTCATCAACTGCTTCTGCAACTACATCTGAGATTTGCATATTACATGCTGATAATCCACGTTAAATATCCATTAATCCTGCTCATCTTCTGGACACCCCATATGTGTGGTGTCCTCATACTGAAGAATTGGGTGACCATTGGGAGAGAGCTTTATCTAGAGTCAGGGTTCAATCAAGATGTGTGATCTGAACTGAAGCGACAGCTGTCCCGTGATCTCCCTGGAGTGGTGAAATGAGGGTCCATGCGAGGATGTGGGTCAATTATATGGTTATGTTTAGAGTAGGGGTGATTTTTTTTTCAATATATGAAATTTATTGTCAAACTGGTTTCCATACAACACCCAGTGCACATCCCAAAATGTGCCCTCCTCAATACCCATCACCCACCCTCCCCTCCTTCCCACCCCCCATCAACCCTCAGTTTGTTCTCAGTTTTTAAGAGTCTCTTATGCTTTGGCTCTCTCCCACTCTAACCTCTTGGTTTTTTTTTCCTTCCCCTTCCCCATGGATTTCTGTTAAGTTTCTCAGGATCCACATATGAGTGAAAACATATGGTATCTGTCTTTCTCTGTATGGCTTATTTCACTTAGCATCACACTCTCCAGTTCCATCCATGTTGCTACAAAGGGCCATATTTCGTTCTTTCTCATTGCCCTGTAGTACTCCATTGTGTATATAAACCACAATTTCTTTACCTATACATCAGTTGACGGACATTTAGGCTCTTTCCATAATTTGGCTATTGTTGAGAGTGCTGCTATAAACATTGGGGTACAAGTGCCCCTATGCATCAGTACTCCTGTATCCCTTGGATAAATTCCTAGCAGTGCTATTGCTGGGTCATAGGGTAGGTCTATTTTTAATTTTCTGAGGAACCTCCACACTGTTTTCCAGGAGTAGGGGTGATTTTTATGTTGAAGGGTACATTGAAGGTCACGGTTAGGGTTAGGTCCCAGGAGGCTCCATGTGGAAACACCCCAGCATGGATGTGGTCTCCCAGAAGGGCTGAGTGAAAGCCCCATGGGATCGTGCTGGTCAGGATTTGTCTGTGAAGGCCAGGGCAAGCCTCTGGTGTGGGCCACTCTTCAGTTGGACCTCAGCAACCCCTTTGTGCAGCTCCATGGGGACATTGGAAATGATATGATTATGCTCCACGTTCCATGCTGAGTAGTCCTGCACTGCTTTGGGCCCCAGGTGTGTGGTCTTCTCAGAGTTAGGAATTGGATCCCCATTGAGAGTGTACCATAGCTAGGGATGGGTTTTGAACCAGGGACATATGTAGGGCCAAAGCGGCACTAGTTCTGTTATCTCCATTTAGGGGTAAATGAGGGACCATGCATGGGGTGCGCGTCATGTGTAGGGTTCTCATTAGACTTAAAGTGAGTTGAGGATGATGTGTATGGTTCTGGTAAGTATTAGGGTTGGGTTTACGTCCCAGGTGGCCTCATGCACTGGGCCATCAGCAGTGCAGTGGTCTTCCTGGAGGGCTCAGTAGAGAGCATATGGGAGGGAGGGTATGGGTCGTGCTTAGTGTTTGGTTGCCAGGGCGAGCCTCCTTGTGGACCACTCTTTGGTTTAGCCTCAGCAACCCCTTCTGCAATGACATCTGGGCTTTGGATATTACATGGTGATATTCCACGTTCCATGCCGAGTAATCCTGCTCCTCTTCTAGACCCCATGTGTGTGGTATCCTTAAACTTAAAAATTGGGTCATCATTGGAGAGAGCCTTAGGTAGAGAGTGGTTCGGTACAGCGACATAAGCAAGGCTGAAGCTACATCAGTTGCATTATCTCCATGCAGGCCTGAATTGAGGCCCATGTGCGGATGCGCGTCAGGTATAAGTTTAGCATTGGAGTTGGGGTGAAGTTTAGGTTGAGGATTATGGCATGGGTCATGCTTAGGGTTAGGGTTAGGTTCCAGGAGGCCCTAGGTGCTGAAATCCAAGTAGTGCAGTGGTCTCCCTAGAGGGCTCAGTGGAGGGCACATGGGAGGATGCCATTCAGGCTTAATCTTTAGGTGGCAGTGCCAGCCTTGTGTGTAGGCCACTCTTCGATTGGACCTCAGCAACCTCCTTGTACAGCCACGTGTGTGCATTAGAAAGGACGTGTTTACGCTCCACCTTCCATGCCAAGTAATTCTGCACCGCTTTGTGCCTCATGTGTGTGGTCTCTCAGATTTCAGAATTGGATCCCCATCGGCAGTGAGCCATAACTAGGTTTAGGGTTCATGCCAGGAACATTGATAGGGCTGAGGTGAAACTAGTCCCATGTTTGCCCTTCAGGACTGAAATGGGGGGCCCATGCATGAATGCTAGTCAGGTGTAGGGTTATTTTTAGAGTTGGGGTGAGGTTAGGTTGAGGAGTATGGTGAGGGTCACAGTTAAGGTTAGGGGTAGGGCCAAGGAGGCCCCAGATTCTGAAATGGAAGCAGTGCAGTGGTCTGTATGGACAGCTGTGTGAAGGCTGCATGGTAGACTTCAGTTCAGATTTACTCTTTGTGTGCCAGGGCCAGCCTCCCATGTGTACCACTCTTCAGTTGAGCTTCAGCAACCTCCTTTTGCAGCTCCATCCCGGCAGTAGAAATGACATGATAATGTCCCAATACCGTCCTGAATAATACTGCAGGGGTTTGGGGCCTATGTGCATGGTTTTCTCAGAGTCAGGAACTGGATCCACATTGGGAGAGAGCCTTAGTTAGAGTTAGGGTTCGGTCCAGGGCCGTAAGCATGGCTGAAGCTACACCAGTCCCGTTGTCTCCATGGGGGGCTGAATGAGGGCCCATGTGTGGGTGC
The DNA here is from genome assembly GCF_018350215.1 of Panthera leo. Lineage (NCBI taxonomy): Eukaryota > Metazoa > Chordata > Mammalia > Carnivora > Felidae > Panthera > Panthera leo. The sequence continues at coordinate 60,050,700 of NC_056680.1, read as the reverse complement.
GGGTCAGGTGTGGGGTTAGCATTAGTGTTGGGGTAAGGTTAAGGTTGAGGAGGATGACGAGGATCCTGGTTAGGTTTAGGGTTATGTTCCAGGAATCCCCAGATGCTGAACCCCTAGCTGTGCAGTGGTCTCCCTGAAGGGCAGAGTGGAGGGTGCATAGGAGGGTGCCATTCAACTTAGTCTTTGGTTGCCAGGGCCAGTTTCAGGTGTGGGCCACTCTTCAGTTGGGCCTCAGCAACCCCCTGTGCAGGCCCCTCTGGACTTAGGAAATTACCTGGTGACGTTCCACTTTCCATGGAAAGTAACACAGCACTGCTTCTGGGCCCCATATGTGTGTGGTCATATCAGACTTAGGAACTGGGTCCTCATCGGGAGAGAGTCTTAGCTAGTGTTAGGGTTTGGCCCAGGGACATAGGTAGGGCTGAAGGGACAGGAGACCCATGATTGCCCTGGAAGGCTGAAGTGAGGGCCCATGCACTAATGCATGTAAGGTTTAGGATTATGGTTAGAGTTGGTGTGAACTTTAGGTTGAGGGGTATGGTGAGGATCACGGTTACTGTTAGGGTTAGGTCTCAGGAGGTTCCAGGCAGTGAACCCCTAGCAGTACAGTGGTCTCCACATAGGGTTGAATGGAGACTGCATGAAAGCCTTTAGTTCAGTCTTAGTCTTTCCGTGCCAGAGCCAGCCTCCCATGTGTGCCACTCTTCAGTTGGGCCTCAGCAACCTCCTTGTACAACTCCATGCCAACAGTGGAATTGACATGATGATGTTCCAATTCCATACCGAATAATAATACTTCAGGGGTTTGGGCCCTATGGTCGTGGTGTTCTCAGAGTTAGGAACTGGATCCCCATTGGGAGAGAGCCATCGCTAGGGTTAGGGTATGTTCCAGTGACACAAGCACGGCCGAAGTGACACCAGTCCCGTTATCTACATGGAGGGCTGAATGAGGGCACATGCACAGGTGCGGGTCAGATGTAGGGTTATGGTTAGAGTTGGTGAGGTTGAGGTTGGTGTGTATAGTTATGTTTGTTATTGGGTTTGGGGTTAAGTTCCAGGTGGCTCCAGGTGATAAACCAACAGCAATGCAGTGAGCTTCCCAGAGGGCTCAGTGGAGGGCACATTGGAGGTTGTCCATCATGCTTAGTCTTTGTTTGCCAGGGCAAGCCTCCATCGTGGGCCATTCTTTGGTTGAGCCTCAGCAACCACTTGTGCAGCAAATCTGGGCTTTGGATATTACATGGTGATATTCCACGTTCCATGCTGAGTAATACTCCTCCTCTTCTGGACTCCACGTGTGTGGTATCCTCAGACTTAAGAATTGGGTCACTATCAGGAGAGAGCCTTAGTTTGAGGTAGGGTTTGGTTCAGGGCCATAAGCAGCGCTGAAGAAACACTACTCATGTTATCTACATGGGGTATTGAATATGGGACCATGCGCAGGTGAGCGTCTGCTGTAGGATTAGCGTTAGAGTTGGAGTGAGGTTTAGGTTGAGGAGTACTGCGAAGGTCATGGTTAGTGTTAGGGTCCAGGAGGCCCTAGGTGCTGAAACCCAAGCAGTGCAGTGATCTCCCTGGAGGGCTGGGGAAGGTCGCATGGGAGGGTGCTGGTCAGGCTTAGTCTTTAGGGGCTAGGGCCAGCCTCAGATATGGGCCACAGTTTGGTTGGGCCTCAGCAACCCCCTTGTGCAGCTCCCTCTGGGCTTTGGAAATTACCTGGTCATGTTCCACATTCCATGCCGAGGAATCCGGCTCCTCTTCTGAACCCCACATGTGTGGTTTGCACAGAAGTAAGTATTGGGTCACCATCGGGAGACAGCCTAAAATGGAGTTAGGGTTCGGTCCAGGGACTTAAGCAGGGCCGAAGCGACAGCAGTCCCGTGATCTCCCTGGAGGGTTGAAGTGAGGATCTCTGCGAGGGTGCAGGTCAGTTGTAGGTTACGTTTAGAGTAGGGGTGATGTTTAGGTTGAGGGGTACTTTGAAGGTCATGGTTGGTGTTAGGTCTCACGAGGCTCTAGGCACAACAACCCCAGGAAGGATGTGGTCTCCCAGAAAGGCTGAGTGGATCCCACATGGGATCGTGCTGGTCAGGCTTTGTCTTTGAGTGCCAGATCAAGCCTCTCGTGTGAGCCACTCTTCAGTTGGGCCTCAGGAACCCCCTTGTGCAGCTCCTTGTGGGCAATGGAAATGACATGATTATGCTTCAAGATCCATGCCAAGTAACCCCGCAAAGCTTTGGGCCCCATGTTTGTGGTCTCTCAGAGTTAGGCATTGGATTCCCATTGGGATTCAGCCACAGCTAGGGTTAGGGTTCAATCCAGGGAAATAAGCAAGGCTGAAGCAACAACAATCCCATTACCTACATGGAGGTTTGAATGAGGGCCCATGCGCGGGTGAGGATCAGGTGTAGGGTGTCAGGTGAAGCCTTTAGAGTTGGGGTGAGGTTGAGGTTGAGGAGTATGATGATGGTCACGGTTACGGTTTGGGTTAGGTTCCAGGAGGCACGAGGTGCTGTACCCCACGCAGTACAGTGGTCTCACTGAAGGACTCAGTGGAGGGCGCATGGTAAATTGCCGGTCAGGCTTAGTCTTTGGGTGCTGAAGCCAGCATCAGTTGTGGGCCAATCTTCAGTTGGGCCTCAGTAAACCCTTTTTGCAGCTTCCTCTGGGCTTTGGAAATTACCTGTCGATGTTCCACGTTCCATGCGAGTAATGCTGCAGCGCTTCTGGGTCCCATATGTGTGGTGATTCAGACTTAGGAACTTGGTCCTCAATGGGAGAGAGCCATTACTAGGGTTAGGTATCAGCCCAAGGATGTAGATAGGGGCAAATCGACATGAGTCTGTGATCATTCTGGAGGATTCAACAGGGCCCATGCTTGGGTGTGGGTCATGTGTAGGATTAGCATTAGAGTTGGTGTGAAGTTTAGGTTGAGGGGTATGGTGAGGGTCAAGGTTAGTGTTAGGGTTAGGTCCCAGGAGGTTCCAGGCAGTGAACCCCTAGCAGTGTAGGGTCTCCATGGAGGGCTGAGTGGAAGCTGCATGGAAGCCTACAGTTCAGACTTAGTTTTTGCATGCCAGGGCAGCATCATATGTGTGACACTCCTCAGTTGGGCCTTGGCAACCTCCTTGTGCAGCTCCATCCCAGCAGTGCAAATGAAATGATGATGTTCCAATTCCATCCTGAAGAATACTGCAGGGTTTTGGGCCCTATGTGCATGGTGTTCTCAGAGTTAGGAACTGGATCCCCATTAGGGGAGAGCCATAGCTAGGGTCAGTATGGGGTCCAGGGACCTAAGCAGGGCTGAAGCGACACCAGTCGCATTATCTATATGGAGGGCTGAATGAGCGCCCATGCAGGGGTGCAGGTCAGGTGTAGGGTTACCTTTAGAATTGGGGTGAGGTTGAGGATGATGTGTATGGTTCCAGTCAATATAGTTGTTAGGTTTTGTCCCAGGTGGCTCCAGGCGCTGAAGCACCAGTAGTGCAGTGGTCTTCCTGGAGAGCTCAGTGGTGAGCACATGGGAGGGTGTGGGTCATGCTTAGTCTTTGAGACCCAGGGCGAGCCTCCTTTGTGGGCCACACTTTGGTTGAGCGTCAGGAACCGCTTCTGAAACGACATCTGGGCTTCGGATAGTACATGGTGATATTCCACGTTCCATGCTGAGTAATCCGCCTCTTCTTCTGGACCCCATGTGTGAGGTATCCTCAGACTTAAGAATCAGGTCACCATCTGGAGAGAGCTTTAGATAGAGTTGGGTTTCAGACCAGGGCCATAAGCAGGGCTGAAGCTACCCCATTCCACTTACCTCCATGGGGTGATGAATGATGGCCAGTGTGCAGGTGAGGGTCAGTTGTAGGGTGAGCGTTAGTGTTGGATTGAGTTTGAGGTTCCAGGTATGGTGAGGGTCATGGTTAGTGTTAGGGTTAGGGCCCAAGAAATTCCAGGCGGTGAACCCCTAGCATCGCAGTGGTCTCCACGGAAGGCTGAGTGGTGGCTGCATGGGAGCCTTCAGTTCAGACTTATTCATTGTGTTTCAAGGCCAGCCTCCCGTGTGTGCCACGCTTCATTTGGGTCTCAGCAACCTCCTGGGGCAGCTCCATCCTGGCAGTGGAAACGAAATGATGATGTTCCGATTCTACACCGAATAATACTGCAGGTGTTTTGTCTTATATGCGTGGTGTTTCAGAATTAGGAACTGGATACCCATTGGGAGAGAACCACGGATAGGGTGAGGGTTCCATCCAGGGACATAAGCAGGGCCGAAGAGACACCAGTCCCGTTATCTCCATGGGGGCCTATATGAGGGCCAATGAGCAGGTGAGGGTCAGGTGTAGGGTTAGCATTAGAGTTGGGGTAAGGTATAGGTTGAGGAGTACGGGGAGGGTCATGGTTGGGGTTAGGGTTAGGTTCCAGGAGGCCCAAGGTACTGAATCCAAGGCAGTGCAGTTGTTTCCCTGGGGGACTCAGTGGAGGGTGCATGGGAGGGTGCCGGTCATGCTTAGTCTTTGGGTGCCAAGGCCAACCTCTTGTGTGGGCCACTCCTCCGTTGCCCCTCAGCAACCCCATTATGCATGTCCCTCTGGGCTTTGGAAATGGCATGGTGATGTTCCACGTTGCATGCCAAGTAAGCCTGCACCGCATCTGGGCCCCATGTGCATGTTTTTCTCCGAGTTAGGAATTGGGTCCCCATTGGGAGTGAGCCATAGCTTAGGGCAATGGTTTGATCCAGGGACATAAGCAAGGCTGAAGCAACAACAATCCCTTTATCTCCATGGACGGCTGAATGAGGGCTCATGCACGGATGCGGGTCAGGTGTAGAGTTAGCGTTAGACTTGGGGTGAGGTTCAGGTTGAGGAGTATGGTTTGGGTCATGATTAGGATGAGGGATAGCTCCAAGGAGTCCCCAGGTGATGAACCCCACACAGTGCAGTGGTCTCCCAGGAGGGCTCAGTGGAGGGCAAATGGGATGGTGCCGGTCAGGCTTAGTCTTTGGTTGCCAGTGCCAGCCTCGCATGTGGGCCACTCTTCGTTTGGGCCTCAGCAAGCACTTGTGCACCTCCCTCTGGTATTTGGACATGACATGGTGGTGGTCCACGTTCCATGCGGAGTAATCCTGCACTGCTTCTGGGCCCCATGTGCATGATATTCTCTGCCTTAGGAATTGGATCCCTATTGGGATAGAGGAATAGCTAGGGTTACAGTTTGATCCAGGGACATAAGCAAGGCTGAAGCAAAAACAATCCATTTATCTCCATTGAGTCTGAATGAGGGCCATGCGCGGTAGCTGGTCAGGTGTAGGGTTAGTGTTAGAGCTGGGGTGAGGTTTAGGTTGAGGAATATGACAAGGGTTGTGGTGAGGGTTAGGGGTAGGTTCCAGGAGGTGCTTAAATGCAGAAACCTAAGTAGTGCAGTAGTCTAGAGGGTTGAGTGGAGGGTGCAAGAGATGATACCATTTCTTCTTAGTCTTAGGGTGTCAAGGCCATCCTCGGGTGTAGGACACTCCTTAGTTGGGCATCAGCAAACCCCTTGTGCAGCTCCCTCTGGGCTTTGGAAATGACATGGTGATGTTCCAAGTTCCACACCGAGTGATCTACACCATGTGCATGCTGTTGTCAGTCATTGGAATTGGGTCCCCATGAGAAGGGAGACTTAGCTTGGGTTAGGGTTCAGTGCCGGGACATCACCAGGGCAGAGGGACTCCAGTCTCATGAATTTCATGGAGGGCTGAAGTGATAACCCTTGCGAGGGTACGGGTCTGGTATAGAGTTAGTGTGAGAGATAGGGTTAGGTTTAGGCTGAGGGTTAAGGTCAGGGTTCTGGTTAAGGTTGGGGTTAGATTCCAGGAGGCTCCAGGCGCTGAACCCACAGCAGTGCAGTTGTCTCCCTGAAGTGCTGACTGGAGTACACAATGGACGCTGCGGGTCAGGATTAGTGTTTCAGTTTCAAGGCCAGACAAATGTTTCTGGCATTCTCCGGGTAAGCCTCAGGAATGCTCTCGGGCATAACGGAGGCTGCCGGTCAGGATTAGTCTTTGGGTTCCAAGGCTAGACAAGTGTATCGGGCACTCTTTGGGGAGGACTCAGGAATCCTCTTATGCAGCAGTGGCCGGGCTTTGGAAATGACATGGTGATGTTCCATGTTCCACGCTGATTGATCCTGCAGTGCTTCTTGACCCCATGTGCATTCTGTTGTCAGACATTGGAATTGGGTACCCATGGGGAGTGAGTTTTAGCTAGGGTTAGGGTTCAGTGCAGGGACATGGCCAGGGCCGAAGCACTCCAGTCTCGTGATCTCCCTCTAGGGCTGAAGTGATGGCACATGCGCTGGTGTGGGTCTGCTGTAGAGGTATTGTGAGATATATGGTTAGGTTGAGATTGAGGGTTATGGTCAGGACTATGGTTAGTTTTAGGGTTAGCGGGTAGAGTTAAAGTGTTAGGGTTAGAGTTAGAGGGTTAGGGTTAGAGGCTTAGGGTAAGGTTAGGGTTAGTTCGGGTTACGTTTATGTTTACGGTTAGTTAGAGTTATGGATAGTGTTAGGGGAAAGGTAGGGGCAGGATTTAGCATTAGGGTTAGGGTCAGTTTTAGGTGTTAGGTTTAGGTGGTGGATTTTGTTTAATGATAGGGTTAGGAGTTGGGCAAGGAGTAGTTCATGCTTGCAATGCCAGGTTGAGCGGGAAGGTGTTCATGTGTGGACACCACAGTCCATCTTCGAGGGATTGTGTTCACGCTAGCGCCCCAGTCTCTCTGCACTGCAGGTTGTTCTTGCCTCGCCCCATTCCAGCTTTGCTCTGGAGTGTTTCACACCGTGACCCCGCCCTCTCTCGGTATGGTAGGATTTCACGTACCGGCCAATTCCTTTTTGGTGCATGGGGTGTGTTCACACACGCGACCCTCCAAACCCTCTGTGTGCAATGGTATCACCCATGAACCTCACTGCTCTTTAGTTGGGTTTACTGATGCCAGTATTAAGTCTGATACTGATGCCAATATTAAATCATGAATGTTTCTTTTCACTTTCACAGATGAAAAAGCAGGCATTTCTTAAGGTAAGGTTTATGGTTAGGATTAATATTAGGTCATGGTCGCTATCCCCCTTGGTGTGAGAGGGCTTCACGAATGTGTCCCATCTGCTCCCCTTTATCCGTGATGTAGCAGTGATATTCCTTTTCATTCAGATGTTTTCTTTGGCACCTGGGTGTCTCATTGGGTTAAGCGTCCCACTTCGTCTTGAGTCATGGTCTCTCAGTTTCTGGTTTTGAGCTCTGGGTGGTTTCTGTGCTGATGGCTCTGAATCTGGAGCCTGCTTCAGATACTGTCTTTCTCTCTCTCTCTCTCTGCCCATGCCCCCTTGTGTTGTCTCTTTCAAAAATTAATGTACCTAAAAGAATTTTCAATCAGGTATTTCCCGGATGGCTCTTTTCACTTTCATTCCTGAAAATGCAGGCATCTGTATCATCCATTGTTCTTTTGTTATCTTTGGCTGATGACATATACGACATTTCCTCAGCCAGCACTGGGGATGCACAGCATTTCTTCTATCACTGGACACCTCTCATCCACTGCGACACTGCATTCCTCTAGCGCATCCCACATGCTCCCGGAAACTGGACTGTAACTGTGGATGGTAGCACTGTCCCATAGTCTTCTGATGGTATTTCAGGAGGTTCTTCATTCGCATCTTTGGTTACCTGAGTGTCTTCTGACATCTCTCATTTTTCCACTAGGCCGCTGCTACGACGCCCAACAGGGAAACCGAAGCAGAGAGGGATTCAGGAGTAGAACAGCTACCGCTTGGCTCCCACAAATGGTCGCCTTGGAATGCTTTATGGAAGAGGAGAAAACACCCAGCACCGTTTCATAACCCTGCACCGAATGTGGAGACAACAACCACCCACCCCCAAAAAGAAACTCCGGCAGGGTACATGTATCAAACCTAAGGTGTTGGTCATGTATTTTGGATCAATAAGTGAGGTTGTACTTTTGACTGGTAAGTGTACATCTAAATCCCTCAGAGGGGATATGATTCTCTGAGGTCATCCCAACCTAAATTGTTGGCCCATGGGGAGATGTGTTGTCCCTATTGGTTGTGTTGATGTTGTCTCTGTAGGCCAGTGAATTAAAGCTCCATAGGGTCTTGTTCTATTCCCGCCTCTTCAGGGGAAGGTCCATTTCACCGATTGAAAGAGACAGTAAAACCCTCCTGTGGCCATTCATATGAGTCACTATTTAGGGAACAAGTGATTATGCTACCTTTGCACGGTCAGGATACCACAGCCATTTCACGAATGTCCCTGGGCAGGCAGGTCCTCTAAAAGTAGAAATGTCAGAGGTGATTTTATTGGTAAACAGGCGGGGTTTGTGTTCGCTGAGTTCCTTTTACTTCTTTTCATCTTTCCTTGATTGCCTATCTGTGTTGGGTCAACAATTGGTTTGATATTGACTTTACAGTTAGGTTATTTTTATCTTATTGTTAACTATCCATGGTTATCTGCTCTGATAGAAGCTTATGCAAGGACAAATATTTCTTGTTGCACATACTAGCATTATTGCTTCTATTGTGATATTCACCCAGTCGTAACTTAGGGGTTGGTTGTCTTTTTTTTTTTTTGTATTCAGATTTTAAGATCATATACCAGTGCCTGAGCCCTACTATGAATGCTCATCGCCACAGCCCTAACAACCGCCCACAGTACATGAATCATATTTTTCCCCCTTCTAGGACAGCCTGATACACCTACTTGGCGATGCAGGGGTGTAATGCTCGAACCCCTCGTGGGCGATGGACGGGTGTCATGCTAGCACTCCCCCATCAGCAAGGGATTAGTGATGCCACTACTAAATCTGACATTTCCTGAATAGCTTTCATCACTGTCAGAGCTGAAGAAGCAGTCATATGTTACAGTTAGGGTTAAGGTTAGGATTAGAGTTAGAGTTAGGGGTTAGGGTAAAGGTTAGGTCACACTTACACCCCCCCCCCCTTAGTTGCGGGAGGGAGGCACTCATGCACCTTGCCACCCCTCAGCATGGGAGGGGCTCATCCATGTGCCAGCCCCCGCTCAGCGAGGGAGTAGTGATGCCTCTATTAAATCTGACCTTTCATGAATGGGTATTTTCACTTTCATGGCTGAAGAAGCAGCATCTCTTATGATGAGGGTTAGGGTTTGGATTACCCTGAGGGATAGGGTAAGGGTTAGGTCATGCTTGCACCCCCCGTTTGGCAAGGGAGGAAGGTCACACCTGACCCCGCCACCCTCGTTGTGGAAGGGTGTTCAGGCATGCACCCTGCCTCCCCTCCACAAGAGAGTAGTGATGCCACTATTTAATGTGTTGTTTTATGAATGGCTCTTTTCACTTTCACAACTGAAGAAGCAGGCATTTCTTAAGGTAAGTGTTATGGTTAGGATTGCTGTTCATGGTTAGGGTAAGGGATAGGCCATACCTGCACCCTCCCTTGAAGTGGGAGGGCATTCACACATGCGCCACGCCCCCCCCCCCCCCATCTCCGGAGGGTGTTCACCAACAGGACACAGCCCCCTTCACCGGGGGAGGGTGTTGATGTATGCCCCTGCACCCATCTCGTGTGCAAGGGTGTTCATGCATGGACACCACAACCCTAGACGAGGGAGGGCATTTGTCCAAGTGCCCTGCCCTCCTTGGCTCAGGAGGGTGTTCACACATGCTCAGTCCCCCCTTGGCTTGGCAAGGTGTTCAGGTATGTGCATGAACCTGCCCCCCAGTGTGGGAGGGGGTTCACGCATGTGCCCTGCTCCCCTGAGGCACTGGAGGGGGTCACCTGTGCACAGTGCCACTACTCAGCAAGGGAGTAGTGATGCCACTATTAAATCTGACGTTTCATGGACGGCTGTTTTCACTTTCACAGTGGAAGAAGCATGCATCTTTTATGGTAAGGGGTAGGGTTAGCATTACAGTTAGGGTTTAAGGTAAGGGTTAGATCATGCTTGCTCTCCTCCCTCAGCATGGGAAGGTTTCATGCATTACTCCACTATCCTGAGCAAGGGAGAGTGTTCACCCTTTCACCCCACCCCCTGAGAGTGGTAAAATATTGAAGCACGTGCTCCACTCCACTTCCTCTAGGGAGGGCTTTCACACATGCGTAGATCCACCCTTCGGGACAGATTGTTCACACATGTGCATGACCATCTCTCGGGTCGGGAGGGTGCTCACACATGGGCACACCCCACCTCTGCATGGGAGATGGTTCATGCACGTGTCTTGCCCACCTCAGCAGGGAGGGTTTTTACGCATGTGCATAGCCCCACCTTGGTGTGGGAGGAGGTCACCCATGCAGAGCGCCACCCTTCAATGAGGGAATAGTGATACCACTATTAAATGTGACATTTCATGAATGGTTCTTTTTAATTTCACAGCTGAAGTAGCAGACAACTCTTAAGGTAAGGGTTAGGGTTAGCATTACCATTAACGGTTAGGGTAAGGGTTAGGTCATGCTTCCACACCCCCTCGTCTCCAGAGTGTATTCACGCAATAGCACCGCCCCTCAGTGTGGGAGAATATTCATGCATGTGTCTCGCCCCCTTCAGCGTGGGAGGGTGTTCACACTTGGGCCCCATCCCCTTCCACTTGGAAGTGCGTTCACGCATTCGCACATTTGCACAACCCCCCCCCCCCCCCAAGGTGAGGGAGGGTGTTGACACATGTGCCCTGTCTCCCTCCACATGGGAGGTGGTTCACACATGCTCCTCACCCCCTTGGCGAGGGAGGGTGTCACCCATGAACAGTGCCACCCCTCGGAGAGGGAGTAGTGTTGCCACTATTAAATGTGACCTTTCATCAATGATTCTTTTCACTTTCACAGCTGAAGAAGCACACATCACTTAAGGTGAGGGTTAGGGTTAGCATTCCATTTAGGGTTTAGGGTAAGGGTTAGGTCATGCTTGCTCCCCTTCTCTGCAAGAGAGGTGTTTCACTTATGCTCCCTGCCCCGCTAGGCACGTGAGGGTGTTCACAGATGTGCACAGCCCTCCCTCAGGGTGGAAGGGTGTTCTCACGCACAACCCTCCTTGGCGACAGAGGGCGTTTGTGCACGCACCCTGCTCCACTTGCGTGGGAGTTTGTTCTCATGTGTGTAAGGCCCCCCCTCCTGGCGGAAGGGCGTTCACCCATGTGCACCATCCCCCCCCCCCCCCCGCCCCACTTTGGCATGGGAAGGTGTTAACCTCTGTGACTTGACACGTCAGCATGGGAGAATATTCACGCATCTGCCCCGCCCCCCTCTGCCCAGGAGGGCGTTCATGCATGCGCACAGGCACCAGTCAGTGAGGGACGGTATTCATGCATGCGCACAACAACCCCTCCATGAGGGAGGGTGTTCACGCATGCGCCATGCATCCCTCATCAAGGGAATGGTTCAAGCATGCGCCCCATACCCACTTTGGCACGGGAGGGTGTTAACCTATGCACCTCGCCCCCTCAGCGCGGGAGGGCGTTCATAGATGTGCACAGCCCCCATTGTGGCGGAAGTGTGTTCACACTTGTGAACAACCCTGGCTAGGGGAGGAATGCCATTCGCACGTGGGCCGTGCCCCATACCACTGGGGGCTGTTCACACATGTGCACAGCTCTCCCTACTGGCGGAAGAGTGTTCACACATGCACAAAACTCCCTCTCCAAGAGGTAGGGCATTTCCACATGAGCACAACCCCCATCAGCGAGGGAGGGCATTCATGCATGCTTCTTACCCCCTACCGCAGGAGGCTGTACAGGCATGCGCACAGCCCCTCCTACTGGCGGGTGTTCACACATGCACACAGCCCCCCTCAATGAGGGAAGGCATTTGCACATGTGCCCCCCTCCCCGGGCAAGGAAGGGTGTTCAGGCATGCGCAGAACCACCACCTGAGCAAGTGAGGTCGTTGGTGCATGCGCCCTGCCCCACTTAGCACAGGAGGTGGTTCAGGCTTCTGCCTGGCCCTCTGTCAGCATGTGAGTCGGTCACCCATGCACAGTGCCACCCCTCAGGGAGGAAGTAGTGATGCCACTATTAAATGTGATGTTTCATGAATGGTTCTTTTCACTTTCACAGCTGAAGAAACACGTATCTCTTAAGGTTATGTTTAGGGTTAACATTATCATCAGTGGAAGGGTAAGGGTTTGATCAAGGTTCCTCCCCCCGGGCATGGATTTCCAAGCATTAGCGTGTCCCCCTTTGGCACGGGAGCGTGTTCACCCATGTGCCTGACCCCACTTTGGCACAGCAGGGTGTTGACCTATGTGCCCCACCCCCATATTGCGGGAGGCTATTCACGCACGCCCACTGCCACCCCTAGGGACAGAAGGGTGTTCACACATGTGCACAAACCCTCTCATTGTGGGATGGTGTTCACGCATGCACCCAGGCCTCTCCACTGGGAGAAGGTTCTCATATGCACCACGCCCCCTTGTCATGGCAGGGTGTTCACGCATACGAACAAGCCCCTCTCTATGAGGGGGGGATGCTTTCGTGCATGTACGAAACTGTATGGCCAGGGATGGTGTTGACGTATGCTCCCCGCTCCCCTCGCCAGGATGGTGTTCACACATGTGCAAAGCCCCCCCCCCCCACTTATGGCCGAAGGGGGTTCAGGCATGCCCACAACCCCCGCTCTGTGAAGTATACCATTTGTACAGGCACACAACCCTCCCTCAGCAAGGGAGAGCGTTCACGCTTGGCTCCACTCATCTCGGCGGGGAAGGTTGTTCACACATGCACAGAACCCCCCTCAGCGATGGAGGGCATTCAAACATGCGCCCCACCCCACTTGACTCCAGAGGTGTTTCAGGATTCTGCCTTGCCCCTGGTTGGTGTGTGAGATGGTCACCCATGCACAGTGCCATCCATCAGGGAGAGAGTAGTGATGTCACTATTAAATGTGATGTTTCACTTTCACAGCTGAAGAAACATGCATCTCTTAAGGTAAGGGTTAGGGTTGGCACTGACATAGGGGGTAGGGTAAGGCTTAGGTCATACTTCGTCCACCCTGGGTATGGAAGGTTTTCAAGCATTAGCGCTCCCTCCCCCCTTTTGGACAGGAGGGGGTTCACACATATGCCCTCCCACATCAAGGGAGGGGGTCACCATTGTGCCACTGTCTCTTGATGGAGAGGTGTCACTCATTTGCTCTCCCCCACCTCGGCACCAGAGGGGATCATGCATGTGCCCCTTCTACACCCCTTCATCGGCGATGTAGCATTGATGTTTCTTTTAGGTCAGATGTGTTTTCTGCTCTCTCGGCCGCTCAGTGAATTAAGTGTCCTACTTGGGTTCAGGTCATGGTCTCACAGTTTGTGGGTTCGACACCTGGTTTCACCTCTGTGCTGATGGTTCTGAACATGGAGCCTGCTTCAAATGCTGTGTCTCACTCTCTGTCTGTCCCTTCCCCACGTGTGTTCTGTCTGTCTCTCTCTCTCAAAAAAAAAAAAAAAATGAAGCTAAAAACATTTTAAAGCAGCTCCATTGGTCTACCTGTCTTCTTGCCCTATTCCCACCTCTTCACGGGAAGGTCCATTTCACTGATTGGAAGAGACAATAAAACCCTCCTGTGGCCATTCATATGAGTCACTATTTAGGAAACAAGTGATTATGCTACTTTTGCACGGTCAGGATACCATGGCCGTTTCACGAATGTCCCTGGGCAGGCAGGGCCTCTAAAACTACAAATGTTAGAGGTGATTTTATTGGTATACAGGTGGGGTTTGTGTTCACTGAGTTCCTTTTACTTCTTTTCATCTTTCCTTGATTGCCTATCTGTGTTGGGTCAACAATTGGTTTCATATTGACTTACAGTTAGGTTATTTTTATCCTTTGGTTAACTATCCATGATTATCCACTCTGATAGAGCTTACACAAGTACAAATATTTCTTGTTGCACATACTAGCATTATTGCTTCTATTGTGAAATTCACCCAGTCTTAACTTAGGAGTTGGTTGTCTATTTTTGATACTCAGATCTTAAGATCATATACCAGTGCCTGAGCCCTACTACGAATGCTCATGTCCGCATCACTAACAGCCGCCTACAGTACATGAATCATATTTTTCGACCTTCAAGGACAGCCTTGATACCCCTACATCGGCAATGCAGGGGTCTGACGCTTGCAGCCCTTCTGTGCCCCTTTGTAGGCCATGTAGATATGTCATGGCTGTGCCCTTCCTGGGCCATGTAGGGGCGAGCCACCTGTGCCCCTTCATGGTGTATGTAGGGGTATGCCGCCAGCACCCCTTCCTGGCCACTATAGTGTTTGTACTGGCTGTGGTTTCTGGGACCTACCTGGGGTCTCTGGACATATCTCCATGGATAACGGGGAGCTTCTATAGTTGCGTTCCTCTGCATTACATCTCCCCAGAAGACCCTCCTCTCCAGATAAGTGTTACAGGATCGGGGACCACTTTTCTTTGCACTTTCTTCTTAGTGGAAACATCTTGCCTTTGCTTAGCTGGCTGCTTTGCCCTCTCCACCATCTCCTGGAGGTTCCCTTACCCTTGCACTGCTCTTCACTCACTGCTTTTGGGTGTGCTGTCTCCTGTTGCAGTCCTGCACCAATGGTAATCTGTACCATGAGTGGCCGCAGGAAACCACTTGGAACTTTGGGACTGGACTGCTCTTCCAGTAGAAGACATACAAGTAGCTTCCTTGATGGCAGAAGTGGATACTGGTCATTGGTGGTAAGAGGTGATTTCACATTTGCTCACATTACCACTAATGCTGGTGCAGAGTGATGGAGGACAGCATGCTGGAGGATCACAGGTAGAGTTGTCACTGTGGCCATGGGAGGCAGTTAAAGAGTCTCTCTGGGATCAGTTTTGGGTGTCTGGGGTATACACAGGAAATAGGAGAGGTTGAAAGCAAGGGAAAAACACCAGAAAACGTATGACCTCATGAGGTGAGTATGTTGTGTTTGTTGCCAAGAGAAGCAGCTCCCCCTGTCTGAGGAAAATAGTCTTATCCCACCCCCAGGACCCCTAGAGAAAAGGTTTCAATGGCTTCACCTAAGACAATACTGTCATGATCGAGAGCAGTGATCTTCAGGCTCCACGTCTACCATCTTTGTTTACTTCCTGGAAAATAGCGGGATTCCAGGGTACTCCAAACGGAGGTGTGGGATCAGGTCCACACATGATCAGGTGCCCATGCAGGGGAGTTGCAGGGTATTACCACTTCACACTGGTAGAAGACGGGGGATGAGTATGGGAGTGAGTTCAAAGAGTATTACACCAAAGAGGGTGACATACAATAGGCCAGACATGGATACACGGTTCTTCCTGCAGGAAATGTAATTTAATGTGTTGCCTGGAGAACTGGGAATGGTCATAATAATGACTCAATGGCTGCCTGCAGTCAACTAGGTTGAAATGCCAGAGCTTTCCTGACTTTCTCAGGGAAGGAAGACTCCAAAGTCCGAGGGAGATGGGAATGGGGGCCTGTTGTGCACACACCTGCTCTTTTACCACAAACGTGATGGCTTATGAGAACAAAATCATGTTCTCTCAGAGTTCTGGAGGCCAGAAACCCGAAATTCCTTCACTGAGACTAAGGTGTCGGCAGGGCTGTACTCCCGGTGGAGACTTCAGGGCTCCAGGGGACACTGTACCCCTTCCGTCTAGTAGCTCCCAGTGGCCACCAACCACACTTGGCTTGGACCACATCACCCCAGTATGTCTCCATGGACACAGTGCCTCCTCTTTTATCAAGTCTCCCTTTGCCTCTCTAAGGATGCTCTTGATACTATCTAGGGCTCACTCGGACAACGCAGGACTCAAGATCCTTAACTAGATCCCATCGATGGGAGTTAGATTCCAGCTGTTAGGACTTGCTTTCTTTGAGGGCCATTGAACAGCCTAGTACAACGTGTCCTTCCATAGGGAGACAGCCAAACCATGCTATCCCTGTGTGGTGGGCTCTCACCTGTGAGCAGTGCCAGGGCACGCATTGCTGACAGACACTGCAGCAGGACTGAATCTCCGGAGAATTATGCCCAGAGTGGAAAATCGAATCCTAAAAAGATCACATGCTTTTAGATTCCATTTGTATAATATTCTCAATGCAACAAAATCCTAAAAAGGAGAGCAGATCAGGGATTGCCAGGCATCACAGAGGTGATGGGTGCAGGAAGGAGGTGGGAATACCTGCTGTAAGAGGACAACTTGGGATTCCCTATGGAGGGCTTGATGCTCTGTTTCTCATGTGCATCAGTATTTACATGCTGGCCATGATCCCGTTCTACAGGCAGAGAGAACGAAGGGCATCTTTATCCTGTTTCCCAATCACCCACATTCCCAGCAACCTCCCAGCTGCCCACCTTGCTACATCTATCCCCACGGCTCTGGCTGGTGTCCCATTGCCACAGTTGAGTCGTGTTCCTAAGGGAGGAATCCATCTCTCGCTAACACGCCTCCCATACCACTTCCCTCTCTCCTGCACACCGTGGGTTTTCTCGGGACCGGCCATCCTGTGCACCTGCAGCTGTTTCAGCCCACGGGGAGCAATCACTTCCCATCCAGCACCACCTGTTTTGTCTTCCTATGTCTAGCATTGCATGTGCCGGAACCTGCAGACCTTCCCTTGTTTCTCTGTCAGCTGAGTCTGAATGGGCTTCCTCTCTCATTCGTCCCTAGTTCTCATCTATTTAATGAATGACACACATCGCCAAATCTCACATTGAAGTCTCAATCCCCAGTATGTGGACTACGTGGCACCATTTTACAGACTCACTTGATTACTCCCTTTCTTTAAAAATTATTTCCTTCCTCCTCCCACCATCTGGGCCGCTGCTCACCAGTGTCTGTGTTGGTTAGTCCTCATCTTCTTCCTGCCTCCCATTTGCTTTCCATCTGCCCTTACTCTGGGTTTGATCTCAGCCAGCCTCAGGCTTCTATATACCAGCAGCTGGGGACTCCAAGTCTTTATGCACTGCCCACAGCTGTTCATGTCTCCAGACACCTGACTCCAACTGTGCACCACACAGGTGCTACCCTCCCCAGAATCTGCTACCTCCCTGTAGGCCTCTCCTATTCCCCTCCCCTAGTTTACTGGGCTGCTGCCACACTGGCCCCTCCCTGCTCCCTGAGCATGTCAGGCACATACTCCTGCTTCAGGTCTTCGCTTTCATTTTGCCTCTCTCTGTCGGGAATATACTTCCACGTGCCAACATGACATACTCCCTCATTTCTGTCATATCTTTGCTTTGACATCACCTGCTCAGTGGAGTCTCTGCTAGCTCTCTATCTCAAACTGAAAACTGCTCCTTCTCTGACCTGAACACCCGATATCCCTTCCCCGCATTCTTTTTCTTCCTGGCCTTTGGCATCATCTGTTTTTCTTTCTTGCTTGCTAGATGTCACCTACTGCAGTCCCTGCCAGAATATCGGCTCCATGGGATCCAAAGACCAAATTAGCTTTGTTTAGGGCTGTTTCCTTATGGCCCTAGAACAGTGCCTAACTCCTTCAAAGGCTCAAACACCATTTGCTGAGCAAGTAAATATTGGGATTTCATATTATTTTGCTGCATCCGCCATCACAAAGTACCAAAGATTGGGTGGCTTAAGCAACAGAAATTGATTTATTTATTTTCTCACACTTAGATCAAGGTGTGGTGAGGGTGGGTGTCCTCTCTCCATGACTGGTGAATGACCTCCTTCCCACTGTCTTCACGTGGTCTTCCTTCTGTGTGTGTAGGTGCCCACTCTCTTCCTATAGGACACCAGTTATCAGATTAGGGTCCCTCCCCGCAAATGAGCTCATTCGACCTCCACTTTACCTTTCAAGATCTGGTATCCAAGTACAGTCCCATGGGTAGTTAGGACTTCAATGTATGTATTTTGGGGGCAAATCTATTCCATAACAGGTTTCTGTCTGTTGTACCTAGTCACTACCTACATGTTTTTTTTTTTTTTCTCTATGCCCTTGTCCCCATTCTTTGCTCACACAGTGCTAATCCCAGTTTGCCCTTAGCCCAAGTTATAACTCTGTTTATTTATTTGTATAGGCTTGCATCTTCCCTCTACCTCTATACTCCAAGTTCCTGGCTGGCACTGGAATTACATCCTTAGCATGGGCATCATAACCTCCAGGTGAGGTAAGTATGATTATTCTCATTTTGAAAATCAACAATCTGAAGCTCAAAAGAGAGTAGGTCATGTTTCTGAGATCACAGTACTAGTAAGTGCTGTCCTTTGGATAACTTTGTTCTCATGGGCTCCAAAGCCCACTTTCTTTCATCTACCACACTGTTCCCAAGATGAACGGGGAAAAGCCATACTTCATCCTGGTATGTTGTAAGCAATGAATGGTATGTGTAAAGCTGGTGTCATGTTTCAGGAAATGGGATTAAGTTTAGTATCTGAGTAATTGTACCCACAGGTTGAATTTCAGTCTCACATCCTTTTATTTTTTACGGCTGCAATTTCTGTTATCCTTAATGATTATATAAGTGTATTCTTCCCTTTGCAAAATTTAGCCAGTAAGCATACTAAGAGAGTTTGTTTCCTTTGTAACAGGTCTGAATTATACAATGAATTCATAATGTCAAGATAATAGCTGTTATTTCTTCCTAAAACATAGAGGAAAAGTTCATTGCCTTTGTTGTAAGAGTTTACCATGTGTTTTTGGTAACATGCCTGAGCTGTATTGGTGAAAAACCGTCATAGACTTTGAAAGTCAGTTATTTACAGTTAAGAGAATATCGTTCTTTCTTTGGGTGCAGCTGATTGTTTGAAATAGAACTTAGGATTTTTCTCCATAGATTGTCTATTTCACAACAAGCTTTGTTTTAAAAAGTATGTTATATTTGCATTCATGCAAGTTGTACCATCATTAAATTGACAGGAAAGCAGCTGTTAATAGTTGTCATTTGGACATGTAGATGGAAATGCTAAAGGTCATGGTGTGACTCCTTACACGTGTTGAGCTCTGGTTTCATTTGGCATTTCCAAACCATTGCCCTGAGCTTATGGATGTTGATCAAGTGGCCATGTAATGGTTGTTTTAAATTGACATCAGTGGTGCAGAGATGATTCTTAAGTTGTGTATGAGGAAGCTGTTTGTTTTCTGCTTCTATGTCTGTGTAGCTCCTAAAAATAGAAGGCTAGAGCATCTTATCAAAATTAATTTTGTTCAAAGTAAATGCACCTTGTGAATGAGATAAAGGCTTAGATAATAGTCAATACTTGTGGAGTCTGATATTAATTTGCAAATTTAAAATAGGTCTAGGAGCATTTGTGTGGCTCAGTTGGTTAAGCATCTGACTTCAGCTCAGGTCACGATCTCACTGCTCATGACTTTGAGCTCCATGTTGGGCTCTATGCTGGCATCTGGGAGCCTGGAGCCTGATTGAGATTCTGTGTCTCCCTCTCTCTGCCCCTCCCTGGCTCATGCTCTTTCTCTCTCTCTTAAATATAAACTTAAACATAGAAAATAGGTCTAGAATAAATCCGTAGACCATAACATATTTATAGTGACTGCTGGTTGAAACAGAGAAATAGCCTGAAACTCCAAGCATACATTACTGTTGTTTTCCTCAGCACCATTAAATGTCAGGTTGACCATTAAGCTGAATACAAGTATTAATCTTTTAGTAACTTGGAAGAGATAAGCATACTATCGTAGCTAGTAAGGTTTGGTATATGTCGTTTTGGTAGACCTATTTTCTTTAATGATCAAAATATTAATTTGAGGTCTCTTTTATTTGGGTATTCAGGGTTAAGAGAAGTTACCCAAGGCAAATGAATTAAGACCATTTTAGAACTGAGCTGGACTTAAAAAGCCAGAGACTGGAGTCATGATAAAGATAGTTTTAACATGCCATTTCATCAATTAAAAAAAAATTACAGCTCCTGGAAGGCATTCATCATGTTGGAGGAGAGTTTCTGGGGTTCCCTCCACAAATGGTACATGATTTTGAGTCAAGGATACAGCCTCACTGACTGTGCTTTTACTGACATGATGGTTCAGATACCAACAACGTTGTCTGTTGGGATTGTCTTTTCCAAAACTGATATCCTTTCAGTTTTTGGTTTAATTAATTTACTAAAGAGAAAACAATGTTTCCCTCTTTCTGAAACATAATCCCATTTGTATTTAGAGTTATCATTAAACATAGTATTTCTAAAAATGGTTAATAAATTGGAAGTCAATATAAATTTGCTTGTGAAGTTATCAAATGGAAAACTGTTCCCAAAGCAGTTATTTTACATTTTATAGGAACACTAATCTTTTATGTCCTTAATGCATTTATGTTATATACTCTTCACTTTTGTTTCATGCTATTTGTGTGTGTGTATGTGTGTGTGTGTTTGCAACTAAGTGAAATGTGCAATATTTGGTCATTTAAAAAAATTCACTAATTTAGGCAAAGTCAGCCATAAACAAATACAATACATTATGTCCAAAGTAGTCAAGCAGATTTTCCATCATGAGTAAAAGTTGATTTATCTCAAATGAATTTGCTTTTCTCTTTTCTTTTTAACAAGCCAAGTCATAGGAGAATATGTTCTTTATGATCACCTTGAGGCAGGGCAAGAGCAGATTTGTGTCAGAGCACATTGTCCATATTTATGAGAAAGTAGGGAAATTAAGAAAGCCACTTAGGTACAAAGCTTAGTGGGGACTCATGACTGACTCAGCTTTTCAACAATATTCTGTTGGGATGTCTTTTTTTACTGGGTTAATTTTTTTTTAATTTTTACTTCATTTATTTTTTAAATTTACATCCAAGTAAGCTAGCATAATGTGGAACAATGATCTCAGGAGTAGATTCCTTAATTCCCCTTACCCATTCAGCACATCACCCCTCCCACAATCCCTCCAGTAATTCTCTGTTTGTTCTCCACATTTAAGAGTTTCTTATGTTTTTGTCCCCCTCCCTGTTTTTATATTATTTTTGCTTCCCATCCTTTATGTTCATCTGTTTTTTATCTTAAGGTCCTCATATGAGTGAGGTCCTGTAATATTTGTCTTTCTCTAATTTTGCTTAGCATAATACCTTCTAGTTCCATCCATGCAGTTTAAATGGCAAGATTTTATTCTTTTGGATTGCTAAGTAATACTCCATTGTGTGTGTATGTGTGTGTGTGTGTGTGTATGTATATATATATATATATATATATATATATATATATATATATATATATATATACCACATCTTTATCCATTCATCCATTGATGGACATTTGGGCTCTTTCCATACTTCAGCTATTGTTGATAGTGCTATTATAAACTTTGGGGTTCACTTATCCCTTCAAAATAGCATATCTTTATCATTTGGATAAATACATAGTAGTGAAACTTCTGGGTTGTAGGGTAGTCCTCTTTTTCATTTTGTGAGGAACCTACCTACTGGTTTCCAGAGTGACTTCACCAGTTTGCATTCCCGCCAGCAGCGCAAGAGTTTATCTTTCTATGCTTCCTCACCAACATCTGTTGTTTGTCTGAGTTGTTAATGTTAGCCATTCTCACAGTAGTGAGATGTTATCTCATTGTGGTTTTGATTTGTATTTCCCTGATGATGAATGATGTTGAGCATTTTTTCATGTTTCATTTGGCCATCTGGATGTCATCCTTGGAGAAGTGTTTGCTCATGTCTTTGCCCATTTCTTCACTGGATTACTTGTTTTTTGGGTATTGAGTTCGATATGTTCTTTACAGATTTGGAATACTAATCCTTTATTTCATATGTCATTTGCAAATATCTTCTCCCATTCTGTTGGTTGCCTTTTAGTTTCGCTGGTTGTTTCCTTCTCTGTTCAGAAGATTTTTATTTTGATGAGGTCCTAATAGTTCATTTTTGCTTTTGTTTCCTTTACCTCCAGAGACTTGTTGACTATGAAGTTGTGGAAGCAAACATCAAAGAGGTTTCTGCCAGCTTTCTCCTCGAGGGTTTTGATGGCTTCCTATGTTACATTTAGGTCTTTCATCCATTTTGAGTGTATTTCATCCATTTTGAGTGTGCGAAAGTGGTCCAGACTCATTCTTCTGCATGTCGCTGTCCAGTTTTCGCAGCACTCTTGCTGAGGAGACTCTCTTTATTCCATTGGATATTCTTTCCTTCCTTGTCAAAGATTAGTTGGCCATACATCTGTGGGTTCATTTCTGTGTTCATATTCTCTTCCGTTGATCTGAGTGTCTGTTCTAGTGCCAGTACCATACTGTCTTGATGATTACAGCTTTGTAATACAGCTTGAAGTCCGGGATTGTGATGCCTCCTAGTTTGGTTTTCTTTTTCAAGATTGCTTTGGCTATTCAGGGTCTTTTCTGGTTGCATACAAATTGTAGGATTCTTTGTTGTAGCTCTGTGAAGAATGCTGGTGTTTTTTGATAGGTATTGTTTTGACTATGTAGATTGCTCTGGGTACTATTGACATTTTAACAACATTTGTTCTTCCTATCCAGGAGCATGCAATATTTTTCTTTTCTGTGTGTTTGTCATCTGCAGTTTCTTTCATAAGCTTTCTATACTTTTCAGTGTATAGATTTTTCACCTATTTGGTTAGATTTATTCCTAGGTATTCTATGGTTTTTGGTGCAATTGTAAATGGGATTGATTCCCTGATTTCTCTTTCTGTTGCTTCATTGTTGGTGCATAGGAATGCAACTGATTTCTGTGCATTGATTGTATATCCTGCCACTTTGCTGAATTCATGTGTTATTTCTAGCAGTTTTTTTGGTGGACTATTGTGGGTTTTCCACATTGGGTTTCATGCCATCTACGAAGGGTGAAAGGTTGAGCTCCTCCTGAACGATTTGGTTGCCTTTTATTTCTTTGTGTTGTTTGATTGCTGAGGCTAAGACTTCCAATATTATGTTGAATACCAGTGGCGAGAGTGGACATCCTTGTCTTGTTCCTAACCTTAGGAGGAAAGCTCTCAGTTTTGCCCCTTTGAGGATGATATTAGCGTCGGGCCTTTCATATATGCCTTTTATGATCTCAAGGTATGATCCTCTATCCCTACTTTCTTGAGGGTTTTTATCAAGAAAGGGTGCTGTATTTTGTCAAATGCTTTCTCTGCATCTATTGAGAGGATCATGTGGTTCTTGTCCTTTCTTTTATTGATGTGATAAGTCACACTGATTGTTTTGCAGATATTGAACCAGCTTTGCATTCCAGGTATAAATCCTACTTGGTCATGGTGAATAATGTTTAAATGTATTGTTGGATCTGGTTGGTTCATATCTTGTGGAAGATTTTTGCGTCCATGTTCATCATGAAATTTTGTGTATACTTCTCCTTTTTAGTGGGTCTTTTTCTGGTTTTGGAATCAAGGTAATGCTGGGTTCAGAGAAAATGTTTGGAAGTTTTCCTTCCATTTCTTTTTTTGGGACAGCTTCAACAGCACAGGTGTTAACTCTTCCTTAAATGTTTGGTAGAATTCCCCTGGAAAGCCATCTGGCCCTGGGCTCTTTTTTTTTTTTTTTGGAAATTTTTGATTACTAATTCAATGTCTTTACTGGTTAGGGGTCTGTTCAAATTTTCTATTTCTTCCTGTTTCAGTTTTGGTAGTTTATATATTTTTAGGAATTTGTTCATTTCTTCCAGATTGCCCATTTTATTGGCATATATTTGCTGATAATATTCTCTTATTATTGTTTGTATTTCTGGTGTATTGGTTGTGATCTCTCCTCTTTCATTCTTGATTTTATTTATTTGGGTCCTTTTCTTTTTCTTTTTGATCCAACTGGCTAGTGGTTTATCAATTTTATTAATTATTTCAAAGAACCATCTCCTGGTTTCATTGATCTGTTCTACTGTTTTTGTGTGTGTGTGGGTGTGTGTGGGGGGGTGGTTATTTGATGTTGTTGGGTTTTTTTTTCTGTGTGTGTTTTTGTTTTTGTTTTCAGTTTCGATAGGATTGATTTTTGTTGTAATCTTTATCATTTCTTGTCTTCTGCTGGTTTTGGTTTTATTTGTTGTTCTTTTCCCAGCTCTTTAAGGTATAAGGTTAGGCTGTGTATCTGAGTCCTTCTTACCTCTTTTGGAAGGCCTGGATTGCTCTAAACTTCCTCTTATGACTTTCTTTGCTGAATCCCAGACGTTTTGGGGTGTGGTGTTATCAGTTTCATTGGCTTCCATGTACTTTTAAATTTTCTCTTTAACTTCTTGGTTCACCCATTCATTCCTTTTTTTAATTTTATTTTTTATTTTTTAAAATTTACATCCAAATTAGTTAGCATGTAGTGCAACAATGATTTCATGAGTTGATTCCTTCATGCCACTTACCCATTTAGCCCAACTCCCTCCCACATCCCATCCAGTAACCCTCTGTTCTACATAGTTATGAGTCAATTCTGTTTTGTCCCCCTCACTGTTTTTATTTTATTTTTGTTTCCCTTACCTTATGTTCATATGTTTTCTCTCTTAAAGTCCTCATGTGAGTGAAGTCATATGATTTTTGTCTTTCTCTGACTAATTTCACTTAACATAATACCCAACAGTTCTATCCACATAGTTGTGGATGGCAAGATTTCAGTCTTTTTGATTGCCAAATAATACACCATTGTATATAAATACCACTTCTTCTTTGTCCGTTCATCCATTGATGGACATTTGGGCTCTTTCCATACTTTGGCTATTGTTCATAGTGCTGCTATAATCATGGGGGTGGTGCATGTGTCCCTTTGAAACAGCACACCTGTATCCCTTGGATAAATGCCTAGCAGTGCAATTGCTGGGTCGTGGGTAGTTCTGTTTTTAGTTTTTTGAGGAACCTCCATACTGTTTTACACAGTGGCTGCACCAGCTTGCATTCCACCATTCATTCTTTAGTAGTATGTTCTTTAGTCTCCAAGTATTTGTTATCTTTCCAAATTTTTTCTTGTGGTTGATTTTGAGTTTCATAGCACTGTGGTCTGATAATATGCACTGTATGATCTCAAACTTTTTGTACTTGTTGAGGGCTGGTTTGTTTTCCAGTATGATATCTATTCTGCAGACATTCCATGTGCCCTGGAGAAGAATGTATATTCTGGTGCTTTAGGATGAAATGTCCTGAATATATCTGTTAAGTCCATCTGGTCCAGTGTCTCACTCAAATCCACTGTTTGTTTGTTGATTTTCTGTTTAAATGATCTTTCTGTTGTAATACTGGAGTGTTGAAGTCCCATACTATTATGGTTTTATTATCAATGAGCTTCTTTATATTTGTGATTAATTGACTTATATTTTTGGGTGCTCTCACATTGGGAGCATAAATGTTTACAACTGTTAAGTCTTCTTGGTGGATAGACCCCCTCAATTATGATACAACACCCTTCTTCATCTCTTGTTACAGTCTTTATTTTAAAGTCTAGATTGTCTGATATGAGTAAGGCTACTCCAGCTTTCTTTGGCGACCATTAGCATGATAGATGGTTCTCCACCCCCTTACTTTCAATCTGAAGGTGTCTTTAGGTCTAATGTGGGTCTCTTGTAAACAGGACACAGATGGATCTTGGTTTTTTTCCCCACTCTGTTACCCTATGTCTTTTGATTGGAGCATTTATTCCATTGATGTTTAGATTGAGTACTCAAAGATATGAGATTATTGCCATTATGTGTTTTGTAGAGTTGGATTTTGTGGTGGTGTTTTTTGTGCTATCCAGTCTTTGGTACTTTTGGTGTTTTCTTTCTTTTTTTCATCTTTTCTCCCCTCAGAGAGTCCCCCTGAAAATTCTTTGAGGACTTGTTTAGTGGTCACGAACTCCTTTAAGTTTTGTATGTCTGGGAAACTTTTAATCTGTCCTTCTATTTTGAATGACAGACTTGCTGGGTAAGGAATTCTTGGCTGCATAGTTTTCTGATTCAGCACATTGAGTATATCTTGCCACTCCTTTCTGGCCTGCCAAGCCTCTGTGGGTAGGTCTGCTGCAAACCTGATCTTCGTTGTCTTCCCTTGTTGGTTAAGGACTTTTTTCCCTTGCTGCATTCATGATTCTTTCCTTGCCTGAGTATTTCCTGAATTTGAATATGATATTCCTTTTACTGGTGGGTTTTTGTTGAATCTTACGAGAGTCCTCTGTGCTTCCTGGATTTTAATGTCTGTGCCTTTTCCCAGGTAAGAAAAATTATCCGCTATGATTTGCTGACTTAACACTTCTACCCCTTTGTCTCTCTCTTCATCTGCTGGGAGTCCTATGATTTTGATGTTGTTCTTTTTAATGAGACAGGGTTAGGTGTCAGTTGAGGTTTACGGTTAAGGTTAGGGTTAAGGTTAGGTCCCAGGATGCTCCAGGCACTGAAACCCCAACAGTGCACTTGTCTCCACGAAAGGC
The DNA here is from genome assembly GCF_018350215.1 of Panthera leo. Lineage (NCBI taxonomy): Eukaryota > Metazoa > Chordata > Mammalia > Carnivora > Felidae > Panthera > Panthera leo. Next base: position 60,024,443 of record NC_056680.1, on the reverse strand, counting down.
TGAGTGGAGTGCACAAGGGAGGGTGCCAGTCAAGATTAGTCTTTGGGTTCCAAGACCAGACAACTCTATGGGACGCTCTTCGGGTAGGCCTCAGAAATACTCTCTTGTAGACACAGTTGCACTTTGGAAATGACATGGTGATGTTTCAGTTCCATGCCAAGTATTTATGCACCTATTTTCAAACCCGTGTGCGTGTTGTAGTCAGAAATGGGAATTGGAATTGAGTCCCATGGGGAGAAAGCCATAGCTAGGGTTAGGGTTCAGACCAGGGACGTCGCCAGGGCTGAAGTGACACCAGTGTCGTGAATTCCATGGAGTGCTGAAGTGAGGGCACATGCGCAGCTGTGGTCCTGCTGTAGAGTTAGTGTGATAGGTAGGGTTAGGTGCAGGTTGAGGGTTTTGGTTAGGGTTATGGTTAGGGTTAGGGTATGTCCCAGAAGACTCCATGCACTGAACCCACATGAGAGCAACTGTCTCCCTGAAGGGCTGAGTGGAGTACACAAGGGAGGATGCCAGTCAGGATTAGACTTTGAGTTCCAAGGCCAGACAATTGTATGGGCCACCCTTCAGGGAGGCCTCAGGAATCCTCTCGTGCAGCTGCAGGTGCGCTTTGGAAATGACATGGTGATGTTCCATGTTCCATGCCGAGTATTTCTGCACTGATTCTTGAAACCATGTGCATGCTATTTTCAGACTTTGGAATTGGGTCCCCATGGGGAGAGAGCCTTAGATTGGGTTAGGGTTTGATCCAGGGATGTCGCCAATGGTGAAGCGATTCTAGTCATGTGATCTTCCTCGAGGACTGAAATGAGGGCCCATGCGATGATGCAGGTCAAGTGTATGGTTAGGGTTCAAGATAGGGTTAGGTTTCACTTGAGGGTCCTGGTTAGGGTTAGGGTTAGGTCCCAGGAGGCTCCAGGTCTTGAACCCACAACAGTGCACCTGTCTCCCCAAAGGGATGATTGGAGGGCACGAGGGAGGGTGAAAGTCCGGATTAATCTTTGGGTTCCAAGGTTAGACAACCATAAGGGCCACTGGTTGGGTCGGCCTCAGGAATCTCTCGGGGAGCTGCAGCCGGGCCTTTGAAAAGACATGGTGATGTTCCAGGTTTTTTGCTGAGTGATCCTGCACTGCTTCATGCACCCAGACACGTGGTGTTTTCAGACTTTAGTATTGGGTCCCCTTGGGGAGAGACCTTAGCTAGGTTTAGGTTTCGATCGAGGGACATCGCCAGTGCTGAAGGGAATCCAGTCTGGTGATTTCTGTAGAGGGTTGAAGTGAGGGTCCATGCGAAGGTGCGCTTTATGAGTAGGCTTTAATCGTGATTGGGTTAGGGATCTGTTGAGAGTTCTGGCTAGTATTAGGGTTAGGGTTAGTTACCAGAACGATCCAAGTGCTGACCCCACAGCAGTGCAGTTGTCTCCATGAAGGCCTGAGTGGAGGGCACAGTGAATGGGGCACATCAGGATTAATCTTTGGGGCCAAGGCCAGACAACTGTATGGGCCACTGGTTGGGTAGGCCTCAGGAAAATCACGGACAGCTACAGCTCGGGCTTGGAAACAATATAGTTATATTCCAGGTTCTATGCTGAGTGATCCTGCACCGCTTCATGATGCCAGGCACTTGGGGTTGTCAGACTTTGGTATTGGGTACCTGTGGGGAGAGAGCCTTAGCTAGGGTTAAGGTTCGATCCAGGGATGTCACCAGTGTCGATGAGACCAGTCTCGTGATCTCCCTCGAGGGCTGAAGTGGGGCCCATGCAACGGTGTGGGTCAAGTGTATGGTTAGGGTTTGAGATAGGGTTAGGTTTCGCTTGAGGATTCTGGTTAAGGTTAGGGTTCAGGTTCGGGTTAGGTCCCAGGAGCCTCCAGGCATTGACCCCACAGCAGTGCAGATGTTTCCCCAAATGGCTGAGTGGAAGATACAAGGGAGGGTGCCGGTCATGATTAGCCTTTGGGTTAAAGGTCACACAAATGTATGGTCCACCCTTCAGGTAGGCCTTAGTAAACCTCTCCTGCAGCTGCAGTCACGCTTAGAAAATGACATGGTGATGGTCCACGTTCCATGTCGAGTATTTCTGCACTGATTCTTGAACGCGTGTGCGGGCTGTTGTCAGACTTTGGAATTGGGTCCCCAGAGTGAGATAGCCTTACCTAGGGTTAGGATTTGGTGCAGGGGTTTCGCCCGGGCCCAAGTGACTCCAGTTTCATGATCTCCCTTGAGGGCTGAAATGAGGGCACATGTGAGGTTGTGGGTCAAGTGTATGGTTAGTGTTAGAGTTAGGGTTAAGTGTACAGTGAGGGTTATGTTTAGAGTTATGTTTAGGGTTAGTATTAGGTCCCAGGAGGCTCTAGGCACTGACCTCACAGCAGAGCATTTGTCTTCCCGAAGGGCTGAGTGGAGGACACAAGGAAGGTGCCGGTCAGGATTAGTCTTTTGGGTTTCAAGGCAGACAAATGTATGGGCCATCCTTTGGGTAGGCCTCAGGAATCCTCTTGTGCAGATGCAGTCGCTCTTTGGAAATGACATGGTAATGTTACACTTTCCATGCTGAGTATTTCTGCACTGATTCTCTAACCCATCTGTGTGGTGTTGTCAGACTTGGAATTGGGTCCCCATGGGGAGAGAACCTTAGCTAGTTTTCGCATTAGGTCCAGGGAAGTCGCCAGGGCCAAAGCAACACCAGTGTGGTGAATTCCATGGAAGGTGAAGTGAAGGAACACGTGTGGCTGTGACTCTGCTGTAGAGTTAGTGTGCTAGATAAGGTTAGGTGTAGGGTGAGGGTTATGGTTTGGGTCACAGTTAGGGTTAGGGTTAGGTCCCAGGAGACTCCAGGCACTGAACCCACAGTAGAGCAGTTGTCTCCCTGAAGGGCTGAGTGCACTACACAAGGGAGGGTGCCGGTCAACATTAGTTTTTGGGTTCCAAGGCCAGAAAAATGTATGGGCCACCCTTTGTGTAGGCCTCAAGAATCCTTTCGTGCAGCTGCAGCCGCACTTTGCAAATGACAGGGTGAATTTCCACTTTCCATGCCGAGTATTTCTGCACTGATTTTCGAACCCATGTGTGTGCTGTTGTCAGACTTGGAATTTATTCCACATGGGGAGAGAGCCTTAGCTAGGATAGTGTTCGGTCCAGGGAAGTCACCAGGGCAGAAGCGACTCTAGTTTTGTGATCTTCCTCGAGGGCTGAATTGAGGACCCTTGCAAAGGTGTGGGTGAAGTACAGGGTTAGGTTTAGAGATAGGGTTAAGTGTAGCGTAGTGTTTATGGTTAGGTTTAGGTTTAGGGTTAGGGTTAGGTCCCAGGAGGTTCCAGGCATTGACCCCACAGCAGTGCATTTGTGTCCCCTAAGGGCTGAGTGAAGGACCCAAGGGATGGTGCCGCTCAGGATGCGTCTTTGTGTTCCATGGCTAGACAAATGTATGGGCTACCCTTCGGGTAGCCTCAGGTATCATCTCGTGTAGCTGAAGTCATGCTTTGGAAATGAAATTGTGATGTTCCATGTTCCATGCTGATTATTTCTGCACCGTTTCTCCAACCTGTGAGTGTGCTGTTTTCAGACTTTGCAGGTGAGTCCCATTTGATAGATAGCCATAGCTAGGGTTAGGGTTCGGTCCAGGGAAGTTGCCAGGGCCTAAATAAGTCCAGTTTCCTGATCTTCCTTGAGGGCTGAATTGAGGGCCCAGGCGAGGGTGCGGTTCAAGTGGAGGTTAGGGTTCGAGTTAGAGCTAGGTTTAGGTTGAGGTTTATATTTAGGGTTACCGTTAGGGTTAGGTTTGGGTCCCAGGAGGCTCTAGGAACTGACCCCACAGCACTTGTTTCCCCGAAGGGCTGTGTGGAGTACACAAGGGAGAGTGCCGGTCATGATTAGTCTTTGAGTTCCAAGGCCAGAGAAATATTTGGGCCACCCATGGAATAGAACTCAGGAATCCTGTCTTGCAGCTGAAATCGCCCTTTGCAAATGACATGGTGATGTTCCATGTTCCATGCCGAGTATTTATGCACCAATTCTCGAACCCGTGTGCGTGCTGTTGTCAGACTTTGGAATTGGGTCCCCATGGGGATACACACTTAGCTAGAGTCAGGGTTCGGTACAGGGAAGTCGGTAAGACCAAAGTGACGCCAGTGTTGTGAATTCCATGGCAGGTTGAAGTGAGGGCACATGCGTGGCTTTGGATCTGTTAGAGTTAGTGTGCTAGATAGGGTTAGGTGTAGGTTGAGAGTTATGGTTAGGGTTATGGTTATGGTTATGGTTAGGTTCAAGGAGCTCCAGGCTCTGAAACCACAGCTGTATGGTTGTCTCCCAAAGGGCTCAGCTGAGGGCACAAGGGAGGGTCCCCGTCAGGATTAGTCTTTGGCTTCCAAGGCAACACAAGTCTATGGGCCACTGGTCGGGTAGACCTCAGGAATCCTTTCAGGCAGCTGCAGCTGGGCCTGGGAGATGACATGGTGAGGTTCCAGGTTCTATGCCGAGTCATCCTGCACTGCTTTGGACCCCAGGCGCTTGGTGTTGTCACACTTTGGTATTGGGTCCCCATGGGGAGAGAGCCTTAGCTAGGGTTAGGGTTCTGTCCAGGGATGTCGCCAGGGCCGAAGCGACTCCAGTCATGATCTCCCTTGAGGGCTGAAGTGATGGTGCGGGTCAAGTGTAGGGTTAGGGTTACAGATAACATTAGGTATAGGGTGAGGGTTATGTTTAGGGTTACGGTTAGGGGTAGGGTTAGGTCCCAGGAGGCTCCAGGCACTGACCCAACAGCAGAGCAATTGTCTCCCCTAATGTCTGAGTGGAGTACACAGGGGAAGGTGCCAGTCAGGATTAGTTTTTGGGTTCCAAAGCCTGACAAATATATGAGTCACCCTTCAGGTAGGCCTCAGAAATCCTCTAGTGCAGCTGCCATCACGGTTTGGAAATGACGTTTTGATGTTCCACGTTCCATGGCGAGTGTTTCTGCACCGATTCTGGAACTCGTGTGCGTGCTGTTGTCAGACTTTGGAATTGGGTCCCCATGGGGAAAGAGCCTTAGCTAGAGTTAGGATTCGGTTCAGGGATGTCACCAGGGCCGAAGCAATACCATTCTCGTGAATTCCGCAGAAGGCTCAAATGTGAGCACATGGGCGGGTGTGTGTCTGGTTTAGAGTTAGTGTGAGAGATCGTGTTAGGTAGGTGTAGGGTTAGGGTTACTGTTAGGGTTCTGTTTATGGTTAAGATTAGTTCCAAGGAAGTTCCAGACCCTGAACCTACAGCAGTTCAATTGTCTCCTCAAAGGGCTGACTGGAGTGCAGAAGGGAGGGTACTTGTCAGCATTTGTCTCTCGTTCCAAGGTCCCACACCTATATCTGCACTCTTTGGTAGGCGTCAGGAATCCTCCTGTGCATCTGAAGCCCTGCTTTGGAAATGACATGGTGAAGTCCACGTTTCACACAAAATTATCCTGCACTGCTTGTCAACCCCTTCTGCGTGCTCTTGTCAGACTGTGGAATTCAGTCCCCATATGGAGAAAGCCTTAGCTACAGCTAGGGTTTTGGCCAGGGAAATAAATCTCCAGGGCCAAAGTGACACCAGTCCTGTGATCTCCCCGTATGGATGATGTGAGGGCACATGCATGGTGCGAGTCAGGTGTAGGGTCAGTGTTAAAGATGAGGTGAGGTTTAGGTTCACGTGTATACTGTGGGTCACTGTTAAGATTAGGGCTTGGTCACAGGAGGCTCCTGGTGCTATTCCCCCAGTAGGGCTGTTGTCTCCCCGCAGGGCTGAGTAGAGGGGTCTAAGGAGCGTCCCAGTCAGGCTGAGTTTTGGGTGTCAGTGCCACTCCTCAGTTAGACTTCAAGAAGTCCCCTGTGGAGCTCCTTCTGGTCGTTGGAAATGACATGGTGATGTTCCAGGTTCCATGCCTCATAATTCTCCTCCGCTTCTGGGCCCCATGTCTGTCATGTCCTCAGACTTAGGAATTGGGTCCCCATTAGGAGAAAGCTTTTGTCAAGGTTAAGGTTCATTCCATGGACATTGCCAGGGCTGAAGCAACACCAGTGCCGTGATCACCCCGGAGGGCTGAATGAGGGTCCATGCACTGGTGCGGGTCATGTGTAGGGTTAGGTTTAGAGTTGGGGTGAGATTTAGTTTGAGCGGTATGTGAGTGTCACAGTTAAGGTTAGGGTTAGGTCCCAGGAAGCTCCAAGAGCTGAAACTCCAGCAGGGTAGTGGTCTCCCCAGAGGATTGAGTGTGGGCCTCATCGAAACGGGCTGTTCAGGCTTAGTCTTTGTGTGCCAGGGCCACCCTCGTGTGTGTGCCATCTTCAGTTGGGCCTCATCCACCCCCTTGTGCAGCTCCATGCGGGCATTGGAAATGTCATGATGATGTTAGATGTTCCATGCCAGGTAATTCTGCACTGCTTTGGGCCCTTTGTTTGTAGTGTTCTCAGAGATAGGAATTGGGTCCCCATCCAGAGAGATCCTTAACTAGGGTTAATGTTCTGTCCAGAGACTTCACCAGTGTGGATGTGACACCATTTCTGTGTGTCTTGTGCATTGGGTTAGGGTTTGGGATTGGGTTTGGTGTTAGGGGTTAGGGTTACGGTTAGGGTTGGTGTTAGGGGTTAGTGTTAGGGGTTAGAGTTAGGTTTATGCATTAGGGTTGGGTTTAGGGTTATGGTTAGTGGTTAGTGTTATGGTTAGGAGTTAGGGTTTGGAGTTAGATTTAGGTTTAGGCGTTAGGTTTGGGCTTGGGTTAGGCTTAGGTTTAGGGTTATGGTTGGCTTTTAGAGTTAGTGTTATGCTTAGATGGTAGGGTTAGGGTTAGTTGTTAGCGTTAGTGTTAGGGTTTGCATTATGTTTAGGGATAAGGTGAGGTCTATGTCTAGGACTTGGGTTCGGGTTATAGGTTAGGGGACTGGATTAGGGGTTAGCGTTAAGGTTAGTGTTAGAGTTTTAAGTTAGGGTTAGGGTTAGTTTTAGGTTGTATAATTTTAGGGTTAGTGGCTGGAGTTAGAGCATTAGCGTTAGGGTTTTAAGGTTCGAGTTATAGGGTTAGAGTTCGAGTGTTAGGGTCAAGTTTAGGGTTAGTTCGGGTTATATTTACTTTTACCGTTTGGTAGGGTTATTGTTGTGTTTGGCATAGGGATAGGGGCAGGGTTTAGTATTAGGGTTATGATTAGCATTAGATGTTAGGTTTAGGTGTTGGGATTTTAGTTAGTGTTAGTGTTAGGCCTAGGACAAGAAGTAAGTCATGCTTGCACTCCCACCTGGAGTGGGGAGGTGTTCATGCATGGACACCACCCTCCATCTGGTAGGGATTGAATTCATTTTATCGCCCCAGTCTCTCTACACTGGAGGTTGTTTTTGCCTTGCCCCATTCCAGTTTGGCTCTGGACTGTTTCACACCATCACCCTGCCCTCTCTGGGTATGATAGGATTTCACGTACTGCCTCATCCGTTTTGGTGCATGGTGTGCATAGTTTTAATCTATATATCATTTATTTTTTCTGATTTTAATTATTTTCTTCATTCTGCTGTTTGGGGATTTTGTTTGTTGTCATTTTTCTGGATTTTATAGTTATAAGGTTATTGAGTTAATTCAGGACTTCCCCCCCCCCCTTCCCCGAGGCAAACTTGTATTGCTATAAACTTCCCTGTGAGAACCAGTTTTCCTGCTTTACAGAAGTTTGGATTGTTGTGTTTTCATTTTCATTTGTTTCCATGTTTTTTTTTATTTTGTCTTTGAATTCTTGGTTGAACCATTGATTGTTTAGTAGCATGTTATTTAACTTCCATGTTTTTGTGCCTTTTCCAGATGTTTTTTTTCGTGTTGAAGACTTTTAGTTTCATAGCATTGTGGTCTAAAAAGACACATGGTATGGCGTTGATCGGTTTGATTTGTTTTGGCTTGTTTTATGACCTAATATTTTATCAAGTGAGGGGAATGTTCCATGTGCACGTGAAAAGCATGTGTATTGTGCTGTTTTAGGATGGAATGTCTAAAATATATGGGTTAAGTCCATCTGGACTACTCTATATTTCAAAGTCTCTACTTCCTTCTTGATTTTCTGATGGAATGATCTCTTCATTGATGTCATTGGGTGTTAAAGTGCCCTACTATGATTGTATGACTATCAATTCTTTATTTTGGACTGTTTTGTGTATTTGGATGCTCTCAGGTTGAGCACATATATGTTTACAATTGTTCTATCTTTTTGTTGGATTGTACCTTTTATTATTATTGTGTCCTTCTTTGTCTCTTTTTACAGTTTTCTTTTTAAATCTATTTTGTCTGATAAAGGTATTGCTACTGCAGATTTCTTTTGATACTTTAGTTCTATAATTAGTCTCTGGTAGGTAGAAGATAGACGGGTGCTATATCTTTACACATTCTATCACCCAGTGCCTTTTATTATGAAGAGAGAGAGAGAGAGAGCACAGGCATGGGAGGGCGGGGTGGGGGAATGAGGGAAGAGACAGACAAAGAGAGAGAGAGGGAGAGAGAGAATGAGAATGAGAATGAATCCTCACCAAGTTCCATGCTCATTGTAGAGCCCAGTTGGGGCTCAATCCCAGGATCCTGGGATCATAGCCTGAGCCGAAATCAAGAGTCGAAATTTCAAGCAATTGAGCCATCCAGTTGCCCCTATCTGTCACCCAGTGCCTTTGACTTGAGCGTTTATTCCATTTCCATTCAAAGTAATTGATAAACATGTACTTGTCCTATTATTACTTGATGTTGGTTATTTCTGAATTTTTCTGATCCTTTGTTCTCTTTCTCTTTTTTTGATTTGCTGGGTTTCTTCACAATTTCACAGTTGAAATGGTTTGTCTTTACACTCTGCATATATATTAGTGATGTTTGTTTTCTGGTTATGATTAGGTTTGTACCTAACCACTTCTGCATATAGGAGTCTATATTAAGTTGATAGTTGTTTAAGTTTGAACCAGTTCTTACTCCTCTCCTCCCCGTGTTGTAGCTATGTAGTGTTCCTATTTCAAAATCTTTCATATTGTGAATACCTTGACTGATGTTTTACAGATATACTCAATTTTCTTGCTTTTGCATTTCACACTTTAATATTGTCACTTTAGGTGTTTCTTTTCCACTTAAAGAGTCCCCTTCAACATTTCTTGCAGGGGTTGTTTGTTGGTTGTGAACTCGCTTAGTATTTATTTGGGAACCATTTGATCTCTCCTTTCATCTGAATGATAGTGTTCTGGATAGACCCTCTTTGGCTGCAGATGTTTTCCATTCGACCCCTTTACCAAACCATGCTGCTCACTTACAGTTTCCAAGTTTCTTCTGAAAAACATGCAGTGATAACTTTATGGGGTTTACCTTGTAGATAAATTCATCTTTTGTTTTCCTGCTGTGAAAATTTTTATTTATCACAACATTTGGGGTTTTAATTACTATACAACTTGGTGTGGATCTGCTTCTGTTGAATATATTGTGGGTCTTTGCGCCTCCTGCTCTGGATCTGTTTCCTTCCCCGCATCAAGGAAGTTTTCATCTATTTTGTCTTCAAATAAATTTTCTGGTTCTATTTCTCAGAGTTCTGAGAATGAGAAATAGGACAGAAAAGACCTACTGAAGGTTCTCTGATGAGTCACTGGATTTGCATGCGTGGAGGACACATTTGGGACTCAAATGAACAACCTACTTTTAACTTCAAAGAACTAGAAAAAAAAAACCAACAATCTATGTCCAATGTTCTCAAAAGGGAGAAAGTAATCCATATGGTAATGCAAACCAATGAAACTGAGAAAATGAAATCTATAGAAAATATAAAGAAGACCAACAGTGGGTTTTCAGAGGAGTGAAACAAAATTGTCAAGTCTATACATAGACTATGCGAAGACACAGAGAGGACCCAATTCAAAAGAATTATAAATAAAAGAGAAGACATTATGTCTTATACCAAAGAAACATAAAGGCGACAAGGAGGTGACTATGGCCAAATTAGATGCCAGAAAACCGCCTACCTAGAAGAAATGGATAGGTTCTTAGAAACACACAACCTACCAAGACTGTATCAGGAAGAAAGAGAAGGTTTTCACAGACCCATTAAAGGAAGACCGCATCAATACAAGAAGATAACCAATGCAAGTAAATTGAATCAGTAATCGAAGTTCTCTCAGGGAAGAAAAGCCCAGGACCAGGTGGATTCACTGGTGAATGTGACCAAACATTGGTAGATGAAACTAACAGCAGTCCTCTCACTGATTCAAAAGGAATGAACACCACCAAACTCATTTCCTGAGACTGGAATTACCCTGGTAGGAAGCCAGAAAAGTATCCTACCTGAAAAGAAAACTATAGGCCAGTATCCCTGTGATGAATATAGATGAATAATTCCCAGTAATATACAGGCAAGCCATATTCAGCATCACATTAAAAGGATCATTGACCGTGATGAAGGGTTTTCTCCCTGTAAAGGAAGAATGTTTCAGAAATGCAAATCAATAAATATGACCCCTCACATAATTGAATGAAAGAAAAATCAACCAGAAACCAGACACTTAAGTATAAATAGCAAAGGGAGGGTTACTAGAAGGGAGTTGGGCAGGGGGATGGGTTAAATGGGTGATGGGCTAAGGAGGGCGCTAGTCGTGAGGAACACTGGGTGTTGTATGTAAGTGATGGATGACTAAATTCTGTACCCAAAACTAACATTACACTGTATGTTAACCAACTGGAATTTAATAAAAACTTGAAAAAATAAATACTAAAGAAATACATAAATAAATTTAAACTAAAATAAATACTTTTTAAAAAAAATTTCTTAATGCTTATTTCTTTTTGACAGAGAGAGAAAAAGAGACAGAGCATGAGCAGAGGAGGGGCAGAGAGAGAGAGTGAGACACAGAATCCGAAGCAGGCTCCAGGCTCTGAGCTGTTAGCACAGAGCCCGATGCGGGGCTGGTACCCACAGACTGCGAGATCATGACCTGGATCCAAGTCGGACGCTCAACCAACTGAGCCACCCAGGCGCCCCATACATTTTAAAAATTAAAAATAAAACTCATGTGATGACATCAATAGACACAGAAAAAAAGTTCTGACCAAATTTGGTATCCATTTGTGCTAAAAAACTCTTTAAAAATTCCGTGTAGAAGGAACATATCTCAACATAAGAAAGGCCATGCATGTGAAGCCATGTATGTGAAGCTAACATATACTCAATAGTGAAATTGTGAAAGATTTTCCTCTAAGATCAGGCACAAGACAAGGATGCCCTAGATATGTGAAGGGGATTGGGTGATTCAGGCTTCTGGTTATGGAATGAATAAATCACAGATAGAAGATATAGCATAGGGAACATTGAGAATGGTGCTGGAATAGTGATGCATGGTGACAGACTGTAGCTACACCTGTGTCAGCGTAGCAGAATGTATACACTTGTCCAATCACTATGTTGTTCATCTGAAACTAATGTAACATAGTGTGTCAGCTATTCCCAAATAACATGATTTTTTTTAATAAGGTAAAAGAATGAAATAAAAAGTTTAATGTAAATGAACCTGTTAATATCTAATCAAGAAATGCATTAAAGTTCCAAACTAGGAAGTCACCATATCAAATTCTATAGCATTTCTATACACTAACCAAATTATCTAAGAAGGAAAGAAAACAATCCCATTTACAATAGCATCAAAAACAATAACATTTATTGGAATAACTTTAGCCAAGGAAGTGAAAGATCTCTCTACAGAAAACTATAAACCTGTGTTCAGAAATGGAAGAAATTCAATTTGGATGAAAGAAACAGGAGAACACACAAGTCAGTGAAAAGACATCCCACGTCCATCTTTCGGAGGAGTTAATATGGATACAATGCCCATACTACCCAAAGCCATCTAGAGATTCAGTGCAGTCTCTATCAAGACTCCAATGCAATTTTTATGCAAGTAGAAACACATATCCTAAAATGTATTTGGAACCACAAAAATACCCCAAGTAGCCAATGCAAGAAAGAACAAAACAGGAGGCATCACACTTCTTGATTTCAAGCTGCATTCTATCACAAAGAAGTCAGTTTTGTCACTGGTATAAGCACACACACAAGACAATGGAATGGAAATTGAGAGCCCAAACTAAGCCCATGCATGCATAGTCAACTAGTATTTGACAAGGGAGTCAAAAATAGACAGTGGAGAAGAGTAATCTCTTGAATAACTGGTGCTAGGAAAATTGGATATTCACATGTATAAGAATAAAGCTTAGCACTGTATGTTGCACCACTCCCTAGAGAGTGAAAGGAAGAATCCTAGAGAGATGTGGTTAGAGAGAAACAGTGACAAAGAGGAAGTACAAAGAGGAAACTAGAGACCTGGTCGAGGTATGTGGATGGGGTTAGATGGGCCAGGGGAGAGGGGATGTATGAGGTGGCTCTGAGTGCTAGGGCAGAAAGGGCTTGTATCATGGGCATCAGAGTTCCATGACCCCAAGACTCCAACATCCCTGAGTCCAAGCTCTGCAGAGGCCATTGCAATTGAAAAGATGGGTATCCCTCATTTCTTCTGGAATTATGAGGCTCAGCCTTATGTTCTGTTATGGAGAGGGATGTCTTGAGGGAGAGTGTGCTGCTCTTTGGCAGGTAAACTCCAGAGACTGCCCTGTGGGGAGGTGTCCTGGGGCCATCTCCCACACTGCCCCAGGCCCAGTTGGATTTACCCCCTCCCCCACCAGCTGTTTTTCCTCAAGTTCTGAACCCAGGCATCAGGCATCGTGTTGCCCCTAGGTCCTTCAGTCTATACCTGGCAGAGGTGGACTGCTGATATTGATAAAAATATATATATTTGACAACAAGGTCCATATCCTCCCTCTGGGACTAACGATGTGCATCCAAATCCTGGGTTGCTATCCTCCTGTCCACAACCAATCTGAGGATTCCAGAAGGTAGGTGAACTCTTTAAAACACCATAGTCTTCTCTTACATCAAATTCAAACACATTTTCCTGTCCCAGCTTTATTTTAATTCTGAAGAGATGGCAATTAGTAATTGAAGGCATAATGGTCCTATAGGGAATTTACCTATATGACTGATAGACATTATTTCATCCATCTGTATCCCTAAAGCACATTTCATTGGAAATAATAGCCACGGATACATACTGTAAATTCACAACACATGTGTAGCTCCCTGTAAGTTTCATTCTGACCTTGTCACATATATGTGTCATCAAAGATATTATTAGTGACTTTTCAGAGAAGCTCTAAACATCAAGATGTTCATGTTAGAGAATCTGGTATAAATGGAATTTCACAGATTCTAAATTAGGAATGATTTTTCATTTTTAATGTTTCTTTTATTCTTTTTTTGAGAGAGCCCGAGCTGGGGAGGGGGGAGAGAGTGGGAGACACCGAAAGTGAGGTAGGCTCCAGACTCTGAGCTCTCAGAACAGAGCCTGACACAGGGCTCAAATTCCTGGACTGCAAGATCATGACTTGAGTGGAAATCAGACGCTTAACTGACTAAGCCATCCAAGCGCCCCAGGAATGATAGTTTATTAGCAAAGAAGGAGAAATTAAAGATAGTGTAAAGGATGTCTATTTTTAATTGAAATATTGTTCACACATTTGTTGTATTAGTTTTAGGCATACATTGTAGTCATTCCATATGTCTATAAATTATATTGTACTTAAGCACAAGTGTAGCTATCCTGTGAAAGCATGCAACAGTATTATTACAGGATTAACTCCATTCCATTGGCTGTCCCTTGTATCCCTAGGACTCATTCACTCCATAGCTGGACGCTGGTATCTCTCTCAAAATGTTCATTCTTTATCTAACCTAATATTTTGGTGGTAAACACAATTACATCTTGCTCAGCATGTGTTAACTGGTGGTCTAATTTTCTGTGAACATTGCTTAAAACATTACAAATGACGTCATTACGTTAATAAATTCGGTTTCATTCTTCACTCACAAGAAAGGAGGAGGAAAAGATTTCTTTGTGTCCCAGGCCCTGTCACTAAAACTCTTCCCACTGTGGAGAACAGGCTTAGTTGCCCAGAGCACCTTCTGTCTCTCAGCTGAGTGACCACGGCCTTTCACATTGCAGGAATTCCCATTATGGCCAGCAGAGAGAGCTCGAGCACCACAGACCAGGAGGGGTGTGTTCCTCTGCCTAGGCAGTGATGGAGAGCAGAGGGCACACCATAGGCTTTTCTGACCCAGGGCACCTCCAGAGCAGGAAGAGCTTCTATTGCTCCCAGAGGACTCAGGGTCTCTGCCACTGCCTCAGTACAGAGAGCAGAGCTGCATTTCCAGCAGGTTCTGCCACCCACCCCAGGGGAGACCTTGGGAGCTTAGCAGCAACTTGGCATCTCCTGAGTCGCCAGAGAGAAGCTGCCTTGTTGTACTGAGTGCTGAGGAGGGGGCGCTGGGTGGCTTCCCTGGGCAAGCTGGTTGCTGAGCTGCACAGGCACTTGCATTCTCTGGGTTGTTCCCGTGTTTCATTCCTCCCCTTCCCGGACAATATTTGAACAGGACGTATTTTACTAAAGGTGTCATGGATTGCGGGGTCCCATGACATCACCTCATAGATGCAGTCGATGGTTTGTTCCAGATTCAGGCTTGTTTCCGGGAAGAAACCCTGACAGAAATTCAGAAAATGGGAGCTGCGTTCAGTTAGGACATGAATACATGAAATACTCATCTCAGGACCTCCTAGAAGAATGAGCTGGGACCCACTTTCCGAGTCCTACTGGAAACAGAGAGCAAGGTAAGGGCACAAACTGTCCCCCATATCATACATACTTTTTAAAAATTTTAATGGTTATTTTTCCAACCTAGTGAAGTGATTGAAAACTACAGAAAAACCTGGTAGGTACCTGTCATTAGCCTATGTTATCTTTTAATTTAAATTCCAGTGAGTAAAGATACAGTGTAGTATTAGTTTCAGGTGTACAATATAGAGCAAAACTACCACACATCACCTGGTGCTCATCCCAGATGCACTTCTTTTTTTTTTTTTTTTTTTTTTTCAACGTTTTTTTTTTTTTTTTTTTTTTTTTTTTAATTTATTTTTGGGACAGAGAGAGACAGAGCATGAACGGGGGAGGGGCAGAGAGAGAGGGAGACACAGAATCGGAAACAGGCTCCAGGCTCCGAGCCATCAGCCCAGAGCCCAATGTGGGGCTCGAACTCACGGACCGCGAGATCGTGACCTGGCTGAAGTCCGACGCTTAACCGACTGCGCCACCCAGGCGCCCCTGGATGCACTTCTTAATCCCCATCAGCTGTTTCACCCATTCCCCCACCTCACTGTGGAAGCCCTCAGTTTGTTTCCTAGTTAACAGTCTGTTTGTTTGTCACTGTCTCCTCCCCCCACCCCCCACTTTGTTTTGTTTTATTTCCATGTGTTAGTGAAATCATCTGGTATATGTCTTTCTCTGACAGGCTTATTTCACCCAGCATAACATTCTCTCTCTCTGCCCAGCTCATGGCAAATGACAAGATTTCATGTTTTTATGGCTAAATAATATTACATTCCATTTACTACATCTCAATTTATTCACCCGTTGATGGATGCTTGGGCAGTTTCTGTAATTTGGCTCTTGTAGAAAATGCTGCTGTAAATATCATGGTGCATGTATCCCTTTGAAGAATTATTTTTGTATTCTTTGTGGAAATACCTCTTAGTGAAATTGCTGGATCATAAGGTAGTTCTATTTCCAGTTTTTGTGTTTTTTTTTTTTTTTTTTTTTTTTTGACGAATCTTCATGATGTTTTCCGGAGTGGCTGCACCAGTTTGCATTCCTACCCACAGGGCAAGAGGGTTCTTCTTTCCCCACATCCTTGGCAACACCTGCTGTTTCACCCTTCATTGATTTTAGTCATTCTGACAGATGTGATGTGTTATCTCATTGTACTTTTGAATTGCATTTCCCTGAAGATCAGTATTGTTGAGCATCTTTTCATATGTCTCTTGGCCATGTGTATGTCTTCCTTGGGAAAATGTCTATTCGTGTCTTCTGCCCATTTTTAATCGGATTTCTCATTTTTTGGGTGCTGTATAACTGTATATTTTGGACACTAACCCTTTATCAGATGTCATTTGCAAATATTCTGTAGATGTTCTAGTTTTGTTGATTATTTCCTTGGTGATGGAAGGTTTTAATTTTTACGAAGTCCCATTATTTTTGTTTGTGTTTCCCTTACCTCAGGAGATATATCTACAAAGACGTTTGTACAGGCAATGTCAAATAAGATATTACCCATGTTATCCTCTGGGAATTCTATGGTTTCAGGTTTCACACATAGGTCTTTGTCCATGTTGGATTTATTTTTTTGTGTCTGTTGTAAGAAAGTGGTCCGTTGTGTTTTTTGTTTTGTTTTGCAGGTTCCTGTCCCGTTTTTCCAAAACCATATGTTGAAGAGAATTTTTTAAGTTTATGTATTTATTTTAGAGAGACGGAGAGAGCATGAAGAAGATGGGCAGAGAGAAATGGAGAGAGAGAATCCCACGCATGCTCTGCACTGCCCTGAGATCATAACCTGAGCTGAATCCACAATCACACGCTTTGTTGACTGAGCCACCCATGCGTCCCAAGACTATCTTTTTTTCCATTGGATATTCTTTCCTGCTTTGTTGAGAATTAATTGACTATATAGGTATAACTTCATTTCTGGGTTTCCATTCTACTGGTCTATGCCTCTGAGATTTGTTGTTGTTGTTGATGTTGTTTTGCCAGTACCATACTGTTCTGACCAGTACAGCTTTGTAATATAACCTAAAGTCTGGAATTGTGTTGTCTCCAGCTTTGCTTTTCTTCTTCAAGTTTGTTTTGGCTGTTTGGTGACTTCTGTAATTCCATACAAATTTTGAGATTATTTGTTCTGTGACAAGTGTTTTTGTTAGTGTGATAGGGAATACATTACGTGTGTAGATGGTTTTGAGGAGTGTAGACATTTTAACAGTATTTTGTGCTTCCCATCCATGAACATAAAATGTATTTCCATTTCTTAGTGTCCTCTTGCATTTCTTTCATCAGTGTTACATAGCCTTTAGGGTATAGGTCTTTCATCTCTTTCGTTAGGTATATTCCTGGTATCTTGTGGTATTTGTGAACCTGTCAATGGGATTGATCCCTTTCTTTCTGTGTTAATTCATGATTCATGTATAGAAATGCAATACATTTATGTACCTTGATTTCTGTATATTGTGACTTGTCGAATTCATATATCAATTCTAGCAATTTTTCAGGGAGTCTTTCATGTTTTTTATAGAGCACATCATGTCAGTTCCAAATAGCGAAAGTGCTACTTCTTCCTTGCCGATTTGGATGCCTCTTATTTCTTTTTGTTGTCTGATCGCTGTGGCTAGGGTTTCCCATACTATGTGGAATAACAGTGGTGAGAGGGGTCATCCCTGTCTTGTCCCTGACCTTGGAGGAAAAACTTTCAATTTTTCCCCATGGAGGATGAGATTAGCTGTGGGTTTTTCCTAGATGACCTTTATTATGTGCAGGTAGGTTGAGTCTCAATGTACTTTGCTGAGTGTTTTTATCATGAATGGATGTGATGTTTTGTCAAATAGTTTTCCTGCATCTGTTGAAAGCATCATATTGTTCTTATCCTTTCTTCTATTACTGTAGTGCATCATGTTGATTGATCTGTGAATGTGGAACCACCCTTGCAGCCCAGGAATATATCCCACTTGATTATGGTAAATGATTCTATGAATGTATTGTTGACTTTAATTTGAAGGTATTTTAATGAGAATTTCTGCATACATACTCATCAGGCTATTGGTCTTCAGTTTTATTTAAAAATTTTTAAACATTTTTTAAAATGTTTATTTCTTTCCTTAGATAGAGTACATAAAAGTGAGGGAGGGGCAGAGAGACAGGGACAGAGAGAATGCTGGCCATGTCCCACACTGTCATGGCAGGATCCAACATGGGACTCGAACCCACGCACCTCAAGATAATGTCCTAATCCTAAATTAAGAGTTGGACAGTAAACCAACCGAGCCACACAGGCACCTGGCAGTTTTTGGTTTTAGTGGAGCCTTTATCTGGTTTTGGTATCAGGGTAATGATGGCTTCATAAGATGAATTTGTAAGTTTTCCTTCTTTTTTATTTTTTGTAATAATTCGAGGAGAATACGTATTACCTCTTCCTTAAATGGATGGTAGAATTCATCAGTGAAGCCATCTGGCCCTGAACTCTTGTGTTGGGGAGAGATTTTTTAAATTACTGATTTGATTTCTTTCTGTTTTCAGATTTTGTGTATCTTTCTGTTTCAGTTTTGGTAGTTTGTGTGTTTCTAGGAATTTGTCCATTTTTCTGAGTGTCCAATTTGTTGCATATAGTTGTTCATAATATTATCTTCTAACTGTATTTTTGTGGTGTTGACTGTTATTTCTCCTTTCTTATTTGTGATTTCATTTACCTGATTCCTTTCTCTCTTCTTTGTGAAAAGTCTGTCTAGGAGGTTTTCAAGTTGATTACTGCTTTCAAAGAACCAGCCCTGGTTTCATCGATTGGTCTAGTGTCTTTTTGGTTTCTATATTCCTTAATTCTTCCGTAATTCCTATTATTTCCTTCCTTCTACTGTTCTTTTTCTCATTCCTTTGGTTCTAAGTTAGGATTGTTTGAGATTTTTCCTGCTCTTAAAGGTAGGTTTGTATTGCTATGTATTTCCATCATAGAATGCTTTTGCCGCATTCCAAAGGTTTTTACCAGTGTATTTCCATTTTCATTTGTTTCAGTGTATTTTCTCATTGATTTCCTGTTTGACCCATTCATTTAGTAGTATGTAATTTAACCTCCCTTTATTTGTGGCCTTGTACCCGCCCCCCCCCCGCCCCCTGCTTTTTGTGGTTGACTTCAAGTTTCCTAGCTTTGTGGTCAGAAAAGATGCTTGGTCTGATCTCTGTCTTTGGGTACCTGTTGAGGCCTGATTTGTGACCTAGAATGTGATCAATTCTGGAGAATGTCCCATGTGTGCTTGAAAAGAATGTGTACTCTGCCATTTTAGTATGGAGTGTTCCGAACATATCTGTTAAACCCATCTGGTCCAGTGTGTCATTCAAAGCCATTGTTTCCTTGTTGATTTTCTGTTTACTGGTTCTGTCCATTGATGTGAGTGATGTGTTAAAGTCCTCTACTATCGTTATATTATTATAAGTGAGTTCTTTTATGGTTGTTGTTAAAGGTATTATATACTTGGTGGTCACATGTTGGGTGCATCAAAATTTACATTTATTGGATATTCTTGTTTGGCTGTCCCCTTTAGTATGAGATAGTGTCTGTCTTCATCTCTTGTTATAGCTTTATTTATTTATTTTTTAAATTTAAGTCTTAGTTGACATACAACACATTCTCAGATTCGGGAGTAGAATTCGGTGATTCATCCCTTACATACAACACCCAGTGCTCATCATAACAAGTGCTCTCCTTAATACTCGTCCCATATCTAGCTCAGCGCTGACCGATCTCTCTCCATGAACCTTCAGTGTTTTTCTCTAACATTAAGAGACTCATGTAGTTTGTTACCACTCTTCTCTTTTCCTGCCCCCTTCCCATGTTTTCATCTGTTTTGTTTCTTCAATTGCACATGAGTGAAATCATATATTTGTCTTTCTCTGATTGACATATTTCACTTAGCATAATACATTCTAGCTCCATCCACATCGTTACAAATGGCAAGATTTCATTCTTCTTGAAGCTGAGTTATATTTCATTGTATATACATATGTATGTATATATGAACATACATATGCATGTACATATGTTTACACACACACACAAACACACACAGACACACCACAACTTCTTTATACCTTCATCATTTGATGGATACTTGGGCTTTCTCCATAGTTTGGCTACTTTTGATAATGCTGCTATAAATACTGGGTCCATGCAATGTCACTATTAGGTATTTACTGAAAGGGTACCAAAATAGAGTCTCGGTTTTAAAGTTTATTTTGCATGATATAAGTATTGCTACTGGCTTTCTTTTGACATTATTGGCATAATAAATGTTTCTTCATTCCCTGACTTTAAATCTGCAGGTGACTTAAGTCCAAATAAGGCTTTGTAGCAGCATCTAGATAGGTGTTGTTTTTGTTTGTTTGTTTGTTTTGTCCATTCTGACACCCTATCCAATGTCTTTTGATTGGAGCATTTAGTCCATGTACATTCAGAGTGATTATTGATAGGTATATATTTAGTGCCATTCTACTGGTTGTTTTGCCATTGTTTCTTGATGTTTTCTCTGATCCTTTCTTGTCTGTAACACTTTTACTCTTTCATTTCCACTCAAAGAGCCTGATTTAAATATTCTTTTCTTTTGACTGGTAGTACATTTCTTTACTTCTTTTTAATATTTCTTCTTTTTTAAATTTAAGCCCAAGTTAGTTACCTTATAGAGGAATACATTTTCAGCAGTAGAATTTAGTGATCTGTCAAGTATAAAATATACCCAATACTCATCCCAAGTGCCGCCCATAATGCCCATCACCCATTTAGCCCATATCCCTATTCAGTAACCTTCCAGGAACCCTGGGTTTCTTCTCTGTATTTAAGAGTGTCTTATTGTTTGACTCCCTCTGTGTTTGTATGTAACTTTTGCTTTCCTTTCACTACGTTCAACAGTTGTATTAAATTCCACAGATGAGAGAAATCATACGATGTGTGTCTTTCTCTGACATATTTTGCTTAGCATAATAAAGTCCGGTTCCATCCACGTTGTTGCAAATAGCAAGATTTCATTCTTTTTGATCACCGAGTAATATTCCATTGTATGAACATACCACATCTTCTTTATCCATTCATCTGTCAATGGTAATTTGGGCTCTTTGCATAATTTAGCTATGGTTGATAATGCTGCTATAAACATTGGAGTGCATGTGCCACTTCGAGTCAGCATTACTGTATCCTTTGGATAAATACCTAGTAGTGCAATTTCTGGGTCCTAGTGTAGTTCTCTTTTTAGTTTTTGTGACAAATCTCTATACTATTTCCCAGAGTGGCTACACCACTTTGCATTCCCACCAGCATTGCAAAAGCATTCCCTTTCTCTGCATCCTTGCCAACATCTGTCGTTTCTGGAGATGTTAATTTTAGACATTCTGATGGGTGTGAGGGGATATCTCATTGTGGTTTTAATTTGTATTTCAGTGATGACGAGTGAGATTGAGCATCTTTTCATGTGTGACCAATCTGGATGTCATCTTTCTTAAAGTGTCTCTTCATGTCTTTTGCCCATTTCTTCACTGGATTATTTGGTTTTTGGGTGTTGAGTGTGATAATTTTTTATAGATTTTGGATACTAACCCTTTATCTGATATGTCACCTGCAAATATCTTCTCCCATTACATTCAGTTGCCTTTTAGTTTTGCTGATTGTGTCCTCTGCTGTGCAGAAGCTTTTTACCTTGAGGTCCTAATAGTTCATTTTGGTTTTTATTGCCCTTGCTTCGGAGACATGACAAGCAAGAAGTTGCTGTGGCCAGGATCAAGGAGGTAGATTGCCTGTTTTCTCCTCAAGGGTTTTGGTGATCCCTTTCTTACATTTAGATCTTTCATCCATTTTGAGGTGTGTGTGTGTGTGTGTGTGTGTGTGTGGCTTAAGAACATAGTCTAGGTTCATTCTTCTCACTGCCCAGTTTTCACAGTACCATTTGCTGAAGAGACTTTTGTTTTTCCATTGGATATTCTTTCCTGCGTTGTCAAAGATTACTCGGCCATATGTTTGAGGGTCCATTTCTGGGTTCCCTATTCCATTCCATTGATGTCTGTGTCCGTTTTTGTGCCAGTACCATACTGTCTTGATGATTGCGGCTTTCTAATACACCATAAAGTCCAGCATTGTAATGTCTCCAGCTTTGTTTTCTTTTTCAACATGACTTTGGCTCTTTGGGGTCTTTTCTGGCTCCCTAAAAATATTAGGGTTGTTTGTTCTAGCTCTGTGAAGAATGCTGGTGTTATTTTGATAGGGATTGCATTGAATGTGTCGATTGCTTTGGGTAGTATTGACATTTTAACAGTATTTGTTCTTCTATCTATTAGCATGGAATGTTTTTCCCTTTCTTTGTGTTTCTTCAATTTCTTTCATAGATGTTGTATGGTTTGTTCCTTTATTTTTTTAATGTTTGTTTATTTTTGAGAGAGAGAGAGAGAAAGAGAGAGCACATGAGCAAGAGAGGGGCAGAAAGAGAGAGAGAGGGAGACACAGACTCTGAAGCAGACTCTAGGCTCCGAGCTGTCAGCACAGAACGCATCGTGGGACTTGAACCCACAAATGCGGGATCATGACCCGAGCCAAAGTCAGCATTTAACTGACTGAGCCACCCAGGCGCCCCTCTATTGTTTTAAGTGCACTGATCTTTTACCTCTTTGGTTAGGTTTACCCATGGGTATTTTATGGTTTTCAGTGCAGTTGTAAAGTACATCAATCCTTGATTTCTCTCTGCTGACTCATTATTGGTGTATAGAAATGCAAGCAACGTCTGTATATTGATTTTATATCCTGAGACTTTCCTGAATTCCTGTATCCGTCCTAACAGTTTTTCCGTGGAGTCTTTTGGATTTCCATGGAAAGTATCATGTCTGCGAAGAAGGAAAGTTTGACCCCTCCTTGCCAACTTGGACACCTTGTATTTCTTTTTGTTGTCTCATTGCTGAGGCTAGGACTTCCAACAGTTTGTGGAATAACAGTGGTGAGAGTGGACATCCCAGTCGTGTTCCTGACCTTAGGAGGAAAGCTCCTCCTCAGTTTTTCCTCATTGAAGATGATATTAGCTGTGGGACTTTCGTATCTGGACATACTGATATTGAGGCAAGACCTTTCTATCCCTCCTTTCATGAGTGCTTTTTTTTCCATCAAGAAAGGATGCTGCATGTTGTCAAATGCTTTTTCTGCATCTAATGAGAGGATCATATGGTTGTTATCCGTTCTTTTATCAACGTGATGTATCGCATCAGTTGATTTGCAGATATTGAATTGGTTGTGCATCCCAGGAATAAATCCAACTCATTGTGGTGAATAATTATTTGTTTGTATTGTTGGATCCAGTTGGCTAATTGTTGAGAATTTTTGCATCCAGTTTCATCAGGGAAATTGGTCTGTAGTTTTCCTTTTTAGTGGAGTCTTTGTCCAATTTGGATCCAGGGCCAAGCTGGCCTCATAGAATGAGTTTGGAAGTGTTCCTTCCATTTCTCTGGCCATGACCTTATCTTGTTCTTTGATTTGGGATGCATTCCTCTTGTCTTGGCATTTTGGCTGAGTATTTGCTTTCTCTCTGTTACCAAACTTCATTGTGTTACCCAACTGTGAGTTGAATGGCTTTATGAAAAGGAGGTAATCTAGTGTCCAGGGCCTGACATATCAGGGAGTGTCTGTGGTGTGTGTTGCATGCACTGTTTTGTGTTATGGCTGCACTATCCTTCAGGCCAGTTGTATGAGGAGTGTATGGTCCTTGGCCAGAATATGGTGAGACTTATCTAGGTGCTCAGATCTGCTTGTTAAATGAGACTTGAAACGACTGCTTCTCAAAGTGAAGCCCTGCATAACTGTCTGGTCAAGAGAGGTGGTGTGGTCATGGGCTTCCGCTGGTCTTCTGAGGTAGGGGACACCTCCATTGGGACGGAGGCAAGCCTGATTGACCTAGAAGGCCGGTCTCACCAGAGCACAGGAAGGTGGGGTTGGTGTAAGCAGCTTTGGCAGCCAGTGTGGGGATGACCTTGTTTCCAGCAGATAGCTCTGTGTTTATGCTGTGGGGAAGAGGAGGAAAATGGCACCACCCAGCTTCTCAGCCTTAGCTCCTTTGTCCCCTTGTTGTGAACACTGTTTCTCAGGGATGCTCTCCACGATGAGTGTATAATCTCCCCACTGTGTGCACCAGGCGATGTACAGATCACTGTTTCCATACCATCTGCCTGCAAGTAGTTTGCTGCCTTCTCTCAAGGAGTAGGCCAGCCCTCAGGCCAGTATCCTAGCCAAGCCTGCTAAATTTTGAAACTCCACATGCTCGGGGTGCCTGGATGGCTTGGTTAAGCGTCTGAGTCTTGATCCTGGCTCAGATCATGACCTTGTGGTCGTGGGATTTTCTCTCTCCCTCTATTCCTGCCCCTCCCTTGCATGTGCTCTCTTTCTGTCTCTCTCAAAATAAATAAACTTAAAACAAATTTAGTGGCATGGAATACCTTATATAGGCAAGATTTCCTCCCTGAGGGGAATGGCAGGGGTCTATCAGTTAAATTTCCATCACTGACTAGGAAATTCTTTTACACATCAATTTTTTTATTAAAAATATAGCCCTAAATATTATTTTAGCCATCTACTGCTGGCCCGATTGTCATATCCTGTAAAACGGTGACCATCTCCTAATCATAGATGAAGATCAACTCTGTGGCTCTAAGATTTTTGTGACTCTAAGTTACATTGATGTATGTTACTAAGATCTTTGTGAGTCTAGGTTACTGCTGGCCTTCTGAAATCTTTGACCCAGGGACCCCCAGCCAGGTTGGTGAGCCATCACTTAGGCACAGAAGCAACCTTTCCATGTCACCTCTTCCTAAAGTGTTGTCTTTCCCTCTGGTACTTCTGGGTCTTACCCTTTTGCATATCACATGCTATGATGGACATGCCCTCATGAAAACCTGTCAAAATGGACCAGAGAAAGCTGCTTGCCTGTAACTGCCACTTCATGGTCACATCTTTTCCTTCCGAAACCCCTTGAACACCCTATCATTCTTCCAGACTTTGAATATCTCCTTGATTTGGAAATATTTGATTCTCTTGTGTTCCTGCTAAAAATATGCATGAAAATATTAAAGCAAGGATTCTTTACAATAAGTGAGCCAGTCACAATGATTCATCTGGCCGTGTGTACATATGTTTTTTTTTTTTTTACAGTGTTCAGGTATGATGTGAAGTGCATCCTGTAAAATCTGAGTATCATTCCTTATCTAGGATAACCACCTTTATAGAAAGCCATTCAATGACATGCTCGTTCAAGATCAGAAAAACATTTAATTTACATACCACATAATACAGTGGTATATACATACGTTGTTATCTTAAAATATGTAAAGTAGATGTTTCTATGAAGTGTATATCATGAATTCAGTTTTCTGTACCATGAATGCTATTATTTAAATTAAATAATAGTAAGAACAAGAATAGGTAAATGGCCATCACTAATAACTAATACTAGAACTAGTCATATAATATTATGTGTTGAAAACATAAAACCGTGATTACTAATAATCTTTTCATTCATGGTGAGTTTCTAGTTACCAGAAAAATTGGGAAGATATTGGGTCTCCACATACATCAGACTGTTTTCTGACAATTGATGTCCTATGAGTTGATACATGGTCACAATCAATATCCCGAAGAGATATGGTAGTATTAATTAAAGTTTATATTTGTATTCAGCTATCTTCAGTTTTACCCTCTTCTGTCCCAGACTCATCCCAGCTGGCACATTACAATCATCCTGTCTCCTTAGGCTCCACTTGGCCACGATGATTTTTTAGATTTTTCATATTTTTCATAA
Organism: Panthera leo; assembly: GCF_018350215.1. Taxonomy (NCBI): domain Eukaryota; kingdom Metazoa; phylum Chordata; class Mammalia; order Carnivora; family Felidae; genus Panthera; species Panthera leo. The sequence goes on along the minus strand of NC_056680.1, from coordinate 59,998,942 downwards.
TCTTCAAGTTTTGAGGGTACATTTGTAGAATGTATTTTGTGGAATGATCCTTGGTTGGGATGTGTCTAACGTTTGTTCAAATGCTTAGGCCAGAGTTACTGTGTTTTGGAGCAGAAGATCCAGAGGCATAATGCCATCCATAATTTTCACTTCACATAAAGGTTGTTTACTCTAAAGATTGGGGTCTTTTGTGGTTCTGTACAAATTTTAGGACTGTTCTAGTTCTAAGAAAAATGTTGTTGCTATTTTGATGGTGATTGCATTAGTTGTGTCAGTTGCTTTGGGAAGTATAGACATTTTCATGAAATTTGTACTTCCAATCCATAAGTATGGAATGTCCTTCCATTTCTTTGTGTCATCTTGAATTTCTTTCATCACTGTTTTATAGTTTTCAGAGTATAGGTCGCTCACCACTCTGGTTAGATTTATTCATAGATACCTTATTATTTGGTGTACAACTGTATATGGGACTGTTTTCTTAATTTATCTTTCTACTGCTTCATTATTGTTGTCTAGAATTGCAACAGATTTCTGTACAATGATTTTGTATCCTGTGACATTGCTGAATTCATTTATCAGTTCTAGCAGTTATTGGGTGGACTCTTTAGGGTTTTCTATATATAGTGTCATGTAATCTGCAAAGTGTGAACAATTCACTTCTTCCAGATTTGGATTTGTTTTTATTTTATTTTATTTTATTTTATTTTATTTTATTTTATTTATTTAATTTTATTTTTATTTTATTTTACTTTACGTTGTTTTGTTTCGTTTTGTATTGTTTCATTCATTGCGTTTCATTTCGTTTCGTTTCTCTGCTGGCTGTGACTTGGACCTCCAGTGCTATGTTTATTAAAAGCTGTAAGAGTAAACATCCTTGTCTTCTTCCTGACCTTATAGGAAAAGCTCTCAGATTTTCTCCATTAAGGTTGATTATAGCTGTGGGGTTTTCATAGAAAGCATTTATTACATTGATGTATGTTCCCTGTAAACCTACTTTGGGGGGTTATAATCATGAATGGATGTTGTACTATGTCAAATACTTTTTCTTCATGTATTGAAATGACCGTATGGTTCTTTTTTTTTTTTTAACGTTTATTTTGAGAGAGACAGAGCGTGAGCAGGGGAGGGGCAAAAAGAGAGTGGGAGACACAGAATTCGATGGAGGCTCTTGGCTCTGAGCTTTCAGCAGAGTCCACTGTGGGACTTGAACTCACAAATCATGGGGTCATGACCTGTGCTGATGTCAGACTATTAAAGGATTGAGCCACCCAGGTGCCCTGATTATATGGTTCTTACCTTTCTCCTGTCGATATATTGTATCACATTGATTGATTTGCGAATATTGAACCACCCTTGCAGCTTGGGAATATATCCCACTTAACTGTGGGATATATTTACAGTTGTTATATCTTATTTTTGGATTGTACCCTTTACTGTTATATAGTGTCCTCCTCTGACTCTTGTTATGTACTATTTTTTAAGTGTATTTTTTCTGATACAAGTATTGCTACTCTAGCTTTTGTTTTTTCATCTATTCTTACATCCTACATCTCTAGATTGGAGCATTAATTGCATTTACCTTCAAAGAAATTATTGATATGTATGTATGTATTGCCATTTTATTGCCTGTTTTAGTGTGGTTTCTAACGATTTTCTCTGATCCTTTCCTGTCTGTCTTTCATGTTTTCCTTATTTTCTTTACTGATGTATTTTAATGTCTTTATCTTTATTCTTAGCATAGTTGTGACTGGTTTTTGATATATGGTTACTGCTGGGTGTTTATATAACCTCTTCTGCATTTAGCAGTTTCTATTAAGCTGATGGTCATTTACCTTGGAACCCATTATATTCTCCTCCCTAGGTTTTTGTAGGTGTTATTATGTTTCAAATCCATTTCTCTGAGTTCCTTAACTGATTTTTTAGAGAAATATTCATGTTTTACTTGATTTGTGTCTTTTACCTCTATACTGTCACTTTTGGTCTCTCCTTTGCACACAAAGAGTCCCTCTTAAAATTTCTTGCAGGACTGGTTTAGTGGTACAAACTCCTTTAGTTTTTGTTTGGGAAAGTCTCTGTCTCCTTCCATTCTGAATGATAGCCTTGCTGGATAGAGTGTTCTTGGCTGCTGATTTTTTCATTCAATACTTTGAATATGTGATGTCACTCACTTATGGCTTGCCAAGTTTCTGTTCAGAAATCTGGTAGCTAGCCTTATAGGTCTTCCCGTCTAAGTGAAGTTCTCTTTGTCTTGCTGCTTTTAAGAGTTTTTCTTTATTGTCACTGTAATATACAAGTTTGCTTACAATATGTCTGGGTGTTGGCCTGATTTTGTTGATTTTGATGTGAATTCTCAGGTCTCCCGGATGTGGATGTTTGTTTCCCTCTCCCAATTATGGAAGTTTTCACCTATTATTTCCTCAAATAAATTTTCTGCCCCCTTTTCTCTTTCTTCTGGAACTCCTACACAATGAATATTATTATGTTTGCTGTAGTCACTGAGTTCCCTTAGTCTCGTCTCACGTTGCAGAATTCTGTTCTCTCTGTTTGGTTCAGTGTGATTAATTTCCTTTACTCAGTCTTCGAGGTCACTGGTTTGTTCCTCTGCTTCTTCCATCCCTCTGTTCGTTCCAGCAAGCGTGTTTCTCCTTTATTGTGTCCTCAATGTGTATTGTATTATCTCTTATCTCTAGTCTGGAGTCTCACTCTTCTACTCATTTCGCAACTCTAATGAGTATCCTTATGATCATTGCTTTCAATTCTGTAACAGGTATGTTACTTATAACTCTTTGGCTTAGATCTCTGGCTGTGGCTTTGACTAGGTCTTTCATTGTGGATAAACATCTCTGTGAGTCCATTTTGTCTGTCTCTCTGGCTCTATTTCTCTGTGTTAAGAAACTCAGCTGTGCCTTCTGCTCTTGAAACTAATAACGTTATGAAGAAGAGGTCCTGGAGACCTCAGTAGTGCCTGTCTCCATTTATAGGACCTGGACCTTCAGGAGGATATCGTATGGGTATTGCTCACTCCATGCTGTTGTGTCTGGGTTACTTTTTCTTTTAGTGCAGGTGTCTGCACTGATTGCGTGCCTGTTGTGGGCTGTGCTCGCTCTCAGTGGTGTCAGTGGGACCCAGGCAGGTCAGCTGTGGGGTCCCACTGGGTAACTTGGGAGCAGGGTAGGAGTGTTAGCAAAATTGCACAGGGCTACTAGTCCTATGCCAGAGTTCCTGATGTCCTTTGGTGGCTTGGGTCTGTGGACCAGCGGTGGAAGCTAGGGCTTGAGGATATGCACAGAGCATGTCTGCGCCTGGGGACATATGGCTGGTTGAGACAGATGAGGGTGCCTGGATATGTATAGCTGGGTGAGGTGCAGATGTGCACAGCGTGCTGTGGCAGCTATGCATGCAGCTTGTTAGGGTGCCCTTGTAGTTTGAAAAATGTTTGCCCTGAGACAAGCCGGCTTGGTGTGGTGAGTCCCCCAGTGAACCCTTGGGACTGGCGCACTGCTAACGGGTTAGGTAGCAAGTGTCTGTCCAGCCTCACCCTCTGGTGGGTGCTTCTATGCTTATTCTGGGAGGCTGGGGGAGAAGAATGGTGCCTGTGAGCTCCCTCATTGTTGGAGAAGTCCTCCAACACACTCAGGAATCAGCATGAATACATCTGTGTCCTGTTGCCTTGGCATTGTGTAAAATGCTATGTTTAAGTTGCCTCTCTACACAGGCAGCGACCTGGCTGTCACTCATCCTCCTGGATCACCCAGTGCTGGGTCAGCTGACCTCCAAAGCTCCAGGATCTAAACTCAAGGGAATTCAGCCCCTCTGTGTTTTAATGCCAAATGTTATGGAGATTAGTCTTCCCTGTGTCAGCTCCCTGGTGTGAGGGCTCACTTTTTCTGCCTCTTCTGCAGGCAGCCAGCCTCCACCTTTCTGACCTTCCTAACCTTTCTGATGCAGCTTCTCTCTATTTAGGTGTGGAGTTTGTTCTGCCAGTCTTTGGATCGCTCTCTGGTTCATGGACTTGGATGTGGAAGTTATGTAGTTGAAAACATGGGACAGGGTGAGCTCAGGGTCCTCTTACTCTACTATTATTAATTGTTTAAATGTCTTGCTATTTTGGATTTTTGAGACATGGGCAGACAGACTCATATCACCCATGCACTTCAGGATTAGAAAGGAAATTTCCCACATTTGCTTCTATTATTTTATGTTTTGAAAATCTCTTTAATGAGGTATAATTACATATAACAAATAGCCTCAAGTTAAAGGGTATAATTTGATGAGACTTGAGGGTACAGGACCATGGGTACAGCACCATGAAATTATATGGTTTCTCCCTAAACCTTCCATCACAATCCCTTTGTGTCTAATGCTAATGTTCCTTTTGAAGTAAGGACTACTTTTTTCCCCCCATGTTTTCAGATATTGCCCAGGTGTCTGAAAGCCTGCATTGGGGTACCTCCTTTTCTGATAGTCTATATTCCCATAAGTATTGCAGTTGGTCTACCTTCGGACTTTTGCTTCTATTGGATCTCTCTGTATGTTCACATAATTTGTTGCACTACTTTAATGATGAGGTCTTCATCATCGCTTTAATTTTGACTAAATGGTATGAGCTGCAGTTCCAATTATGACTGAATGCACAGGCTTCCTGTGATAGGTATTCAAGAGCAAGGCAGATATCCTGAACACTTGAGCTGAGAATGTCACTCTGTCTTTTTGCCAGCCTTCTTCTCTTCCCTGTGAGACAAGAATCTCCTTTTGTTCACACAGAAATATGGGTGAAGTCAGTAGAAAACATTCCTTTCTCTTCTCTTCCCTTTATATCTCAAAATCCTTGTCGCTACATTCTGCCTTTCCCTTCTCTGACTCAATCCCCCAGACCCACTGTTCCACTCCAACCATAATCAGGGTGTCCTCCAGCTGCTGGTCTCTGCGCTGTCCATCCCTCAGTGAGAAATCTGGAGTAGGATTATGCAGTTCACAGGACTGATCAAGAAATATGTGATCCTCAGAGCCCTCCTGCACAAGGTTGCTGTCCGTGGAGACATGGCATCCTGGGGGAGGATCTGACTCCATGTGTGGCCTCCTCACTCATCTCTCACAGTCACTGCTTGTCCCTGATCCTTACCCACAATTAGAAATCAGCCATATGCTAGGGTCAGGTACTTGTCTATCTGACCCCAAGCACCAGGAGTCAGTGAATATTTCTAAAATAAATAAGCACAAGCACCCGATGCATCTAGATATAGGAAGTTACCATCACCCCAGAAAAGTCCCTCGAACTCCTCTGCAATAAGGGAGATCTTGCTACTATCCTCCATCACCACAATTTCTGCTAGTTTGTTACCTGTGTGTATAGGAATCGCGCTGTGTGCATTCGATGGGGGGAGGGGGGGTGGTGAGAGTAGGTCCTCATTGAAGCAAACACAGAAACAAGGACAGAAAAGTGAAAGTAGTATTAAGGGATACTAAGAAAAACAAAGTGGAGAGCTCAGGGTGGGCAGAGAAAGCATGCAGGCAGATCTGACACATTTTTAAGATATATAATCACCATACTCTGTCACCTCACACAGTCCTCTTCAAATTTCAAAATGGTTGTCATATAAGGCAGTGAGATTTACGAGATTTGGTGTTATTTCCCTATGGTCTTACGTTTTCCTACATGCATTCCCTCTTTGGTAGTTAATCTGTGGCCTCAGATGAACACTTTAGTGTGTGGATGCATCTGTAAGTCTATATGTAATGGAATATGATTGTCTTCAGATCTCAGATGTAGAACTCTGATATACACATTCTCATAATTATCTTTTTCTTTCTTTGTCTGGTAGGGCCTGAATCTTAATAGAATAAGCGTGTCTTTGTCTTATTGTTTAAAGTGGCAATCCCCAATCCCTGGGCTGAGATGTTAACAGTCTTAGTTTAATGAACTTCTGTGACCATCTTTTTTTGATGATCATTTGTGTGGAGATATCTAAATTGAAACTGAGAAGTGTGAGTGGACATTTCACAGACATTTTGCAGATGCATTCTGTATTCAATGTCTTCTTTTTGTTATGTCCTTAGAAACAAATATTACCTCTGTTTCACAGATAACACAGCTCAGGCTCTGTGTAGGTCCCCCTGAGAAATGGTATTCTGGCTGAGACAGCAGGAACACAGGCAAATCCTCAGGATATTGTGAGAGAAGTTTAAGGAGATAGATGCGAATCTGTAGTCAGGGTGATGTCAGGGGCCCAGCATGGGTTGCATCTGGCCATCCCTGAATTGTAGGTTGACCGAGGCTGAAGGCCATTGCAGGCACTCAGCTGATCTAGATCCTGTCTTCACTTTTAGTCTCACTGAGGGATATGAACTTAGGCAGACAAGCATTTCCTTAAGACCAAGTTAAATTTCCTGTATATCCAGGGCATTTTTTCACCCATAAATATCCAGAACCTTCAGACAACGCAGGGAGACAACAACCTTTTTAGATGGTCACCTAGGTGCACTTTGACAAATATGACATTTTGGAGAGGAACCCTGCATTGTGCACTGAGAGTGATCCCACATAACAGCTGTGTGGAACTCATGCTTTCTGCTCAGGCTGTGGTCAGGAATGGCCTGCAACTGCATCTCACTGACCCCAGGACCCTCTCCTCTGCACCTCCTCAAACTCTGCTTACTGTCCTCAACTTCTCTTCTATTCCTGTGTGATTCAAGTTTCCCCCACTCCTTCACTGGTGCTTCCATTATGGTGACCACAAGGTCTGTGTCATATAAAGCATGTGCCCCATTTCACACAGGACACCTGAGGCACCTACACTTAGGCGTTCATCTCATCCTTCTCAGAACTCAAAACATTGTGTCTGTAAAATATGCACCTGTTCTCCCGATTCATTTGCCTTTGTGTAAAAATCCTGTTTCTTTTTGACAAGAGAAACCTAAAGCTGACCTTATTACAGGGAAATGACACAGTCCATTGTACATATGTCCTGAGAAACGTGAGATATGTTATGAAGTCCTCAGGCAGTTTTGCAGTTGAATTCCCAAGCCCTAACAACCATCTCTACATTTTCACCACAAAGTGTTTCACGAAGAAGATGAATATGTTTTAGAAATCCCTCATCCAGTTCAGGTTATCTTACCAAATGGAGGAGGTGGAGGAGGGGGGGTGGTTCATAGCCCATGACTGGTGATGAAGGACTGTCCATGGGGTTAGGGTTAGGGTTAGCGGTTAGGGTTAGCAGTTAGGGGTTAGAGTTAGGGTTAGGTTTAGATTGTTAGAGTTAGAGGGTTAGGATTAGGGTAAAGGTTAGGGTTAGGTTTTAGGGGTTTGGGTTGGAGAGATGGTTAGGATTAGGGTAGAGCTTAGGGATTACGGTTAGGGTTTAGTGTTAGAGTTTAGGGTTTAGGGTAATGGTTATGGTTAGGGTCTGGGCTAGGATTTGGGGTTTAGGGTTCTGGGTTATGGTGTAGGGTTTAGGGTTAGGATTATGGTTGGTTTGTAGTTGGGGTTAGGGTAGGGTTAGTATTATGTTTTGCGTTAGGTATAGGATTTAGGGCTAGGTTTAGGGTTAGGGTTAGCATTAGGGTTTGTAGTTAGGATTAGGTCCCAGGACTCTGCAGGGTCTGAACCCACAGCATTGCAGTTTTCTCCCTGAAGGACTGATTTGAGGGCCCAAATTCAGGTGCCTTTCAGGATTAGTTTCTTGTTTCCAAAACCAGACAATCGTATGGGGCACTGGTCTCGTAGGTCTCAGGAATCCTCTTGGTCTGCTGCAGCTGGGCCTTGGTAACGATATGGTGATGTTCCAGGTACTATGCTGAATGTTCCTGCACTGCTTCTGGACCCCAGGCGTGTGGTGTTGTCAGACTTTGGTTGGGTCCCCATGGGGAGAGAGCCTTAGCTAGGGTTAGGGTTGGTCCAGGGCAGTCGCCATGGCCGAAGGGACTCCAGTCTCGTGATCTCCCTCGAGGGCTGAAGTGAGGGCCCATGCGATGGTGCGGGTCAAGTGTAGGGTTAGGTTCGATATAGTGTTAGGATTCAGTTGATAGTTATGGTTATGGTTAGGGTTAGGGTTAGGGTTATGTTCCAGGACACACCAGGCGCTGAACCCAGAACAGTGCAGTTGTCTCTCTGAAGGTCTAAGTTGAGGGCACAAGGGATGGTGTTGGTTAGGATTAGGCTTGGGTTCCATGGCCCGGAAAATGTATGGGCCACTGGTCGGTAGGCCTCTGGAATCCTCTTGGGAGCTTCATCTGGGCCTTGGAAAAGACATAGTGATGTTCCAGATTCTATGCCGAGTGATGCTGCACTGCTTCTGTTCCCCAGGCGTGTGGTGTTGTCATACGTTGGTATTGGGTCCAATGGGGAGAGAGCCTTATCTAGGGTTGGGGTGGGGTCCAGGGATGTCGCAAGCTGCAAGCTAATCCAGTCTCATTATCTCTCTCGAGGTGAAGTGAGTGCCAATATGATGGTGCAGAGCAAGTGTAGGGGTAGGGTTCGAGTTAGGTTTAGGTTTCAGTTGAGGTTTCTGATTTGGGTTAGGGGTTGGGTTCAGGGTTTGTTCCCCGGAGGTTTAAGGTGCTGAACCCACAGCCATGCAATTATCTCCCCAAAGGGCTGAGTTGAGGGCACATGGAGGGTGCCATTAAGGACTAGTCTTTGGTTTCTAAGGCCATACAACTGTATGTGCCACTGGTCGGGTAGGCCTCTGGAATCCTCTCAGGTAGCTGCAGCTGGGCCTTGGAAATGACTTGGTGATGTTCCAGGTTCTATGCTGAGTGATCCTGCACCACTTCTGGACCCCAGGCATGTGATGTTGTCAGACTTTAGTATTTTGTCCCCATGAAGAGAGACCCTTAGCTAGCGTTAGGGTTGAGTCCAAGGATGTTGCCCATCCCGAAGCGACTCCAGTCTCGTGATCTCCCTTGAGGGCTGAAGTGAGGTCCCATGTCAAGGTGTGGTTCAAGTACAGGGTTAGGGTTGGAGATAGGGTTAGGTTTCTGTTGAGAGTTCTTATTAATTATAGGGATAGGGTTAGGGTTTGTACCCAGGAGGTTCCAGAGATGAACACATAGCAGTGCATTTGTCCCTGAAGAGCTGAGTATAGATCACAAGGGAGGGTGCCAGAGAGGATTAGTCTTTTGGTTCCAAGGCCTGACAAATGTATGGATCACCCTTCGAGTAGGCCTCAGGAATCCTTTCCTGTATATGCAGTCGCACTTTGGAAATGACATGGTGATGTTCCAAGTTCCATGCCGAATATTTCTGCACCGATTCTCAAACCCGTGTGTGTGCTGTTGTCACACTTTTAAATTGGGTCCTCTTGGGGAGAGAGTTTTAGCTAGGATAAGTGTTCATCCAAAGACGTCGCCAGGGCTGAAGCAACATCACTCTTGTGAATTCCATGGAGGGCTTAAGTGAGGGTACATGTGTGGCTGTGTTTCTGGTGTAGACTTAGTGAGATAGATAGGGTTAGGTGTAGGTTGAGGCTTATGGTTAGGGTTACGGTTAGGGTTAGGGTCAAGTCCGAGGAAGTTCCAGGCACTGACACCACAGCAGAGCAGTTGTCTCCCTGAAGGGCTTATTGGAGTATACAGTGGAGGGTGCAGAACAGGATTAGTCTTTGGTTCCAAGTCCAGGCAAATGTATGGACCACCTTCGGGTAAGTGTCAGGAATCCTCTTGTGCTGCTGCAGTCGCGCTTTGGAAATGACATGGTGATGTTCCAAGTTCCATGCTGAGCACCAATTCTTGGACCTGTGTGTGTGCTGTTGTCAGACTTTGGATACCGACTGGGGGAGAGCCTTAACTAGGGTTAGGGTTCAGTCTAGGGAAGTCGGCAGGGCCGATGCGACACCACTGTTGTGAACTCCGTGGAGAGTGAAATCAGGAACACGCATGGCTGTGGATCTGGTTTAGAGTTCTTGTGATAGATAGGGTTAGTTTTAGCGTGAGGGTTATGGTTAGGTTATGGTTAGGGTTAGGTCCCAGGAGGCTTCAGGCACTGACCCCACAGTACAACAGTTGTATCCCCAAATTCTGAATGGAGTACACAGGGGAGGTTGCCAGTCAGTATCAGTCCTTAGGATCCAAAGGCAGAGAGATGTATGGGCCACCCTTCGAATACGCCTTAGGAAACCTGTCGTGTAGCTGCAGTTGCACTTTGGAAATAACATGGTGATGATCCACCTTCCATGCCAAGTATTTTGCACCTATTTTCGAACCCTTGTGCATGGTATTGTCAGACTTTGGATTTGCTTCCCATGGGGAGAGACACTTAGATAGGGTTAGGGTTTTGTCCAGGGACATCACCAAGGCTGAAGTGACTCCAGTGTTGTGAATTCCATGGAGGGCTGAAGTGAGGGCACAATCACGGCTGTGGGTCTGGTGTAGACTTCGTGAGATAGATAGGGTTCAGTGTAGGGTGATGTTTATGGTTAGGGTTATGGTTTGGTTTAGGTTTAGGTCCCATGAGACTCCAGGCACTGACCCCAAACAGAGCAGGTGTCAACCCAAAGAGCTGAGTGTCATACACAAGGGAGGGTGCCTGTCAGTCTTTGTATTTGGGTTCCAAGACCAAACAAATGTATGGGCCACCCTTTGGCTAGGCCTCAGGAATCCTCTTGTGCAGGTGCAGTCGCGCTTTGGAAATGACATGGTGATGTTCCACGTTCCATGCCAACTATTTCTGGACTGATTCTTGAACCAGTGTGCGAGCTGTTGTCAGACATTGGAATGGGTCCCAATGTGGACAGAGCCTTAGCTAGGGTTAGAGTTCATTCCAGCGATGTTGCCATGGCCGAAGAGACTCCAGTCTCGTGATCTCGCTGGAGGGCTGAATTGAGTGCCCATGGGAGGGTGCAGGTCAAGTGTAGTGTTCGGGTTAGAGATAGGGTTAGGTGTAGGTTGAGGTTTATGATTAGGGTTATGATTAGGGTTAGGGTTAGGTCTCAGCGAGCTCCAGGTACTAACGCACAGCAGAGCAATTGTCTCCCCAAAGGGCTGAGTGGAGGACACAAGGGAGGGTGCCAGTCAGGATTAGTCTTTGGATTCCAAGGCCAGACAAATGTATGGGCCACCCTTCAGGTAAGCCTATGGAAAATCTCGTGCAGATGCAGTCACGCTTTTGAAATGACATGGTGATCTTCCACGTTCCATGCTGAGTATTGTTGCACTGATTCTTAAACGTGTGTGCGTGCTGTTGTCAGATTTTGGAATTGGGTCCTCATGGGGAGAGAGTCTTAGCTAGGGTTAGGGTTCAGTCCAAGGAAGATGACAGGGCCGAAGCGACTCCAGTCTCCCAATCTCCCTCGAGAGCTGAGTTTAGGGCCCTTGAGAGGGTGGGGGTCAAGTATAGGGTTCAGTTAGAGATAGGATTATGTGTAAGTTGAGGGTTATGGTTAGGGTTAACTTTAGGGTTAGGTTTAGGTCCCAGAAGGCTTCAGGCACTGAACCCACAACAGTGCAGTTGTCTCCCCGAAGGCCTGAGTGGAGTACATAAGGGAGCATGTCGGTCAGTATCAGTTCTTAGGATCCTTGGCCAGAGAGATGTTTGGGCAACCCTTGCAATAGGCCTCAGGAATCCTGTCATGCAGCTATAATTGCACTTTGCAAATGACATGGTGATGTTCCACGTTCCATGCCGAGTATTTATGCACTGATTCTCGAACCCTTGTGCGTGCTGTTGTCAGACTTTAGAATTGGGTCCCCATGGGGATAGACACTTAGCTAGGGTCAGGTTTCGGTACAGGGAAGTCGCTAAGGCCAAAACGACACCAGTGTTGTGAATTCCATGGAGGGTTGAAGTGAGGGCACATACTTGGCTGTGGATCTGGTTTACAGTTAGTGCGCTAGATAGGGTTAAGTGTAGGGTGAGGGTTATGGTTAGGGCTATGGTACGGTTAGGGTTAGGTCCCAGGAGGCTCTCCATCCATGTTGTTTCAAATGGCAAGATTTTATTATTTTTGATGGCTAAGTAATAGTCCATTGTGTATGTATATATACATACATATATGTATATATTTATACACACATGTACATATATACGTACATATATACACATATAATATACATATACATATATATATATATATATATATATATATATATATATACACACACTATGTATATATGTATGTATATATACCACATCTTTATCCATTCATCCATCAATGGACATTTGGGCTTTTTCCATACTTTAGCTATTTTTGATAGTACTGCTATAAACTTTGGGGTGCACGTGCCCCTTCAAAATAGCATATCTGTATCCCTTGCATAAATACCTAGTAGTGCAACTTCTGGGTTGTAAGATAGTCCTCTTTTTCATTTTTTGAGGAACCTACATACTGTTTTTCAGAGTGGCTGCACCAGTTTGCATTCCCACCAGCAGTGCAAGAGTTCCTCTTTCTCCATTTCCTCGCCAACATCTGTTGTTGCCTGCATTGTTAATGTTAGCCTTTCTCACAGGGGTGAGGGGGTTTTTCATTGTCACTTTGATTTGTATTTCCCTGTTTATGAGTGATGTTGAGCATTTTTTCATGTTTCATTTGGCCATCTGGATGTCTTCCTTGGAGGAGTGTTTGCTCATGTCTTTGCCCATTTTCACTGGATTACTTGTTTTTTGGGTGTTGAGTTTGGTGTGTTCTTTATAGATTTTGAATACTAATCCTTTATCTCATATGTCGTTTGCAAATATCTTCTCCCATTATGTTTTTTGCCTATTAGTTTTGCTGATTGTTTCCTTCTCTGTGCAGAAGCTTTTTATTTTGTTGAGGTCCTAATAGTTCATTTTTGCTTTTGTTTCCCTTGTTTCTGGAGACGTGTTGACTAAGAAGTTGTGGAGGCCAACGTTAAGAGGTTTTTGCCTGCTTTCTCCTTGAGGATTTTGATGGCTTCCTATCTTACATTTAGGTCTTTCATCCGTTTTGAGTGTCTTTTTGTGTGAGAAATGGTCCAGGCTCATTCTTCTGCATATCATTGTCCAGTTTTCCCAGCACACGTGCTGAGGAGACTGTCTTTATTCCATTGGGTATTCTTTATATTTGTCAAAGATTAGTTGGCCATACATCCGTGGGTCCAATTCTGTGCTCCTATTCTGTTCCATTGATCTGAGTGTCTGTTCTTGTGCCAGTACCGTACTGTCTTGGTGATTACAGCTTTGTAATACAGCTTGAAGTCCAGGATTGTGATACCTCCTACTTTGGTTTTCTTTTTCAAGATTGCTTTGGCTATTCAGGGTCTTTTCTGGTTCCATACAAATTGAAGGATGGTTTGTTGTAGCTCTGTGGACAATGCTGGTGTTATTTCGATAGGTATTGCATTGAATATGTAGATTGCTTTGGGTACTATTGACATTTTAACAATATTTGTTCTTCCTATCCAGGAGCATGGAATGTTTTTCGTTTTTGTGTGTTTGTCATCTTCAATTTCTTTCATAATATTTCTATAGTTTTCAGTGTATAGATTTTTCACCTCTTTGGCTAGATTTATTCCTAGCTATTTTATGGGTTTTGGTGCAATTGTAAACGGGATCGATTCTGTGATTTCTCTTTCTGATGCTTCATTGTTTGTGTACAAGAATGCAACTAATTTTTGTGCATTGATTGTATATCCTGCCACTTTGATGAATTCATGAATCATCTCTAGCAGTTTTTTGGTGGAATCCTTTTATCAAGAAAGGATGCTGTATTTTGTCAAATGCTTTCTCTGCATCTATTGAGTGCATCATGTGGTTCTTGTCCCTTCTTTTCTTGATGTGATAAATCACATTGATTATTTTGTGGATATGGATCCAGCCTTGCATTCCAGATATAAATCCCACTTGGTCATAGTGAATAAAGTTTAAATGTATTGTTGGATCTGCTTGGCTAATATCTTGTGGAAGATTTTTACGTCCATGTTCATCGTGAAAATTGGTCTATACTTCTCCTTTTTAGTGGGATCTTTGTCTAGTTTTGGAATCCAGGTAATCCTGATTCATAGGAAGAGTTTGGAAGTTTTCCTTCCATTTCTATTTTTGGGACAGCTTCAAGAGAATAGGTGTTAACTCTTCCTTAAATGTTTGGTAGAATTCCCCTGGAGAGCCATCTGGCCCTGGGCTCTTGTTTTTTGGGAGATTTTTGATTACTAATTCAATTCTTTACTGGTTATGGGTCTGTTCAAATTTTCTATTTCTTCCTCTTTCAGTTTTTGTAGTTTGTATATTTCTAGGAATTTGTCCACTTCTTCCAGATTGCCCATTTTATTGGTATATAATTGCTGATAATATTCTCTTATTATTGTTTGTATTTCTGCTGTGTTGGTTGTGATCTCTCCTCTTTCATTCTTGATTTTATTTATTTGGGTCCTTTTCTTATTCTTTTGGATGCAACTGGCTGGTGGTTTATCAATTTTATTAATTATTTCAAACAACCAGCTTCTGGTTATATTGATCTCTTTTACTGTTTGTGTATGTGTGTGTGTGTGTGGGGGGGGGGGTTGTTGTTGTTTGTTTCTCTTTTTGTTTTCAGTTTAGATAGCATTGATTTTTGCTGTAATCTTTATCATTTCTTGTCTTCTGCTGGATTTGGTTTTTATCTGATGATCTTTTTTCCATCTCTTTAAGGTATAAAGTTAGGTTGTGTATCTGAGACCTTTCTTCCCTCTTTAGGAAGGCCTGGATTGCTATAAACTTCCTCTTATGACTACCTTTGCTGGATCCCAGAGGTTTTGGGGTGTGGTGTTATCAGTTTCACTGGCTTCCATACACTTTTTAATTTTCTCTTTAACTTCTTGGTTCACCCATTCTTTTTTTTTTAATTTTAGCTTTTATTATTTACAATTTACATCCACATTAGTTACCGTATAGTGCAACAGTTATTTCATGAGTAGATTCCTTAGTGTCCCTTACCCATTTAGCCCATCCCCCCTCCCACAACCTCTCCAGTAACCCTCTGTTCATTCTCTATATTTATGTGTGTGCTTCTGTTTTGTACACCTCCCTGTTTTTATATTATTTTTGTTTCCCTTCCATTATGTTCATCTGTTTTGTATCTTAAAGTCCTCCTATGAGTGAAGTCATATGATTTTTGTCTTTCTCTGACTACTAATTTCACTTAGCATAATACCCTCCAGTTCCACCCATGTAGATGCAAATGGTAAGATTTCATTCCTTTTTGATTGCTGAGTAATACTCCTATATATATATATATATATATATATATATATATATATATATACACACACACACACACACACACAAATTATATATATATGTGTATACATATATATATATATGTATACACATACATATATATATATATATATATATATATATATATATATATACACACACATACACACACACACACACACACACAGACACACACACACGTACACCATATCTTTTTTATCCATTCATCCATCAGTGGACATTTGGGCTTTTTCCATAATTTGGCTATTATTGATAGTGGTGCTATAATCATGGGGTTGCATGTGTCCCTTTGAAACAGCACACCTGTATCCCTTGGATAAAGGCCTAGTATTGCAATTGCTGCATAGTAGGGTATTTCCCTTTTTCGCTTTTTGAGGAGCATCCATACTGTTTTCCAGAGTGGCTGCACCAGCTTGCATTCCACCATTGATTATTTAGTAGGATGTTCTTTAGTCTACAAGTATTTGTTATCTTTCCAAATTTTTTCTTGTGGTTGATTTCGAGTTTCATGGCATTGGGTATGAAAATATGCAAGGTATGATATCTATCTTTTCGTACTTGTTGAGTACAAGTAAACATAAAATTATTTATGTTTATTTATTTTAGAGAGAGAGACAGAACGTGAGCGGGGGAGGGGCAGAGAGAGAGGGAGACACAGAATCTGAAGCAGACCTCAGACTCTGAGCTGTCAGCACAGAGTCCGACACAGGGCTCAAACTCACAAACCGCGAGATGACGACCAGAGCTGAAGTCGGATGCTTAACTGACTGAGCCCCCCAGGCACCCACTTTAATGAAATTTTAAATGACACCCTTCAAAGTGCACTTGCTACCTTGCAAACTCAGAGAGAGAGAAAGAAATGTGAAGAATCAGGAAGTGATAAGAGTTGGCTGCTGAGTGTTACTGTAATTTGAATTTGGAGGCTTTTTGTTCATTGGGTGAAGCGAGCACAGCATATTTGCTTGCCGTTTACCACAGTAGAGAGTGGGCCTCTGGGAGCCAAACCTCTTTCTGACCAATGAGCTGGAATTTTACTAGGACTGCCAAGATGGGTTTTGCTATTTCAAGGACTAGGAATTATCTTTTATTTTCACAACTAGGTAATTATCACATCATTCAACTCTGCCCTCCAAGATATGTAGAAAATACCCAAATATAGTTGAGAGAGAAAGGCTGATAGCCAAAGTGTATAATCCTTTCAATTTAAAAAACTATGTTTAAATTTTTCTTTATGATTTTTTTAAATTTTAGTGAGAAGGGGCATGCAAGTGGGGAAGAGGGGCAGAGGGAAAGAGAGAGAATCTTAAGCAGGATTCATGCTCAGTGTGGAGCCCAACACAGGTCTGGATCGCATGATTCTACAATCATGACCTGACCCAAAATCAAGAGTCTGATGCTCAACTGACTGAGCCACCCAGGTGCTCCATAGTCTCTTTCTCTCTGAATGCTGAATAGTGGATTTTCAATGTGAATGGGGGGATAAACACACATACATACACACATACATACATACATATGTATACCACTAAGAAAGCCATTTATGAGTTGTTAGACATGAACTATTTTCCACCATCTTTGTCTTCTAGTTATATTCATGCCTCAAGGTGTTTGTTCATTGCAATGTACCATCTTGCTGTGTGAGGTACAAATTGTTTTGTGATCAGTTTTCCTTGAAAGTCTTTCCTCATATCTGCCTTAACCACAAGATGCAAATGTTGAATTCGAGGATGTAGAGCTAAGAACCTTGAGGTCCAATAACTATCAACTAGAAGGTATATTTTCTGTTGGGGAGAAATCCCCATATGATGGCAATGACTTTGCATTGGTAAGGGAAATAATACTTTCATGCCTTCATGGTTTTTGCCCTTTTTCTGTCTCACCAAAATCAAGACTCAGGTCATGTGCACATTTATCAAGAAAACACCTTTTTTTCCCCCCAGAAAATAAAAAGGCCCTGGAGGACAAGTGTAGTGCATTGAGGTGTGTGAAAGCCACAAAGGAAGCAAAATTCAAACAGCTGAAGGAGAAAGCACATAACCTGGAAGAATTCTATGAACAAAGAAAAGTGCCTACAAAAAAGTAAGATGGGGGCGCCTGGGTGGCTCAGTGGGTTGAACGTCCAATTTTGGCTAAAGTCATGATCTCATGGTCCATGAGTTCGAGCCCCACATCGGGCTCTGTGCTGACAGTTCAGAGCCTGGAGCTTACTTTGGATTCTCTATCTCCCTCTGCCCCTCCCCAACTCGCACTCTGTCTCTATCAAAAAATGAATAAACATTAAAAAAATTTAGAAAAGTAAGATGTTCATGTGAGAACCGTCACAAGGACTGCATTGTAAGGGAGAACGTGGCAGCCAGTAGAGAAAATTATATTTCTTTTGGAACTGGGCCCAGAGTATTTTTGCCCAATGCATTCAGTAGAATTGTGCCTTCCCTTCCTACCTTGCTTTCTGTAACATAACCTGAATTTTCCTTTCTGTCCTAAGTGCTTGTCACACATTGTGTCATGTATTTGGGGTGGAAGAGGGAAGGTATCATCGTTAATAACTTTAATACCTGGATCCACTCTGGATCCACCTACACTGTCCTATAGGTTTCAATTGCATCACACTGTTTTGTCACCCAGCAATTAGGTCATTTTTTGTTCAGGACCAGACATGGGTCAAAATGTGTGGGGAAAAAATGGAATTATCTTGCTGCAGAAACAATGGAAGTTGCTTTCTGGAAAATGGGTACGGGTACCAGCAGTACTGGATCCCTGCATCCATTCTACCAGTGAGATTTTTCACTGCAGGCCCAATCCCTCAGAAAGTCAAGTTTTTTCCTGTTCCCTGATTTTTTAAGTGTAACTCTTCTGAGTCTTGTTCAAAGCCCGCAGCTTCACTAGGACTCATCTTTGCTGGCTGCCCCTGAACTACACTTGTTTACTTCTAAGTCTGTGCCCATAAAGTTGTTCAGCTTCTTTCCCATTCACATGTATGCCCCCCACATCAATGATGAGTCCTAGGGAGTTTGGGTCCAACTCCCCGGCTGGCTTTGTCCTGGGCTTCCTTCTTCTCCATCTTGGTCTTGTGTGTCTTCGTGGGGTTGTTAGATATTTGGTGCATTCAGTCACATGTTTCCTCCTTTGTACAGTATTTCCTTTTGTTCTCAGGAGGAGATGGGGGACTTTAGAGTCCCTCACTCATGTTGGAAAGTGAAGTCTTCCTTCTCTTCCCTGGAGACTCACCTTTATTTTAGTCCTTCCCACAGCTGGGGTTAGGGCTTGCTCTGTCTCACTGGCATCTTGTTTTTGTTAATTCGTAAGCTCTTTCTGTGAGTGGGTACAGCACCCTGACCACCTCTCTATATTCAACCCCTTACAACAGAGCCACTACATTATAACCACTCCAGAAAGCATTTGCTGAAGGACTGCCTGAGAGGCCAGAAGGAAATGCATGTGACTTTCTTTGTCTAGTGCTTTTGTGTCATTTTCTAGGAGATTTTCAATTTTGCATGTGATTCTTGAGTACATCAAGTGTCAAGTTGAAACTGTCTCAATCAACACCACAAAGAAAATAGTCTGAGGGCAACACAGCAACCCAGCCTTGCCAAGCATTGCCTTTTGCTGCCTTCACTATCAATGGAATGAGTCTTGTTAAAGTAGATTTGGCTCCATGAAGTTGAGAGTTTTCCATGTGAAGTCTGTTTCCTGGAAGTAAACCCAGACTGTGTGACAGTTCATATCAGGTTGTACTTCAGGAGATGATGTTGTTCTAAGATTGGCCTTTTGAAGGCGGAGGCAGGGGTTGCAGTCCTGAACTCTAGTGATGTCTGGGAGTGAGCTGCAATGTTAGTGAAACCATATCCTGGAAGGTCGTCTTTCAGGTGATTGCTAGTGTCATGGTACAACTTTTGGACTGAGAATCAGGGCTCCCCATAAAGGTGTAAGACTAGTGATGATCCCCTGCTACATCCTAATGGGTACAGTTAGTCAGATATGGTTTTTCACTCACTGATGAAATGAGTCTTCACCATCTCAAACAAAAGACCAACTCTGGGAAGGCACAAAGTACAATGTTATTTGATGACTTTATGATAAAGGAGAGGAAACAGAGAACTAGAAAGACAGTTCCAATAGCAGAGACATGGCAGCAGACAGCAGTTTAATTTTCGTTAACTTAAATGGAGTGTTCATTTCTCTGATTGTGTTGTCAGTTTGTGCATTTATGGGAGAGGTGGGGGAAGGGATATTTGCATAGGCCTTCAGGAGTGCTGGGAGGCAAAAAGGGGGAACTTCTGGACCTTGGTCCTGACTGTGTATATATCTTTCCCATCTTAGGAAGCTGAAAATGACACTGAACTGGTGGCAAAGAAGAATCAGCTGGCAGCTGCTGGTAAAATTTGAAAATAGCTACAGAAGGGGTGCCTGGGTGGCTCAGTCGTTTAAGCGTCCAACTTCAGCTCAGGTCATAATTTCACAGTCTGTGAGTTTGAGCCTCGCATCAGGCTCTGTGCTGACGGGTCAGAGCCTGGAGCCTGTTTCGGATTCTGTTACGGCTCTCTCTGTCCCTCCCCCACTCATGCATGTGCTCACTCTCTCTCTGTCTCAAAAATAAATAAACATTAAAAAAAGAGAAAATACCCACAGAAGAAATAAACAAGTACAAGTGAATTCAGCTACTAATTACCAGCAGCTCATGAAGCCTCTGTTCATTTTTTTGTTTTTAATCTTTTTGCAGTGTTTAAAGTCAACATATGCATAGAGTATTAACAGATAAAAAAGGTAAGTTTTAGAAAGAACAAAACAATTAAGTTTCTAAGCATTTGCGGATCTCAAGTAGTGGCCAGACTGTGTGGAAACTTTGTCCATGCTAACATTCCTCGGGCGTGGTGTCAATTGTCATACTCTGTAGGAAAGCGGTGTGTCGTACAATGAATCATACCCAATCAACATGGTAGTGCCATTTCATGGCCCTCGTCTTTGCAACCCTGGGAAACATGGTGAGGATATAAGTTATAGAAGAATAGAGGTTTATGATAAAAGACACTTGTCACATGATGAGTTAGGGAAAGATTGGAAATGGGAAGGAATTCTATGAACTCTAAACCCTACGGGCATGGAATAATGAGTAAGGAAAGGATGTAACAATAGTTTTGATCCTACTGTACATTGATAATCATGTGAAAAGTGTTCCATGTGTAAGAATAAATTGTATCAGGGGACAGATATGAGGTTGTTGGGAACGTGGGCAGATTATTTAAAATCATACCCAATATTGGGCCTTATCTGACAGAGCAATTGTAACTCACAGGCAACAAATTGAACAAACACGGGAACAGCTGCAGCAGGCAGAGCTCACCTTTAGATACCAGGTAACCTGAGTTCTGCCTGACATACTGAACGCTTAGCACCTCATGCAGGTGAGTGTAGTGGTCCTTGGAATCCCTAACCATGGGCTTTTCATTGTTGGCTTTTTCAGATTGCAGTTCATGAGAAGAATGCTCAGGACAACGAGGTAAGTATTTTCTTTTTTCCTCCTCTTTCTTTGGTGCACAGTCTGGCAAGACTGAAGGTGGATGTGTTGTTTCTCCCCCAGATCAAGACTCAGATGTGGGACAGGGAGATGGCAGAGCAGGGCAGGGACATTGCCTACTTGAAATACAGGTGTGGTCATTTGACTTGCGTTTTTATGGGTGTTTCCAGGGATGATGCCCCGCACTGTTTGTTGTCTACTAGACGATGTGGTGTTGCAACTCTTATAGAAGTCCATTATTTTTCTGTATCCAGGACTGGACAGGATGGAAGCAAAGAGGCTGCCTGAGGGATACACGAGGCAGAAACCAATGGCTGCAAAACCAGAGATGTAGAACCCTCCCAGGAGAGGTAAGGAGCACGTTGTGATGTGCCGCAGTCTAATTTCTGCTGTGCAGCCTGTTCCTGTGGATGATCATCATGTGGTCTGGAAAGAATCACAAGCACTAAGGACAGCAGGTGGTCTCAAGGGGTGACAGAAGGGTGTTCTCCTCTGGTGCCACAGGCAGTGAGGCACTTGTCCCTGTGACTGGTGGAGCTCATGACCTCCTCTGACTGTGACCCTCCCACCTCCTCTAGCATCCCCCTGTCTGAAGAGCCTGGAAAGGATGACAGGACATGGGCCTCATCCTTCTTCCCACCTGGACTCAATGTGAAGACTTTAGTTTATTTGAGAAGAAGGTCATTTATTCACTATTTTTAACTGTGTTTATTTTTGTTTGTTTCTGTGAACTGTAGCCCTACATCCCTAAATTCAAATTCCATATAGCTTAGCT
This sequence comes from Panthera leo, assembly GCF_018350215.1. NCBI lineage: Eukaryota > Metazoa > Chordata > Mammalia > Carnivora > Felidae > Panthera > Panthera leo. Next base: position 59,977,483 of record NC_056680.1, on the reverse strand, counting down.
TAGTCCTCTGATGTTATCAGTGCAACTCTGCATCTTCACTGCTAAATTCTCATAGTTTTCCTTTTCTCAATAGTGTAAAATTAGTCTTTCATCATATAATAACTGCTCTCATGTGGAAGGCAGCTTATAGATAAGCTGAGAGATTGAACAATTTGCCTGAAGTCTGAAGAAATGCACCCTTCTTGAGGATTCATTGAGGATATACACCAAGCCAGTATTCTAAATTTTATTCTTTTTTTTTTTTAAGTTAATTTATTTTGAGAAAGGCAGAGACAGAATGCCAAGCAGGCTCCACACTGTCAGTGAGGAACCCAACACTGGGCTTGAATTCACAAGCTGTGAGATCATGACCTGAGCCAAAATCAAGAGTCGGATGCTTAATACAAGCACCCTCATATTTATTCTTGATGTGTAATGAAATCGTGATTTCCCATGATGTATACTGAGAAACCTCTGTTTTACTGATGAATTCTAAATTGCTAGTTGTGCCTGACCTGTCCACAGTTATTTGATTAATTACAAAACAACATGAACTAGGGCACTGTGAGGAATTTATCAAGGTGAGGGGATGGTTCTCCCCCTTATCCTTGGGGGTCACCTGAGGCATGTGGAATACCCTCTGCCTCTGGTCAGGGACTTGAGTGTTGGGAAAAGTTTAAGATATTTGAGGAATGAGATGAGGGATTGTTTTCATCCTCTAAAAGCAGAATAAACCTGTGTCCCTTCTAGGGTCTTTAGTAGATCGAGAAACTGCTAAAACCTCTGTGAGTTACAGCGGCTCTGATGGTACCAAGAATGCAGACAAGGACAAGGTAAATACCGGGGCCATTCTCAGTTGTAACTCTTTTGGGAAACCCTCATCTTTATGTACAGCACGCTCTCCTGGCCTTGTCTCATTTTGCGCGATGTGTGATATGTCTGTCTGTTCTTTGTTTTCCAAATGCACACTCATAACCCAGGAGCCCACAGGCTTCTCAATTATTAGTCTGTCATCTTTCTGTGCTAAGTTTAGAAGCCCAGAACGCTTAGAGACTGAGTACCTTAAGGTTTTTCTGTGAGTTTTGGGAAATAATGAGAGGAGGATGACCCCACACTCCAAACAGAAGTCTCCTGGCCTGGGTGACCCCTTCCAGACCTCACCTCTGTGGGAACAGTGTGGCTGCTGTGTCTTCCTTTCCTGATTCTAGCTAGGAGATGAACCTGTTAGAAATGACATCATGTCTCCAACTTTATATTTTGTGCCCTGTGCCATTTAGAGTGGTCCTAGATAAAGTCAATGTCGTCACTCATCACCTTCCCATCTTAGTTGGTAAATGACTTGTCTGGAATCCTTCCAGCTATACCTTAGGTAAAAATAATTTGCACACTGTGTCCTTCAATTGTGTTTATATGAGTAGTTTCTGGTTGTGTCCCCAGTCACTGTTAGAGCTGATACAGTCTCATGACACATACCAGGAGTTTTATACCAAAATGCTTGCATGAAATCTGTTATGTGAATTTCTCCATCTTCTTTTCTGTTGCACATAATTACTCTGTGTCCAGTAGTATGCTTAAAGTCAGAATTCCCTATGAATTAAGATGAACACATCTGAGCTTTGTCGACATTCACCACAAGTAACTTGTTCCTCACAGAAGACTCTCATTCCCCTGCAAGATCCCAGGCATCCTCCACTCCCCAGAGGTCTCAGAGGCCTTTGACAACACTTCAAGAGGGAAGACTCCTTTCTCAGGGAGAGGAACAGAGAAGGCACAGTGAGGGTCTGGCTGCAGAACTTTTTGCCAGGAGTGGCTGTGATTCCATGAGCAGAATATGAGCCATGTATTCCCACTCATTTTTTTTGGTTGGTGTGTTCTTAATATACCAAAAGCAGAGCATCTGGAGTCGCTGTAGAGGAGGGATGCAGGGTGAACCTGGACATCGATGGCTGCCTGTCTGGAGAATGCTACTTCATTAGTCTGTAATTACTTCTGTTAACCCTCTAGGACAGGATGCTTGCCATTTTACTTCTGCAGACATGGGCAGTGATGTGTGGTGGCAGTAGGTTACCCTTTTACATCTACTACCCCAAGCTGTAGGTGGTATCCAGTGGCAGGGACAGAGTTTTCAGGTACTGATGCTACTCTCTTGGATCCTGGTGGCAGAGAAGGTGGCAGGTGCTGACACATTCTTCTCTGGGTTACAGCTGCTTTTGGTATTGGTTCTCTTGTCTGGCATATGGATGTAGCTGTCACTTCTGTTCTGCAGGGCAGTCTGGATCCTGGGGACCTCCTCCGTTAACTGGACGATTCTGCATGCCCTACCTTAGAGACGCTCCACCCCCATGGACTATTAGGCATGTCCACCTCCTGAACCCTGCTGGCCCTGGGGCCACCCAGAACCCCTCCACCTGCAACACTTGGTAAGATGATCTGAGCACTAGGAGGTGACTTGTAAAACACACTCACCTTATTTTTGTTGCTGTTAGGTCTTGGGCCAAGGTGCAGAGGCGGTACCACAGACCATTGTGATGCAAGGGGAATGTGTCTGCTGCCATTACCACATTCCTCAAGTTTCTCAGGATCTCATCTTTGTCATTTCCCCCACCATGTGTTGGTACAGGCGTCTCTTGTGGAGAAGGAATGGGGCCATATGCAGAAAAGCAGACATAGCGCTTCAGCAGAAATGCCCTGTACACAGTCCACATGCTGGGATCTGTGAGGCATGAGGCACAATGTAATGTATGTCCATATAGTTGTGTCCCCAGCCATCCATAGTTGCTCGATGAGTGATGAATACATCTGAATCAGGGCTTTTAGGTTATAAGGGCTTCAAGTTATAAGGGATGGTTCTTCAACTTCTTCTTGGGGACCACCTGAGGCATATGGGACACCCTGTGCATGTGATTTGGGATCTGACTGGGGCAGAGTTTAAGTTGTCGGAAGTATGAGGGGAGTGGTTTTTGTTTTTGATCTCCAAACATTCTACTCAAAACAGAATACACCTCCATCCCTTCTAGGGCTTTTTGCAGGTCCAGAAGCAGGTGTCACACCCAAGAGTGACATCAACACTGGCTCTGCCAAAACTGCTGAGAAGCACAAAGTAAATGCTGTGGCCATTTTTCATTCTAAGTCTTTACGGACAGCCACATCTTTCTGTACAAGACACTCTCCTGCCATTGTCTCTGGTTTGTGTGTCGTATGGTATGTCTGCTGGTTTTGTTTTTTTCCCAAATGCAAAACGTTTACCGCTGAGTCTACGGGCTTCCCTGTTTTCCACCTGGCATCTGTTTGTGGTAACTTGAGCAGCTATGCGTGCCTAAGGGTGGGGACCATAGGGCTTTTCCAATGTGTTTCTGGAATAAATGAAGGAGGATGGCACTCCACTCCACTTGGAAGTCTCCTACCTTGCCTCATTCTTTGTGGATCTCCTCAGTGTAGAATCATTGATCTTGCTGTTTCTTCCTCTCCTGTTTCCTTCTATTGAGGGTTTTACCGTGGTCAGAGAAATCTGTGGGTATCCTTACAATTTGAAAATGCGAACTGCCTTCACTCCAACTTATATTTTTCTATGTGTCATTTAGAATGGTCTTAGACAAAATAAATTTCATACCCATCAGCATTTTGGTAAACATGCTGTCCAGAATCCCTGCAAGTGTGCCCTGGGCATAAATACTCTGAACTACAAGAGATGGCATATTTGTCATAGAAAACATGCACTGAAACTTAAGTTTTGAAGAGAAAAAATCCAAAATTACCTGTGTGGCAAGTCCCCACCGTGTCCTTCATTTGTGTTCACATGAGCACATTCTCTCGTGTCCTGTGTCACAGGTACAGCTAAAACATGGAAACTTACACCAGACATCAAAGTGCATTTGTGTTAATTTTGTCTTTTAGAATTTCAGCTCATTTTTCCTGAGGACATAATTACTGTGCAAAATATACTGCACTTAAGCTGAGAAGTACCTCCGAAGTAAAATAAATTAGCTGAACCCAACTAACATGTATAGGTTACCTGTGTCTCTAAGAGCATGCTTTCCCAGGTCCTCTGCAGGCCCTCAGGATCCCCATCTCCCCATGTGTCTCTGTGCCCATGGATAGCACTTCCAGAAAGGAGGAGACCCCATTGTCAGGACAGAAGTAGTTTGGGCACAGGCTTAGAGGCAGAGCTTTGAGCCATGAGGGCTGTGTTTCCATGTGTGGACACTGGCATTGTCATTCCTTCTCATTCTGTAGTTCTTCACATACACCATAAACAGCCTCTGTGGTGAAGGGGGATGAAGGGTGGAGGGTGACCCTGGACACAGATGTCTTCCTATCTGGAATATGCTACTTTGTTAATTTGGGATTCAGTCTATAAATCTTCTAGGAAAAGGGCCCTTGCTGTTTCTACGTTTCCAGACACGTGGAGACGCTAGTTTATCCCAATCACATCCATTCCCCACCCCAAAGCTGTAAGTGGAACCCAAAGTATGGGTAGAGATTTTGGCACTGATGCTGCCCTCTTGGAACCTGGTGGTGGGGAAGCTAGTAGGATATGAGCACTGCTTCTTTGGCTTTCCGCTTTTTGCTGGTGTTGGTGCTCTGTTTTGTCCTATGAACATACCTATCATTTCTTTTCCGCAGGCTATTTTGTATGCAAGAGGGCCTGGTCCTTTCCCAGGATCACCTTGCAGGCTGTACCCCATGGACCACCCTTCACCACCAGTCATGGGCTATAGGCCACTTCCCCCTCCTCCACCAGCTTCTCCACCTACTCTATTTGTTAAGATGACCTGAACTGGATGAGTGGCTGGTAAAGTATATTCATCTTCTTCATGACTGACTTTGTGGCAATGATATAGAGATGGTCGTGAGTCTTGGCAATCCAACTACAAACTGCCTGAGGACACTGTAACATATCTCAAGTTTCTCAGGACATACACACAATGGGCAGTGTCCTTTCCCAGTAATACGGTGAGCTATATGTTTCTCTTGTCAAATGAAAGAGGATTTTTTACACAAAAGCAGACGTGTCAGGAGTACTGCTGCATATTTTGGAGACACAATGTTTTGGGTTCTGTAGAGAATGAGGAGCACCCCTAACTTTTAGAGCATCAGGTGTCCTGTGTGAAAGAGGGACATTCATTAAATGATGCAGACCTTGTGATCACCATAATGGAAACACCAGTGAATGATCCAGTGCAAAAACAGGGAAACCTTGAATCATACAGGAATAGAAGGGAAGTTGAGCACAGTAAGCAAAGTTTGAGGAGGTGCAGAGGGGAGGGTGTTGGGGTCAGTGAGATGCAGTTGGAGGTCATTTCTGGCCACAGCCTGAGCAGGGAGTGTCAGGTCCATATGGAGCTGCTACGTGGGATCGCTCTCAGTGCACAATGCAGTGTTCGTGTGTTGCCAAAGTGCACGCAGGTAATGATCTAAAAAGATTATTGTCTCCCTGGATTTTCCTGAAGGTTCTGGATATTTGTGGGGGAAAAAAGCCCTGGAGATATTGGGAATTTAACTTGGTCTTATTAAAATGCTCTATGCCCAAGTTCATATCCCTCAGTGAGACTAAAAGTGGAGACAGGATCTAGATCAGCTGAGTGCCTGCATTGGCCTTCAGCCTGGGTCAACCTACAATTTAGGACTGCCCAGATGCCACCCCTGCTAGACCCCTGACATCACCTTGACTACAGCTTTGCATCTCCTCAAACTTCTCTCACAATATCCTGAGGGCTTTGCCTGTGTTCCTGCTGTCTCAGCCCTAATACCAGTTCTCAGTGGGACCTACACAGAGCCTCAGCTGTTATCTGTGAAAACAGGGGTAATATTTGTTTCTAAGAACAAGAGAAAAAGAAGACATTCAATACATAAAGCATCTGAAAAATCTCTGGGAAGTGTCCCCTCATGCTTCTCACAGTTTCAATGAAGATATCTCCACGTAATGATCCTCCAAAACAGATGGTCACGGGAGTTCATTAAACTAAGACTGTTAACAACTCAGCCCAGGGAGGGGGAATCACTGTTTTAAAAAATAAGACAATGTCCCTCATTTTTCTAGTAAAATTCGGGCCCTGCCACACAATGAAAGAAAAGATAATTATGAGAATGTGTACATTCAGAGACCCAGATCTGAAGACAATCATTTTCTATTATACATAATCTCACAGATGCAGCCATACACTAAAGTGTTCATCTGAGGCCACAGCCACAGATAAACTACAGAAGACAGAATGCACATAGGAAAACATAAGATCAGAGGGAAATAAACCAAAATCTCTTTGCCTTATAGGACAACTCTTTTGAAAATTGAAGAGGACTGTGCACGATGACAGACTATGGTGATTATATATACATTTTAAGAAGGTGTCAGATTTACCTGAAATCTTTCCCTGCCCATCCTGTCCCCTCCACTTTGTCCTTCCTACTGTCCCCTAATCCACCTTTCATTGTTTTGTCTGTGTGTCAGCGTCTGCTTCTAGGACCATCTACTCACTCCCCATCGAGTGCACACAGTGGGGTTCCTGTACACACAGGTAACAAACAGAAATGGTGGTGATGGAGGATAGAAGCAAGATCACCCTTTGTGCAGGGGAGGCCGAGGGAGTTTTCTGGGGTTATGGGAACTTCCTATATCTAGATTGATGGGGTGCTTATGCTCATTTATTTTTGAAATATTCCCTGAATCCATGGTGCCTTGGGGTCAGATAGACAGGTATCTGTCCTTAGGAAATGGCTGAGTTCTAATGGTGGAGAAGGATGAGGGACAAGCAGTGACTGTGGAGAGGAGTGAGGGTCAGACCCACGCCCAGGATGCCAGGTCTCCACAGACAGCACCACGTGTAGGAGGACTCTGAGGAGTAGAGATTTCTTGAACAGACCCATGAACTACATAATCCTCTTGCACTTTCCTCACTGAGCGATGGCCAGAGCAGAGGCCAGCAGCTGGAGGGCACCCTGATCATGGCTGGAGTGGAGCAGTGGGCTGGGGGATTGAGTCTAGGAAAGGGACAGGCAGAAGGTAGTGACAGGGAGTTTGAGAGATAAAGGGAAGAGGAGAGAAGGGAATGTTTTCTACTGACTTCACCCACATTTCTGTGTGACCAAAAGGAGACCCTTGTCTCCCAGGGAAGGGAAGAGGGCTGGCAAAAAGACAGAGTGACATTCTCAGCTCAAGTACCCAGGATATCTGCCTTGCTCTTGAGTACCTAATACAAGAAGCACGTGCTTTCTCTCATGATTGGAACTGCAGCTCATACCATTTAGTGAAAATCAATCCAATTATGAATCCCTCAGCATTAAAGTATTGCAACAAAATTAAGTGAACATACTGAAAGATACAACACAGGATAACGTCCAAAGGTAGATCGACTGCAATACTACCGGAATACAGTCTATTAGAAAAGGAGGTAGGTACCCCAGTGCAGGCATTCAGATACCTGGGCAAAGGTAAAAAAGGCCAGATTTCATTCTTTCTCATTGCCACGTAGTATTCCATTGTGTATATAAACCACAATTTCTTTATCCATTCATCAGTTGAAATCTGGCCTTTTGTAGCAACGTGGATGGAACTGGAGAGTGTGATGCTAAGTGAAATAAGCCATACAGAGAAAGACAGATACCATATGGTTTCACTCTTATGTGGATCTTGAGAAATTTAACAGAAACCCATGGGGGAGGGGAAGGAAAAAAAAAAGAAGAGGTTAGAGTGGGAGAGAGCCAAAGCATAGGAGACTGTTAAAAACTGAGAACAAACTGAGGGTTGATGGGGGGTGGGAGGGAGGGGAGGGTGGGTGATGGGTATTGAGGAGGGCACCTTTTGGGATGAGCACTGGGTGTTGTATGGAAACCAATTTGACAATAAATTTCATATATTGAAAAAAAAAAAGAAAAAAAAAATAAAATGAAAGAGTTCATTTAAAAACCTGGCTGAGGAGCACCTGGCTGGCTCAGTCAGAAGAGTATGTGACTCTTGATCTTGGGGTTGTAAACTTGAGCCCCACCTTGAGTGTTAGAGATTACTAAAAATAAATAAATAAACTAAAAAAACAAAAAGGTAAAAAAAAAAATGTAGTCCTTACTTCAAAAGCAACATTAGCGCTAGACACAAAGGGATCATGATTTAAGGTTTAGAGAGAAACCATATGACTTCATAGTGCTGTACCCATAGATCAAGTCTCATCAAATTATACCCTTTAACTTGAGCCTATTTGTTATATGTAAATTATACCTCATTAAAGAGAATTTCAAAACACAAAATACTAGAAGCAAATGTGGGAAATTTCCTTTCTAATCCTGAAGTGCATGGGTGATATGAGTCTGTCTGCCCATGTCTCAAAAATCCAAAATAATAAGACATTTAAAAAATTAATAATAGCAGAGTAAGTGGGCCCTGAGCTCACCCTGTCCCATGTTTTCAACTACATAACTTCCACCTCCAAGTCCATGAACCAGAGAATGATCCAAAGACTGGCAGAAAAACTCCACACCTAAATAGAGAGAAGCTGCATCAGAAAGGTTAGGAAGGTCAGAAAGGTGGAGGCTGGCTGCCTGCAGAACGGGCAGAGAAAGTGAGCCCTCACACCAGGGAGCTGACACAGGGAAGACTAATCTCCATAACATTTGGCATTAAAACACAGAGGGGCTGAATTCCCTTGAGTTTAGATCCTGGAGCTTTGGAGGTCAGCTGACCCAGCACTGTATGATCCAGGAGGATGAGTGATAGCCAGGTCCCTGCCTGTGTAGAGAGGAAACATAAACATGGCATTTCATACAATGCTGAGGCAACAGGAGATAGATGTATTCATGCTGTTTGTTGAGGGTGTTGGAGGACTTCTCCAACAATGAGGGAGCTCAGAGGCACCATTCTTCTCCCCCAGCCTCCCAGAATAAGCATAGAATCACCCACCAGAGATTGAGGCTGCACAGACACTTGCTACCTAACCTGTTAGCAGTGTGCCAGTCCCAAGGGTTCACTGGTGGACTCACCACACCAAGCCAGCTGGTCTCAGAGCAAACATTCTTAAAACCACAAGGGAGGGGCGCCTGGGTGGCTCAGTCGGTTAAGCGTCCGACTTCAGCTCAGGTCACGATCTCACGGTCCGTGAGTTCGAGCCCCGCCTCGGGCTCTGGGCTGATGGCTCAGAGCCTGGAGCCTGCTTCCGATTCTGTGTCTCCCTCTCTCTCTGCCCCTCCCCCGTTCATGCTCTCTCTCTGTCTCAAAAATAAAATAAACGTTAAAAAAATAAAAAAAAAACCACAAGGGCACCCTGTCCGACAAGCTCCATGCATAGCTGCCACAGCACGCTGTGCACATCTGTACCTCACCCAGCTGTGCACATTCAGTCACCCTCATCTGTCTCACCCAGCCACATGTCCCCAGGCACCAACACACTCTGTGAATATCCTCAAGCCCCTAGCTTCCACCGCTGGTCCACAGACCCCAGCCACCAAAGGACATTGGGAACTCTAGCATAGGACTAGTAGCCCTGTACAATTTTGCTAACACTCCTACCCTGCTCCCAAGTTACTCAGTGGGCATACCACCCGACAGCTGGCCTGCCTGGGTCCCACTGACACCACTGAGAGCAAACACAGCCCACAACAGGCACGCAATCAGTGCAGACACCTGCACTGAAAGGAAAAGTAACACAGACACAACAGCATGGAGTGAGCAATACCCATACGATATCCTCCTGAAGGTCCAGGTCCTATAAATGGAGACGTGCACTGCTGAGGACCCCAGGACCTCTTCTTCATAACATCATTAATTTCAAGAGCAGAAGGCACAGCTGACTTTCTTAATACAGAGAAATAGAGCCAGAGAGACAGACAAAATGGACTCACAGAGATGTTTATCCACAATGAAAGACCTAGTCAAAGCCACAGCCAGAAATGTAAGCCAAAGAGATATAAGTAACATACCTGATATAGAATTTAAAGCAATGATCATAAGGAGACTCATCGGAGTTGTGAGATGTGTAGAAGAGTGCGACCCCCTGACATAGAGATACGATATAACACAGTAGACACCGAGGACACAATGAAGGAGAAACACGTTTGCTGGAATGAACAGAGGGATGGAAGAAGCAGTGGAACACACTAGTGACCTCGAAGACTGAGTGATGGAAATTAATCACGCTGAACCAAAGAGAGAGAGCAGAATTCAACGTGAGATGAGACTAAGGGAACTCAGTGAATACAGGAAAGATAATAGTAGTCATATTGTAAGAGTCCCAGAAGGAAGAGAAAGTGGGGCGGAAAATCTGAGGAAATAATAGCTGAAAACATCCCTAATTGGGGGAGGGAAACAAACATCCACATCCGGAGGACCACAGAATTCCCATCAAAATCAACAAAATCAGGCCAACACACAAACATATTGTAAGAAAACTTGCAAATTGCAGTGACAATAAAGAAAAACTCTTAAAAGCAGCAAGACAAAAGAGACCTTAACATAGAAGGGAAGACCCATAAGGCTAGCTACAGATTTCTGAATAGAAACTTGGCAAGCCAGAAGAGAGTGACATCACATATTCAAAGTGCTGAATGGAAAAATCAGCAGCCAAGAATATCCAGCAAGGCTATCATTCAGGATGAAGGAGACAAAGACTTTCCCAAACAAAAACTAAAGGAGTTTGCACCACTAAACCAGTGCTGCAAGAAATATTACAAGGGAATCTTTGAGTGGAAAGGAGAGACCAACAGTGACGGTATAGAGGTAGAAGACACATCAAGTAAAAAATGAATATTTCTGGAAAAAATCAGTTAAGGAATTCAGAGAAATGGATTTGAAATATAATAACTTCTACCAAATTCCTAAGGAGGAGAAAATAATGGGTGCAAAGGTAAATGACCATCAACTTAATACAAACTGCTAAATGCAGAAGAGGTTATATAAACACCTAACAGTAACTATATACTAAAAACAAGTCATAAATATGCTAAGAATAGAGATAAATATATCAAAATATATCACTAAAGAAAGTAAGAAAAACATGAAAGAAAGGCAAGAAATGATCAGAGAAAATCATTAGAAACCACAACAGAACAGGCAATAAAATGGCAATACGTACATACATATCAATCATTACTTTGAAGGTAAATGGGGTGAATGCTCCAATCTAGAGATGTAGGGTGTAAGAATGGATGAAGAAAAAACAGATTTAGATGCCTACAAGTGACCCACTTTACACCTCAGGAATGATAATGATAGAGAAACATTACACAAATGAATGTCAAAAGAAAGCTGGAGTAGCAATACTTGTATCAGAAAAAATACACTTAAAAAAAAGTACATAACGAGACAAAGGAGGACACTATATAACAGTAAATGGTACAACCCAAAAGGAAGATATAACAACTGTAAATATATCCCATAATTAAGTGGGATTTATTCCCAAGCTACAAAGGTGGTTCAATATTCGCAAATCAATGTGATACAATATATCAACAGAAAGGATGAGAACCATATGATCCGGGCATCTGGGTGGCTCAATCCTTTAACAGTCTGACATCAGCTCAGGTCATGACTTCATGATTCGTGAGTTCAAGTCCCGCGTCAGACTCTGTGTTGAAAGCTCAGAGCCAAGAGCCTCCTTCGAATTCTGTGTCTCCCTCACTCTCTGACCCTCCCCTGCTCATGCTCTGCCCCTCTCAAAATTAATAAACGTTAAAAGAAAAGAACCATACAGTCATTTCAATACATGCAGAAAGGATAATTTGACAAAGTACAACATCTTTTCATGATTGTAACCCCCTAAAGTACAGGGAACATACATCAACGTAGTAAAGGTTATCCATGAAAACCCTGAAGTTATAATCAACCTTAATGGGGAAAATCTGAGAACTTTTCCTGTAAGGTCAGGAAGAAGACGATGATTACTCTTACCACTTTTAATAAACAAATTACTGGAAATCCTAGCCACAGCCAGCAGACAAATGAAACAAAATGAAACAAAATGAAATAAAATAAAGTAAAATAAAATAAAATAATAAAATAAAATAAAATAAAATAAAATAAAATAAAATAAACAAAATACAAACAAATCCAAATCTGGAAGAAGTTAAAATTTTACACTTTGCAGATTACGTGACACTATATATAGAAAACCCTAAAGAGTCCACCCAATAACTGCTAGAACTGATGAATTCAGCAATGTCACAGGATACAAAATCATTGTACAGAAATCTGTTGCATTTGTAGACAATACTGAAGCAGTAGAAAAAGAAATTAAGAAAACAGTCCCATTTACAGTTGTACACCAAATAATAAGGTATCTATGAATAAATCTAACCAAAGTGGTGAGGGACCTATACTCTGAAAAGTATAAAACAGTGATGAAAGAAATTCAAGATGACACAAAGAAATGGAAGGACATTCCATACTTATGGATCGGAAGTACAAATATAGTGAAAATGTCTATAGTTTCCAAAGCAACTGACACAATTAATGCAATTTCCATCAAAATACCAACAGCAGTTTTCACAGAAGGAGAACAGTCCTAAAATTTGTATGGAACCAAAAAAGACCCCAGTCTTCAGAGTAAACAACCTTTATGTGAAGTGAAAATTATGGATGGCATTATGTCTCTGGATCTTCTGCTCCAAAACACAGTAACTCTGGCCTAAGCATTTGAACAAACGTTAGACATATCCCAACCAAGGATCATTCTACAAAATACATTCTACAAACATACCCTCAAAACTTTGCAGATTATGAAAAATCTGGAAAAAATCTAAAAATCGTCATGGCCAAGTAGAGCCTAAGGAGACAGGATGACTGTAATGTGCCAGCTGGGATGAGTCTGGGATAGAAGAGGTTAAAAACGAAGCAATCTGAATACAACTATAAATTTTACTTCATACTACCATATCTCTTTGGGATATTGATTGTTATTATGTACCAACTTATAGAACATCAATAGAAAATAGCCTGATGTATGTGGAGACTCAGGAATACCTTCCCGATTTTTCTGTAACTAGAAACCCATCACGAATGGAAAGATTACTAATCACGGTTTTATGTTTTCAACACATAATATTATATGGCTAGTTCTAGTATTAGTTACTAGTGATGGCCATTTACCTATTCTTGTTGTTCTTACTATTGTTTAATTTAAATAATAGCATTCATGGTACAGAAAACTGAATGCATGATATGCAATTCATAGAAATATCTACTTTATATATTTTAAGATAATAACATATGTATATACCACTGTATTATGTGGTATGTAAATTAAATGTTTTTCTGATCTTGAATGAGCATGTCAATGAATGGCTTTCCATAAAGGTGGTTATCCTAGATAATGAATGATACTCAGATTTTACAGGATGTACTTCACATCATGCCTGAACATTGTCAAAAATAAAAATATACACACGGCCAGATGAATCATTGTGACTGGTTCACTTATTGTAAAGAATCCTTGCTTTAATATTTTCACGCATATTTTTAGCAGGAATACAAGAGAATCAGATATTTCCAAAAAAAAAAAAAAAAGAGATATTCAAAGACTGGAAGAATGATAGGGAGTTCAAGGGGTTTCAGAAGGAAGAGATGTGACCATGAATGGGAAGTCACAGGCAAGCAGCTTTCTCTGGGCCACTCTGACATGTTTGCATGACGACATGTGACTTGCCAAAGGGTTAGACCAAGAATTACAAGAAGGAAAGACAACACTTTAGGAATAGGTGACTTGGAAAAGGTGCTTCTGTACCTAAGTGATGGCTCAGCAACCTCGCTGGGGTCCCTGGGTCAAAGACTTCAAAAGGCCAGCAACCTAGACTCACAAAGATCTTAGTAACATAGATCAATGTAACTTAGAGACACAAAGATCTTAGAGCCACAGAGTTGATCTTCATCTTTGATTAGGAAATGGCCACAGTTTCGCGGGATATGATCATTGGGCTGGCAGTAGATGGCTAAAATACTATTTAGGGGTATATTTTTAATAAAAAAATGGATGTGTAAAAATTTGGGTTTGGAATGTTAAGAAAAATCACAGGCCCAATGTTACATATGTTAAGGTCCCATGTCACTAAACCTAATTTGATTCCTGCAGGAAAGTAACCTTTAACCAGTCAGCAAAGAATTTCCTAGTCAGTGCTGGAAATTTAACTAATAGATCCCTGACATTCCCCTCAGAGGAGTCTTGCCTAAATAAGGTATTCCATGCCACTAATTTTTTTAAATTTATTTATTTTGAGAGCAAGAGAAAGAGAGCACACTCAAGGGAGGGGCAGGATGAGTGGGAAAGAGAGAATCCCACGACCACAAGGTCATGATCTGAGCCAGGATCAAGAGTCAGACACTTAATCAAGCCATCCAGGCACCCCGAGATTGTGAGGTTTTAAAGGTTAGCAGTCTTGCTGGGATACAGCCCCGAGGACACTGGCCTACTCCTGAAGAGAAGGCAGCAAACAACTTGCAGGCAGATGGCATGGAAAGAATGATCTGTACAATGCCTGGTGCACAGAGAGGGGAGATTATACACTCAACGTGGAGAGCATCCCTGAGAAGCAGTGTTCACAACGAGGGGACAAAGAGTTGGGACAGAGGAGCTGCGTGTGCCATTTCCCTGATCTGCCCTGCGGCCCCCCCCCCCCCCCCAAGCATAAACACAGAGTCATCTGCTGGAAACAAGGCAATTCCCACACTGGCTGCCCAAGCTGCTTACACCAACCCCACCTTCCTGTGCTCTGGTGAGACTGGCCTTCTAGGTTATTCAAGCTTGCCTCAGTCTCAATGGAGCTGGCCCACTCCCTAGAAGACCAGTGGAAGCCCATGACCACACCACCTCTCCTGACCAGTCTGCAGGGCTTAACTTCTAGTGGCAGTCGTTTCAAGTCTCATTTAACAAGCAGATCAGAGCAGACCTAGATAAGTATCACCACATTCTGGCCAAGGACCATACATTGCCCATACAACTGGCCTGAAGGATAGTGCAGCCAGAACACAAAACAGTGCATGCAACACACACCACAGACACTCCCTGATGTGCCAGGCCCTGGACATTGGATGACCTCTTCTTCATAAAACCATTCAACTCACAGGCAGGTAACATAATGAGCTTTGGTAACACAGAGAAGGCAAATAGCCAAAATGCCAAGACAAGAGGAAGGCATCCCAAATGAAAGAACAAGATAAGGTCATGGCCAGAGAAATGGAAGGAACACTTCCAAACTCATTCTAAGAGGCCAGCTTGGCCCTGGGTCCAAACTGGACAAAGACCCCACTAAAAAGGAAAACTACAGGCCAATTTCCCTGTATGTTCCCTGTATGTTCATATATACATACATATGTATATACAATGAAATATAACTCAGCTTCAAGAAGAATGAAATCTTGCCATTTGCAACGATGTGGATGGAGCTAGAATGTATTATGCTAAGTGAAATATGTCAATCAGAGAAAGACAAATATATGATTTCACTCATGTGAAATTTAAGAAACAATACAGATGAAAACATGGGAAGGGGGCAGGAAAAGAGAAGAGTGGTAACAAATGACATGAGTCTCTTAATGATAGAGAAAAAAAAGTGAAGGTTGATGAAGGGAGATGGGTTGGCGCTGGGCTAGATGGGGGACGAGTATTGAGAACACTTATTGTGATGAACACTGGGTGTTGTATGTAAGAGATGAATCACTGAATTCTACTCCCGAATCCGAGAATGCACTGTATGTCAACAAAGACTTAAATTAAAAAAAAAATAAGGCTGTAACAAGAGATGAAGACGGACACTATCTCATACTAAAGGGGATAACCAAACAAGAAGATCCAATGATTGTAAATTTTGATGCTCCCAACATATGATCACCAAGTATGTAAAACATTTAACAACAACCATAAAGGAACTCATTTATAATAATATAACGATAGTAGAAGACTTTAACACATCACTCACATCAAAGGACAGAACCTGTAAAAAGAAAATCAATAAGGAAACAAAGGCTTTGAATGACACACTGGACCAGATGGGTTTAACAGATATGTTCGGAACACTCCCTACTAAAATGGCAGAGTACACATTCTTTTCAAGTGCACATGGGGCATTCTTCAGAATTGATCACATTCTAGGTCACAAAGCAGGCCTCAACAGGTACCCAAAGACAGAGATCAGACCAAGCATCTTTTCTGACCACAAAGCTAGGAAACTTGATGTTAACCACACACTCACACACACACACACAAAGGGGGAAAGGCCACAAAAAAGGGAGGTTAAATAACATGCTGCTAAATGAATGGGTCAAACAGGAAATCAATGAGAAAATACACTGAAGGAAATGAAAGTGAAAATACACTGGTAAAAACCTTGGGAATGCAGCAAATGCAGTCTATGATGGAAGTATATAGCAGTACAAGCCTACCATAAAGAGCAAGAAAAATCTCAAACAATCCTAACTTACAACTAAAGGAATGAGAAGAAGAACAGCAGAAGGAAGGAAATAATAGAGATTAAGGCAGAAATAAGGAATATAGAAACCAAAAAGACACTAGATCAAATCAATGAAACCAGGGGCTGGTTCTTTGAAAACAGTAATCAACTTGAAAACCTCCTAGGCAGACTTTTCACAAAGAAGAGAGAAAGGACTCAAGTAAATAAAATCACAAATAAGAAAGGAGACATAACAGTCAACACCACAAAAATACAGTTAGAAGATAATATGAAAAACTATATGCAACAAATTGGACACTCTAAGAAAAATGGACAAATTCTTAGACCTGGTAAAAGAGGAGGTCCTCTTGCACCCATAGGGACCTACAGAACAGAAGTGACAGGTATGTTAGTATGACAGAAGCAGAACGCCCACAGGAGCTGAAACACAATGAAGCAGGTGTTGGCACCTGACCCCTTGTTCATTCATGGGTTCTAGTAGAACACAGCATCAGTGCCAGAAAACTCCACCCTCCCACGAGGTCCCACCTACAGCCTGAAGGTACCAGATGGCACAAGGAAAAACTGTCACCACACGTCACTGCCCATGTTTACAAATGAAGAAAGCCAAGGAGTCCTATTCTAGAAGATTGATGGCAGTAATGCCAGTCTAATAAAGGAGCGTATTCCAGAGAGGCAGGCATCTATGCCCAGGACCCTTCTGGTGTCCTCTTCCACCAGATCTGCAGACTTTTTATTTGCACATTGAGATCAGACAGAACATGAAGGAATGAAAGAAAAGTCCAGCACCACACAGAGATTCAGGGTCACCCCAGGGTCAAAGCTCAACCTGCCATCCCATGCCTGTCCTCACTCTGCTTCCATCCCTGACAAAGGCATCTTCTGTGCAAGGCCAGGGAGACCTCTGAGGAGATGGGGATTCCTGGAGTCCTGCAGGGGGCCTGGAAATGTGTTTTCTGAGAGAAACACATTACCTGTGCACATTCATTGGTCTCAAGTATGTTTATCTTAATTCACAGGTAATTCAGCTTTTAAATACAATATGAGTTGCAGAGCTGTTTTGTCCCATTGTAAAAGAGAGGTAGAAATTCTACATAAAAGAATGAACAGAAACATGTCTCAATTTCAGGTGTAAAACTCCCATAAGCTACCATGAAGACAAAGTACCAGTTACAACTGCTCCCAGGACACAAGAGAACCTGCTCATATAAACACAACTGAAGAACTTTGTGAGATACTGGCCTGCAGATAATCACTGATTCTCTCCCTTCATGACTGCAGTTCCACGTACATTTTTGATTACATATGCCGCTTCTGAAAATTCAGAGTATTTCCACCTAGGGGACAGCTGGAGAAATTCTCTATCGCACATTGACCAACACAGAAGGACCAGTAATGAATTCTGAAATTTATCTAAGAACGCTCAACAGTGCACAAAGCACACAATATAATGTTGGAAAGAGTTATCTTTTTCAGTCACGAGGCTCATAGAAGACATTCTGAACAAATTCATGGCCTACACTGAAATAGGAAAAAATGAAAGTAATAAGGATAATCCCATGTAAAGAAGGTGCGGAAGGAGTCAGACACTCCAGAAGACTTGAGGGTGCAGTTGTCATTCTCCTCAAGTTATTTCCACAAACACAAAGTGAGAGCCATGTGGTCCTCAGCCTCCATGCACTTGTGGCGTCCAGAGGCGCTAGCTAACATGATGATGTTAAACTGGAGAAGCCTGGAGGCTTGTGAGGATGTAACTCAAACAGTAAAGACACCGGAGGACATAAAAGCCAGACAAGGCCAGATAAAAGTTTCCAGAAAGCATTGCAACTGAAACGGGCAACAGAATTTACCTTGTCTTTCTCTGCATCCTTGGTAGAGACACAACTGATATTCCCCATGGGAGCTGCACCACGTCCTAAGTCTCATAATGGATGGAGGTGGATGGAGGTTGATTCTGACTTGCATAGACTGTGTGGAAGGAAAACAAAGCATCCACCACATGTTTCATTATATTCAACTTATTCACACTCTCGGGTCCCTTACCAGGGGCAGAGGGTTTTTCATGTGCTTTGAGGACAAGAGGGAGATCTGATCCTGTCTCTTGAGGAAGGTTTACAGGGCCTTGGTTCAGGTGTTTTTATAACTAATCAAGCAGCTGTGAACAGCTCAGGTCTCAACTCGTTAGAAAATAAGTTAGGGGTGTGTCTCATCCCTCAGAGAGCCCAGTACATGGTCTCTGTACAAGCTACATCCTAGGGAGTGCTATGTCTGTCAGCATGTATAAGGCCTCTTCCCTTCTCCATCAGAGACACGTGTTGCCCAGCTCACTATGGGGAAATGACTGCCCATTTCATGTATGTCCTGAGAAACTTGAAGAACATTACAACGTCCTCACTCAGGCTGACCTGAAAGCCCTGTGGTGCCATAACTGCATCTTCTCCAAACACATAACAAGTAAAAGACAAAACGTGTTTTATAAGTCAACTCGTACTGTCACCATGCACCATACAAGTCACCATGTATCATCTACATGGTGGAGGAGGAAGGTGAGGTCCCAGAGGGCCCCAGTATGGAGAAGGTGGGGGTGGCCCAAAGCCCATGCATAGTGATAAAGGGAAGCCCATGGGGTATGACATGGAGGGCACTTCTGGGAAAGGAGGAAATATCCTGGAAACCACGTGGACCTGCAGGACAGAAATTAAACTTTTGAGATTTGGTAGGGTAAAAGGTGAAAAATCCAACACCAACACCAACACCAACACCAACACCAACATACCTGAACCCCAATGAAGCCAGAATGGTACCTGTCTCGTTCCCCTCCACCTGGTTTCAACAGGGCAGCATCAGTGCCACTAAATTCCACCCTTCCCACTGGGTCCCACCTAGAACTCCTAGGAGTTGGAGGAGACAAAGCAGTGCATTGCTGGCAGCATGAAGGGTACTAGCTGTGTCTGCAAATGTAGGGAAGGAAGTGGCTAGTCTTAAAGGATCAGAGGGATAATTCCAGACTACTAAAGAAAGTCTGTTTCACACACACAGGCTTCTATTTCCAGGACTACTCTCCACCCAGGCCTCACCACCTCAACAGCTCCGTCTGGGCATAATAAGACCTGAAATGATGAGGAAGAATTTTGTTTCTGTATCATTCATGTCTTTAATCCATTTCAAGTTAATTCTTGGAGTGGTATAACATAAGGTGCTAAGCTTTATTCTTACACATGTGAATATCCATTTTTCCCAGCACCAGTTATTCAAGAGACTACCATTATCCACTGTGTATTCTTGACTCCCTTGTCAAATACTAGTTGACTATGCATGCATGGGCTTAGTTTGGGCTCTCAATTTCCGTTTCATTGTCTTGTGTGTGTGCTTATGCCAGTGACATAACTGATTTCTTTGTGATAGAATGCAGCTTGAAATCAAGAAGTGTGATGCCTCCTGTTTTGTTCTTTCTTGCATTGGCTACTTGGGGTATTTTTGTGGTTCCAAATACATTTTAGGATATGTGTTTCTACTTGCATAAAAATTGCATTGGAGTCTTGATAGAGACTGCACTGAATCTCTAGATGGCTTTGGGTAGTATGGGCATTGTATCTATATTAATTCCTCCGAAAGATGGACGTGGGGTGTCTTTTCACTGACTTGTGTGTTCTGTTTCTTTCATCCAAATTGAATTTCTTCCATTTCTGAACACAGGTTTTATAGTTTTCTGTAGAGAGATCTTTCACTTCCTTGGCTAAAGTTATTCCAATAAATGTTATTGTTTTTGATGCTATTGTAAATGGGATTGTTTTCTTTCCTTCTTAGATAATTTGGTTAGTGTATAGAAATGCTATAGAATTTGATGGTGACTTCCTAGTTTGGAACTTTAATGCATTTCTTGATTAGATATTAACAGGTTCATTTACATTAAACTTTTTATTTCATTCTTTTACCTTATTAAAAAAAATCATGTTATTTGGGAATAGCTGACACACTATGTTACATTAGTTTCAGATGAACAACATAGTGATTGGACAAGTGTATACATTCTGCTACGCTGACACAGGTGTAGCTACAGTCTGTCACCATGCATCACTATTCCAGCACCATTCTCAATGTTCCCTATGCTATATCTTCTATCTGTGATTTATTCATTCCATAACCAGAAGCCTGAATCACCCAATCCCCTTCACATATCTAGGGCATCCTTGTCTTGTGCCTGATCTTAGAAGAAAATCTTTCACAATTTCACTATTGAGTATATGTTAGCTTCACATACATGGCTTCACATGCATGGCCTTTCTTATGTTGAGAAATGTTCCTTCTACACGGAATTTTTAAAGAGTTTTTTAGCACAAATGGATACCAAATTTGGTCAGAACTTTTTTTCTGTGTCTATTGATGTCATCACATGAGTTTTATTTTTAATTTTTAAAATGTATGGGGCGCCTGGGTGGCTCAGTTGGTTGAGCGTCCGACTTGGATCCAGGTCATGATCTCACAGTCTGTGGGTACCAGCCCCGCATCGGGCTCTGTGCTGACAGCTCAGAGCCTGGAGCCTGCTTCGGATTCTGTGTCTCACTCTCTCTCTCTGCCCCTCCCCTGCTCATGCCCTGTCTCTCTTTCTCTGTCAAAAAGAAATAAGCATTAAGAATTTTTTTTTAAAAAAGTATTTATTTTAGTTTAAATTTATTTATGTATTTCTTTAGTATTTATTTTTTCAAGTTTTTATTTAAATTCCAGTTGGTTAACTTACAGTGTAATGTTAGTTTCAGGTATAGAATGTAGTCATCCATCACTTACATACAACACCCAGTGTTCCTCACGACTAGCGCCCTCCTTAGCCCATCACCCATTTAACCCATCCCCCTGCCCAACTCCCTTCTAGTAACCCTCCCTTTGCTATTTATACTTAAGTGTCTGGTTTCTGGTTGATTTTTCTTTCATTCAATTATGTGAGGGGTCATATTTATTGATTTGCATTTCTGAAACATTCTTCCTTTACAGGGAGAAAACCCTTCATCACGGTCAATGATCCTTTTAATGTGATGCTGAATATGGCTTGCCTGTATATTACTGGGAATTATTCATCTATATTCATCACAGGGATACTGGCCTATAGTTTTCTTTTCAGGTAGGATACTTTTCTGGCTTCCTACCAGGGTAATTCCAGTCTCAGGAAATGAGTTTGGTGGTGTTCATTCCTTTTGAATCAGTGAGAGGACTGCTGTTAGTTTCATCTACCAATGTTTGGTCACATTCACCAGTGAATCCACCTGGTCCTGGGCTTTTCTTCCCTGAGAGAACTTCGATTACTGATTCAATTTACTTGCATTGGTTATCTTCTTGTATTGATGCGGTCTTCCTTTAATGGGTCTGTGAAAACCTTCTCTTTCTTCCTGATACAGTCTTGGTAGGTTGTGTGTTTCTAAGAACCTATCCATTTCTTCTAGGTAGGCAGTTTTCTGGCATCTAATTTGGCCATAGTCACCTCCTTGTCGCCTTTATGTTTCTTTGGTATAAGAGATAATGTCTTCTCTTTTATTTATAATTCTTTTGAATTGGGTCTTCTCTATGTCTTCGCATAGTCTATGTATAGACTTGACAATTTTGTTTCACTCTTCTGAAAACCCACTGTTGGTCTTCTTTATATTTTCTATAGATTTCATTTTCTCAGTTTCATTGGTTTGCATTACCATATGGATTACTTTCTCCCTTTTGAGAATATTGGACATAGATTGTTTTTTTTTCTAGTTCTTTGAAGTTAAAGTAGGTTGTTCATTTGAGTCCCAAATGTGTCCTCCACGCATGCAAATCCAGTGACTCATCAGAGAACCTTCAGTAGGTCTTTTCTGTCCTATTTCTCATTCTCAGAACTCTGAGAAATAGAACCAGAAAATTTATTTGAAGACAAAATAGATGAAAACTTCCTTGATGCGGGGAAGGAAACAGATCCAGAGCAGGAGGCGCAAAGACCCACAATATATTCAACAGAAGCAGATCCACACCAAGTTGTATAGTAATTAAAACCCAAAATGTTGTGATAAATAAAAATTTTCACAGCAGGAAAACAAAAGATGAATTTACCTACAAGGGAAACCCCATAAAGTTATCACTGCATGTTTTTCAGAAGAAATTTGGAAACCGTAAGTGAGCAGCACGGTTTGGTAAAGGGGCCGAATGGAAAACATCTGCAGCCAAAGAGGGTCTATCCAGAACACTATCATTCAGATGGAAGAAGAGATCAAGAGGTTCCCAAATAAATGCTGAGTTCACAACCAACAAACAACCCCTGCAAGGAATGTTGAAAGGGACTCTTTAAGTGCAAAAGAAACACCTAAAGTGACAATATTAAAGTGTGAAATGCAAAAGCAAGAAAAATGAGTATATCTGTAAAACATCAGCCAAAGTATTCATGATATGAAAGGTTTTGAAATAGGAACATTACATAGCTACAACACAGGGAGGAGAGGAGTAAGAACTAGTTCAAACTTAAACAACTATCAACTTAATATAGACTTCTATATGCATAAGTGGTTAGGTACAAACCTAATCATAACCAGAAATCAAACACCACTAATACAAATGCAGAGTATAAAGACAAGCAATTTCAAATGTGCTACTAAAGAAACCCAGCAAACCATAAAAAAGAGAAAAAGAAAGGATCAGAAAGATTCAGAAACAACCATCATCAAGTAATAAAAGGACAAGTATATGTCTATCAATTACTTTGAAAGAAAACAGAATAAATGCTCAAATCAAAGGCACTGGGTGACAGATAGGGGCAACTGGATGGCTCAATCGCTTGAGATTTCCAGTCTTGATTTCAGCTCAGGCTCTGATGCCAGGATCATGGGATTGAGCCCCAGTTGGGCTCTGCACTGAGCATGGAACTTGCCAAAGAAACATCCTCATTCTCATTCTCTTTCTTTCTATCTTCTCCCATACCCCCACCCCACCATCCCGTGCCTGTGCTCTCTCTCCTCATAATAAAAGGCACTGGGTGATAGAATGAATGAAATATATGACCCATGTATCTCTCCCTAAAAGAGACTAATTATAACTAAAGTATCAAAAGAAAACTGCAGTCACCATACCTATATTAGACAAATAGATTTCAAAATAAAACTGTAACAAGAGACAAAGAAGGACACTATAATAATAAAAGGTATAATACAACAAAAAGAACAATTGTAAACAAATATGTGCTTAACCTGAGAGCATCGAACACAAAACAGTAAAAACCTAAAGTAAAGAATCGATACTCATGCAAACATAGTAGGGCACTTTAACACCCCAATGACATCAATGGAGATATCGTTCCACAGAAAATATACATTTGTATATTTTCTAACAACAGCATGCACATGGGTTCAAGAATCGGTGAATGTGGGATCGACATGGAATGTGGGATATCACCATTTCATTTCCAAAGAGCAACTGCAGCTGCACGAGAGGATTCCTGAGGCCTACACGAAGGGTGGAACATACATTTGTCTAGACTTGGAAGCCACAGAATAATCCTGACCGGCACACACCCTTGTGTACTCCACTCAGTCTTTTGGGGAGACAACTGTTCTGCTGTGGGGTAATTGCCTGGAGCCTCCTGGGACCTAATCCTAAACCTAACAGTAACGCTAACCAGATACCTCACTTCTGTGCAAGGGGAGATGGAGATCAGAGATCAGAGTCAGGAACCATGTAACTGTTACTCGGACAGTGCCCAGCATTCACAACCAGCTAACACGTGGCCATTCTTAAGGGCACATTGCTCTCCTTCATGGAGACCTGAGTGCTTGGCAGGCTTCTGTTGGCCTGAGGGGGGATGGTTACCTTGTTCTCACTGGTCCCTGTGATGTCCCTGCATTCTGAGAAGATCAAAGTTGGAGCATGAGTATTGTTCTTCCCCAGATGGTCAGGGCAGAGAATCCATTCAAGGACTCTGGGACCACAACCCAATTCCACAGACATGGCTGCCAGCCAGCACAGCGAAGCCAACATTCAGAGAGATCACGAGTGCCTCCACTCACTGAAGAGAAGAGTAAGGCAAGAGCCACAAGCTTTCCTGCGCTATCAAGGTCAGAATGCAGTGTTCTGGTGGCTGGTGCTTCCTTTCATCGCAACCCCACAGGAGTTTCCTTCTGTCAGGACACAAAGCTTGCCTAGGAAATGGAGCTCCCGTCAGCAGTCCCAGCTTCATTCCATTTTCACCTGAGGTGAATACTTTTGGCCTTCAGTATGTTTCTTCTGTTTTTTTTTTTAATTTATTATTATTATCAATTTTTATTTTTATTAATCAGTTATCACTGTGGGTCTTTGGGAGCAGGAGTCCGGAAGCCTCTCCTATGATTTTAATTGTCAAGTCTTTTATAGCAAGTTTCCTGAATGTCAGATCGCTTGGACAATGGGTGCCTCATGGGCTTCCCTGCCAAATGTACATTGCCAACAGGAAGCAGGTGCCCTAGGGCGCTGGAAAGAGCCCAGCACAAGAGGTTAGCCTGTGTTGAAAGCAGTCTGCCTTACTTCTTGGGCAAAGTAAATACATCAGCAGTAAGGAGTCAGGGGCAATGCAGCTGTCCCAGCAATTGACAGCAAGCTCCCACTCCCTTCCTGTGCCAACCTGGACAAATCTGTTTCTGATAGCACTGAGAAAACATTGTCATCTTCTTACTGAAAAGATGGTGGTTGGCAGGCTGTGGTTGGCATGACAAGGGTCACCCTGCTGACACTTTCCCCCTGATTCCTGAAATGCCTGCATTCCTAGCAGCTGAAGTTTTGCCTATGCATATTGCAACGCCTGAGCTGGTCAGCCAAGAAAAAGATCAATCAAAGTGTGTAAGACCAGAGCCCCATTCCACACACTTAAGTGTTAGCTGAGAGCCAACACCACCATCACCTAATTACCACTGCCTCTATCCATTGAAGGAAAGAGCTGGACAAAAGGTGAGGGCCCAAAGACTCCTTGACCTATCTGAGGTAAGAATGTAGAGAGCTTGTAGACAGGACTCTCACGTTTTGCGTGATAAAGTGTTGGGGCGTGATGGTGGGGTTTGTGGGGTTCAGAGCTGATGGCCAGGACAGATTTCTTGAAGACTTCTTTGGTGCCAAAAGGTGAATCTTCCTGTGGTCAGGAAGAGCTGCCCCCACTGGGGTTGTGAAGAGTGACAGTTATATACTATAGGCTTGGGGAAGGTAAAGTCCACTGGCAAGATTCCAAGGAGACTTTCACATGCTACAGACTCACAGAACACCAGAGGCCTAGCTATTGTCAAGTTAAGGTGGTTTTTCCCTCTAGCAAAGCATTAACATTAAGACAGTAGGGAGTTCCAGGAGAAACATTGGACTCCACCAGCCTCAAATATTTGTCCGTGAGCTGCAGGTTACAAGGAAATTCAAATTTAATTTCTTTAGATGTTTATTTATTTGAGAGAGAGAGAGAGAGGAAAGGAGAGAAGGAGTGGGGACGGGCAGAGAGAGGGAGACACAGAATCTGAAGCAGGTTCCAGAACCTGAGCTGTCAGCACAGGGCCCGACAATGGGGCTGGAATTCAGGAACTGGGAGATCATGACCTGAGCCAAAGTTGGAAGCTTAACCGACTGAGCCATGTAGGCGCTGAAGGAACCTCTTATCTGCCATTTCCTCTTGCCTTTGTTCCCCACATCACTATGGAGAGGAGGGTGAGGTTGGGGCTTCAGCAAACTGAGTCAATAGTGAAAGGGCAGACCTATGCCAGCCAACTCCATCTTGTTCTGTGTCCTCCACCTTGACCACGCCTCCTCCCCTTGAGTAACCTCCTGCTCACCCTTTCAAACTTCCCCATCAAAACACACCCGGCAACCTGCGTAACAGGACTCCAACCCTTCCCCAGCCAATCGGCCGAGGCCATGACCCTTCCCCAGCCAATTGGCTGAGGCCACAGCCATTACCTCACCAACTGCCCCTAGACCCCAATAAAACCTTTGTGCTTTTGAAATTCGCTCTCTCTCCCCCCGGCATCTCACCGCTGCGTCGGTGCAGGTAGGGGATTGAACTCGAGCTAGCTCGAATAAGGGCTCTTTGCTTTTGCATCAGACTTGGCTCCCTGGTGGTCTTTGGGGATCATGAATTCTGGGCATAACATTTGGGAGCTTGTCCGGGATCCCCAAGACCCCCGAGGGACTCCCGAGCCGGAGAGCCTGACTGGCCACCGTTAGTGTCTGTTCGTTCCGTCTTTTCTGTGTGAGCTCATTTCTGAAATTCTGGTAGTGCCCGACGTGGTCTAAGTGGATGCACTGGAGGACCATGGGCCGGGAGTTTCGGAAGACATTCCGATCCTCCCTTTTGGAGGGAAGTGGAATCCCCTCAAAGGTCTGAGACGAGGCGGGTCACTCCCGCCGGTTGGCGCGAGGCCATCGTCGAACTTTCAGTTTTGCTTCCATGGAGTTGGAAGACTTTCTAGGGGCCCTGTGTTTGTCTGTTTCTGTGTTTCTCTGTTTTGTTCTGTGGACTTACTGGATGGACATTATGGGACAGACTCAGACTACTCCTCTAAGTATTATGATTGATCACTTTAAGGATGTGAGGGGAAGAGCTAACAACCTCAGTGTGGAAGTCCAAAAGGGTCGGTGGCAGGTTTTTTGTTCTAGCGAGTGGCCAACTTTCAATGTCGGATGGCCACCAGAGGGGACCTTCGACCTCCCTACCATCCACCAAGTCAGGAGTATCATCTCTCAGCCTAGGATGGGCCATCTTGATCAGCTCCCTTACGTTATCACTTGGCAGGACCTTGTAGAAGACCCACCCTCTTGGCTTAAGCCCTTGCTAGCCCCACTCCCTCCGGAACCAAAACCCATTCTTGCTTTGCAGGGGACAAAGAAGAAGGAAAACAAAAGTATTACCCAGCCTTCAACACCCCTCTACCCTGTCCTACATGGGGGGACTAAAGAAGAATTAATTTTTCCTCCCCCGTATAACCCCCCTAGGATGCCGGAAGAACACCATCCTCCCCCTCCGGGGGAGGCAGACGCTATTCCGAGAGCAGGAGGCAGAAATGCTCCAGTGGGAAGCCCACCCTTTACCAGACAAAGGGCTCAGAGGTAGCAATCCGCCTCCACCGCCGACTCCACTATTCTGCCCCTGTGAGCCACCGGACCCCCAGACGCAGAGGGCAATCAATCCCATCACTATTGGCCTTTTGCCACTAGTGACCTCTACAATTGGAAAGCTCAGAATCCTAAGTTTTCCGAGAAACTGGCAAGGTTTATTGATTTATTAGACTCTGTTCTTTTTACTCATCAGCCCATGTAGGATGATTGCCAGCAGATTTTGCAGGTCCTGTTCACGACTGAGGAAAGAGAATCCTCAATGAGGCCCGAAAACTAGTTCTGGGTGCAGATGGGAATCCCACCACCAACGAGGCTCAGATAGATGTCTCCATCCCCTTAACTTGGCCCCAGTGGGATTTCAACATGGCAGAAGGTAAGGAGAGGCTCCGGGTCTACTGCCTGACTCTAATGGGGAGTCTCCGAATGGCTGCTAGAAAGCCAACCAATTTGGCCAAGGTAGGAAATGTACAACAGGGAAAAGATGAATCTCCTGCTGCTTTTTTAGAACAGATCATGGAGGCATTCCGTACCTATACCCCCAGGGATCCAGAGGCTCCAGAAAGCAAGGCAGCTGTTTTCATGGCCTTTGTAAACCAATCGGCCATAGACATTAGGAGAAAATTACAGAAAATAGGTAGACTAGGAGAAAAAAGTCTGCAGGACTTACTGGTGGTAGCCGAAAAGGTATATAATAACCGGGAGCCTCCTGAGGACAAGCAGGCTCGCGCCATGGCGGCTGCCAGCAGTAAGCAGACTCGAGACCTGGTCAGAATACTATTAGCTACCACTGCTGACTCCCCCGAGGAACGAGACCGCCGTCTCCGGCAGCTGGCAGATGATGCACGAAAAGGTAAAGGAACCACCAAGGGGGGGAAGCAGAGGCTGCAGAAAGATCAGTGTGCATACTGCAAGGAGATAGGGCATTGGGCCCGAGATTGTCCGAAAAGGGCCGGCGGGAAGGGAAGCAAGACTGATGGAATAAAAGTCCTAGAGCTAGATGAACTGAGTGATTAGGGGAGTCGGGGTTCGGACCCTCTCCCCGAACCCAGGGTAACTCTTAAAGTGGAGGGGACCCCTGTTGACTTCCTTGTCGACACCGGAGCACAACATTCGGTCCTCTGCACCCCACAAGGAAAACTAGCCAGCAAGAAATCCTGGGTACAAGGGGCAACTGGTATGAGCCAGTATGCATGGACTACCTGAAGAACGGTAGATTTGGGGACAGGCCAGGTATCCCACTCCTTTATGGTAATACCAGAATGCCCCTACCCGCTGTTAGGACGGGACTTACTGACCAAGATTGGAGCTCAGATAACTTTCAGACGAGGGGGGGCCTCAGGTCACCAATGGCAAGGGCCACCCCGTCCAGGTCCTGACCATGAAACTGGAGGATGAATACCGCCTCCACCAGGAGGTGCTCCCAAGAGAGGATAATATAGACAGATGGCTACAAGAATTCCCCTTGGTTTGGGCAGAGACGGGGGGGGGGGGGGGATAGGACTAGCCGCTCACAGGACCCCGGTCCTGGTAGTGCTCAAGCCAGGAGAAAGTCCGGTAAGGATCAAACAATATCCCATGTCCCAGGAGGCCTGGAAGGGGATCCAGCCACACATCCGGAGACTACGAAGCCTAGGGGTACTAGTTCCTTGCCAGTATCCCTGGAACACCCCCTTACTGCTGGTCAAAAAGCCTCACACAAATGACTACCAACGAGTACAAGACCTCCGGGAAGTAAATAAGAGGGTCAGGGATATACACCCAACTGTTCCCAACCCATATACTCTCTTGAGCTCCTTGGCGCCCTCCAGGGTCTGGTATACTGTACTAGATTTAAAGGACGCCTTCTTCAGTCTGCCGCTGGCACCCCAGAGCCAACCCTTGTTTGCCTTCGAGTGGCATGATCCGGAGGAGGGCTACAGTGGGCAACTTACCTGGACATGGCTGCCTCAGGGATTCAAAAATTCGCCCACCATCTTTGACGAGGCACTACATGAGGACCTGGGTGAGTACAGAAGGGAGCACCCTGGCCTCACCCTTCTACAGTATGTAGATGACATCTTGATTGCTGCTGACATGGCCAAAGACTGTGAGCAAGGGACCCAGGACCTGCTGGCTACCCTGGGGCCTTAGGGTACCGGGCATCTGCGAAGAAGGCTCAGATATGCAGGGAGAGGGTAAGTTACCTGGGATATATCCTGGAGGGCAGACAGCAGCGGTTATCAGATGCCAGAAAAGGAACTGTCCTAAAGATCCCTACTCCCACCTCCTGAAGAGAAGTAAGGGAATTCTTAGGATCAGCTGGCTACTGCTGCCTCTGGGTTCCAGGTTTTGCTGAGATCATCAGGCCCCCCCCATATGAAGCTGCCAAAGAGGGGAAAACATTTAAATGGGCTGAAAAAGAAGAAACTGCCTTTAATCAGTTAAAAAAGGCCCTCCTAAGTGCCCCAGCCCTGGGTCTACCAGACATTACGAAGCCCTTCCACCTCTTTGTAGACGAACATAAGGGAATAGCAAAAGGGGTTCTAACTCCAAGCCTTAGGCCCCTGGAACCACCCAGTGGCTTACCTGTCCAAGAAACTAGACCCAGTGGCTGCCGGCTGGCCACCATGCCTGGAATTATTGCGGCGACAGCACTCCTAGTCAAGGACGCAGACAAACTGACCCTAGGAAAGGAGATCTGGATCACGACCCCACATGCCACTGAAGGGGTCCTGAAACAGCCTCCTGATAGATGGATGCACAACACACGTATGACTCATTGCCAGAGCCTCCTACTCTACCCTCCACTGGTGCGGTTCCACCCTAGTGCAGCCCTCAATCCTGCAACCCTGCTGCCTGACCCTGACCTAGGTGTTTCACTACATAACTGTGCGGGAATCCTGGAACAAGTACATGGATTCCGGATGGACCTGACCAACCAGCCCCTCCCCAATGCCGAGGCTACTTGGTTCACTGATGGCAGCAGCTTTATGCAAGACGGACACAGGTATGTGGGTGCAGCGGTGGTCACCGAAATGGACACTGTATGGCTCTACCCTCCGGAATGTCAGCCCAGCGAGCAGAGCTCATAGCCCTCACCAAGGCGCTGACGCTGGGAGCTGGAAAATGGCTTAACATCTACACAGACAGCTGTTATGCATTTGCCACAGCTCATATTCATGGGGCAATTTATCAGGAGGGGTGTTACTGATGGCAGAAGGACGGACTATAAAAAATAAGCAGGAGATACTTAACCTGCTTACGGCCTTATGGCTTCCTGCCAAGCTAACCATTATCCACTGCCAAGGGCACCAGAAAGCTGATAACCCAGTAGCTAAAGGTAATCAAAAGGCTGGCCAGGCAGCCAAGGCAGTAGCCCGCCCTTCATTCCCCATCATGACCGTACAACTACCGGACCCAGGAGACCCAGTTTTACCAGACCAGCCCAAATACTCCCAGGAGGAGTTACAGTGGATCAAGAAACTCCCCATGGCCCGGGAGATAAAGGGATGGTGGTATATACCTAACAGGGAGCTCGTGCTGCCAGACCGGCTCAGAGTCTCAATATTAGAGCACATGCGTCGGTCTACTCACATGGGGGCCTGAAAATTAAAAGACTTAATCCGACATGCCGGAATCAAGATTCACCAACCGGACACCAAAATACAGCAAGTTGTATCTGCCTGCAAGACCTGCCAACTCACCAACGTGAGAGCCACATCAAATAAAAAAGGAACCAGGCTCAGAGGCACCAGACTGGGAGCCCAATGGGAAGTCGACTTCACTGAAGTCAAACCAGGAAAGTATGGTTATAAATATCTTTTAGTATTTACAGACACCTTCTCTGGCTGGGTGGAGGCATACCCAACCAAGCATGAAACGGCTCAGACGGTGGCTAAGAAGCTACTAGAAGACATCTTACCCAGGTATGGTTTTCCTGCCATGGTAGGATCAGACAATGGATCAGCTTTTATCTCGCAGGTAACACAGGCAGTAGCCAAGGCGGTGGGGGCAAACTGGAAATTACATTGTGCTTACAGGCCCCAGAGCTCAGGACAGGTAGAAAGAATGAATAGAACCCTAAAAGAGACCCTTAGCAAATTAACCATGGAGGCTGGTGGGGACTGGGTGACTCTCCTACCATATGCCCTTTACCGGGTTAGGAACACTCTTTACACCTTGGGTTTTACTCCCTACGAGATCATGTTTGGCAGGCCACCCCCGATTATTCCCAACCTTCAAGCTGAACTTCTTGCTGAGTTTAAAGATCAAGAACTTTTTCTTTCCTTGAGAGGGCTCCAGTGGGTGCACGAGGACATTTGGCCGTGCCTCCCTGCCATCTAGGAAGCTGGCCCGACCCCGACACCTCATCAGTACAGACCAGGAGACTGGGTCTACATCAAGAGGCACCACTGAGAGACCCTCAAGCCGCGCTGGAAGGGACCTTACATGGTGGTGCTGACAACCCCCTCTGCTCTCAAAGTAGATGGCATCGCGACCTGGGTCCATCACGCTCATGTTCGGCCAGAGGACCCCTTCTCGATCCGGAAGGACTTCGTCACACGATGGGCCGTCAATCAGGACCAAAACAACCCGCTCAAGCTCAAGCTACAGTGCGTTCAACCCACCTAATATTGGTAACTCTGTTAACTCTGCTTGTCATTGCTCATGCTGCCCGGAGTCCCCACGCCCCCCAAAACATCATCTGGCAGATCATAGACACCAGCTCAGGGAAAATACTTAATCAGACCTCCTAGAGCCACCCCAGGGACACTTGGTTTCCAGAACTTTGTGTAAACCTCCAAACTCTGTTCCCCTTGTCACCATAAATGCAGCCGGTCCCATGATTGGGTCCGTAAGCTACATGACAAGGGGGGAATGAAAGGGCGGACCTACGCTGCTGACTCCATATTGCTCTGTGTCCGCAACCTTGACCACACCTCCTCCCCTTGAGTAACCTCCCACTCACCTGTTCAAACTTCCAGATCAAAACAAGCCCAGTGACCTGCGTAACAGGACTCCGACCCTTCCTTAGCCAATTGACTGAAGCCACAGCCATTACCTCACCAACTGCCCCTAGACCCCAATAAAACCTTTGTGCTTTTGAAACTCTCTCTCCCCAGCATCTCATCACTGCGTTGGTGCAGGTAGGGGATTGAGCTCAAGCTAGCTTGAATAAAGGCTCTTTACTTTTGCATCAGACTCAGCTCCCTGCTGGTCTTTGGGGATCACGAATTCTGGGCATAACAAATAGGTTTCTGGAGGTTAGGCTGTTGATAAGATTGCCCTTTCCTTGTAATTTATAAGATATTGAATGGGGTAGGGGCAGACAGAGGGAGACAGAGGATCCAAAGGAGGCTTCACGCTGTGAGGGCAAAGCTGGGGGGTGGAGGGGGCTTCAACTCACGACCCTGAGATCAGGACCTGAGCCCTTGGGATGCCTTTTTAAGCCGCTGGAAACAATTTGGATTGCAAAGCATAGAAAACACTGATTCTCTAACCCTGCATGGCCTTACTAAACAGGGGAAATGGATGGAGGTTACCCTAGGTCCAGGCCTTCACGGCTACCTGGACTCCGGGGCCTCTAGTAGGATGTGTTTGGTCAGTAACCAGGCCAGTAAGCTCCCCCCCCAACCCCAATATATTGGGTGATAAATCTGTAAACAGGCCTCCTCCTGATAGAACTCAGTCGCTGAAGGAACACAGGCCATCCCTGAAAAGGGGACCCTCTTTCTCTCTGTTCCTCTGCCTACTAGATGTAAGGGCCTCTCCCTCATTCCTTTCCTGGGTTAAGGGATGTCATTGGAGCCAACTGTGCTTAGTCTACCTCAGGTCGGGACTCTTAAGGAATATTCCCAAGCAGCTGCCAAAAGTCCACTCGTTTGGGGGAAATTCTCTGTCTTCTCCAGCCTGATATGGACTGCCTAATTCCACTCTGGTGGAACAAAAGACATGGCGTCTGCTCTTCTGTCCCAGCTGGCAAGGTTAGAACGGGGAAATTTTCCTTTTCTGCCTTCTGCTGGCATCTCACCTCTTCTGCCTTTCCCTCACCCTCCTCCGGTTTATGCACCACCTTGGGTGTGGCACACGTAACTGGTTCCTAGCCCATCCTCAGTGCCTCAGGCACCATGGGCTCCTCTTCCCGCCCTAAATGTCAAGGAACAAAGAGCACCCCCCTCCTTGGACCACCCACTTCCGTTTCCCCCACTGTCCTCCCAGGTAAAATCTGAGAATGGGGAACACATGGATTGTCTTTTAAGTGGAGGTAGGTGAAACATTTCGGCGTTTAAACTAATTTCAGTTTGCTCGTTGAATTAAGCTGTCTTTCAAGTTACCAGCAATTCATATAGAAACTTTTATTCTACCAATGTTTACTAAAGGTCAAATAAGCTCATTGTATCTCGGTTGCAATTTGCTAGCAAGACGATGACTTGAAATAATGGTTAATTTCAACTCTCTCAAAATCTTCATGGGTACTTGCTAAGCTAGCTCTCAAAGTCTGTGGCAACCTGAAACTTTAACGTTTCACTTTAAAGTTTGCATGGCAAATGAGATGAAATTCATGGGACATCTAGGTCTTTTCCAAAGGGAATGCAGTGCAAAGCTTTGATTACTGAACATTGGTTTGTGCTTTTAACTTCTTATTGCAGAGGAATTAAGGCCATTTGGGTCAATTGGAAAACATGCTCTGTGCTTAACTGATTCATGAATTTGCCATCTAAAGAATTCTGCTGTAAACGGTTCTCAACTGGCTACTAGGTTTTCATTGGAGACTAAGGTTTCTAGCAGTTTACCTTCTGTTAAGTGTACTTACGACTGAGTGAATTAAGCCAAGCTACTCTGTGCATAGGAAAGTAGGAGGTATGTAAGAAAGATATAAGGAATGGGAATATGTTTTTCGTTGAGGGTACAAGAAAGTAATTTTGTGCTACATCAGACAGGTTGTTTGGAGAGAAATGGCTTGGGACAAAATCTGAAGACAAAGGAAAGTTGTAGAAGGGTCATGAAGGCAAATATTTGGAAAGGAATTTTATGTGTGGTAAGGAAGGACTAAGGTCGCCATGGATGGATTTTAAAACTACACTGGGAGAAGATTAAAATTCTGCTTTTCTCTTTTGGAAAGACAAAGTTTTCTTGGATTGTTGATCTGCTCTTGATAAGAAAATGGAAACAGAGTGTTTTGGTTTTTTTTCTTCTTTCCTCTTTGGTCTTCCAGGAAAACCAGAGCTTTAGGTTTCGTGATTATCAAGTCTTTGATTACTTCAAGTTAAAACTTCTCAATGGTAAAGGAGCTAGGTTTTGCTAACAAGTATATGATGCTACATATTTGCCTCTGGAATCCCTAATTGCCATCTTGGTTAAATAAGTAATTTAAAGTTTAAGATTTGTAATGCTCTGTAATCCTATTTGGAATGCGGTCGGTCTCTCAGTTTCTAAGGTTTGAACAAACTTCCCCAAGATTTCCATTGTAAATGAAGTCTGAGCAATTAGGCCTTTTTATGTGGTATGCTAAGTTAGTTGGAGAAGCATTGCCAACTAATGGTAAACCTTAGGTTCTATTGCTTGGGTAAATGCTGTCACTGCTCAAAGATACATGGAATTCCTAAAGTTTAATTTGTGCTTCTGTAAGGTCCTTGCTTGATATTCTGACTATCAAAGTGTTATGTGCCACAGAAATAACCGAATTCCCTTGTCAATTGCATCATAATGAATGAACTCTCATCAGGTCGTTAACAATGTCCATTTCTGAGATTTTATGATTTATAATTGTTCTTATTCTCTCACAAGACATATTTCATCTTCTAGGAGACTCACAAGAAAAGGACTTCTAGGACAAACACAGGCGTTTGAAATCTTTCAGATTAATATTAAAATGGGTAAGAATTTCGAGAACTAAAAAAGCTGCATTCAAACGGAGCAAGAATTAGGAACATGGGACTAAATGAATTGAGGAAGATTATCGTTTAGTGTTTCTTGTTGGAAATATTGCTGGTTCTCTGATGTTTGCTCTTCCAGATTAAGGAAACGTTCTCTTCAGATATCTGTGATATACAGAGATGCCATCAAATATTCACTTGTAAACTGAAGGGTTGAACTTCTCTCTCTACCTAAACCGTCTGAAATTCAAACACTCGCAGTGAGTATTCTTTCTTTCTTGGCCATTACAGTGATTTGCATAAGTGCAATAAGAATCTTCTCCTTGTAACAGGACACCATTGGAAATACTGCTAGTTTACTAAGGCTTCACTGGAAGGTCTTATTTGAGAGACATGCATAGACTCGGAAATGACCCTACAGCTTTAAGGAACTGAGGTTGACTTTATGAAATGTGGAGCCAATAAAGCCCCTTGGAAATGTTGGCTGGATACCTTGCTTAGAGTTTCCAGCAGCCTCACCAGGTGAGTAAAGAATGGCACTCCCTGGAAGGTGCAGGAAACTCAGGATATCTTGGCGACATCGTGAAGAGGAATTCACCCAATTCCACAGGTATTGCAGGCCTGTCTGACAGGAAGTACTCGGCCTGGCTTCTGGCCTCGAGAGGTTCCAAAAGTTCAGTCTGGAGATTCTTTATAAAGGGTTCCCAGCAAAGCAAACTTTAAAAGATCCTTATGATCAATGACTATTCGTGCTGAGCTTATGTAAATACGTAGGCCAAATTTGACAAGACTGGACTTGTTTTACAAATGAATTAGTCTTGATTTGGCTATCTCTGGAAATGAGGGATTTAGAGAAAATAATGCACATTTATGGATGTTAAATCCAAGTTGTCTTCAAATGTTTGCCTAAACTAGACCACTTGTAAACTTGAGAGATCCTGTCACAATAGCACAGGTTATCCTGTGGGGATAGTAATTCGACCCCGTGGGTATATTATTGAAACAACTGGAAAATGGGATGGGTTTCCCCCAAAAACTGTAGGCAAGGACTTTTCTCACTGTAGACCTATCAATCGATAAAGACAATAGTGCTTTATTATTTACTTGAAGCTGGGTTAATTCACAAGTCTCTATGCAGGCCATGACCTCCCAAAACCTGAAATGACAGCTACCAGAAACCCACCCCATATAAACTGCAAAGACCTGGTCTATTCCAAACATGGGAAGTCTCATGCAACAGGTGACTTAACTCCAAAATAAAAGGGCCCCTACTGGGTCATGTTATGTACTCCCACTGCAGTAAGCTAGAGGGGCATTCTTCATGGGCTCCTGTATGGAAATAAAACATGTTCCCTGTTTACAGGAAGTCAGTGAGCAAACTCATGTGCCTTCTTATTCCTGGGAACCTGTGCAAGACCTCAAACCTCTCTTATGATGGTTGTACCTTTCTTTTTCACTTTTCTTTCCCAGTTTATGCCAACAGTTCCTTCTTAAGATGGGTCGATGGGCCGTTCAAAGGATCACCACAGACATTTGAATTCCAAACTGGAAAGACCATTGTGATTCCTGTTGTCGCTTCCCACTCTCATCTGAGGAAGCTTCAAGCCTGCCATCTAACAACCTCACTGGCGGCACTGGTAGACACTGAGTTTGTAATTTGCTCTAACAAAATGCTGTATATACATTCCAGATTACCACAAAAATATTCCAGGATTTCTAACTGATATGAACACTGAAATTGATTTAAAGAATCCCTCTCTTTCCTTTAGTGATTGGCTAAACTCCTGGACTGGAGGATTTTTGTCAACTACCCAAGGACTTTTCTTGGGGCTTTTCTCTTGTTATTCTAATTATGTTTTGCTGCTTTCTCCCATGCCTCTCTGCCTGGTGCCAAGACTCCATCACTACAATCACATCAAGCCAAGAGATGAGCCTTGCTACTCAAGAAGGCACACCTTGGATTCAGCTGCCACCACCTTTTGTATCTCCTCTATATATTCCCCAACAGACCAATATTGGCCAAATAGGTAGGGACAACTCTATGCCCCTAGTCAGCAGAAAGAAGCTATAAAAGATGAAACCTTCCATCTTCATCAACCTTAAAGACGCAAGGGTCTTTATCCTTGTTCAGGGGGGATATGATGAGGGAGCATGAGGCAGGCAGAGGGGTGAAGCCCAAGCTAGCCCCCCACCCCCACCCCAGGTGGGATCTGAGTGTTATTCCTTGGACACTCTTGACTACCCCAGATCAAAGAAAAGGGGCTTAAGCCCTTGCCATGGTAATGTGGGAAACTAAGGCAAATGAAACATTAAATTCCCTTACTGTTTATAGCCCATTGACAAGTCCCTGGAATGGGCAGAGTGACCTCCCTCTAACTGCTCAGCTGCCTCAATGATGACACTTTGCTAGGGGCAAAAGAGAGCCTTAGCTTAACATTATCCCAACCTCGAGGACCGTGTAAGTCAACTTCTTTTATTGCAACTGACCCAAGATATATGCTGGCAATCATACTCCAAGCTGATCCCCCCCCCCCCCCAATATACATCTTATGGATCTCTTGACTGAAGTTTTAGTAAATGGTAATAAATGGTGTGTCCCTAGCAACAGCTAGCCCCTCATGGTCCTGAAAACCTTGCTTCCAACATTCTTTAGCGACTTCATCCCTGACTCCCTGCCAACCTGATGGTATATAATGATGAGTTCCCCGTTAGGACCCCAGTGAAGCTCTTCCTGCACATGGGTCCTGTCCCCATGATTTAATAAAACCACCCTTTGTGCACCAAAGATGTCTTTGAGAAATCTTTCTTGGTCATCGGCTCTGGACCACCCCCACCATCACCCCCAAACTTCATCAGGTCGACAGCAGAACTCCACCCACTGGCTGCTACAGTTGCCTTCATTCTGAAGAGCAGACAGTTACCGCAT
Source organism: Panthera leo (assembly GCF_018350215.1). Lineage (NCBI taxonomy): Eukaryota > Metazoa > Chordata > Mammalia > Carnivora > Felidae > Panthera > Panthera leo. Next base: position 59,939,275 of record NC_056680.1, on the reverse strand, counting down.
TTGCAGTATCCTTCAGGACCTTCTATGTGCAGGAATCAGCCCATTCAAGTTCTAGTGAACCAGAGCCACTTTCCAAATACCTGAGGGTAAGCCACAAGCCAGTATCTGCTATGAGTCATTACTGGCCTCAAAGGACAGGGGAAAAAAAGCCAATGCCAGAAACTTTCTGTCTCTTTCTGAAGCAACAGTGCAGGAAGTTTCCCTTGGTCCTAGCCCACACATTGTTCATTCTCCTGAGGCAACCACCTTGCCAGGAGTTTGTGCTAGTCACTTTTTTTTTCCTCTATCGCATTGTCTTCTGTTAAGAAAGAACTTTGTATCTTCTCTGTATCCTTCTCCATCCTGTTTCTCTTTCGCAACAACATTCTCCCTGTTGTCCATTCAGGGACAGTGTCTCAGAGCCATTTTTTCTACTTTTAACATGGGTGTCAGGCCATATTCTTGTCACTCCAGGGTACGTTGGGCCACAGGTCCCTCAAAAATTGCCTTTCAGTACTATGTTGACAAAGGTAAGCCCTGGGCATTTCAAAGTGCCCACCCAGCACTTGAATGCCCTTGTGTAGTCAGGGTCACTGATATTGGGATAGAGCTATCCTCCGTCTTGTGGGACAAGAGGACCATGGAGCTAGATATTTCATTCTCAGCTTGATCGCATTCTCCGCTGAATTGAAAAACTTTGGCCCTGCGTGTAGCCATTCCAATTCCCTGGCTGTATTGATAAGGGTGTCTTGGGTCCCAAGCAAGGGCAATGAGGCTGTGCTCCACAGAGTGAGTGCCCAGCCCTTCCTAATGAACTCTGACTCTGGTCTGTGCTAACCAAGAGCAATCAGTTTCTGATATCCCAAAGGAAAGATTGCCTTCCTGTCAGTACTTGGTGTTTGGCTGGCTGATACAAGCAATGATGGTTAGCCAACTTGTTTCCCTCCCTGGCCGTTAAAGATGCTTTCAGCCTGAAGAGCAGTTGCTTCACCCAGGTGCAGTATTCTTGAGGACCTGCTTAGAACAGAAAGAGAACATTCAGGAACCACTGCACCACAGCCCAGGTCCAAACACGGGCATTAGCCTGAAGCACATACCTGCTACCTTTTGAATCACTGCTGCCTCTACCCTCTGACACGGTGGGAAAGGAGAAGAGTGAACACCAGAAGCTTTAGCTCTCTTTGTGAAGTAGGAATACAGATATCTTGCCTTTGGGCTCCCCCTGTAGACGATGGAGGTTTCCCTTTGCCCTAGCCCATATGTGTTTCTTATCTATGTGTTTGTTATTCCTGAGACCATCAGCTTGCCAGGGGATTGTACTAGTCATTTAACCCTCAGATTTATCCCCTTTTCATCTCTCAGAAGGAACGTTGTCCCTCAGTGTATCTATTTCCATTCTCTTACTCTTTATTTAATGTTTATTTGTGCCTCATATGACTATGGAGGGCAGGCTGATGTTGGGGCTCCAGGCAACGGAGTCCAGAGGTTTCTGGAGATAAAGCCCCTGCCTTTTTCTTGTAATTTACTAAAATACTTGTAAATGGATGGCGGCTCTGCCAGTTTAACCCCTTGTTTTCTGTCCTTTCCTTCATCCTTGGGTAGCCCGGAGTGCTTGAGGAATGGCACACATATGGCTCCTGGAGGTGCTATTTGCAAACTAGGACTTGGTTTGCAGGCTGGGTGGGGCAGTGAGGCTGTCAACCACACAGTGAGCTCCCAGGGACTGGTGGTGAGTTTCCACTCTGCTTCTGTGCTAACCAAGAGTAATTCCTGTCTAACAACCCAAAGGAAAGACTGCCCTACTGTGAGAGAGCGTTTAGTGCTTGGCTTATGATGCTGAAGAGAACATAATCCATGCATACGAGGTATGTTCCAGGACATAGTGCAGAAAGTGGCCATTCAAAACTATTGGGCCACAGGAACCAAGTTTCCAAACACTTGAGCAGCAGCCTGGAGCATGGAGCCGCTACCCCTGAATCCCTGCTGCCTCTATCCCCTGATGGGAAGGGCAGGAAAAAGAGCCAAGGCCAGAAGTCTTCCCTGTCCTTTAGAAGGAAATATGCAGACCTCTTGCAGACTGGGCTGTCAGGAGGTTACCCATTAGAGGTTTAGTTTGTGTCTGGCCACAGGTGTTTCTTACTCCTTAGACAGTACCTTGCAAGGAAATTGTGCTGACACTTCATTGGAATCTTTGTCCCATTCTCATCTATAATCATGCACTTTGGCTTTTCGCTGTTCCATTTCAATACCTTCCCCCCCCCGCCCCTTGTCAACGTAGTTCCTCCCTGGCTGTCATTCAGAGCCAGGGTCTCTGAGAGCTAGCCTTCCCTTTAAGTTGGGGGATCTGGCCAGATCCTTGTGTCTCGGGCATAGGTTGGGACACAGGACCCCTCATTATTCACCTTTCAGAACTATGTGGACAATGGGAGGTACAGGCACTTGAGGGTGCCCAGCAGAGTGTCCATGTGTAGGCAATGCCAGGGTTTGGGAGGGAACTGGCTTCACTGCTGGTTGAGGAGAAACGATGTGAGACATTTCATTCCCAGATTTATCCTTATCTCCTCTGTCATGTAGAGCCTTTGCCTTCCATACAGCCCTTCCAATCCATATTCTGTTTTTATGACGACATGATGGGTCACAACCAGGAGGAATTGGTCTGTCAGCCACCCAGCCAACATCCATGATTTCTGATCAACTACCACTCTGGGTCTGTGCTATGTGAGAGCAATCACTTTTTCCCAGAGAATAATGATTCTCCTGTGCATGAGTGCTTCTTGCTTGACTGGCCCTGGCAATCTCTGTGATGGATAGCCAGCTTGCCTCCCTCCCCTGGCTGACTGAATTATCCTCTTTCTCTAAGGCAGATGGATCAGGCATGCACAGTAGACCGCAAGACTATTCAACCCTAAAAAGCCCTGTCAGGGAATGCTGTCCCGTGATTTGGTCACAAAATCTAGAGCACAACAGGATCCCGGGCCTGCAACCACTGAATCACTGAATCAGGGCACTTTCTATGCCCTGAGAGGTAGTTCATACAAAGGATCCCAGGTCAGAAGCATTCCTTCTCTTACTGAAAGTAAAGTGCAGGCCTCATGCCAATTGGGCACCTGGGTGTAGGCGATGGATGGTTCCCTTTGCCCCAGCCCACAAGTGTTTCCTACTATAGTTATCTTCTCGGGAGACTGTGCTAGGCACTTCCTTCTCAGCTTCATCCCATTCTCTTCATCTTGTAAGGATGCACTTTGGCCCTCTGCGTATTTATTTCCATCCTTTTGCACTTTTTTTTTTGAAGCAGGATCTTGCTAGAGTCCACTCAGAGTCCATGTCTCAGAGCAATATCCTCCACTTTAAACTGTGGGCTCTGGCTGAGTCCTGGGAGCTCTGAATAGACTGGCAATGGGACCTTTTGTAATTTCCCATTAGAACTCTGTGCACAATGAGAGGCCTGGGGCATATCAAGCTGTGCATGAATGGATGCATGTAGGTGGTCCCAGAGGTTTAGGGAGGGACTGGCCTTACACATGCAGCTAGAGAAAAGGTAGAGAGAGATGCCCAGCAGCGTTATCCCATTCCCATCTGTCATGTAGAGCCTTGGCTTCCCTTATAGCCATTCCCACCAATTTGCTATTTTTGAAATCTTGGGTCACATTCAGGGATGATTGGGCTTTCACTCACGTCACACAGGCAGAGCCCAAAGATTGGTGCTCAACTTCTCTGGTCCTGTGCTCTGCGAGAGCAAAGAGTACCTTTATATCAGAGGAGGGATGGCCCTCTTGTCCCTGAGTGCTTGTTACTTGGCCAGCTGTGGTAAGTGCAGCAAAGTGCAGAGGTGCCTTCATTTTGAGTCACAGATGGCTGCCATATGCACATTAGGCTTTGGGACCTGGCCAGCACAAAAAGGGCCCTTTCAAGAACTACTGCATCAGGTCGACATTGCAAACACTTGATCACCAGCTGGGAGCAGGAAGCCCTTACCTCTGAATCAATGCTGCATCTATTTCCTGATGGGAAGGAAGGAAAAACCACCCAAACCACTTTTCCCTCTGTTTCTGAAGGAAGAATCCATAGCTCTGGCATAATTTAACTCTCAGGTGTAGCCTTGGAGGTTTCCTTTGACACCAGCCCCCAAGTATTTCTTACACCCCAGATAGCCAGCCTGCCAAGAGATAGCAGTAGGCAGTTAATTCTGTTAAGGAAGAACTTTAGTCCTCCAGGTGCCTATTTGCATTTTATTGCTCTTGGTTCAACAAACTGGTGCTACCTGGGAGCCATTAGGAGGAAGAGTGTCAGAAGAACGTCCTCTGTTTAGAAAATGTTAGGATCCATAAGTCTGTGTCAGGTACACAGCCCAGGTGCAAACATTGGTGTGGAGTGCCCAGTCAGTTCCTGAGCCAATGGACAGCTCTCAGTGTAGTGTCAGGTATCCCAGAGGACAGCAGGCCCCTCTGTCGCTGGGGGCTTGGTGCTTAGCTGGAGTAACTGCGGGGATGGGTAGCCCGCTGGCCTCCCTTCCCTGGCTGAGAGAGGTGCCTTCATCCTGCAGAGGAGATGATTCATGCATGCACACCAGGCTCCACGTCCTGGTCAGGGCACAAAGGGACTTTGAAAGGAATACTGCACCAGGCTCGGTTCTAACCATTTGACCATGAGCCACAGCCGACTCCCTGCTGCCCGTCTCCTAGTGGGAAAGGGCAAAGAACACATGCAAAGCCTTTACCTTTGGTAAGGTATGAAGAATGCAGACCCCTTGCTGACAGGGCTCCCAGGTGTAGCCTGTGGTGGGCTCCCTTCACCAAAGTCCACAGGTGTTGCTGCTTCCTGAGACAGCCAACTTGCTAGAACATGGCACTTGTCACTTTATTCTCCACATCATCCCATTGTCATCCCTAATGAAGAACTCTGGCCCTCTGTGGATCCATTTTCACCCTTTTGCTCTATTTCCAAACTAGGCCCTCTCTGGGATCCATTGCATGTAGTCTCTTGGCAGAATATCCTTGGCATTCCACTGGGGATCCTAGTCGGGTGCTTGTGACTGTGCAAGAGGTTTGGCTACAGGGCCCCTGGTAGGTTAGTGTCAAAACTATGCAGGCATTCAGAGGTCTAGGGCGCTGGAAGGGTCCAGAAGAGAAGGTTGGCACTTCGGCTGAGCCAGAGGGCTGGGAAGTGAGCTGGCCTCCTTTCTTGGCTGAGGGGGAAAGAAGTTGCATAGCCCCTTTCCAGGTTGATCCTGCTGCCTTTGGAGATATTGACCTTTGGCTCTTTGTAAGGCCATTCCCTTTCCTTGGCTCTATGTCTATGTCCCTGGTTAGACTTAGGAGCCATGGGGCTGTCACTCAGCTGGTGCCCAGGGATAGATTTTCGCACAAGCCTGTGCATATGGCAGATGGGCACCAAGCAAGGCAGCCGAACCACTGCTAATGGCAGCACTTGCGCTTACCCAGACTTGGATTTACCTTCCAGCTGGGGCAGAGGGGTCATCAGGATCACAGGCATCAGTGCTGTGTGCAGGGCACGTCCACAAGGAAGTTTGTGGGTCAGGGGCTAAGGTGTGAACAGCCCTGTCCATGAGGCAGTGCCATAGCTGCCTAAGCAGCCCAGCAAAGCCACCGTGTGCTCATGGGGTGGCAAACATGGCATTGTTCTATGCAGCTCTGTCCTCCTTCAGCATGCTCAACAGTAGCAATGGCAACATTTCTGGCTGGCAGGACGAGGTTTACAAGAGCCCCAAGGATAGTGGCAGAAGGCAAGGACTGGCTGATAGGGTGGAACCCAGGAGGGCAGCCTCCTTACTAGTTCACTTCTCCCATTCCACTTTTGCAGGATTAGTGTGCCCTCACAGGAAAGGGATATGCATGATGTGATGCATTGAACAAAGCCAGCAATAACCTACAATGAGGATGAACTGAGTCAAGATGCTGGCCAGTGTGCAATATGCCTGGAAGAAATGCAGAGGGAGATACTAGAGCAGGGTTGCCTTGTCTGTTCACATATCTTTATGGCTGCATTGGTTTAAAATAAATAGATCTTGCCCTGAGTGTCATTCAGACAGTGTAACAACTTCCCATTTTACAGTTATTCTTGTCTTTTCAAGGCACTTGAAAGTCTGCAAGGCTCTGAGGTTGTGTCCCTGTGGCCAAACACAAACACAAAAAGACAGGCCTCCTTCCTTGGCCAGAAATCCGAGTATTGAGAGACTCATGTAGAGGGAAACCATCATACAGGGAAGACTATCCTGCTGAAGAGCCAGGGGTCTTCTGGCCAAACACATGCCACGGTCCCAGGGAATGGACCAGAATTCCCAGTAGAGGGCCCCGTGTATGACTCTAAGCCACTCACCTGGAATGGAGCCCAGGGAGGGCTCAGAGTGAAACTAGAGCAAAGGGGTGAAAAATGCATAGAGGGAGGGCCAGAGTTGTACATCAGGGATAAGAATGACTAGTAGCATCTTCGTGAGCTCACTGACTGATGACTCAGGAATGAGAAACTCCTGTGGGCTTTGGCAACCGGTGCCATGTGTAAGTTCCAGCTGAGAGCCCTGTCTGCAAGAAGCCTGCCCAGATCTTCCTTAAGCATCATAGGGAAAGACGTAGCTCTGGGTGTGTGTTCTGCCCTTGCCATCAGTCCATAAGGGCAGCAGTGATACAGCGGTAGCAGGGATGTGCTCCTGGCTGATGGGCAAGCATTTGGAAGTGGGACTTGGTGCAGGATTCCATCCAAAGGTACTTTCTGGGCTGACCAGATCCGGGAGTTCCTGCCCACATGAAAACCTGCTGTTCTTCCAAACGAAGGGGGTCTCCATTAGTGAGGGGAGGGAGGCCAATTGGCTACCCATGCTCGTGCATACCCTAGCCAGCTAAGCAACACCATGTGCACCGCGATGGGAGGGGCAGGTTTCCTCTGGGATATGAGACCCAGAGAACCTTCGATTTCCTCAGGAACTGACTGGGAAACTGGCACCATTTATACAGCCACCGCCGTGTAAGTGACAGCCCTATGCTCCTGGAATGTGAATGGAGACCTAGCTAGAAAAGCAGCAGTGGCATGGGAATGAGTAAGAGCAGTTCCCAAGTTGGCATCTCCAAAGAGAATGGCACCCATCTAGGAAAGAGAGATCTTTCTGAATGAAATCTCAAACCAGACAGGAGGCTGGCTCCCTTCCTCAAACCTCTGGCTGGCCTACACAGAAGCATTCTCCACTGGGCTCCTGCAGATACCCTCGGCCTGGTGATGCCCACAAATTCTGAAACCCAATTCCTACAGCCCCTGTGGCCAAACCTCCTGCCCACTCACTAGCATTGTACCAGACTCCTCACTTCATAAGAAAGGATAGGACTCTGAGACACTGGCTCTGACAAGATTCCAGGGAGAACCTTGTTGCCAATGAAGAGCAGTTATTTACTCTTGCTATAATACCCTGCTAAGAAACCAGAGCTATGGGACAGAAGGTCAGCTGACCTCTGGGACATCAGACTCTCAGAGGCCTCTTTTGACTCTGGAAATGACTGGAAACTCGCCTCCAGTCCTTGGGATTTGGTTGTGGACATGGCAGCCCCATGGTCTTGGTGGGTGACTGTGACCAAGGGGATAGGAGCACCAATGGGATAGGAAGTTGAGACCACGTTCTGCATTCCACTGGGCATGGGGCAATTCGAAGAGGGAGATATCTCTATCATCCCTTCATCTTCTCCCACACAGCAGGCAGGATCCTCCCCTAGCCACTGGCTTCAACTACCCTCAAGCATTCTCCCTGGGTATCTTTACACATCCTAGGTGTGGGGTTGGCCAGAAATTCTAAAACGATCTTGAGGAGGACCCAGGGTAAAACCTACGTCACCATCCAAAGGACAAAGCCAAACAGGAAAGCTGAAAGAAAAGGATTGTACTCTAAGTCACTGGCTCTGCATAAAGTCTACACAGAAACTCTTTGGACAAAAAAGGCTAAGTGGTGGAGATGGAGACTTAGACTCTTGGAGTTCTTCATTACTCTTGAGATTTGGAGAATGTTGAGAATGAGGTACCCAGCACAGTCTCCTAGAAAGCTGCTCATATCTGGAAATAGAAATGCCCGTGGGCTTATGCAAAAGGAGCCCTCTGAAATGACACACCTGAAAGCCCTGTCAGCAACAAACACCCATTCATTCTTTTGGAGCCAGAGGCGTCTGGCTACATCTGTCCCTCCAACTTTTGGTAGCAGTTGATGGAGCCAACGGTATTTGAGGTGTCACTATTGGGTTCAACTGGCTCTTGCTCAGGAGTCTGGAACAAGGACTTTGTTCCCTATTCGTGGACAAGGATCCTCCTCCACTGACCATGGACTGGTCCATACTGCCCACGTGCCAACTGTGTGCTTCCCTGAACGAAGGCCACTCAATCATCCAGCTCAGGGAGGAGAGATAGCTCCCCTTCACCTCCCATACCACAGCAAGCCAAGCAACAAGCACTCAGGGACTAAAGGCCATCTTTCCTTTGCTAGATCAGAGCCTGAGAGCTCTCCCTGAGCACAGGAGTTTGATGCCTACCCAGGGGGTGCCAGCTGAGTGAGTGATGGCTCCATGGCTCCTAAGGGGGAAAAACGTCAGAAAGAAAGCAAGGGGAAGGAAGTGGGCCCAAGGAGGAGGGGGGCACAAAATTCGACATTTCCAGTGGCAATTGGGACCTACTTGGAAAGAAGGTGTCTTCCTTCACTGGCCCTTGGCCAAAAGGAGGCCAGCTCCCTGCCCAAATCTCTGGCCCAGGCTTCACACAAACATCGCTCTTTTGGGCAACGAGAAATCCCTGGGCCTATTGAGAGCCATATACTTCTGAAACCCAATGAAGTAAAAGAAAGATCCCTGTGGGAAAATCTCACCCACATTCACAAGGACTGGGTCAGACTCCCCGGTGGAAGGCAGAGGATAGGACTGTGAGACACTGACTCTGTAGGGATTGTGGGAAGAACCCTGTTTCTAAAAATGAGCAAAGATGTGTGATCATGGTAAGGAGGGCCAGAGCTCTCCAGAGATAGGAAGGGGATTTATATGGAGCAAGAGGTGTCCAGCACCTGCTCCTGGCAAACTGGCTATGGGAACAAGAAGAAACACCTGAGCACCTAGGCAAACCAGGCCTCTAGAGTCTGCATCTGGGAGCCCTGTGGGAACAGGCCTGCCTTCTTTCTTCAGGAGGATTTAGAGAGCCCTGGGACTTTGCTTTTCTTGGTTTCCCAGCACTGAACGGAGTGAGCAGTGACAGTGCTGTAGCCATGAGGTACCCCCAGCTATGGTTGCAAAGTGTGGAAAGGGGCACTGGGGCCATCTTCCGATAAAAGGCTCTTTCTGGGCTGACGAGCTTCTGGCGCCTCCTGCACGTGTGAACAGTTTGCTACTCAGAAGGAAGGCCCATCCATCAGGCAGAGCAATGAGGCAAACTGGCTCCCCTCCCCCCAGCCCCTGCTACAAAGAGCCAACCACCAAGCACAGGGATTGGAGGGCTATTCTCTCTCAGATAGCCCATGCTCATGGCTGTCCCTGAGCCAAGGACTGAGTGGGCATCCAAAGCCCATCCTTTGGTGCCCAGTGCATGAGTGCCAGCCCCAGGGCTACTAACGTTGATCAAAGACTGAGTCAAAACGACAGGAAGCAAAAGGGACTGGCTGAAGCCAGGACCAAAGGGAATGTGTCGATATGTCCACCCAGTGGGAATGTGATCAATGTGAAAAGGACAGGTTAAACTTCGTTTCTCCTAGGTCCAGCAGGAGGCCAGCTCCCCACTCATACAGCTGGCCCAGCCTCCACCCAAAGAGTTCTCAGCTGGACCCCTTCAAATGGCCTAGGGCTCTGCATGTCCATGGAGTCCTGAAACCAAAATGCCAGGGCCCCTTTGCCTCAACCTGTCCCACAGACACAAGGGTTGGTCCACAGTGGGCATTTGCAAGCCTGAGCTATTATTCTGACAGACAGAATTGTATGGACCCCAAGATGAACCTTGATGGAGAATAAAGCACTCTCATGAAACCTGATACTCCTAGGGTCAGAGATCTTCATTCAGGATGAGAATTGCATGATGCTGAGAAAACACTGAACAACACAATAAAGGAGCAAGCAGGTGTGGTCAGAAGTCAAAGAAATCTTTTGTGGGCTTCGGCTACAGGTCAACTCCAAAGGATGCCCCTTGGAGCCCTGTGAGCAAGAGACCCTCATTCTCCCATAACAAATAGAGGGAATTTGGGAGAGCAGTGACCCTGAGGTATGAAGAAGGTGTTTCCATGAGATGATCAAGAGGTGGGAATGAGACCTTAGTGCACTATGTTTTCAAAAGGCGTTTTGTGTGCTGATCAGGTCATGCAGCAAAGTGCGCATGCACAGACTGCCTGTTCTTCCAAGTGAGGGTATCTCCATCTATGAGGGGTGAGAGTCAATGTGGCTACCCATTCCCATGATGACTGTAGCCTGCTAGGCACTGAGGGCTCAGGGACAGGAGTGCTAGCTCTCCTCTCAGCTATCAGAATCTTAGAGGTCTGCATTGGCACAGGACCTGCCTGGAAACTCACCTCCAATCCATGGACATTGGTTGTGTATGGGACATCCCCAAGGTGTTGGTGTGTGAATTGAGACTAGTTAGAGAAGAAGCAATGGGTTAGTTATGACTCCCAGGCCAGTCAAAGCTCTGAATTCAAATGGGTATGGGTCAAATCGAGGAAGGACATAATCTATCTTCTGTACCCTCTTCCCACACACGAGGCAGGAACATCCCCTAACCCGTGGCTGAGCCTACCCACAAGTATTCAGCCTCAGCACCTTCACACACCCTAGGTTTGGTGATGGTCACATCATTCTGAAACCAAATTGAGAATGCCCCATTGCAATACCTATCTCACCGTCCCAGGGATACCACCAGACTCACAAGCTGAAAGAAGGGAATGGTACTCTAAGGCAATGTCTCTGAATACATTCCATTCAGAACCTTATGCAAAAACAGGGTAATGAGTGGACATGGAGACACAGACGGCCAGAGTTCTTCCTCACACATGAGATGTGGAGATGTTTGAGAATAAGTATTCAGCACAGTCTCCTATCAAGCTGGTTGTATCCAGAATAAGAAATGCCTGTGGGCTGAGGCAAAGGGAACCCTCTGCAGGAATTCAGCTGGGAGGCCTGCATTCTGATTTTAGGAGACAGAGATTTCTGGCAATATCTCTCCCTCCCACACGTTCTATCTGTTGATGTTGACCCCAGGTTTGAGCTCTAGGTATTTGGTTCTGCTAGTTCTTACAAGTTTGGAACAAGGAAATCATTCCCTGTTCCTGGAAAAGGCTTCCCCTGTGCTGACCCTCTCCTTGTCCCGACTGCTCATGTGCAAACTGCCTCTCAGAATGAAGGCAACACAGTCATCCAGGACAGTGAGACAGGCTGGCTCCCCTTCCCCTTCCGTACTACAGCAGGCCAATCACCAATCTTCCAGGGAATAAAGGCCAGCTTTCCTTTGTTAGCTCAGAGCCTGAGAGCTCTCATTGAGCACAGGAGCAGAATGAGAGTTTGATCCCTATCCAGGTGAGCTACCTGAGTTTCTGATAGCTCCCTGGCTCCTAAGGGAGAAAAACCTGTCAGAAATACAGCAAGGTGAAGGAAATGGGCATGAGGAGGGCCAAAGCTTGAGTTTCCAGTGGGAATTGGGTTCCACTTGTAAAGAAGGTGTCTTACTTCGTGTGCCCTTGGCCCAGGAGAAGGCCACTTCTGTGTCTGAGTCTCTCACCCAACCGACACACATTCTCTGCTGGGACCCTTCCATTGGCCTGGGTCTCTGAATGACCACATACTTCTGGAACCCAATGAATTGATGAAGATGGAGCCCTGTGGCCAAAATCTCTCCCACGGTCTCAAGGACTGGGTCAGAGTCCCAGGTGGAAGGCAGAGGATAGGACCGTGAGACACTGACTCTGAACCGATTGTGGGAAGAACCTTGTTTCTACAAGAGAGCAAGGATGTGTAAAGGTGGATAAGGAGGGTCAGAGCTCTTTAGGGATGGAAAGGGGAATTATGTGCAGAAGGACGGGTCAGGCAGGAGCTCCTGGCAACCTGGCTATGGGAAGAAGAAACACCAGAATCCTTAGGCAACAGCGCCATCTAGCGTCCGCATCTGGGAGCCCTGTCAGCAACAGGCCTGCCTTCTTCAGAAGGACCTAGAGGGCCCTGGACTTTGCTTTTCTTGCTTTCCCCATCATTGAATGGAGTGACCAATGACAGTGCCATAGCTGCCAGGTGCCCCCAGGTTTTTCTCCACAGTGTGGAAAGGGGCATCGGGCCCCTCTTCCTGTAAAGGGCTCTTTCTGTGCTGACCAGCTTCTGGAGCCTCCTGCTTCTGTGTGATCTCTCTGCTTTTCAGAAGGAAGGCCAGGTCCCTCCATCAGGCAAAGCAATGAGGCAAGTTGCTTCCCCTTCCTGCACCCCTTGCTACAAACAATCACCAAGCTCAGGGATTGGAGGGCTCTTCTCCTTTGGGATAGCCGATGCTCATGGCTGTCACTGAGTACAGGACCAAGTGGGACCTGACGCCCACCTGTTGGTGCCCTTTGAGTGAGTGCCAGCTCCAGGGCTCCAAAGGTTGAACACAGACTGAGTCAGAATGACAGGAAAGGAAAGGGAATGTCTCCAGCCTGGGCCAATGTACGTTCAATATTTCCATCCAATGGGAATGTGATCAATGTGGAAGGGTCATGTTAAACTTCATTTTCCCTAGGCATGGAGACCAACTTCCTCCTGATACATCTGGCCCAGCCTGCACACAAACAGTTCTCAGCTTGACCCCTTTGAATGGCCTAGGTGTCTAGATGTCCATGGAGTCCTGAAATAAAAAAGCCATGGCCCATTTGGCTCAACCTGTCCCACAAGTCACAAGGGCTGGTCCATAGTGGACAGTTGCAAGCTGGAGCTATGACTCTGAGTGACTGAATTTGTGGGGACCACAAGAGGAACTGTGGTGGAAGAGAAAGCAATGTCATGAAATTAGATACACCAAGGGCCAGAGTTCTTCATTAAGGATGAGATTTGGGTAATGTTGAGAACAACTGGACCAGCACAGTATATTAGCACACTGGCTTGCTCAGACCTCAGAGGAACCCTTTGTTGGCTTGGCTAAAGGAGTACCTCAAAGGATGCCTCTTGGAGCCCTGTGAGCAAGAGACCCATATTATCCCTTAAGAAACAGAGGGAAGCTTTGGCTTCTGTTGTCCTTCTGCACATCATGTCAGGAGATGGGACAACAATTATTCTGAGTCATGAAGAATATGCTTCTTTGTGATGATCAATAGGTTTGAACGAGGGTAGGGTACACCATTTATTCAAAAGACTCTTTGTGTGTTGATGAGTTCACGAAGCATGCTGCACATTCACAGTCTGTCTTTTCTTCCAAATGAAGCTATGTCAATTAGGGTCTGTGTTCATGTGGCTACCCTTTCCCACGATACTGTGGTCTGCTATGCACTGAGGGCTCAGAGACAGGCATGCTAGCTGTCCTCTCAGGTATCTGACTCTGAGAGCTCTGTATTGACTCCGGAAAGGCCTGGAACCCCACCCCCAAACCTTGGACCTTGGTTGGTATGGAAGAGCCCCTTGGTCTTGGTGTGTAAACTGAGAACAAGTTAGAAAAACAGCATTGGGATCAGAATCACTATGAAGTGACTCATGGTCCTGCATTTCAAATGGACATTGGTTCAAATCTAGGAAATATCTCTGTCTTCCCTTTCACTTGTCCCGCGTGGGAGGAGGGATCTCCCCCTAACCAGTGGTCTGGTCTACCCACATGCATTCTCCCTGGGCACCTTCAAATACCCTAGGGTTTTGGTTGGTCACACCTTTCCGACAGCTAATTGAGAGGGGTCCAAGAAACACCTATATTACCGAAACATGGCCACCGGCAGAAACCAACTGGAAGAAAGACAGTATATCTCTCAGAAACTGGGTTTAAACAGAACCTGATTTTTTTTAACTAAAAAAAGAGAGCCACGTTGTGTAAATGGAGACACAGAGTGCCAGTGTTCTTCATCACAGCTGACACATGGAGAATGTTGAGGTTGAAACAACCATCACATTCTCCTATCAAGCTGGTTGTGTCAGGAAAAAGAAAAGCCTGTGGGCTTAGACAAAGGGCTTAGACAAAGCCCTCCAAAGGACTGCACACAGGAGTGAGCCTTCTCATCAAGAAGCCTGAAGTCTTTCTTCAGGAGTCAGAGATTTCTGGCTTTGTCTCTTCCGGTATTTCCATCAGTTGTCAGAGGCAGCAGTGTTTGAACTGTAGCTGTTGCATTCTGCCAGCTCTTGCTCAGGAGTCTGGAACAAGGACTTCACTCCCTGTTCTTGGCACGGGCTCTTCCCGCTGGAGTGTTGACCCACTCTTGGTTCCTACTGCCCACGTACAAACTTTCTGCTTCTCAGAATGAAGGCAACTTAAGCAGGTGAGTGAAGCAAGGCTGCCCCCCTTCATCTTCTATACCAGAGTATGCCAAGCACCACCCACTCAGAGGCCACCGTTCATTTGGGATAGCCAAGCCTGAAAGCTCTCATGGGGCACAGGGTCAGAATGGGAGTCTGAGTACCAGCTGAGTGCCAGAGTGCCAGCTGAGTGAGTGACAGTTCTGTGGCCCTGATGTGTGAACAAAAATTTATCTTGAAACACAGCCATGGGAAGAGAATGACTAGGAAGTGGACCAAAGCTCGACATTTCAAATGGGAAATGGATCAATGTGGAAAGGAGATGTATCACTTCATTTCTTCTCCATCCATAAAGGAAGCCCGGTCTTTCCTGCAACCTCTGGCTCAGCATACATACAAACATTCTCTGCTGGGTATCTTCCAATGACCCAGGTCTCTGGATGTCCATATGCTTCTGAAACCAGATGAAGGGGTGGTCCTGTCTCAAAATCCACTGCACACTCACAAGGACTTCACCACCCTCTCCACTTGAAAGCAGAAGCTGTTCCTCTGAGAGACTCACTTAGAATGAACCTCAGGGAGAAACTCATTGGACAGCAGAGCAAGGGGTTCAAATGATAGTCGGTGTGCTACAGTTCTTCATTAGAGATGGGAGATGGGAGAGATGGGAGACTGTTGTGAATGAAGTGGCTAGCACAATCTTTTAGCAAGTTGACTGTCTCAGGAATTAGAAACAGCCCTTGGCTATGGTAAAGGGACTTCTCTGCAGGCCACACCAAAAGCACTGGCATTATGAGGTTTCGATTATTCCTTCAAATACATAGGGAATGCCCTGGCTTTGATGTCTTCTGCCATCCCATTGGCACATAGGGGCAGCAGAGATGTAGCAGGGTATATGTGGAGAATTGGGGTGTTGTGTTTGTTAGGTTTGTGGTGTATGGACAGCGCGTGTTATGTGATTTATCAGCAGTATGTCTCTGGTGTATGTGTAGTGTGTGCACTTCTGTGCATGGTATATGCAAAGTGTGTGTTTTTGTGTGTGTATGTGTGTGCATGTGTGTGGAATACGTGTGCTGTATAGGTACCGTGATGTGTGTGTCATGTTTGGACTGTGTGATGGATATTTTGTGTATGGGATGTAGTGGGTTGGGTATATTACATGTAAATTGTGAGTGGCGTTTATATATGGGGTGGGTGTCCAGTGCGATTTTTAAGCAGTATAGAAAAGTGTTGTACATAGATTTGAATGTGTGTTCTTGCGGTACGTTGTCATATGTCTTGTCTGTGTGTGATATGTTTGGTGTTTATGTTTCCTAGGCACTGTGGGAGGTTGAAGTGTGGTGTTTGTGGTGTGTGAGAGGTAGGTGTGTGGAGTGTGTTTGGTATGTAGACCTTGGCGAGTGTTGGCTAAACGTTGGTTATAGGGGGATGTATGTGAGACAAGATGATAGTTTGGTGTGTTAGTTGAGAGGTAGGTTCTCAACATTCTTGTTTCACAGGGTGGAGGATATGGCACTTTCCTTAGAATTCCTCGCATAGGTTTTCAAACACTTCTAACACAGTGAAACGAGATGTTAACTGAAAGACGTTTTCTCCATGGTTTTCTTTCAAGGAGTTGAGTGTACGGTACTGTCGGCATACAATTAGGCCTAGATTTTCAAACACTTCTCAGTTGGGGAAAGGAGATGCCTTTGTGTCCAGTGTGTTTTCACCGAGTTGAGTATATGCAACTTTCCTTATTCTTCCCCGCATAGGTAGGTGTTCAAACACTTCTCACTCAAAGAAACAAGATCTTATTTTAAAAATGGTCACTCCACCCTATTCTTTCACAGTGTTCAATATGGCACAAGTCTAAGCACTTGGCTTAGAGATTGCCACTTACATTTCAAACACTTCTAAGGTCATCAAACAAAATGTTAGTTGAAAGGTCGTTTCTCCATGGCATTTTGTCACAGAGTTAGGTATATGGCACTTTCCTCATAGTTACCTGCATAGGTTTTCTGACACTTGTTACATAGTGAAACAAGAAAGTAGTGGAAAGATGGTTCCTCCACGATGTTATTTCTTATGGTGAGTCTATGCCAGTCCCCCATATTTTCTGCATAGGTTGGAAAGTCTTCTTACTGAAACAAGAAGTTATTTGAAACACGCTTTTCTCCACAGGATCATTTCACAGAACTGAGTATATGGCACTTTTCTTATAATGCCTCGCACAGGTTTTCGAACACGTCTAACAAAGGGAAACAAGAAGTTGGTTGAAAGACAGTTTCCCCACAGTGGTTTTTCACAGAGTTGAGTATACGCCCCTTTCCTTATTGGTTCCTGTAAAGGTTTTGGGAAACTTCTAACCCTGAAACAAGATGTTAGTTGACACACGGTTTTATTTCAAAGAGTTGAGCATATAGCACTCTTATTATACATTTAGGCCTAGAACTTCAAACACTTCTGACTTAGTGAAAGAAGATGTTTGGTGAAAGAGGCTTTCCCGAACGGGTTGTTTCAGAGTTGAGTCTATGGCAGTTTCGTTATCATTTCCCACATAGTTTTTCAACCACGTCAGACTTAGGGAAAAGAAGTTAATTGAAAAATGCGTGTTCCAAAGTATTTTTTGTTTTTCTCACAGAGGTGAGCATAGGGAACTTTCCTGAATGTTCCCTGCTTAGGTTTTTAAACACCTCTCACCCAATGAAACACGATGTTAGTGTAAAAATGGTTTCTCCACAGTGTTGTTCGTAAAACAGAGTTGGGTAGAGGCACTTGCCTTAGAGTTTGCTGCTTCCTTTTTCAAACACTGCTAGCTTAGTGAAACAAGATGTTAGTCGAAAGGTGGTATCCCTGTTGCGTTTTCACAGAGTCAGGGTCAGGTCACTGTCCTCATAGTTCTCTGCCCAGTTTTTCAAACAATTGTTAGTGAAACAAGGAACTAGTTGAAGGATGACCTCTCCACAATGTTATTTCATAGAGTTGAGTGGATGGCACTTTCTTTATAGTTGCCAGGATAGGTTTTTCCAACACGTCTACCTTAGTGAAACAAGAGGTTGGTTGAAAGACGGTTTAGCCATAGTGCACTTTCAGAATTAAGCATGAGGCCCTTTCCTTCTAGTTCCCTGCAAAGCGTTTCCAACACCACTCAGTTTGAAACCAGACCTCAGTTGAAAGATGTTTTCTCCATGGTTTTCCTTCAAGGAGTTCAGGGTCTGGCGCTGCCATTATACTTATAGCCCTAGATGTTTAGCCACTTCCAACTTAGTGAAACAAGATGTTAGCTGAAAGGTGGGTTATCCAGTGTTTTTTCAGAGAGGTGAGTATATGGAACTTTCCTGAATGTTCCCCGCATAAGTTTTCAAACACCTCTCTCAACAAAACACGATGTTAGTTTAACAATGATTTCTCCACACTGTTGAATCTATGGCACTTGCCTTCGAGCTCGCCATGTACATATTCAAACGCTTCTGCGGTAGTGAAACAAAATTGTAGTTTGAAAGGTCTTTTCTTCACGGTGTGTTTTCACAGAGTTGAAAACTCTGTGTATTCACAGAGTTGAGTAAATACACTTCCCTCATAGTTTCCGGCATAGGTTTTCAGACACTTGTACTTCGTGAAACAAGAAATGAGTAGACAGGTGTTGCCCCCACAATATTTCATAGTGGTGAGTCAGTGCCATTGCCCAATATTTTCTGCATAGGTTTTCAAAGAATTCTAAGTGCATGGAATAAAAAGTTGTTTGAAAGATGGTTTCCCACATTACCTCACAGAACTGAGTACATGGGCTTTCCTATAATTCCACACACAGGCTTTTTCAAACATGTCTAGCGAAGACGATTCAACCAGAAGGTGGTTGAAAGTCCTGATCACCAGTGTCGTTTTCTTGGAGATTAACTTACTGAAACGTGATGTTTGTTGAATGATGGGTTTCCCCCCATCCCCCAGTGTTGTTCCACAGAGTGCATATACGGCACTATTACGTCGCATTGATTTTCGAAATGCAGTGCATTCACAAGAAGTTATTTGAAAGACGGTTTCCGCATAGTGCTGTTGCACAGAGCTAAGTACATGGCACTTTCCGTATATTTCCCCACATAAGTTTTCAAACACTTTTGACACTGTGAAGGAAGCAGGTAGTTGAAAGAAGCTTTCTCCATGGTGTGGATTCACAGAGAGGAGTTCATGGCACTTTCCTTACTTCCACGCATAAGGAGTCAAAGACTCCTAACCTACTGAAACAAGAAGTTGGTTGCAAGACGTTTTCGCCACTGTGCTTTCTCAGAGTTGAGTAATGTCCTTTCCTTATAGTTCTCAGTGCAAGTTATCAAGCACCTAACCTAGGGAAACAGGAGGTTAGTTGAAAGGTGGTTTCCCCACACGGTTATTTCACAAAGCTGAGTGTATGGTAGTTTCCTACAAGTCTGACCCAGTGAAACAAGAAGCTGGTTGACAAACCTTTTCCCCATTGTGTTTTCCCACAGAGTTAAGATTCTGGCCCTGTCCTTACAGATCCCTGTAAATGCTTTCAAACACTTCTAACTTGGAAACAAGATGTCATTTGGAAGACGGTTTCTCGATAAGGTTTTAATTCAAGGAGTTGGGCATACAGCACTCTCCTTTTGCATTGAGGCCTAGGTTTGCAAGCCCATCTATCTTCGTGAACTAAGACTTTATTTGAAAGGTCGTTTCTCTGCTATGCTTTTTCACAGAGTTGAAGTCAACTCACTGTCCTCATAGTTCCACGCATAGTTTCAAACATTGTTAGTGAATTAAGGGATTGAATTCCTCCAGATTTTTTTACAGAGTTGAGTATAAAGCACTTTCCTTAGAGTTCCCAGGATAGGTTAACATAGTGAAACAAGGAGTTGGTTGAAAGATGGTTTCTCGATAGTGGTTTTTTTTTTCAGAATTAAGTATAAGACCATTTGCTTACAGTAATGTGTAAAGGTTTTCAAATCCCTTTCATTTTGAAACCAGATGTTTGTTGATATAGGGTTTTCTCTCAATTTGAAACCAGATATTCTTTGAAACAGGGTTTCTCTGTGGTTTTATTTCAAGAAGTTGAGGGGTATTTGTTATTATACATTTAGGCCTAGATTTTCAAACACTTCTGACTTAGTGAAAGAAGATGTGTGTTGAAAGAGGTTTTCCCAACTGTGTTTTTTCAGAATTGAGTCTAGGACACTTCGTTATCGTTTCTTGCATAGAGTTTCAAACACTTTAAGCCTACTGAGCAATGAAGTCTTTTTTTCTCACAGAGGTGAGTATAGGGAACTTGCCTTAATGTTCCCTTCTAGGTTTTCCAACACTTCTCACTCAACGAAGCAGGATGTTAATTTACAAGTCACTTCCCCACTGTGCTGATTGTAAAACAGAGTTGAGTAGATGGCACTTGCCTTAGAGTTCACCCCGTACTGTTTCAAACCCTTCTAACTTAGTGAAACAAGATTTTAGAGCAATGTGGTTTCTCCACGGGTTTTGTCACAGAGTGGAGAAAATGTCACTGCTTAGGTCCTCGCATAGGTGTTCAAACACTTTTAATGTAGTGAAACCAGACGGTAGTTGAAAGACAGTTTCGCCACAGTGTCGTTTGATCTGACTCTATGGCACTTTCCCTGCAGGCCCTGCCTGCGTTTCCCAACCTTAGTGAAACCAGATGTCAGTTAAAAGATGTTTCCACCACAGTGTTTTCTCACAGAGTTGAGTGTAGGGCATTTTCCTCATAGACCCTGCATAGGCTTTCAAATGCTTCTAACTTGGTGAAACCAGAAGTTAGTTGAATGATGGTGCCTCCACAGTATTGTGTCACAGTGTCATGTATATGTCAGTTCCTACATCTCTCCCCCTGTAGGTTTTGAAGACAGTTCTCACATAGGGATCCAAGATGTTACTTGAAAGGTGGTTTCCGCAAAGGGGACTTTGATGGACCTGAGGATATGGCACTTCCAACATAGTCCCCAGCGTTTTCCAGACACTTCCAACATAGTGAAAGATGGTATTTGAAAGTTGGTTTCGCCCCACTGTTGTTCCACAGAGCTGAGTATAAGGCAATTTCCTTATAGCCCATGCACAGTTTTCTAAACACTTCTCTCTTGGTGAAACCAGATGGTAGTTGGAAATCTGTTTCCCCAGTGTTGTTTCACAGAATTGAGTATATGGAGCTATCCCCAAAGGCCCCACAAGTGTTTCCAAACACTTCTAACTTAGGGAAATCAGATGCTTGTCGGATGGTTTCCCCCACAATGTTTCATACAGCTGTGGGTATGTTCACTTTCCCTAACCTAGTGAAACCAGGTGTTACTTAGATGTTTACACAGGGTGGAGTACATGGCACTTTTGTTGTAGGCCCCACATGGGTGGGTTTTCAGACACTTCTGCAAGATGTTACTTGAAACAGGATGTTAGCTAAAGCAGGTGGGTCCCGCACAGTGCTGTCTACTAGAGTTGAGCTAAAATTTAGTCATGGGCCCCGCATAAGTTTCCCAACACTTCTAACATAATGAAACCTTGGGGTAGTCGAAAGATGGTTTCTCCACAGTATTGTTTCGCAAAGTCGAGTTATGTGTCACTTGACTCATAGATCCCAGCGTAGCTTTTCAAACACTTGTAACTTAGTGAAACAAGTTGTGAATTGAAAGATGCTTATCCCACAAAGTTGTTTCACAGAGTTGAGGATGTGGCACTTTCTGCCTAGGCCCTGCATGGGTTTTCCAACTCTTCTCAATTTGTGACATCAGATGGTAGTTGAAGGATGGGTTGGCCCCGTGTTGTTTCTCAGATATGAGTAGAAGGCACTTTGCACGTAGCTCCTTGCATGGGTTTTCAAACACTTGTAACTTAAGGAAACAAGACGTTACTTTGGAGATGGAGTCGCCACAGTGTTGTTTGGCAGAACTGAGTACACGGCACTTTCTGCGTAGGCCCCGCATTGAGTTGTCAAGCAGCTCAACTTAGTGAAGCGAGAATGTTAGTTCCAAGATGGTTTCCCCACAGTGTTATTGCAGAGTTTGGTATATGGCACTCTCCACATAAGACCTGTGTGGGTGTGCAAGCAATTCTTAGTGAAGCCGGATGTTAGCTGAAGGATGGCTTCCCCACAGTGTTGCTTCAGAGTCGAGTATATGGCACTTTGGCCACAGGCCCCACATAGTTTTCCAAACACTTCTAACGTAGTGAAACGAGATGTGACTTGAAAGACGGCTTCCCCACAGTTTCACAGAGTTGAGTGCAGGGCACTTTCGGCCTAGGCCCTGCATTGTGTTTCAAGCAATTCTAACTCAGTGAACGAGATGTTAGTTGCAAGAGAATTTCCCCAAAGTGCTGCTAGGCAGAGTTGAGTGGATGCAACTTTCCACATAGTGTCCACCTAGGTTTTCAAACCCTTCTGTCTTAGGGAATCAAGATGTCACTTCAAAGTTGGCTTCCCCATCGTGTTACGCCGAGAACAGATGTTTGTTGAAAGATGTCCACACTGTTGTTGGACAGAGTTGAGTAGATGGCCTTTTCAGCCTATGCCCCGCATGGGTTTTCCAACACTTCCAACGTAGTGGAACCCAATGCAGGTTGAAAGATGGTTTCTCTACCATGACGCCTCACAAAGTGGAGGGAATGGCGTTTCGTTATACCTCTAGGTCTAGGGTTTCAACCTTTCTCACTGAGTGTACCACGATGTTAGTGGAAAGATATTTCTACACAGGGCAGTTTCACACTGTTGAGTATATGGCACTCTCCTTGTAGGTCTTGCCTGGGTTTTTCACAGATTTCTAACTTAGTGAAGTGAGCCGTTAGCTGAAAGATGGTTTCCCCACAGTGTTGCTTCAGAGTTGAGTATATGGCACCCTCGGTGCAGGCCCCGCATTGGTTATCAAACGATTGTAACTTTGTGAAACGAGATGTTACTTAAACGATAGTTTTCCCCAAGTCCTGTCAGATCTAATTCAGTTTATGACACTTTATGCACAGGCCCTGGATAGTTTCCCAACACTTCAAATTTAGTGAAACCAGGTGTTACTCGAAAGATGGCTTCACCTCTGTGTTGTTTCCCTGAGGTGAATAGATGGTGTTTCGTCCTAGGCCTGGCATATATATGTTTTGAAACACTTCTAATTTAGTGAAACAAGATGTTAGTTGAAAGACCGTTTCTCCACAATATTTTTTTTCATGCAATCGAGTATATGTCACTTTCATCACATTTCCCCGCAAATATTTTCCAAGACTTCTAACTTAAAGACCCAAGATGTTGGTTGAAAGATGGTTTCACCCCACTGTGCTTTTACAGAGTTGAGGATGGGCACTTTCCTCATAGGTGCCCGCATGGTTTTTCAAACACTTCTAAATTAGTGAGAGCAGATGGTACTCGAAAGATTGTTTCACCACATTGTTGCTTTCACACAGAGGCGTAGATAGCACCTCCCTGATAGTGCCCTGCATCGTTTTCCAAACACTACTAACTTACTGAAACAAGACGGTTCACCCAAGGTACTGGTTGACAGTGGAGTATATGGCGTTTTCTGCCTAGGCGCTGGGTAGGTTTTCACACACTTACCTTCGTGATACCAGATGTTAGTTGAAAGATCTTTTCTCCACAACATGTTTTTCACACACTCGAGTCTGGGTCACCAGCCTCATAATTCCCCGCAAATGTTTTCAAAATCTTCCAATATAGTGGAACCGCATGTTATTTGAAAGATGGTTTCAGCACAATGATGTCTCACAGAGCGGAGTATTTGGCACTTCCCTCATAGTTCCTCACATGGGTTTTCAAAGCCTTCTAACTCAGTGAAACAAGATGTTAGTTCAGATTATATGACACTATCTCCGTCGGTCCCACCTTGGGTATCAAACAGTTCAAACTTAATGAAGCTACATATTACTTGAAAGATGGTTTCTCCAGAGATTTTCACAGAGTTGATCCTATGGCACTTTCTGCATGGAGTTTCCAACAATTCTAACTCATGGAAACCAGATGTTTGTTGAAAGATGGTTTCACCACAATGAGGAACTTGTAACTTTGTGAAACGAGATGTTACTTAACTCAGGGAGTTGAGTGAGATATCACTATCCACACAAGTCCCACAAGGGCTGTCAAGTGATTCTACCTTAGTGAAACCAGATACCAGGTGAAAGATGGTTTCCCCACTGTGTTGTTGCACACAGTAAACTATACGGCACTTTCCGCAAAGGCTCTGGGTAGGTTTTCAAATACTTCTAACGTGAAATGAGATGTTACGTGAAAGACGGTTTCACTACAGTGTTGTTTCACAAAGTGGAGTCTATGGCATTTCCCTCGTGTGCCCCACATAGGTTTGCAAACACTAAATCCAGACGTCATGTGAAAGATGTTTTTTCCACAGTGTTGTTTTACGTAGTTGAGTATATGGCACCTTCGTGTATGCACTCTTAGCTTTTCAAACACTTCTAACCTTGTGAAACCAGATGGTAGTTGAGAGACGCCCCCCCCCCACCGTGTTGTTTCACAGAGTTGAGAGAATAGCACTATCCACAAGGACCCTTTGTGTGTTATCAAACATTTGTAGCATAGTGAAACCAGACGTTAGGAAAACCATGGTTTCCCACACAGTGTTGGTTCACAGATTTGAGTATGTGGCACTTTTGCTGTATGCGTCCCATGGTTTTCAAGCACGTCTCAGTGACATGAGTTTAGTTGGAAGGTGGCTTCCCATAGGTTTGTACCACAGAGTTGCCAATGTATGGCACTTTCTGCCTAGGTCTGGCATAGTTTTCCAACACTTCTAAATTAGTGAAATCAGGTGGAGTTGAAAGATGGTTTCTCCACAGTAATTTTTCAGAATCAATTATGTATCACTTTCCTCATAGTATACCTCATAGGTTTTCAGATATTTCTCCCTCAGTGAAACAGGATATTAGTTGAAAAATTGTTTACTTCTGGAAAGTGCCATGTACTCAATGCTGTGTAAAACCAACGTGCAGAAATACCTTTCAACTGACAACTTGCTTCACAAAGTGGGAAATGTTGAAATCCTAGACATAAAATAATGAAAGCGCGCTTTATTCAACTTTGTTAACTTCATTGTAGAGAATCCACCTTTCAAATAACATCTGGTTCAACTAAGTTGGAAACCCTTGCGGGGCTTACACTGAAACTGCCATGTACTCAACGCTGTGTGACAACAGTGTGGTGAAACCTTCTATCAACTAACATCTAGTTTCACTGTTAGAAGTGTTTGAAAACCGATGCTGGGAACAAGGTTGAAAGTGACCTGTATTCAACACTGTGAGAGACTAGTGGGGAGAAACCAACTTTCAACTACCATGTGATTTCACTAAGTTAGAAGTGTTTGAAACCTATGCGGGATTAAGCCTAGAGTGCATTATACTCAACTCGGTCAAAAAGCATTTTGGGCACACCATCTTTCATATGACATCTCATTACCATGATTTAGAAGTGTTTGAAAATCTCTGCCAAATCTATGCAGAAAGTCCCACAGGCTCAACACTAACAAGCAGCACTTTGGGGAAACTATCAACAAACATTGGCAATTCTGTGGCACAAATCTGTGGGGAAGCCACAATCCAACAAAAATCTTGTGTCACTGAGACGTGCTTGAAATCCATGGGGCACATACAGCGAAAGTGCCACATATTCACCTCTGTGAACCAACACTGTGTGTGTGTGGGGATACCATGGTTCTCCCGACATCTGGTTTCAGTGAGCTACAAATGTTTGATAACACACGCTGGGCCCTTGTGGATAGTGCTAGTCTCTCAACTCTGTGAAATAACACGGAGGGGAACCGTCTCTCAACTATCATCTGGTTTCACAAGGTTAGAAGAGTTTGAAAAACCCAGGCGAGACCTACAAGGAGAGTGCCATATACTTAACAGTGTGAAACTGCCCTGTGTAGAAATGTCTTTCCACTAACATCATGGTACAGTGAGAAGAGTTGAAACCCTAGACCTAGAGGTATAAGGAAACGCTGTTCCCTCCACTTTGTGAGGCGTCATGGTAGAGAAACCATCTTTCAACCTGCATTGGGTTCCACTACGTTGGAAGTGTTGGAAAACCCATGCGGGGCATATGCCGAAAGGGCCATCTACTCAACTCTGTCCAACAGTGTGGTGGAACCACCTTTCAACAAACATCTGTTCTCGCTAGGGGAAAAGTGTTTGACAACCTTTGCAGGGCCAACACGGAACGTGACACTTATCCCCCTCAGCGTAACATGATGGGGAAACCATCTTTGAAGTGACATCTCGTTTCACTAAGACAGAAGGGTTTGAAAACCTAGGTGGACACTATGTGGAAAGTTGCATCCACTCAACTCTGCCTAGCAGCACTTTGGGGAAACTCTTTTGCAACTAACGTTTCATTCACTAAGTTAGAATTGCTTGAAACACAATGCAGGGCCTAGGCCGAAAGTGCCCTGCACTCAACTCTGTGAAACTGTGGGGAAGCCGTCTTTCAGGTCACATCTCGTTTCACTACGTTAGAAGTGTTTGGAAAACTATGTGGGGCCTGTGCCGAAAGTGCCATATACTCAACTCTGTCACACTGCACTCTGCGGACCATTTTTTCAACTGGTTTCTTGTATCACTAAATTAGAAGTGTTTGCAAACCAATGTGGGGAACCATGTGGAAAGTGACGTACACTCGGCTCTGGGAGAGAATGCTGTGGAGACACCATCATTCAACTAACATCTTGTTTCACTGAAATAGCAGAGTTTGACAACCTATGCGGGGAGTAGGAGGAAGGTAAGTGCCATATACTCAACCTTGTGGAGCAACACTATTGGGAAACCATCTTTTGCCCAACATCTGGTTTCACAAATTTGGACTTGTTTTAAAAGCCAGGTGGGTCCTACAGGGAAAGTGCCATACATTCGAGTCAGTGATACACTGAAGGGAAACCACCTTTCAGCAAACTGCTAATTTCACTAAAATAGCAGTGTTGGAAACCCATGAAGGGCTCACACAGAAAGTGACATATACTCAACTCTGGAAACACAATTGGGGAGAGCATCTTTCAACTAACATATCGTTTCACAAAGTTACAATTGTTTGGAAACGGATGCGGGACTTATGCCTAAAGGGCCATTATACTTACCTCTGTCAAAGAGCACTTTGGGGAATCCACCTTTCAAGGAACGTCCCATTTCACTAAGTTAGAAGTGTTTGAAAGTCTTTGTGAGGCTTATGCAGACAGGAACAGCTGGATTTGGTGGTTTTTTCCTGTTCTTCCTGTCAGGAAATAGAGGTACCATTGATTTTGAGGTAAGGGGTTCCTGGACCTAGCTGGTGATCAAGTGTTTGGAGCCTTGACCTGATGTAGCACTTCTTGAAAGGGCCCTATCTGTTCTAACTAGGTCCTGAAGCATAGTGAGTATATGGGAATCATGTTTGACTCAGAATAAAGGCATGTGTATCCTTCACTGCACTTAACAGACCTGGCCAAGCACCAAGCACCAAGCACTCAGGGACAAGGCCATCCTTCATTTGATTTGAAGTTACTGTTTGCTCTCACATAGCAAAGGACCAAGAGTGGGAATTTAGCACCAATCTTTGGGCTCTGCTTGTATGAAGTGACTGGAAGCCCAATTGTCCCTGAATGTGACCAAGGACCTAGAAAAGCAAGTCAGTAGGAATGGCTACAAAGCAGGACAGGATCTAAATTACAGATGGGAATGGGGTAATGCTGGGTATGTATACCTACCTTCATTTCTCTTTGCTGCATGTGTAAGGCCAGTCCCTCCCCAAACCTCACCTCCTACACACATCCACCCATACCCAACTTGGCACCTTCATATGCCCTAGGTCTCCCATTGTGGACAGAGTTCTCATGGGAAATTACAAGAGGTCCTGTTGCCAATCTATGCCAGAGTCACCAGGACACATCCAGAGTCCCAGTTTAAAGTAGAGGCTATTGCTCTGAGACACTGCGAATTGACTCCAGCAAGATCTTAGTTTGAAAAAAAAGAGGAAAAAGAGGGAAATAAATCGGCAGAGGGCCAAAGTGCTTCACTACAAAGGAGAGCAG
Source organism: Panthera leo (assembly GCF_018350215.1). NCBI lineage: Eukaryota > Metazoa > Chordata > Mammalia > Carnivora > Felidae > Panthera > Panthera leo. The sequence continues at coordinate 59,911,893 of NC_056680.1, read as the reverse complement.
AATTAAGCTGACAAGAGTGTGCATAACACAACCTCTGGAGAAGCTGTTGTTTATAGTTTGAAACACCTATGGGTAGGGGCAAAAGGAAATATCCATAACCTGCACCTGGGTGCCCGTTTTTTTTTTTTTTTGTTTGTTTTTTGGTTTTTTTTGGGGTGCCCATTTTCAAAAGGCTTGCACTTTTCTTTCAGAAAGAGGAGGAAGGCTCCTGACCTTGGCTCCTTTGTATGCTCTAAACTTCAGGGAATGATTTCTAGTAACAGTGTTCCCGAGGGTGCTGTCAGTTTTTTAACCAAGTCATGGTGCAGTATTCCTTTTAAGGAATTTAAGGCTTTTTTGGGCTGAATTGTCCTGCAGAATTTTCTTTCTTTTCTTTAATTTCTTAAATGTTTATTTAATTTTGAGAGATAGAGAGTGCACGCACAGGGGAAGGGCTGAGACACATACACACAGAATCTGTAACAGGCTGCAGGCTTTGAGCTGTCAGCACAAAGTCTGACATGGGACTTGAGTTCACAAACTGCAATGTCATGACCTGAGCTGAAACCAAGAGTCAGAGTCTTAAGTGAGTGAGTCATCCAGATGGCCCATTTTACTCTTTTTAAAACTAGAATCTTCCATGGGCAAATCAGGGCCTATCATTCAGAGCAATTCCGTCTGATTTTAATTGGGGATTCTGGATGAGTACTTGTGACAGCGGAATAGGTTGGGCCATGGGAGCCCTGCAAAATGCCTTCCAGATCTATATCGACATTAGATGTATGTCAGTGGAAAGTACACAGCACAGAATATCTGTGTGTCGCTAGGGCCAAAGGTGTTGAGAGCAGTTGACCTCACCTCTGGAGCAAGAGCAAATGGAGACACTGCATTCTCAGCTTCCATTCTTATCTAAAAGGAAACTTTAGCTATCCATAGGGCCATTCCCATCATATTGCTATTTGCTAAGTAGGACTTGGTTTGCAGGCTGGGTGGGCTAGTGAGGCTGTCAATCACACAGTGAGCTCCCAGTGATTGTTGGTGAATTCTCACGTTGCTTCTGTGCTAACCAAGAGTTATTATTTTCTGACAACCCACAAGAGAGATTGTCCTGTCAGATTGTCCTTAGTGCCTGGCCTCAGATTCTGAAGAACACGTAATCCACACATACAAGGTATTTTCCAGGACCTAGTCAGTGCAGACTGTCCTTCAAAACCTAATGCACCACAGGAATGGTGCCAAACACTTGAGCAACAGCCTGGAGCATGGACACATTACCCCTGAATCTCTGCTGCCTCTATCCCCTGTAGGGAAAGACAGGAAAAACAGCCCAGGCCAGAAGACTGAATTTGTATGGACCTCAAGAAGAACCCTGATGGATGATAAAGCAACTTCATGAAACTGGAAACGAGGGCCAGAATTCTTCATGTTTAGAGGAACCTGACTGGTGGAGGGCCTGGGTGGCTCGGTTAAGCATCCGACTTCAGCTCAGGTCATGATCTCATGGTCCATGAGTTCAAGCCCCGCTTTGGGCTCTGTGCTGACAGCTCGGAGACTGGAGCCTGTTTCAGATTCTTGTCTCCCTCTCTCTGACCCTCCTCCATTCATGCTCTGTCTCTCTCTGTCTCAAAAATAAATAAACATTAAAAAAAATAAAAAGAAGAACCCGAATGACACAGTTATTCAGAAGCTGGCTTGCTCAGGACTCACAAGAACATTTTGTGGGCATTTGCTACAGGAGTGCTCCAAAGGATGCTCGTTGGAGCCCTGTTAACAAAAGGTCCACCTTCTCCCTTAAGAAACAGAGGGGATCTTTGGCTTCTGATGCACTTCTGCCCATTGTATCCATCAAGAGGGGCAACAGAAATTCTCAGTTATGAAAGGTGCTTCCATGTGATGATCAAGAGGTGAGAACGAGGTATTGGTGCAGTGTATATTCAAAAGGCTTTGTGTGTGCTGATCAGGTCGTGGAGCATGCTGATCATACAAAGTGTTTTTCTGAATGGGAGTAGTTCCATCCATTACGGTGGGGGACCCATGTGGCTACTGTAGTCAGCCCAGCACCAAGGGCTCAGGGACAGGGGGCTAGCTGTCCTCTGTGATATCAGACCCTGGAAACACTGCATTGGCTCAGCAAAGCTGTGGAAACTCACCTCCACTCCAGGCCCCTTGGTTGTTGTAGGGGACAGACAGAGGGTCTCCGTGTGTGAACTGAGATTAAGTTGGGAAAGCAGAAATGGGAGAGGAATGGCAACAAGGTGAGTCAAATCTGTGTATTCAAACTGGATGGGGGACACCGAGGAAGGAGACCACCAACTTCGCTTCCCCATGTCCCACACAGGAGGCGGGATCCACCCCCAACCTCTGGTTTAGCCTACCTGCAAGCATTCTCCCTATGTACCTACACAAACCTTGGGTTTGAGGAGAGCCACATCATTCTGAAACCAAATTCAGAAAGGACCAAAGCAACACCTTTATCACCATCAAAAAAGCACCACCAAGCTCCCAAGCTGAAAGAAGAGGATACTACTCTGACATCCTGTCTTGGAATAGTTTCCATGCAAACCATCTCTCATCAAAATGGTCAAGGCGTGGCAATGGAGACACACACTGCCAGAGTTCTTCATCACACAGGATTTGTAGAAAGTTGAGAATGAAGTACCCAGTGCAGTCTCCTATCACCCAGGTTATATCAGAATAAGAAAGGCCTGTGGGCTTAGGCTAAGGGAGCACTCTGGAGGATTACATCTGGGAGTCCTGTCAGCAAGAAGCTTGCTTTCTTTCTTAAAGAGTTAGGGATTTCTGGCTTGGTCTATCCCTGCCATTCTTTCCATCAGTTGATGGAGGCAGCAGTGTTTGAGCTGTCGCTATGGGGTTCTGAGGGCTCTTGCTCAGGAAACTGCAACAAGGATGTGGTTCCCTCATTTCTGGCAAGAACTCATCCAATGCTGACCCCCTGCCCATTCATACTGCCCATGTGCAATGTGTCTGCTTCTCAGAATGAAAGCAACTCAATCGCCCAGGTCAGTGAAGCAAGCTGGCTCCCCTTCACCCTCCATAGCACAGCAGGCCAAGCACCAAGCACCCAGGAACTCAAGGCCTTCTTTCCTTTGGTAGAGCTAAGGCTGATAGCCATAACTGAGCACAGAAGCAGAGTGGGAGTTTGTGGCCTATCCAGGGCTGTGAGCTGAGTGATTGATGGCTCCATGGCTCCTATGGGAGAAAAAAATACATTGTCAGAAATATAGCAAGGGATGGAAATGGGTGCCAGGTGGGCCAAAGCTCGATATTTCAAGTGGTATAGGGGATCTACTTGGAAAGATGTCTTGCTTCATTTGTCCTCAGCCCAGAAGGAGGCCAGGTCCCTGCCCAAATGTCTGGCCCACCCTACACACCAAACATCTGCTGCTGAGTCCCTTCAAATGCCCTGGGCCTCTGAATGGCTGCTTACTTCTGAGACACAGTGAAGTAACGAAGAAGGAGCCCTGTGGCAAAACCTCACCCCCAGTCGAAATGACTGGACCTGCCTCCTAGGTGGAAGGCAGAGGATAGGACTCTTGAGATACTGACTCTGAACAGATCATGGGAAGAACCTTGTTTCTACAAGAAAGCAAAGATGTGTCAAGGTGGACAAGGAGGGCCGGAGTTCTCTGGACCTTGATTGGGAATTCTATGGAGAAGGGAGTCCCAGCACTAGCTCCTGGCAATCTGTCCCAGAGAAGAGGAAGAAACACCAGAGGGCTTAGGCAAAGGCGCCCTTTAGTGTCTCCATCTAGGAGCCCTGTCAGCTACAGGCCTGCCTTCCTCCTTCAGAAGGACCTAGAGTGCCCTGGGACTTAGTCTGCTATTCTTGCTTTTCCCAGGATGGAATGGAGTGAGCAGTGACAGTGCTGTAGCTGGGAGCTCCCCCCAGCTGTGGCCCCAAAGTGTGGAGAGGTGCATTGGTGCCTTCTTCTTGTAAAGGGCTCTTTCTGTGTTGACAAGCTTCTGGAGCCTACTACTCTTGTGTGAATAGTATGCTTTTCAGAAGGAAAACACCTTAATCAGGCAGGAAAAGGAGGCGACCTGGCTGCACTTCCCCCACCCCTTCCTACAGCCAAACCCCAAGGTTAGGAATGGGAGGGCTATTCTCCTTGGGATATCCGATGCTCATGGCTGTTACTGAGCATGGAACCCAGTGGAACCAGACGTCCATACCTGGGTGCGAGATGACTAAGAGCCAGCTCCATGGCTCCTAAGGGTGAATGAAGAGACAGTTGGAAATATGGGAATGGCTAGAGTCAGGACCAAAGGGCGTTCAATATTTCCATCCCAGGGGATTTCTTCAATATGGAATAGAGATGCTTATCTTCATTTCCCCTAGACACAGCAAGGAGACCAGCTTGCTGCTAATACATCTGGCCACACCTCCACACACTCATATCTCATCTGGACTCCTTCCAATGCCCTAGGGCTATGGATGTCCATGTAATCCTGAACTGAAATGCCAGAGCCCTGTTGGGTCTACCTATCCCACAGTCATAAGGGCTGCTCCCCACTGGACATCTGCAACTCAGAGACAGTACTCTGAAAGACCGATTTTTGTATGGACCCAGAGATGAACCTTGATGGATAAGTCAATGTCATGAAACTGGATACACCGAGGGCCAGAGTCCTTCACGAAGGATGAGAATAGATCTTGTTTAGAAGAACCTGATGAGCACAATGTATTAGCAAGCTGGCTTGCTCAGGAATCACAAGAACCTTTTGGGGGCTTTTGCTACAGGAGTGCTCAAAAGGATGCCCCTTGGAGCCTTGTGAACAAGAGGCCCACATTCTCCCTCAAGATATAGGGGGGAATGTTGGCTTCTGGTGTGCTTCTGCCCATTGTATCCATCAAGAGGGGTGGCAGTGACTCTGAGATATGAGAAATTTGCTCCACGTGATCAAGAGGTGGGAATGAGACCTTGGTGCACTATTTATTCAAAAGGCATTTTGTGCACCTATTAGATGGTGGAGTGTGCTGCACATTCACAGACTGTTCTTCCAAATGAGGGTAGCTCCACCATTAGGGGTGGGGTCCATGTGTCTACCCATTCCCACAATACTGTAGCCTGCCCAGCACCAAGGGCTCAGGGACAGGGAGGCTATCTTTCCTCTGGGATGTCAGATTCTGAGAGTCCTTCTTTGGCTCAGAAAAGGATTGGAACTCACGTCCACACTGGGGAACTTGTGTGGTATACAGGACAGACACAGGGTCTCCTTGTGTGAACTGAGACCAAGTTAGGAAAGCAGCAATGGGAGAGGAATGACAACAAGGTGAGTCAAAGCTGTGTATTCAAATGGGCACGGGGAAACCAAGGAAGGAGACCCGGACCTTCCCTTCCCCTTTTCCACACAGGAGGTGGGATCCACCTCCAATCTCTGCCTTAGCCTACCCACAAGCAATCTCCCTAGGCACCTGCACACACCCTGGGTTTGGGGAGGCCCACATCATTCTGAAACCAAATTGGGAAGGGCCCAACACAACATCTCTGGCAGCATCATAAAAACACCACCAAACCCCCAAGCTGAAAGAAGATGATGTGACTTTGAGACACTATCTCAGAATAGTTTCCATGCAAATCATCTTACATCAAAAGGGCTAAGGGTCAGTGAGGGAGACATTGCCAGAGTTCTTCATCACACATGAGACTTGGAGAAAGTTGAGAATGAAGTACCCAGCACAGTCTCCTATCAACCAGGTTGTATCCAGAATAAGAAAGGCCTGTGGGCTTAGGCCAAAGAAGCCCTCTGAGGGACTACTACACCATGGAGCCCTGTCAGCAAGTACCTGAATTCTTTCCTCAGGAGCCAGGGGTTTCTGGATTGGTCTACCCCAGTCACTTTTTCCATCAGTTGAGGGAGGCAATGGTGCTTGAGCTGTAACTATTGTGTTCTGAGGGCTCTTGCTCAGGAATCTGCAAGAAGGCTGTGGTCTCTAATTCCTGGCAAGGGCTCTTCCAATGCTGACCCCGTGCCAGTTCACACTGCCCATGTGCAAAATGCTTCTCAGAATGAAGGCAACTCAATCATCCAGGTCAGAGAAGCAAGCTGGCTTCCCTTCACCCTCCATAGCACAGCAGGCCAAGTACCAAGCACCCAGAGACTCAAGGCCTTCTTTTCTTTGGTAGAGCAGAGCCTGACAGCTCTCACTGAGCACAGGAGCAGAGTGAGAGTTTGTGGGCACACAGGGACGCCAGCTGAGTGATTGATGGCTCCATGGCTCCCAAGGAAGAAAAAAATACATTGTCAGAAATACAGCAAGGGGAAGGAAATGGGCACCAAGTAGGCCAAAGCTCGACAATTCCAGTGAGAATGGGGATCCACTTGGAAAGAAGATGTCTTGCTTCAATTGCCCTCGGCCCAGAAGGAGGACAGCTCCCTGCCTAAATCTCTGGCCCACCCTACACACCAAACATCTGCTGCTGAGTCCACACAACTGCTCCGGGCCTCTAAACAGCTGCTTACTTCTGAAACCCAGTGAATTAATGAAGAAGGAGCCCCATAGTACAACCTCTCCCCCAGTCACAAGGAGTGGACCAGACTTCCAGGTGGAAGGCAGAGAGAGGATAAGACTCTTTGAGGTGCTAGCTGTGATGGAACATCGGAAGAAAATTGTTTCAACAAGAGAACAAAGATGTGTCAAAGTGGATAAGGAGGGCCGGAGTTCTGCAGACCTTGGATGGGGGAATCTATGGAGAATGGAGTGCCCAGAACCAGCTCCTGGCAATCTGGCCCTCAGAATAAGAAGAAACACCAGAGCGCTTAGGAAAAGGCGCCCTCTAGTGTCTCCATCTGGAAGCCCTGTCAGCTATAAGCCTGTCTTCTTCCTTCAGAAGGACCTCGAGAGCCCTGGGATTTGGTCTACTTTTCTTGCTTTTCCCATCATGAAATGGGGTAGGAAGTGACAGTGCCCTAGCTGGTAACTTCCCCAGCTATGGCTCTAAGGTGTACAAAGGGGCATTGGTGCCCCCTTCACGTATAGGGCTTTTCTGTGCTGACCAGCTTCTGGAGCTTACTGCCCCAGTGTGAACTATCTGCTATTCAGAAGGAAAACACCTTAATCAGGCAGAACAATGAGGTGAGCTTGCTCCTCTCCACCCCCCCCCCCTTGCTTCCAACAGCCAAGCACCAAGATCAGGAATAGGAGGCCTATTCTCCTTTGGAATATCCAATGTCCATGGCTGTTACTGATCAGGGGACCCAGTTTGAACCCAACGCCCATCACTGGATGCCTGCTGAGTGAGTGCCAGCTCCATGGCTCCTAAGGGTGAATGAAGAGGCAGTCAGAGACAGGGGAATGGCTTCAGCCAGGACCAAAGGGTGTTCAATAATTCCATCCCAAGGGAATGCAATCCATGTGGAAGGGAGATGTTTATCTTCATTTCCGCTAAGCCCAGCAAGGAAGCCAGCTCCCAGCTAATACATCTGGCTCAGCCTCCCCCAAAACAGCTCTCAGTTGGTTTGGGGGGAGGTTGATGTCCTAGGGCTCTGCATGTCCATGCAGTTCTGAAACCAAAAAGGCTGGGCTCCTTTGTCTCCACCTTCCCCATACTCATAAGGGCTTTCCCCTTTGGGCATCTGTAGGCTGGAAATAGTACTCTCAAAGACTAAATTTGTACCCACAAGATGAACTGTAATGGATGATACAGCAATGTCATGAAACTGGATACAATGAGGGTCAGAGTTCTCCATGTTTAGAAGAACCTGACTAGCACAATGTATTCACAAGCTGGCTTGCTCAGGAATCACAGGGACCTTTTGTGGGCTTTCGCTACAGGAATGCTCCAAAGGATGCTTATTGGAGCCCTCTGAGGAAGAGGCCCACATTCTTCCTTAGGAAAGAGACAGGAATTTTGTCTTATGGTGTGCTTCTGCATATCCTATCCATTGAGAGGGGCAGCAGAGATTCTGAGATATGAGGAAGTTGTTTCCATGTGATGATCAAGAGGTGAGAATGAGGGTTTGGTGCAGTGTATATTCAAAAGACTTTTTGTCTGCTGATCCGGTCATGGAGCATGCTGTGCATGCACAGACTGTTTGTTCTTCCGAATGAGGGTAGCTCCATCCATTAGGGGCAGGGTACATGTGACTACCCATTCCCACGATACTGTTGCCTGCCCAGCACCAAGGGCTCAGGGACAGGGGGGGTTGGTGTCCTCTAGGGTATCAGACCCTGCGAGCCCCACATTGTCTCAGGAAAGTCTTGGAAACTTACCTCCACTCCAGACCCCTTGGTTGGTGTAGGGGACAGACACAAGGTCTCTGTGTGTGAACTGAGACCAAGTTAGGAAAGCAGCAATAGGAGAGGAATGACAATAAGGGGAGTCAAAGGTGTTCATTCAAATTGGCATGGGGGAAACCAAGGAAAGAGACCACGACCTTGCCTTTCCCTTGTCCACACAGAAGGTGGGATCCACCCCCACTCTGCCTTAGCCTACCCACAAGGCATTCTCCCTTGGCACCTGCACATGCCCTGGGTTTGGAGAGGGCCACATAATTATGGAACCATATTGAGAATAGCCTAATGCAACACTTCTATCACCAACACTAAAACACCACCATGCTGAAAGAAGAGGATATTACTCTGAGATACTGTCTCAGAATATTTTCCATGCAAACTGTCTTTCATCAAAAGGGCTCAGGAGTGGCAATGGAGACACACGCTGCCAGAGTTCATCTTCACACATGATTTGGAGACGCTAGAGAATGAAGTATTCAACACAGTCTCCTATCAACCAAGTTGTATTCAGAATAAGAAAGGCCTGTGGGCTTAGGCTAAGGGAGAACTCTGGAGGATTACACCTGGGAGCCCTGTCAGCAGGAAGCCTACCTTCTTTCTTTAGGAGCCAGGGATTTCTGGTTTATCCATGCCATGTTTCCCATTAGTTGAGGGAGGCAGCAGTGTTTGAGCTGTAGCTATGGGGTTCTGAGGGCTCTTGCTCAGGAATCTGCAACAAGGACTTGGCTCCCTCATTCCTGGCAAGGGATATTCCAATGCTCACACCCTCCTTGTTCATACTGCCCATGTGTAAACTGTGTGCTTCTCAGGATAAAGGCAACTCAGTCATGCAGGTCAGTGAGGCAAGCTGGATCCCCTTCACCCTCCTTAGCACAGCAGGCCAAGCACCAAGCACCCAGGAACTCAAGTCCTTCTTTCCTTTGGTAGAGCAGAGCCTCATAGTTCTCCCTGAGTACAGGAGCAGAGCGGGATATTGCAGCCCACCCAGTTCTGCCAGCTGAGTGAATGATGGCTCCATGGCACCTAACAGAAAAGAATATATTCTCAACAACACAGCAAGGGGAAGGAAGTTTGCTCCAGGTGGGCCAAACTCACCATTTCAAGTGGGAATGGGGATCCACTTGGAATGAAGATTTTTTGCTTCATTTACCCTCAGTCCAGAAGGAGGCCAGTTCTCTGCCCAAGTCTCTGTCCAGCATACACACCAAACATCGGTTGCTGAGGCCCTTCAAATTCCCTGGGCCTCAGAATGGACTCATACTTCTGAAACCCAGTGATTTAATGAAGAAGGGGCCCTGTGGCAAAAACTCTCCCACAGTCACAAGGACTGGCCCAAACTCTCAGGTGGAAGGAAGAAGATAGGACTTTTGAGACACTGATTCTGAACACATTGTGGGAAAAACCTTGTTTCTACAAGACAGCAACAATGAGTCAAGGTGCATGAGAAGGGCCAGAGCTCTTCAGACCTTGGAAGGGGAATTCTATGGAGAAGGCAGTGCCCTGCACCAGTTCCTGGCAACCTGGCTATAAGAAGAAACACCAGAGAGCTTGTGCAAAAGCGCCATTTAGTGTCACCATCTGGCAGCCGTGACAGCACCGGGCCCACCTTCCTTCAGAAGGATGTAGGACACCCTGGGCCCTGGTCAGCTATTGTTGCTTTTTGCAACATTGAATGGAGTCAGTAGTGACAGTGCTATAGCTTGGAGGTTCCCCCAGCTGTGGCTCCAAAGTGTGGAGTGGGGCATTTGTACCCTCTTACTGTAAGAGGCTCTTGCTGTGTGGACCAGCTTCTGGAGACTTCAGCTCCTGCGTGAACTGTCTGCTTTTCAGAAGGAAGGCACATCAATAAGGCAGAGCAGAGAGGCAAGCTGACTCTGTTCTCCCCACCCTTGCTACAAACAGCCAAGCACCAAGGTCAGGGTATGGAGCCCCATTCTCCTTTGGGATATCTATCAGATGCTGATGGCTACAACTGAGCATGGAACTGAGTGGGAACCCGACACACATCCAAGGGTGACTGCTGAATGAGTGCCAGCTCCAAGACTCCTAAAGATGAATGAACAGTCACTCAGAAATACAGAAAAGGAGAGAATATGGCTACAGCCAGGATCAAAGGGCATTCAATATTTCCATCCAGTGGGAATGCGATCAGTGTGGAATGGAGATGTTTATCTTCATTTCCACTAGGACCAGCAAGGGGGACAGCTCCCCACTAATGCATCTGGCCAAGCCTCCCGACACACAGCTCTTGGCTGGACCTCTTCTGATGCCCTAGGTCCTTGGATGTCCATGTAGACCTGAAACCAAAAGGCCAAGACCACTTTAGCTCCATCTGTCCCATAGTCACAAGGGCTGGTCCCCATAGGACATTTCCAAGCTGGAGATAGTACTCTGAAAGACTGAATTTGTATGGACCCCAAGATGACCCTTGACAGATGATAAAGCAATGTCATGAACCTGGAAATGAGGGCCAGAGTTCTTCATGTTTAGGAAAACCTGACTAGCACAATGCATTCACAAGCTGACTTACTCAGGAATCACAAGCAAATTTTGTGGGTTTTGGCTCCAGGAGTTCTGCAAAGGATACCCGTTGGAGTCCTGTGAGCAGGAGGCCCACATTCTCCCTTAATAAATAGAGGGAAACTTCGGCTTCTAGTGCGTTTCTGCCCATCATGTCCATTGAGAGGGTCAGCAGTGGATCTGAGATATGAAGAATGTGCTTCCATGCAATGATCAAGACGTGGGAAAGAGGTCTTGGTGCCCTATTCAAAAGGCTTTTTGTGCACTGATAAGGTTGTGGAACATGCTGCACTTGTCAGACTGTTCTTTTGATTGAGAGTAGCTCCATCCATAAGGGATGGGAGTCCAGGTAGCTACCCATTCCCACAACACTATAATCTGCCCACCACCAAAGGCTCAGGGACAGGGGGAATAAGATGTCCTCTGGGAAATCAGACTCTGAGACCATGCATCAGGTCAGGAAAGGCTTGGATGCTCACCTCCAAATCGGGGAATCTCGGTTGCTATAGGGAACAGACACAGAGTCTCCATGTGTGAACTGAGAACAAGTTAGGAAAGCAGCAATGGGAGAGGAATGACTCCAGGGCAAGTCAAAACTGTGCATTCAAATGGGCACGGGAGAAACTGAGGAAAGAGATCCTGACTTTCCCTCCCCCTTGACCCACACAGGAGGTGCGATCCACTCCCAATTTCAGGCTTAGCCTACTCACAAGCATTCTCTCTGGGCACCTTCACACACCCTGGGTATGGGCAGGGCCATATCATTCTGAAACTAAATTGAGAAGGACCCAATGAAAAATCCCTATCACCATCACAGGCACACCATTAAACCCCCAAGCTGAAACAAGAGGATATTACTCTGGAACACTCTACCGGAATAGTGTCCATGCCAACCCTCTTTCATCAAAGAAGTTCAGGAGTGGCAATGAAGACACACACCGCCAGACTTCTTCACCACACATGGGATGTGGAGAATGAAGTACTGTTTGCAGTCTCCTATCAACCAGGTTGTATCCAGAATGAGAAAGGCCTGTGGGATTAGGCCAAAGGCATCCTCTGAAGGACTACACCTGAGAGCTCTGTCAGCAGGAAGCCTGCCTTCTTTCTTTAGGAGCCAGGGATTTCTGGTTTGGTCTATCCATGCCACATTTCCCATAAGTTAAGGGAGGCAGCAGTGTTTGAGCTGTAGCTATGGGGTTCTGAGGGCTCTTGCTCAGGAATCTGCAATAAGGACTTGGTTCCCTCATTCCTGGCAAGGGATATTCCAATACTCACACCCTACTCGTTCATACTGCCCATGTGCAAACTGTGTGCTTCTCAGGATAAAGGCAACCCAGTCATGCAGGTCAGTGAGGCAAGCTGGCTCCCCTTCACCCTCCATAGCACAGCAGGCCAAGTACCAAGCACCCAGGAACTCAAGGCCTTCTTTCCTTTGGTAGAGCAGAGCCTGATAGTTCTCCCTGAGTACAGGAGCAGAGCAGGAGATTGCAGCCTAGCCAGGTTTGCCAGAGTGAGTGATGGCTTCATGGTGCCTAAGGGAGAAAAAAAATACATTGTCAGACACACAGCAAGGGAAGGGAAATGGGTGCCAGGTGGGCCAAAGCTTGACATTTATGGTGGGAATTGGGATCCACTTGGAAAGATGGCTGTCTTCAGTTGCCTCTGCCCAGAAGAAGTCCTGCTCTCTGCCCAAATCTCTGGCCCAGCCTAAATACCAGATGTCCTCCCCCAGTCCCCTTCCAATCCCTGAGCTCTGAATGGCTGCATACTTCTGAAACCCAGTGAATTAAAGAAGAAGTAGCCCTGAGGAACTGTCTCCCACAGTCACAAGGACTGGATCAGACTCCCAGGTGGAATTCAGAGGATAGACTCTTGAGACACTGATTCTGAATGGATTGTGGGAAGAGCCTTTTTTCTACAAGAGGGCAAAGATGTGTCAAGGTGGATAAGGAGGTCCAGAGATCTTCAGAGCTTGGAAGGTGAATTCTATGGAGTAGGGAGTGCCCAGCACCAACTCCTGGCAACCTGGATGGCCGTGAGGAGAAGAAGAAACAACAGAGAGCTTAAGGCATAAGTGCCCTCTAGAGTCTCCTTCTGGGAGCTCTCTCAGCAACAAGGACTGCTTTCTTCCTTCAGAAGGACCTATAGAACCTGGTACTTGGCTTGCCTTTGTTGCTTTTCCCATTGTTGAATGGAGTGAACAGTGACAGTGTTGTAGCTTGGAGGTTCCCAGAGCTGTGGCTCCAAAGTGTGGGGAGGGGCATTGGTGCCTCTTCAGTACAAAGCTCTTTCTGTGCTGACAAGCTTCTGGAGCCCACTGCTCCTGTGGAAACTGTCTGCTTTTCAGAAGGAAGACATCTCAATCAGGCAGATCATGGAGGTGAGCTGGCTCCCGTGTCCCCTGCCCCTGGCTACAAACAGCCAAGCACCAGACTCAGAGATAGGAAGACTATTCTCCTTTGCGATATCCAATGCTTATGGTTGGTACTGAGTATGGGACTGACTGGGAAGCCGATGCCTGTCCCTGGATGACACCTGCTTAGTGAATGCCAGCTCCAAGGCTCCTGAGAGTGAATGAAGAAGCAGTCAGAAACAGAGAAACAAAGGGAGAGAATATGGCTGCAGCCAGAACCTAAGGGCATTCAATATTTCCATCAAATGTGAATGCAATCATGTGGAATGGAGATATTTATCTTCATTTCCCATTAGACCACCAAAGGGGCCAGCTTCCCGCTAATATGTCTGGCCCAGCCTCTACACAGCTATCGAGTGGACCCCTTCCAAAGCCCTAGTGCTCTGGATGCCCATGTAGTCCTGAAACCAAAAGGCCAGGGACCCTTTGGCTCCACCTGTCCCAAAGTCACAGGGCTGGCCCCATTGGACATCTGCAGCTGGATTTGGTACTCTGAAAGACTGAATTTTTATGTACCTGAAGACAAACCTGATGGATGACAAAGCAATGTCATGAAAGTGGATGCACTGAGGGCCAGAGTTCTTCATGTTCAGAAGAACCTGACCAGCACAGTGATTTCATAATGTGCCTTGCTCAAGAATCACAAGAACATTTGGGACCTTTGGCTACAGGAGTTCTCCACAGGATGCCCTTTGGAGCCCTGTGGGCAAGAAGCCCACATTCTCCCTTAAGAAATACAGGGGGATGGGGCGCCTGGGTGGCGCAGTCGGTTAAGCATCCGACTGCAGCCAGGTCACGATCTCGCGGTCCGTGAGTTCGAGCCCCGCGTCAGGCTCTGGGCTGATGGCTCGGAGCCTGGAGCCTGTTTCCGATTCTGTCTCCCTCTCTCTCTGCCCCTCCCCCGTTCATGCTCTGTCTCTCTCTGTCCCAAAAATAAATAAAAAACGTTGAAAAAAAAAATTAAAAAAAAAAAAAAAAAAGAAATACAGGGGGGTGGCACCTGAGTGGCTCAGTCAGTTGGGTGACCGACTTCAGCTCAGGTCATAATCTTGCAATTTGTGGGTCCAAGCCCCACATCAGGCTCTGTGCTGAACGCTTGCTCTGAGCCTGGAGCCTGCTTTGGATTCTGTGTCTCCTTCTCTCTCTGCCCCTCCCCCTGCTTGTGCTCTGTCTCACTCTGTCTCTCAAAAATAAATAAATGTACAAAAAGTTTTTTAAAAAGGAAATAGAGGGGAAATTTGGCCTCTGGTGTGCTTCTGCCCATCGTATTAGTAGAGGGGGGCAACATTGGCTGTGACATAGGAAGAATGTGCTTCCATGTGATGATCAGATGGTGGGAACGAGGCCTCGGTGCTCTATTTATTCAAAAGCATTTTTGTGCACTGATCACATCCAGGATCATAGTGCATATGCACAAACTGTTCTTTCAATTGAAGGTTGCTCCCTCCATTAGGGACAGGGGTCCATGTACCTACCCATTTGCATGATACTGTAGCCTGCCCGCCACCAGGGGCTCAGGTACAGGGGTGGGCAGCTGTCCTCTGGGACATCACCTCTGGGAGCCCTGCACTGGATTGGAAAAGGCTGGGAAACTCACCCCTAAACTGGGGGCCTCGGTTGGTGTAGGTGACAGACAAAGGGTAGGGTAACCATGTGTGAACTGAGAGCAAGTTAGGAAAGCAGCAATGGGAAAGGAATGACTACTCAATGACTACAATGAGCCAAAGCTGTGCATTCAAATGGGCATATGGGAAACTGAGGAAAGAGACCATGACCTTCCCTTCCCCTTGCCCCACACAGGAGGTGGGCTCCACCCCCAACCACGGGCTTTGACTACCCAAGAGCATTCTCCATGGGCACCTTCACACACCCTGGGTATGGGCAGGGCCACATCATTCTGAAACCAAATTCAGAAGGACCCAATGCTATACCTCTATCACCATCACAGACACACCACCAAACCTCCAAGCTGAAACAAGAGGAGACACTGTCCCAGAATAGTGTCCATGCCAACCCCCTTTCATTACAAAAGCTCAGGAGTGGCAATGGAGACACACACTGCCAGAGTTCTTCACCACACATGAATTTGGAGAAAGTTGAGAATGAAGTACAATTCGCAGTCTCCTATCAACCAGGTTGTATCCAGAATAAGAAAGGCCTGTGGGTTTAGGCCAACGTGGGGCCTCTGAAGGACTACACCTGGGAGCCCTGTCAACAAGAAGCCTGCCTTCTTTCTTTAGGAGCCAGGGATTTCTGGCTTGGTCTATCCATGCCATTTTTTTCCCATCAGTTGAGGGAGGCAGCAGTGTTTGAGCTGTAGCTATGGGGTTCTGAGGGCTCTTGCTTAGGAATCTGCAACAAGGACTTGCTTCCCTCATTCCTGGCAAGGGCTCTTCCAATGCTCACCCCTTCCTCATTCATACTGCCCATGTGCAAACTGTGGGCTTTTCAGAATAAAGGCACCTCAGTCATCCAGGTCAGTGAGGCAAGCTGGCTCTCCTTTACCCTCCATAGCACAGCAGTCCAAGCACCAAGTACGCTGGGACTCAAGGCCTTCTTTCCTTTGGTGGAGCAGAGCCTGATAGCTCTCCCTGAGCACAGGAACAGAGTGGGAAGTTGCAGCCTAGGCAGGGGTATGAGCTGAGTTAGTGATGACTCCATGGCTCCTAAGGGAGAAAAATAAAACATTTCTCAGACACACAGCAAGGGAGATGAAGTGGGGGCCAGGTGGGCCATAACTTGACATTTCCAGTGCGAATGGGGATTCACTTGGACAGAAGATGTCTTGCTTCATTTGCGCTTGGTCCAGAAAGAGGCCAGCTCCCTGTCCAAATCTCTGGCCTAGCCTACTCACCAAACATCCTCTGCTGGGACGCCTTCAAATTCCCTCAACCTCAGTATGGCCACACACTTCTGAAACCCAGTGAATTAATGAAGAAATAGCCCTGTGGCAAAATCTCACCCTCAGTCCCAAGGACTCGACCACACTCCCAGGTGGAAGACAGAAGATAGAACATTTTAAGAGAGAACATTTTAAGATAGAACATTTTAAGATAGAACATTCTGGAGACTCCAGCTCCTGTGTGAACTGCCTGCTTTTCAGAAGGAAGACACATCAATCAGGCAGAGCAGAGAGGCGAGCTGCTGTGTGTCAAGATGTGTCAAGGCAAATAAGGTGGGTCAGAGCTCTTCAGAGTGTGGACAAGGAATTCTATGGGGATGGGAATGCCCATGCCCTGTTCCTGGCAACCTGGCTGTAAGAAGAAGAACACCAGAGGGCTAAGGCAAAAACACCCTCTAGGTCTCCAGCTGGGAGCCCTGTCAACACCAGGCCTGCCTTCTTTCTTCAGAAGGACCTAGACAGCCCTGGGACTTGGATGGCTTTTGATGCTTTTCACGCCATTGCATGGAGTGGGCACTGAGAGTGCTGTAGCTGGGAGGTACCCCCAGCTCTGGTTCCAAAGTGTGGAGAGAGGCATTGGTACCCTATTCCTGTAAAGGGCTCTTTCTGTGCTGACCAACTTCTGGAACCTCCTGCTCATGTGTGAATTGTCTGCTTTTCAGAAGGAAGGCACCTCAATCAGGCAGAGCAAGGAGGCGATCTGGCTCCACTCTCCCCACCCCTTGCTACAAATAGCCAACCACCAAGCTCATTGATATGAGTATTCTCCTTTGGGATATCCGATGCTGATGGCTATAACTGAGCATGGCATGGAGTGGGAACCAGATGCCCGTCCTTGGGTGTCTGCTGAGTGAGTGTCAGCTCCAAGTCTCCTAAGTATGAATCAAGAGGCAGTCAGAAACACAAGGAGGCTGAGGAGATGGCTGCAGCCAGGACCAAAGGGCATTCGATATTCCCATCCAATGGGAATGTGATCAATGTGGAATGGAGATGTTTATCTTCATTTTCCTGAGGCCTAGCAAGGGAGCCAGCTCCTGGCTGATATGTCTGCCCGAGACTCCCCATGCACAGCTCTCGACTGGACCCCTTCTGATGCCCTAGGGCTCTGGATGTCCATGTAGTCCTGGAACCACAAGGCCAGGGACTCTGGCTCCCCCTGTCACACAGTTTCAAGGGCTGGTCCCCATTGGACATCTGCAGCACGATATAATACTCTAAAAGACGGAGTATTTATGGACCCCAAGATTAAACTTGGATGATAAAGCAATTTTCTGAAACTGGATACAAAACGAGAGCCAGTGTTCTTCATGTTTAGAAGAACCTGGCAAGCACAATTTATTCACAATCTGGCCAGCGTAGGAATCAAAAGAACTTTTGGGGTCTTTGGCTATAGGAGTGTTCAAAAGGATGCCCTTTGTAGCCCTGTGAGCAAGAGGCCCACATTCTCCCTTAAGAAGTAGAGCAGAACTTTGAATTCTGGTGGGTTTCATATCATCATATTGGTAGAGAGGGTCACCAGTGGCTCTTCGATATGAGGAATGTGCTTCCACGTGATGATCAAGAGGTGGGAGTGAACCTTGGTGCACTATTTATTCAAAAGCCTTTTTGTGTGCTGATCATGCCATGGAGCATGGTGTATTTTCACAGACTGTTCTTCTGAATGAGGGTAGCTCCATCTATTGGGGGGGGGGTCCACGTGGCTTCCATTCCTATGATACTGTTGTCTGCCCAGCCTCAGGGGAGCAGGGGCATGGCGGCAGTTGCTGTCCTCTGGGACATCAGGCTCTGAGAGCCCTGCATTGGGTCAGGAATGGCTTGGAAACTCACCTACAAACCAGGGATCTCAGTTGGTGGAGGGGACAGACACAGTGCATCACACTGTACTTTTAGGCACCTAACACTAGGCCATTTCCTGGTGCTTCTACACAAGGGTTTAAGAATACTTCTGACTACATATCCTCAAAAAGCTTTCTAAGACCCTCTTGCAGCCAAGGGTACTTTTCATCAGTAAAGCAAAAGTGTCTACACAGAGAGGTGGTGAGGAAAGTGTTACTCTATATTTCTATGAGGGACAAGAATGTCACTTGAAGCACAGTAATTCTTTGGGCACTTAAACACGGGGTCTTTCACTATGGCTAATATAGAATGTTTTTTAAAGTTTTTATTTAAATTCCAGTTAGTTAACATACAGTGGAATAATAGTTTCAGGTGTAGAATTCAGTTGTTTCACCCTTCCACACAATCCCCGGTGCACAACATAAAGTGTACTCTTTCATTCCCATCTCTTATATAACCCAATCCCCCGACCCATGTTTCCTCTGGTAACTATCAGTTTGTTTTCTATAGTTAAGAGTATGTTTCTTGTTTTGCCACTCTCTTTTTTTCCACCATGATTATTTGTTTTGTTTCTTACCATAGGAGTGAAATCGTATGGTATAAGCCTTTCTCTGACTGACTTATTTCACTTAGCATAATATCTTCGAGCTCCATCCAAATCATTGCAAAGGAAATTTTCATTCTCTTTCATGGCTGCTTAATATATATATACCACATCTCCATCCATTCTTCAGCCAATGGACGTTTGAGCCCTTTTCATAATTGGCTATTTTTCATTGTGCTGCTAAAAACAGTGGGGTGCCTGTATCCCTTTGAATTCTTATTTTTGTATCCTTTGGGTAAATACCTCATAGGGCAATTGATGGATCATAGGGCAACTCTAAGTTTTAAAGGGTAAGCAATTTTTTAATTAATTTATTTGAGAGGGAGAAAGTGAGAGAGTGAGAGATGGGGAAGGGCAGAGAGAGATGGAGAGAGAATCCCAAGTGCACTCCATTCTGCCAGTGCAGAGCCCAATGAGCTCAGTCCCATGACTTCGAGATCCTGACTTGAGTGGCCATCAAGAGTCAGTCGCCTAACTGACCGTGCCACCCAGGTGCCCCAGGGAAGTCCTATTCTTAAGATTTGATAAAACTGTGTCCTGTTTTCCAGATTGTCTGCACCAGTTTGCATTCCCACCCACAGTGTCAGAGGGTTTCCCGTTCTCCACATCCTTGCAAATACCAGTTGTTCCTTGTGTTGTGAAATTTAGCCCTTTTGACAGATGTGTGGTGATATCTCATTGTAGTATGATTTGTATTGCCCTGATGATGAGTGATGTTGAGCCTATTTCCATGTGTCTTTGGGGAAAGATCCACCTTGTGTGTTCCCCTTTGTGCTCCTCTCCCTCCACCTCTTTCCTCAATGAGGGCTCCCTCTCCTCTGCAGCACGCTTGATATATTTCTCCCCCAACCCCCCTCTCTGCCCTTCCTACCTTCTTTGATGTGGATTCTTCTCTCCCTGTAGCTGTGGACTTGGTTCTGTCAGTCTTCGTGTTGCTTTCTGGGGTATTTAGAATGATTTGCTAGTGATACTAGCTATGTTCAAGGGATGAGGCTACACGGTTGCCATGCTAACTCTTCTAACACACACTAATAATGTTTCAACAAACTGTGAGATGTATGTGAAAGGCTACATGAAAGACACTTGAGCAGTGTTATTTCAGGCAGTAAACCACAAGGCATGGGTGGTGTCTAGTGGGTGTTTTGAGGGGTACATGTGTGGTGTGTGTGGTATACATTTGGAGTGGTTTTGGTTCAGTGCATAATCCTGTTCTGTATGGATGGCACGTATGTTGTATATGTCGTTTGTGTCTGTGTATGGTATTTTTGTGGTGAGCATGGTGTATGTTGTGTCAGTGGTTTGTAGGAGGTATGGTATATGTGTCTTTCTGTGTGCTGTGTGGTATATGTGTTGCGACTGTACTATATATAGTATAGCGTGTAGCGTGGAGCGTGTATGCTCCACATATAATGTATGTTCGTGTGTGGTCTTCGTATGACATGTGTGTTTTGTATGTGGTACATGTGTGGTTTTGTGGTGTGGCATACGGCTGGAGTTTGTGTAATATAAGTGTGGTGTGTGTAGTGTGCATAGTGTCTGTATGTCACGTACGTATGGATTATCATGGTGTGTTTATTTTGTTTATTGTGTATGTGGTGTCTGTGTAGTATAAGTGTGTTTTGTGTGTTACATATTTGGCATGGATGTGGTGTATATATGGAGTGTGTTTGTGTGGTATATGTGTGTAGGGTGTATATGTATGTGTGTGGTATGTGTATTATGTGTAGTAAATAGTGTGTGGAAGATATCTGTGTGATGTGTATGTGCTGTGTATGTGGTGAATGGGTGAAGTGTTTTTGTGGTATTCTTGTGTCATGCGAGGTATGTGTTTGTACTATCTGTTGCCGTGTGTTTGGTGTAGGTGTGGTGTAGCTGTGTGCTATACGAGTCACATTTGTGTCTATATGTGCATTGTGTGCGATGTCTGTGTAGTTTATGTGTAGAGGAGGTGGCATGTCTTCTGTATATGTGGTGTAGGTTTGGAGTGCGTGGTGTGTATGTGGAGTGTGTTTCTGTGGTATACAGGAGATGGTTTGGAAATTGTGTGCTGTATATGTGTTGAGTGTGAGATACTGTGGGAGGGTTATAACTGTGGGTGTGTGGGGCATGTGTGATCTGTGTTGGATAAGTTTGTGGCATATGCATGGTGACTGTGTGGTGTATATGTGGTGTGTGTAATGTATGTATGTGTACATGGTGTGTGTGTGATGTAGGTGTGTATGTAGTATTAATGTGGCTAATGTGATGTGCAAGGTGTGTGGTATGTCAGGGTGTGCATGTATGTGTGTTATAAGTTCTTGAGTGTAACATACGTGTGGTCATATGTGGTGTATTTTTCATAAATGTGTTGTGTTTGTGTGTTGTGTATTTGTGTATTGTGGTATGTGTGATACATATGTGGTGTTTGTGTGTAATTTGTGTGGTTGCATGTATTGCATGTGTGATATATCTGTGTTGTTTATGTGATGTATATATAGTGTTTGATGTCTGTGTGTGGTGTATGTTTGGTGTGTGTTGGTATATCTGTGGTTAGTGTGTGGTATACCTTTCTTAGGTGTGTACATGGTGTGGTGTTGTGAAAGTATGCTGTGAGTACAGTGTATGTCGGGACTTTGTGAGTTGAATGTTGTGTGTGTGGCATGTGTTGTATGTATTTGGTATATATGTGGCATGTGTGTTACATATTCCTTTGTTTTCACTTGTGGTGTTTGTGGAAATGTTATATGTGAGGAGTCTGTCAAGTATCTGTTTTGTGTGTGTTGGTGGTAAATTTGTGGCATGCTGTGTGTGTGGTCTGTGTCTTTGGTGTGTGTGCTGCATGCATGGTGTGAGTGTGAGAGATGAATGTGTTTGTTGTGTGTGGTGTATGTTATGTGTGTGTGTGTGGTGTATATTTTGTATGTGTGTTTGCTTGGTATTTTGTGATGGGTGTGGTGTTTATTTGGTGTGTGGGTGTAGAGTGTGTGTGTGATGTATGTGTATTATTGTGTTATTAGTGCTTGTCTTTGTGTGGGGGTGGTTTGTGTACTGAGGTCATTATTTCCATGAGCTGTATGGCTTGTGGTGTGTGTGTGTGTGTGTGTGTGTAATATAGGCGTGGTGTATGTATTATGTATGTGTGAGTGTGGATTCAGTGTGGTATGTGTGGTATTTGTGACATATATGTGTGGTTTCCCTGTCATGTATGTGTAGTGTTTGAGTGGCAAATGCGTGTCATGTATTAGGTATGTGTGTGGTGTGTGTGTGATATATGTATGTAGTGTGTATGGTGTGTGAGACATGTGCGGTCTTTGTGGTGTATATGATGTGTGTGCCTACTGTGTCTGTGCAGTGTATTTTTGGTTAATAGCTGGTATATGATTTGTGTGTGGTATACACATGGGCACACTGTATGTGTGATATTTTGTGTGTCTTCTATATGTAGTGTTATCAGTGTGATGTGTGTGGTGTATGTACATTTTGTGTGCTGTGTGTGGTGCATGGGGTAATATGTGCCTGGTGTACATATGGTGTCCATGTGGTTATATGTAGTTTGTGGTGGCAAACAGGTGTGGGAGTTTGTGTGGAATATGTGTGCTGTGTGTGGTGAGAGGTTTTTATGTCATGTGTGTGGTTTATGTGTGGTATGTGTATGTGGTATATGTGGTGAGTGTGGTATCTGTATGGTAAAGTTGGGGCACGTGAAGTACGTGTGCATATGTGTGGTAGATTTGTCATACCTATGTGTTGAAATTGTGGTCCGTGTGGTATGAGTGGTATAAGGGTTGCATGTCTTTTGTGTGTGTTGTGTGTGTCCTTGAAATATGTGTCTTGTATTTGTAATGTATGTGTGGTGTGTGTGGTAAAAAGGTTTTGTATGTGGTGTGGGTGCATTGTATGCTTGGCTTGTGTTTTCATGGCTTATGTGTGAGGTATGTGTGTTATATATGCAGTATGAGTGTTGCATGTGTTGCATATGGGCATGTTGTTGATGTGTGGTGTGTGTGTGCAGTGTGTGTAAGTGTGTGCTGTATGTGCAGTGTTACTTGGTGTGTGGGTTCAGATTGTGTTTGGGACACATATGTGGTGTGTGCATCATAATAATTATGTGTGTATGTGTAGTGCATACGTGTGATACATGTGTTGTGTATGAATAGTGTTGTGTTTGGGGTATGTATCCTCTGTGTGAGTTTTACATATGTGTGGTGTGTCAGTGGTGTTTGTGTGGTGTATTTATGTGTGTGGAATATGTGTAGTGTGTCTGTGGTGTCTTAGGGCTGTGTTTTGTGGCAGTCTTTGTGTTTGTGTAATATACATATTGTCTGTGTCTGGTGTATGTGTAGGTTGTGTCTGTGGTAAACATGTGGTCTGTGTGTGGAATGTATAGTATATATCTTTTGTGTGTGTGTTATATATGTGGTGTACATTTGGCCTATGTGCGTTCTTTGTAGTGTGTGTACATTGAATGTGGCATATTTATGATAATGGTGGTTGTCACCATGGTATGTATTTGAAATTTGTTTTGTGGGGTTGTTTCTGGTGTTTCTGGTTTGTGTTGTGTGTGTTTGGTATGTATAATCTGTGGTTTGTATGTTGTAGGTGTTGTATTTCTGATGTGTGTGTAAGTGGTGTGTGAGTGTGTGGTGTATTTGTCGAGTGTGGATTGTTATTTTATGGGTGGGGGGTGTGTAGTGCATGTTCCATGTATGTGCTTGGTGTGTGTGTGCTTTCTAGGTGTGGTCTGTGAAGGGTATATGGGTGGTGTCTGGGGTATATTGGTGATGCAGCAGTGCTGTATGTGTCGTGTGTTGATTTGCATGTGATAGATGTGCGTGGTACATTTTTCTCATGGAAGTGTGGTATGTGTAGTTGCATGTGTTGTATGTACCCTGTGTGTGCTTTCTGTGTGGTGTGGGTGCTGTTTGCAGGATATGCTTGAGGATCATTCTGTATGTTTGGTGTGTATGTATGTGTGATGTGTGTCTGGTGAGGATGTGGTGTGTGTATCTATGGTTGGAATGAGTGCTTATGTGTGGTATACATGGAATGTGTATGTGTTGTATGGGGTGTCTGTGATATGTACACAGTGTGTGTGCGTGGTATATGCGTGGTGTGTTTGTATGCTTTATGTGTGTTGAGAATGTGGTATATCTATGTAGTGTGTGTGTGTGTGTGTGTGTGTGTGTGTAATAGTGTTGGTGTGTTTGTAGTGTTTGTGTGGTGTGTCTGTGTCCATTGTGTATATGCGGCATGTGTAGTGTATGTCTGTGAATCTATATAAATATGTGGTTATTGTGGTGTGTGTGTGTGTATGTGCATATGTGTGTGTGTGTATGTTGTAAGTACCTGGTTATTGTGTGATGAATGTGTGGTGTGTTTGTGTTATCTCTGTATGGTGTAAGGGTGTTGTACTTAAGGTGTGTAAAGAGTGTGTGTTTGTGTATGGCATATGTGTACTATACATGTGGTGAAGGTGTGACATGTGCTGCATGTGTGGTATATATGTGGCATGTTGTGGTATAGATGCAGTGTGTATTTGGTATATTTGTGGTGTGCATTGTATGGAGGCAGACTATGTGGTGTGTGTGCAGTGTATGCGTGGTGTAAGAGCTCTTTTTGTGTTGTGGGTATGTGGAATGTGTGGGTGAATTATAGGTGTGGTGTGTATGTGACATGTGTGGTGTGTTGAGGTATATGTACAACATAAGCAGTGTGTGGTATGGATTTAGTAAGGTTATTGTGTGTTTTACTTGTGGAGCGAGTGTCCCATATGTGTTGTTATTGTGTGATGTATGTGTGGTATGTCTGTGATATCTCTTGTTTGGTATAGGTGTGGTGTGTTGGTGTATTGTTATGTGTGTGGTATGTGTAGTATCTGTTTATAGTGGTTATGATGTCTGATATGTGTGGAATATGTAGTGTGTGTGGTTATATTATGTGTGTGGTGTGTGTGGAGTGTGCGTGGTGTCTCAGTGCTATGTAGGAGGTTTATGTGTGTTCATTTGTGCTATATTATGGCATGTGAGTTGTGATGATGGTATGTATATCTCTGAGGTGTTTGTTCTCCATGTAGAGTTGTGTTTATGTGGTATTTGTGTGGCACATATGCTGTGTGTGGTGTTTGTGGTGTTTGTGCTGTGTATGAACATGTGGTGTGTGTGTATGTCTTATGTATTGTGTGTGGATATGTGTGGTGTTGATATTTGTTTTGTAGATTTGCTTGTGTGCATTTGTATGTATTTGTTGTGTTTGTCAGTTACATATCTCATGAATGTTTGGCATATATGTGGGACATGTGTTGTATATGTGCTATATTTGTGTTGTATCTGTGTCATGATGGGTGAGTGTGTGCTATTTTGTGTAGTTATGCCTGTGGTATATATCGGTGTGTTTCTAAAATATGTATGGTATGCCCATGTGTTCAGTATTTGTGGTGTGTATGAGTGAGAGTGTGTACTATATGTATGGTGTATATGTGATGGAAGTTTGATATGTGAGGTATGTGTGGCATGTATGTGGTGTGTGTGTGTGTGTGCACGTGTGTGTTATATATGTGAGGTATGTGTCTGGTGTGGGTATGGTGTATGTGTGTTTCCGTGTGACATGTATGGTTTGGGCAGTACATGTAATGGGTGTGTGTGCGCATGTGAATGTGCAGGTGCATGTGGGAGTGTCTGTGGTGTGTGCTGTGTACATGTGGTGTATTTGTGGTGTATGGGCAGTGTGGTGTTGTGTATGTATCATATGTGTGTATTTATGTGTATTGTATTTCTTGTGCATATACTTTGTGTGTTGAGTATAAGTGATATGACATGCTGTGTATGCATCTTTTATGTGCAGGATATGAGTAGTGTGGGTGTTGTGTACATGTGGTGTGTGTATAGTTTACGTGCAGTGTGTGGTATATGTGCGATCTTTGTGCTTTTTGTGATGTGTGTAATATATATTTGTGGTGGAATGCAGCATATGGGTGATGGGATGGAGTGGAAGTGGTGTAGGTGTGGGTTGTGAAGTGTCTTGTGGTGTGCATGGTGTCTGTTTGGTGTGTGTTTGTGTGGTATCAGTGTGGTATGTGTGCAGTGTAGGATAGGTGTGTTATGTCTGTGATGCGTGGGAGTAAGTGTGGTGGTGTGAGTTTTGGTATATATGGGATGTGTATGAAGCATGTGCGGAGTTAGTGTGTATGGCATCTGTATTGCTTATCTGTGTGGTGTGTGAGGTGCATGTGTCATGTATTTGATTGTGCTTGCAGCATATGTGGGCATATTGTGTTTCTTATGTGTGGTGTTTACATGTGATATAAGTGGTAAGTATGTGTTTGATGTGTGTTAGTGTGGCATAGGTGAATCAAGTGTGTTGTGTGTGTGGTGTATAGGTAATGTGTGTATGGTAGGGGTAGTGTGTTTTGATGTGTAGAATATGTGTGGTGTATTGTGTAATTTGTGTGCTGTATCTGTTGTTTTGGTGTGTGAGGTTTGTGTGTGTGGCATATGTGTGGTTTGTATGTGGTGTGCATGTGTGAAGTAGATGTGTTGTATACGTGTGGGTTAAGTATAGTGTATATGTGCAATGTGTGTGTGTGTGTGTGCGTGTGTGTTGAGTGTGCATTGCAATGATGTATATGTTGTGTGTGGTGTCTAACATGTGGTTTGGTATAAATGTGATATGATGTGTTCGTGGTGTAACTATGGTGTGTGTGTGGCATATGTCCATATGTGCTATATATGTGTTGTCAGTTCGGTTTGTGTGTGTTACAAATATTAAATACAGGTTATATAAATTCTGTATGTGGTCTATGTTTGCAGTTGGTAGCATGTTTGGTTTGTGTGTAATGTGGGATATACATATGTTTGATGTTTATGGTATATGTGTGCATGTGTTTTGGCTTATAAGTCACATGTGTGTGATGTGTGTGGTATGCATGTCATATGTATGGTTAACAAGTGGTTATATGTGTTGTGTATATATATAGTGTGTTTGTGATGTGTGTGCCGAGTTTCCATGTGTGGTATGTTTTTGGTGTGTCTGTGAACTTTTACTGTATCTGTAGTTTTTTGATATGTGGGCATTGGTGTGTATGGCCTATATGTGGTAGTTGTGTGGTGTGTGTCTGCCGTTTCTGTGTGAGATATATCTTTTGTATGTGTGGATTAGGTGTGATTTATGTGCAGTGTGTTGTGGTGTGCATTGGTGAGTGTGGTGAAATTGGGGTGAATAGGTTAAGTGTGCATGGTGTATACTTGTCACGTGGATGGTGTATATGTGTGCTATGTGTGGTTTATCCATTGTGCATACATGGTGTAAATCTGTGTTACACTTGTATTGTTTGTGTGGTGTGTGTTTGTCTTTGATATTGTGTGGCATGTTTGTGGTGCCTGTTTAGTGTGTGTGATGTGTATCTGTTGTGTGTTTTATGTTGGGTGATTTGGTTTATATGTATATGTGGTGTGTGAGTGTTTGGTATGTGTGTGGTTGGTGTTTGTTGTGTGTGTGTTGAGTGTGGTATATACAATCCTTGTTTGAAGTGATTAATGTGTGTGCAATGGTCTGTGTGTTGTGTGTGGTGTGTGTGTGGTGAGTTTGTAGTTATGTGTTTTTGTGCATTGAGGGAATGGTGTATGTAAGGAATATATGCATGTCTTAGGCGTGATGTATGTGAGGTAAGTGTGCAATATGTGTGGTGTCTGAGTGACATATGTGTATTTTGTATATTTTGGTGTATTGTGGTGTGTACGTGGTGTATGTGAACTGTTTGTGACATATTTGGTTTGTGGGTCACATGTGTGGTGTATGTGTGGTTGTTATTTGTGGTGTGTGTGTGAATGTTTGCATGTGTGGTGTGTCTGTGGTATTGGTACTTATGTGTGTGGTGTGTGTTGCTGAGTGTATGCTATGTGTGTGTGGTATATTTGTGGTATATGTGTAATGTATGTGTTGTGTATTTGTAGTGTGTGTTTGTTTGGCCTGGGCGTAAAGGGTTTTTCTTTGTGGTTTATGTGAGTGGTGCATGTGGTATGTGTGTGGCATAGATATAGAATATGTCTATTTGTATCTGTAAGGTTTTTTATTGTGTATTTGTCATATGTGTGATATTTGTGTGTGCAGTGTATCTGTGCTGTGAATGTGGTGTCTGTGTAGTTTGTGAGTGTGTACCATATGGGTGGTTATCATATGACATATATACTGTTCGTGTGTGTGGTATATATGTTGTGTGTGGCATATGTTCTGTGTGTATTGTGGTTGTACATGCATGTTATATGTGTGGTAATGCTGTATGTGTAGTGTGTGTGGCATATGCATATTGTGTGTGTACATTGCTATAGGTGTCCTAATGTTTGGTGTTTGTGTGGTGTGTGTTTGTGGCATGTGTATAATGTATGTGAATTTGTGAATGTATGTGACTTTGTGAATATGTGTTGTGGTGTAAATGCTGAGTCTTGTGTGTGGTGTCTGTGAAATATGAGTGTTGTAGGTGTGGTGCATGGGAGGTATGGGTAGTGTGTGTCTTGAAATTGTGATGTACGTGTTGTATGGGTGGTGTCTATGTGGTGGTTCGTGGAGTATATGTGTTGTGTGTGTATTGCTGTGAAAGAATAGTGTATCTGTGGGGTGTGAGTGGGGTGTGTTTTGTGTGTATGGTGCATGTGTTTTCTGTGTGTGTTGTATGTATGGAAAATAAATGGAGTCTGGTATGTGTATATGGAATATGTGTTGTGTATGGTGTGTGTGTGCTGAGCATGTGTGAGGTATATGTATGGTGTATTTGTGGTGAAGGTGTGATGTGGTGTGTGTGAGTGTGAAGTATGTGTTCTTGTGAGTGGTATTTGTGTGGTGTATTTGGGTGTGTGTATGTGTGCGTGTGTTGAATAAGGTGTGGTGTAATGGGTGTGTGTGAATGTGAAGTATGTGTTCCTGTGAGTGGTATTTGTGTGGTGTATTTGAGTGTGTGTGTGTGTTGAATATGTGCAGTGTGTCTGCAGTGTAGGTGTAGGGTTTGTATGTATATTGTGTGTGGATTATCTGTGGTACTCAATGAGTGCACTGTATATATAGATCTTAGTGAGTTATGGCGTGATGTATGGGAACTGTTTGTTTGATATATATGAGTTGTGAACGTGGTTTATATGTGGAGTAAATGCAACGTAAGTGTGGTCTGTGCAGTGTGTGTATGTGTGTGTTATTTGTGTGGCAGTGATTGACATATGTATGGTATATATGTTTAAACACACATGTCTAAGTTGTGGTGTCTTTGTGATGTAGTTGCGTGGAATTGTGTGTGCAAGGTATGTTAGTGAAATATGTTTTCTGTATGTGGTACATATAAGTGTGTGGTATGTGTGGCGTAAAATGGGAGTGGCTATGTTGTGTGTCATGTATATTTGGCATGGGTGTGGTATACATGGGGTGTGTGGGAGGTATACTTGTGGTGTATGCATGGCATATGTCTGTGTTGTATGTGTGTTGTTTGCTGTGTGTGTCATATGTATTGTGTCATATGCATTCATCTGTGTCATATGTATTCTGTGTGTGTAGTATGTGTGGCACGTGCGTGGTGAATGTTTGGCATGTGTGTTGCATGTTTGATGTTTGGCTTAGGTGCTTTCTTTCCCTGTGTGTGGTATCTGTGTTATGTGAGTGGTGTTCCTGTTGTTGTGTGCATGTGGGAACATACGTTGTGTGTCTGTGGTGTGATTTTGCTGTAGAGATTGTATGTATGGTCTTTGTGTGTGGGGGGTGACTTATGTGGTTATTTTGTGGTATTTGTGTCATGGTGACATATATGTTTATAATGTGTAGTGTGTGTGTTACGTGTGAAGTACATGTGTTGTAGACAAGCAGTCTCTGCATGTGTGTGTAGTATATGCACGGCAATGGTGTATGTGTCTTTATCTGTGGTATTGGTGGTGTGTGTGATATATGTGGTGTATGCGTTTTGAGTCTCTTCTGTGTATATATTGTATATTTGTTTAACATATGCCTTGTTTGTTTGCTGTCTCTGTGGTGTATTTGTGGCATATGTGTAGTGTGTGTGTCATATATTTGTGGGGTGTAGGGGGCATATGTGTCCTGTGTGAGGGGTATGGCATGCTGTGTGTGTTGGTATATGTGTGGGATGAATGGGTTGTACATGTGGAGTTTTGCATGTGGTATCTGTGCAGTGTATGTGGGCTATGTGTGTGCTGTAAGTGTAACATTTCTGTGTATGTCTGGCTTGTGTGTCATATGCATGGTGTGTGCATGGTGTATCATGGATGTTATGGGTATGGTGTGTGCATGGTGTATCATGGATGTTATGGGTATGGTGTGTGCATAAGGTATATGTGTTGTGTTTCTCTGCTATACATAGTGTATGAGCTGTGAATGTCTGGTGTATGTGTGTGAATGTGGTATATGTGTGTATGGGAATGGTATTTGTGTGGTGTAAGGCTGTGTGTGATGTCTAGGTTTTGTATCTGTGGTATGTGCAGTGTGTATTTGTGAATTCTGGGTGCTGTATGTGTGGCGAATGTGACGGGTGCAGTGAAAATATGATGTATATGTTGTCTGTGGCATTTATTTGGCATGTATTGGATGTTATATGTGTGGGGTGTATCTATGATGTATGGTGGTGTAAGTCAGTTTGATTTCTCTGTGTGTTCTTTGTGTACCATGTGTGAGGTCAATGTGTGGTGTGATGGTGTAGGTATGGTGTGGGTGATGTAGAAGTGTGGTGTGCATGTGCTATGCGTGTGTTTGGAATAAGTGAGTTTGGTGGTTGTTCTATGTGTGATGTGTGTGTGATATTTGTGTAGTGTGTGAGTGGTGCTTGTGGGATGTCTGGAGTATATGTAGTATATGTTGTCTGTGCATGGTTTATATCATATGTGTGTTTTACAAATATGTGGTGCTTGGTGTGTATGTGTTATATATTCAGGGTGTGTGCTGACCAGTGTATGTGCATTATACGAGTTCTCTGTGTGTGTGTGTGTGTGTGTGTGTGTGTGTGTGTGTGCATGTTTCTGGTGAATGTTGATTGGGGCCTTGTGTGTGTTACATGTATATATATATTGTGTGCTTGGTGAATATGTGCTGGATGTGTGGTTTATCTGTGATGAACGTGTGGTGTGTGGGGAGCATATACCATGAATCTGTGGTGTGTTCGTTGGTGTGGTACATTTGAATGGTATGTGTGGTGTGTGTGGTGTAGGTGTTATATGTGTGGTGCATGTGTGGTGTATGTGTATGTGTGTTTGGGTCGATGTGTCATTGTTTGGTGACACTGTTCTCAGTGTCGTGTTTATGGTGTATATGTAATGTGTCTGTTGTGTGCGTGTGATGTGTTTGTAAATTATGTTTCCTAAGTGCGATGCATATAGAGTGTGTGTGCTGTGTGTGCAATGAAATTGTGATTTCCATATTGTGTATCCAAGGTGTATATATGGCATATGTGTGCTCTATATCTATAGTGTATGTCAGTCTGTTTTACATGTGTGTTGTGAGTATGAGGTGTGTGTGCAGTAGGTGTGGTGTGTCCTATGTCTGTGTGCAAGGTTTGTGTTGTGTTTTTGTTTGACATATGTGTGATTAGTGTATGTTTGACGTGTGTGTGTTTGTGATATGTGTGGTGTGTGAGTAGTGTTTGAGTGGTGTTTGTGAGTGTGTGTAAATGTCTGATTTTGGTACTGTGTGTGTGTTTGTCATATATATGCTTGTTGGTTTATGTAAGTTTGGTGTGTGTGGGTCTGTGTGTGATGTGAGTGTGATGTGTGGTGTGTGTGTTCTGTGGGGTGTGTGTGTAGTTTGTATCTGGTGAATATGTGAAAGATCACTTTGGTGGCATGTGTGTTGTATGTGTACATGGAATATATGTGTGCTGTATGTGTACATGGAATATATGTGTGCTGTGTCTATATGTGAGATGTCTATAAAAATATGTGGTATTTATGTGATTTATGTGTAATTCTTGTGTGGCGAAGGGAGGGTGTGTTTGCTGACTATATAATTGTGTATGTGTTGTGGGTGTGATATGTGGCACACATGTCATGTTGTTTGTGCATATGTGGATTTTGAATTTGTAGTATCTGTAGTGCGTGTGTGTGTGTGTGTGTGTATAGTTCAGGATTTGGTATGTGTGGAATGTGTAGGGGTTGTGTTTGTTAGGTGGGTGGTGTGTTTATGTATGTGATTTGTGTTTTATGTATGTGATGTATGTGTGTTGTGTATTTACATGTAAATTACTGAGGGTTGTGTACATGTGGTGTGTGTCTTTATGTGATTTATAAGCAGGAAAGACCACATGAGAGTTCTACATAAGTGTGACTGTGTGGTACTTTAGGTATGTTGTGGTTTGATTCGTAAGTGTGTTATATGTTGGGAGCTAATGTGTTACACAGGAAGTGTGTAAGGATTATGTGCTCTTTCTTGTCTATAATGGTATGTGTCTGGTGTGTGTTTGGTGCCTAGATCTTAGTGTGTGTTAGCTACATGTTGGTTATTTTGTGGTGTAGGTGAAAGAAGATGTTAGTTTGGTGTGTTAGATGAAAATGGTTTCCACAAAGTGCTGTCTGACAGAGTTGAGTATATGGCATTTTCCGCGTAGGCCCTGCATGGGTTTTCAAACACTTCCAACTTAGTTGAACCAGATGTTAAGTTGAGAGATGGTATCTCTACAATGATGTTTCACAAAGTTGCATAAATGGTGCTTTCGTTATACTTCTAGGTCTAGGATTTCAACACTTCTAACAGCGAAATAAGATGTTAGTTGAAAGATGGTTCCGCACAGTGTTGTATCACAGAGTTGAGTATATGTCACTTTCCACATATTTGCTGCATAGGTTTTCAAACACTTCTAACTCAGTGAAAGAAAATGTTGGTTGAACGATGGTTTACCAAATGTGTTGTTTGACAGAGATGAGTATACGGCACCTTGTGCATAAGCCCTGCATAGGTTTTCAAACACTTATAACTTAGTTAAACAAGATGTTAGTTCAAAGAGAGTTTCCCCACAGTGTTGTTTCACAGAGTTGTGTATATGGCACCTTGGTGTAGGCACCGCATGCATTTTCAAACACCTCTAACTTATTGAAACAAGATACTAGTTGAAAGATGGTTTCCCCAAAGTCTGTTTGACAGAGTTGAGTATATGGTACTTTCTGCATAGGCTGCACATAGGTATTCAAACACGTCTAACTTTATGAAACGAGATGTTAGTTGAAAGAAGGTTTCTCCACAGTGTTGTTTCACGAAGTTGAGTATATGGCACTTTCCGCATAGCCCTGCATATGTTTTGAAACACTTCTTACTTAGAGAAACCAGATGTTAGTTGAAAGATGGTTTTCCCACAGTGTTTCATAGAGTAGAGTATATGGCATGTTTCTTGTAGGCCCCACACAGTTTTCAAACACTTTTAACTTAGTGAAACCAGATGTTAGTTGAAGGACGGTTTCCCCACACTGTTGTTTCACAGAGTTGAGTATATGACACTTTCCGTATAGGCCCCACATATTTTTCAAACAGATCTAACTTAGTGAAACCAGATTCTAGTTGAAAGATGGTTTCCCCACTGTATTGTTTCCCAGAGTTTAGTATATGGAACTTTCTGTGTAGATGTCGCATATGTTTCCATACACGACTTTATGAAATGAGATGTTAGTTGAAACATAGTTTCTCCACATGTTGTATGACAGAGTTGAATATATGCCACTTTAACATATGCCCTGCATAAGTTTTCAAAAACCTCTAACTTAGTGAAAAAAGATGTTAGTTTTAAGACAGTTTCCCCAAACTATTGTTTCACAGAGTTGAGTATATGACACTTCCCGCATACACCCTGTATAGTTTTCAAACACTTTTAGCTTAATGAAACCAGATGTTAGTTGAAACATGGTGTCACCACAATGGTGTTTAACAGAGTTGAGTAATTGGCACATTCCATGTAGGACCAGCATAGGTTTTTGAAACACTTCTAACTTAGTGAAACCAGATTTTAGTTGAAAGATGGATTCCCCACAGTGAAATTTGACAGAGTTGAGTATATAGCACTTTCTTCATAGGCCCTGCATAGGTTTCAAACACTCTGAACTTAGTGAAACCCGTTGTTAGTT
Source organism: Panthera leo (assembly GCF_018350215.1). Lineage (NCBI taxonomy): Eukaryota > Metazoa > Chordata > Mammalia > Carnivora > Felidae > Panthera > Panthera leo. The sequence continues at coordinate 59,878,317 of NC_056680.1, read as the reverse complement.
GAAAGATCGTTTTCCACAGTATTTTTTCACACAGTCGAGTCTATGTCACTTTCCTCATAGTTACCCCAAAGCTTTTCAAAAACTTCTAAGTTAGTGTAACTATATATTAGTTGAAAGATGGTTTCACCACACTCTTATTTCACAGAGTTGAGTATATGGCACTTTCCTCATAGTTCCCCATTTGGGTTTTCAAACACTTCTAACAATGAAACAAGATGTCAGTTGATAGATGGATTCCCCACAGTGTTGTTTGACAGAGTTGAGTATATGGCAGTTTCTGCATAGGCCCTGCATCATTTCTCTACAATGATATTTCACCAAGTTGAGTAAATTGAACTTTTGTTATACTTCTAGGTGTAGTATTTGAACACTTTGTTCATCTAAGTTGGAAGTGTTTGAAAACCCATGTGGGGCCTACACCAAAAGTGCTATATACTCAACTCTTTGAAACACTGAGAAAAACCGTCTTTCAACTATCATCTTGCTTCACTAAGTTAGAAGTGTTAGAAAACATGCAGGGCCTAAGCAGAAAGTGTCATATAATCAACTTGTCAAACAGTCCTTTGGGGAAAACATCTTTTAACTAACATCTTGTTTCACTAAGTAGAAGTGTTTGACAACCCATGCATGGCCTACAAGGAGGTCCCATATACACAACTCTGTGAAACAGCAATGTGGAGAAAGCATCTTTCAACTAACATCCTGTTTCACTAAGTTAGAAGTATTTGAAAACCTATGCAGGGCCTATGAGGAAAGTGCCACATACTCAACTCTGTTAAAAGACACTGGGTGGAAATCATCTGTCACATAACATCTGGTTTCATTAAGTTAGAATTTTTGAAAACCAATGCAGGGCCTGTGCAGATAGTGCCTTATACTCTGTGAAACAACACTGTGGGGAAACCATTTCTCAACTAACATCTGCTTCCACTAAGTTAGAAGTGTTTGAAAACCTATGTAGGGCCTACGCAGAAAGTGCCATATACTTAACTCTGTGAAATAACAGTGTGCTGAATCCATCTTTCAACTCACATCTGGTTTCACTAAGGTAGAAATGTTTCAAAAACCATGCAGGGCTTACACATAAGGTGCCATATACTCAACGCTGTGAAAAAATACTGTGAAGAAATGATCTTTCAACTAACAACTTGTTTCACAAAGTTAGACCTGTTGAAATCCTAGACCTAGAAGTATAACAAAAGCGCCATTTACTCAACTTTATGAAACATCATTGTAGAGAAAACTGTCTTTCAACTAACCTCTGGTTCAATGAAGTTGGAAGTGTTTGAAAACCTATGTGGGTTCTACACAGAAAGTGCCATATGCTCAACTCTGTGAAACAACACTGTGGTGAAACCATCTTTCAACAAAAATCTGGCTTCACTAAGTTAGAAGTGTTAGAAAACCCTTGTGGGACCTACACAAAGGTGCCATTTATTAAACTCTGTGAAATACTGGAGAAATCATCTTTCAACTAACATCTTCCTTTCAGTAAGTGAGAAGTGTTTGAAAACCAATGCGGTCCATATGCGGAAAGTGCTATATACTTAACTGTGAAAAGATACTGTGGAGAAATGATCTTCCAACTAACATCTGGTTTCACTAACTTAGAAGTGTTTGAAAACCTATTCGGGGCCTATGCAGGAAGTGCCATATACTCAACTCTGTCAAACTGTGGGGAATCCATCTTTCAACTAACATCTTGTTTCACTGAGTTAGAAGTGTTTGAAAACCCATGCAGGGAACTATGAAGAAAGTGCCATATACTCTGTGAGACAAGAGTGTGGTGAAAACATCTTTCAACTAACATATGGTTTTACTAAGAAGTTTTTGAAAACCTTTGCAGGGAACTATGAGGAAAATGACATATACTCGACTATGAAAAAATACTGTGGAGAAACGATCTTCCAACTAACAGCTGGTCTTCCCCTGGCCTGGAGATGTTGGTTTGTCAAAGCAAAACAGGTTCATTACTTAATTTTGTTTCTTCCCCATCATCCTACTGATTTCTTTCAGCCTTCCTATTAGAGTTCTCATTGCTTCCTAGATAACACAAGGAGAACTCTACAACAAAAGCTTCATCAGATTGTCCTTCTGAAGTCCTTTTTCTCAATCTGGGGCAATGTTCCATGACATCTACGTGTCCCCACTTCAAGCTCAGTGCTCCCTGACCTGGTGTACATTCACCTAGGCCTACCGTTTTCCAGGCTTTACCAGACACCAGGCACAACAGGGTGAAGCAGGAGAGGGGGGAGCTTCTCCATTCTCAGACTAGCAAGATGACAGTAAAAAATAAGTAGAACCTACTTATTGGAAAGTCAGGTGGTGATGTGTACCATGAAGAAATATAAACTCAGTAAGGAAGTTTGAGAAATTACTGAAGGCATTTGGGGAGCAGACAATGCAGTACAGCTATATTTCAGTCTGGGAGAACAGCAAGTGCAAAGACCCTGGGATCAAGATGGACTACATGTGGAGAGTCTAGCTTTTTAGACTGGATTCTGAGCTTTGCCTTGAGTAGGAATTTTGCTTCCATTGGTAATGCTAGGTTTCACTTTTATAGCTAATTAACCTCCATCTGGTCACCAGTCACTTGAATTCAGCAAATTCTATTCCAGTGATTCAAACTGAAACAGAGGTCATTTTGGGTCTAGTCAGCACGTGGGTATTGGGGGGCTTCCCTTGGCCCAGCACTCTGCTGATGATGGGGAGGCTGTGACATGAGCACAGCAGGCTCTCCACCTTGATGACTATAGTTAATGAACTTCCTCCATGTCGTCAGGTCCCTTCCACTGTGTCTACTCATGTCAAGTGGGTCATGACCACTGACCCTAATTGTCACACTTTGTTGTCTATGTGCAGCAGTACCCAGCACTCTCCACCAATGTGTTCCCCTGCACCTCACAGTGCATATCCCAAACTGACATTCTCCCTGGCATCACCATTGCCTCCCCTGCAAACAGAAGTCCCTCTCTTGGGGGTAAACCCCCAAAGTCCCATTTTCATGCCCCAAGGCCACCTCTGCCACATCCTCCAAGGTATCCCCTGCAATGACTGCCCTTCTGAAGGAACCCCTATCATCTTTCCTTCCCCCTTCAGTCTGAAGCTGTGCCTCAACCTCTCTCTCTTTAATAAAGCCCCTTGAGGAATGTACAGTTTCACACTGGGACACTGAGGGCTCATAGGAATTGTTGTAAATGAAAAGCAGTTTCCCAGAATGCAGGACAAACAATGGCACCGAGGAGCTGAACTTATGCTATTGTGGCTATAAGATGCCAGTAAAGAAGGTCAGCCTGTAGACCCTTCCCACTTCTCCCCCAGTGTACCTCATATCTCCATACCTTAGTCTGGATGTGCTGTGCCTCTTCATGCTGTGTTAGGCGGATTGCCATTCATTCACGTAGTTGCTCTTTCATTTTTCATGTATTTGGTGCCTGCTGGGTGCCAAGCTTTGGCTAGATGATAACTACTTCTGGAAATTCCAGGTTACATGTCACTCCTTCCTTGAAGCCCTTCTTGATGTCCACACTTTCTCTCTGTACCCACAGGTACATCTGCGAGCTCTGAGTGTTATGGTCATACTTTTATGATTTTTCCACCTTGTGGGCACTGTGATTATATATATATATAATGTCACCTCTTCTTTACCCATTCATTTGGGCTCTTTCCATAATTTGGATATTATAGATAATGGTTCTATAAACAAGGGGGTGCATTTATCACTTTGAGTCAATATTTTTGTGTCTCTTGGGTAAATACCTACTAGATCAGGTGCTGGAACATAGGGTAGTTCTATCTTTAACTGTATGAGGAACCTCCATACTGTTTTCCAGAGAGGCTGCACCAGTTTGCATTACCACCAACAGTGTAAGAAGGTTACCCTTTTCAACATCCTTGCCAACACGTGTCATTTCCTCTGTTGATAATTTGAGCCATTCTTACTGGTGTGAGGTGATATATCACTGTCATTTTAATATTTATTTCTCTGATGATGAGTATTTCCCATCTGCTGGCCATCTGTGTTATTTGGAAAAATATTCATGTCTTTTGTCCATTTGTTAACTGGCTTATTTGGTTTTTGCCTGTCGACTTTGTAAGTTCTTTAGAGATTTTGGGTACTAACCCTTTATCAGATATGTCATTTGCAAATATCTTCTCCCATTCCACAGGTTGCCTTTTAGTTTTGTTGATTGTTTCTTTTGCTGTGCAGCAGAAACTTTTTATTTTGATAAAGGCCCAAAAGTTTATTTTTGCTTTTGTTTCCCTTGCCTTAGATGACATGTCTGCTAAGAAGTTGCTAGAGCTGATGTCAAAGAGGTTACTTACTGCCTGTGTTCTCCTCTAGGATTTATATGGCTTCCAGTCTCACATATGGATCTTTAATCTATTTTGAATTTATTTTTTATTTGGTGTAAGAAAGTGGTCAAGTTTCATTTTGCATGTTGCTGTCCAGTTTTGCCAGCAACATTTGTTGAAGACACTAATTTTTTTGTATTGGATGTTCCTTCCTGCTTTGTTGAAGATTAATTGACCATAGAGTTATGGGTCCATGTCTGGGCTTTCTATTCTTTTCCATTGATCTGTGTTGTGCCAGTACCACACTGCTTTGATCAATTTGGTTTTGTAATATAATTTTAAGTTCAGAACTGTGATGCTTCCAGCTTTCCTTTTCCAAGTTTTTTTTTTTTTTTGGCAATTTGGGGTCTTTTGTAGTTTATAAAAATTTTAGTAATGTTTGTTCTACAATGTATAAAATGCTTTTGGTATTTTGTAGAAGTTATATTATATGTGTAGATTGCTTTGGGTATGTAGACAGTTTGACAATATTTTTCTTACAATTAATGGTGTGGATCATCTTTCCATTTCTTTTTGCCATCTTCAGTTTCTTTTTCAGCATTTTATAGTTTTCAGAGTTTAGATTTTTAAATTCTTTGTGAGGTTTATTCCTAGGTATTTTATGTTTTGTGCAATTGTAAATGTGTTGATTTCTTGATTTATGTTTCTTCTGTTTCATTATTGTTTAGAAATGGAACAGATTTCTATATGTTGAATTTCTATCCTGCAACTTTACTGAATTTGTGTATCCATTCTAGAAATTCTTTTGGTAGAGTCTATCAGATTTTCTATATAGAGTAATATGTCATCTGCAAAGACTTCAAGTTTAACTTCTTCCTTGCCTATTTGAATGTTTCTTATCCTTTGTGTTGTATGAGAGCTGTGGATAGGACTTCCAGTATTATGTTAAAGAACAGTGGTGTGTTCCTGAATGTCATGCTCCTGACCTTTGGGAAAAAGCTCTCAGTTAATCCCACTGAGCATGATATCACCTTTGGGCTTCTCATATATGCCTTTTATTATGTTGATGTATATACCTTCTCACACTACTTTGATGATAGTTTTCATCATGAATGGATGCTGTACTTTGTCAATGCCTTTCATGCACCTATTGAAAGGATCATTTGATTCTTACCATTTTTTATTAATGTGATATATCATGTTGATTGATTTTCAAATATTGTATCATCCTTGCAGCTGAGCAATAAATCCCACGTGACCATGGTGAATGAGTTTCAATGTACTGTTTGTTGGTTGCAGTTTGCTAGTATTTCATTCACAATTTTTGCATCCTTGTTCATCAGGGATATTGGCCTGTAATTTTCTTTTTTAGTGGATCCTTGTTTTGGCAAGAGGATACTGCTGGCCTCATTGAATGTATTGTGAATTTTTCCTTCTATTTTTTGAAATAGTTTGAGAAGAATAAGTATTAACTCTTCTTTAAATATTTGGTACAATTCACCTATTAAGGAATCTGGTCCTGGACTTTTGTTTGTTGAGATGTTTTTGATTACTGATTCAATTTCTTTGCTGGGTATAGGTCTATTCAGGTTTTACATTTCTTCTTATTTAGTTTATATGTTTCTAGGAATGTATCCATTTCTTCCAGGTTGTCCAATTTGTTGACATATAGTTTTTCATAAGATTCTCCTATAATTGTTTGTATTTCTGTGGTATTGGTGGTTATTTCTCCTGTCTCATTCAAGATTTTATTTGAGTCCCTTTTGTTCTACTTTTGGTAAGTCTGGCAATGGGTTTATCAATTTTATTAATTTTTTTCAAAGTTCTTCTGTTTCGTCATTTTGGGTAGTCCCTGGGGTGGCTCCCAACTACAGGGCACTTGCCCTGTGCTGTCCAGAGTAACTTGTGTTGGTGGGCAGGGCTTCAGTCACACCTGATGTGCCACCGCTGGGGCCACAAACTGGTATGTACCTTACCTTCCCCTGTCCTGGGGGCAGGACTCATTGTGGAGTGGTGTGGCCTCTGTCCAGGCTACTTGCACACTGCCAGGCTTGTAGTGCTGCTTTGATGGGATCTGGCGTATTAGCTTGGGTGGATCTGCGAGGTGCACAGGGGCAGGAGGAGCAGGCTTAGCTTGCTTTGCTGTTGGTGGTCCCCTGCAGGAGGGGCCCTGCAGCACGAGAAGGCAGACCCATTGGAGGGATGGATCCCCAGAAGCACAGGGTTGGCTGTTTGCGTGGTGCAAGCAAGTTCAGTGATGGGAACTGGTTCCCTTTGGGATTATGGCTGGGAATGGGAGAGGGAGATGGTGCTTGCCAGTGCCTTTGTTCCCCTGCCAAGAAGAGCTCTCTATTCTCAGGCTCAACAACTCTCCCTCCCATTGTCCTCTTGCCCTCCTGCTCTCCAAGCAGAGCTGTTGACTTTTCACATTCCAGATGTTAAGTCCCTCTGGATGTCAGAACTCATGAAGTCCGGCCCCTCCGCTTTTGCAAGCCAGACTTCAGGGGCTCTGCCTTGCCGGGTGGGCTGCCCCTCCACTGCCCCGGCTCCCTCCCGCCAGTCCATGTAGTGCACACCACCTCTCTGCCCTTCCTACCCTCTTCTGTGGGTCTCTGGTCTATACTCGGCTCCAGAGAGTCTGTTCTTTTAGTCTTCTGGCAGTTTTCTGGGTTATTTAGGCAAATGCAGGTGGAATCTAAGTGATCAGCAGGACGAGGTGAGACCAGTGTCCTCCTTACGCCACCATTTTCCTTGCAAACCTAATTTTTTTCAAAGAATCAGCTCCTAGCTGCATTGATCTGTCTTATTATTTCTATATCACTTAATTCTCCTCTACTTCTTATTTCTCTTCTTCTTGTGGCCATAGGCTTCATTATTTGTTCTTTTTCTAGCTCATTTATGAGTGAGTTTAGGTTATTTTAGACTTGGGCCTGTATTGCTATATACTTCTCTCTTAAGATGGCTTTTTCTGAGTCCCAAAGGTGTTGTACTGTTGTATTTTCATTTGTTTCCATGCATTCTTTAAATTTCTTCTTTGATTTCCTGGTTGGCCAATAATAGCATGTTTAAACTCTGTGTGTTTGTGGCCTATCTAAATGTTTCTCTTGTGGTTGTCTTCAATTTCATAGTGTTATGGTAAGAAAACAGGCATGTTGTGGCTGGGTGGCTCAGTCAGTTAGGCGTCCGACTTCAGGTCATGATCTCACCGTTTGTGGGTTTGAGCCCTGTGTTAGGCTTTGTGCTGACTGCTTAGACCCTGGAGCCTGCTTCGGATTCTGTGTCTCCCTCTATCTCTGCCCCTCCCCTGCTCATGCTCCATCTCTCTCTCTGTCTCTCTGTCTCTCTCTCTCTCAAAAATAAACACTGGGGTTCCTGGGTGGCTCAGTTGGTTACGTGTCCGACTTCAGCTCAGGTCTCATGATCTCATGGCTTGTGAATCTGAGCCCTGCATCTGGCTCTTTGCTGTCAGCTCACAGCCTGCAGCCCACTTTGGATTCTGTCTCCCTCTTTCTCTGCCCCTTCCCCACTCACACTTTGTCTCTCTCAAAAATAAACATTAATTTTTTTTAATAATAATTAAACATTAAAAAAATAATAAAGGAAACAGGCATGTTATGATCTCAATCTTTTTGCACTTGTTGAGGCCCAATTTGTGACCTAGTATGTGGTCTATTCTGGAGAATGTCCCATGTGCTTTTGAAAAGAATGTCAAAATGTTAGGATGTTATCTTCTGAATATATCTCTTAAACCCATCTGGCCCAGTTTGTTATTCAATGACATTTCCTTGTTGCTTTTCTGCTTAGATGATCTGTCCAGTGATGGAATTGAGGTGTTAATGTCCACTACAATTATTGTATCAATATCAGTGGTTTACTTAATGTTGTTATTGTTTTATATATCTGGGTGCTCCCACCTTGGGTGCATAAATACTTAAAATTTTTACATCTTTTTGTTGGATAGATACCTTTGTTATAATAATGTGCCTTTTGTCATGTCTTGTCACTATCTTTGGTTTAAAATCTAGTTTGCCTGATACAAGTATCATGACTCCTACTTTATTTGCACCTCTATTTTCGTGATCAGTGTTACTCCATTCCTTCACTTTCAATCTGCAGGAGTCTTTAAGTCTAAAATGAGTCTCTTATAGGCAGTACAGATCTTGTTTTTGTTCTTGTTTATCCATTCTGACACCCTGTCTTTTGATTAGATCATCTTGATTAGATCATTCAGGGTAATTATTGCTAGATATGTATTTAGTGTCATTTTATTACTCATTTTGTTATTGTTTTTGGACAATTTCTCTGTTGCTTTCTTGTCTTTATCAGTTTTCTTCTTTCCTTTCCACTCAGAGTCCCCTTTAATATTTGTTTCAGGGCAGGTTTAGTGGTAACAGACACCTTTAGATTCTGTTCAACTGGGAAATTTTTCATCTCTCTTTCTATGCAAAATGATACCCATGCAGGATAGAGTGTTCTTGGCTGAATATTTTTCCCCTTCAGCACTTTGAGTCACTTAGATCTCTGGACATGACATCATCTTGATCTTTCATTTGAGATGAGGTCCTTTGTCTAGGAATTTTGCCTTTAATTGCCTTTAATGAGTCAGGTACTGTGTGGAATGAGAAATTTGATTCAGTGTTTTCACATTTCATTGCAAACAATGGTACTAATTATGATGATGAGTAAGAACATCAGCAGTAATTTGGAGTACCACAAACTCTAGGAATTTCCACCTTGCTAATGTCCATCCTGTGCTAGACTTCAGTGAGGGCCAATCAATTCTTAACTCCATTTTCTTTTCAACCAAAAAACCATCTGGTCGTCCTTCTGGGAGCAGGCACCAAGTGACAGCCAGCTGTTGAGAAGGTCACTAGTAAGTATCCTAGGACCTCACTGGGATGACTGAACTCATGCACACAGCCTCCCAAAGTAGACCTCCAGCAGCATGTCCAGATATGCTCCCATGAACATTTCCCACGGAATTCTAAAAAAAAAAAAAAAAAAAAAAAAAAAAAAAATATATATATATATATATATATATATATATATATATATATATATATATATATATATATAAACAGGTGGCAGGTAAACAGAACAACCTGTGAAGATGGCACTAGAGTGGGTCTGTGACCCAAGGTGATGAGGGTGGGCCACCAGGTGACTGTGGGCCCAAGACTTCAAGTACTCATTGATGGCAAGACAGGTAGGCTCCTCACTTTAGCCATCCTGAGAAGGGCCCCAGCTCTGGAGAGGGGCCTTGTAGTAATTTTGATGTTCTCACGACTGGAATCTATGCGGAAAGGTGGGAGTTCTGGTGCCTCCCTTGTACCTCCATAGCAGGTTCCCAGCTCTAGGTGAGGTTTGGAAATATTGGGAAATGAAAAATGAATACTGGAACCATAAAGAAGGGCACAGGAGCCAGACCTATGTCTTCTTGTGCCCAGCAGCCCCAGTAAGACCCTGTGTGCAGAAGGTCCTAGAGCATGTGGGTTGACCTTTGCCTGCCACCCCAGTGACCTGGAATCACAATGCTGGCCTAGCCCTGCACCCTTCTCCAGAGCCACCCTCAGGTGGGTGGATAGTGCACCAATCCTCTGACACCACAGTAATGATCCTGCTAGTGATGCCAGGCTCCTGGACCTCTGCTTCCCTTTCTGCACTGAAATCTTATCTCTTGCCCATTTCCCTGGAGCTCTGAAGGACAAAGCTACCTAAAAGCATCCACCAGGTATCCACAGCACCTGAGCAATCATGATCAGGAAGGACATGGATCACTTCTTCTTGAGCCTCGGATCTCCTTCCCAAGCCAAGGACACATGGAGTGTCTCAAGCATGATCCTGGGTGCCTCTGAAGCAAACCTCATGGCCTGCAAGGTGTGACCCTGGAAGCCTTGGAAATGGACTTGGAAATGTTTTCTAGGAGGTCCTGGGGACAGTAATTTTTGGAGAGATGTTTGCTAAAACGTTTAGAGTCTCCTGAATAGATTCTCATGCCTACTGGGACTACTTCCAGGCTCTGGAGGGACATAAAAAATTTCCCAGTACCATGGCAAAGGAGAGGAGGAAATCCCTTCAGAGGCTTCTCAGAGTAGGAGGAGTTGTTCTCAGGCTCCAAGTGGCCTTGGGAAATCTACAGGGGCATGGGCAGGCATGGACTGCAAAATTGAAACCATGAAAGTACTTGAAGAGTTGTGTGTTTATCATATTTATTTCATAATTCCAGTGTGGAGAACTTTCAAAAAATTTTTAAAACCACTTGGAAGTCATAAGGGAAAGATTGATAAGCTTGACCATACAGAATGTTTGTAATAAATAATCATTAAGTGGGACCAGGGAAGTAAATTGCAGCACATCCATACAATGCAATACTATCCATTTTTGGTTTATTTATATCATTATAATGAGATAGATCTGTAGGTTCTGAGATAGAAACATGTTCATGAACTACTAAATGAATATAGCAAGTGCTAGAATTGCCAAAGTGTAGACAGAAAAAAAAAATATGGAACTTTTTCAAACTTCTATGGAAAGGCAGGGAATTGGAATAGCTTAAACATTTGTGAAGGACAAGAATAAAGTCTTTCCTATACCCTGGTGTCAACAGTCAAAAACTGGCTTCATAAACTATAAGCCACACTTCCTCCTGTCTGCTGTCTCCTACTTACAGTCCTGTGGCAGGCAGCTGACATCCCAGCCCCTCCAACTCCCAGCTCCTTCAAGGCCCAAGTGAACTGGGAGCCAATAGGACCCTAATCTTCAGGGTCCCTGTGTCCTCAGCCTTTCCCCTCATACTGGGAGCCCCAGGCAATTCATTCATCTGCCTCAGCCATGCAAGTCTGTTGCTACCTGTCCCGACCTACACTAAGTGTAGTTCTTCAGTCCAGGAGCCTTGGGCTGCCTTCCCAAGGGAAGTGTATTCCTTTGCAGAGCACATAGGAGGGAAGGGTTAACTTTTTGCACCTGGACCCACCATATAGACATTGTGTGCTTTCAACTACCAGTAACCCAAACTTACAGAAGTCTTGGGTTTGTTGGCACAGCCATGGCCACAATAGCAAGTTCAGGAGTGCCAGAAGGAAAGGGGAGATACACACACACACACACACACACACCCTGATGGTTAATTGGTACTCTTGCCAGGGCCTGCAGTGGTGGCAGCAGAAAAGTATTCTTTTAGTTAAAGAAAACTAGCTAAATTTTATTTTCTATTTACTTTAAGGTGAGGACTGGCAAAGTGATAGATCCTGAGGTTTAGAGTAATCATAATAAGTATCACTGTTGTTACTCATCACTCTTGTCATTGTTACCATTTTTGTAGTTAATTGTGATTGCATAAAATTTCTCTATCCACAGACAGTGTACAATTTATTGAAGACAGTGCAAGAGGGGGTTTCAGTACATGGAATTTTCTGTATCTTTAAGAACGTGAATTGCTTGCTCCAACCTGAGAAGCCCTAACCCACAACATGAAGCAACCAGCCTTGGAGTTCCTCTCATTTTTAGTCCTGATTCTAAGTTAGGAAAGCTAACTAATCACATAAAATGCCTTCTTCTAGCCAATATGCTTCCTGTTTCCCCAGTCACAACCTCTGATCAGGCTGTACATTCCTTTTCACCCCATAAAGCTTTCTACTTCTCCCTATGCCTTTGAGTCTCTTCCAAAAGAGCACATGGTCATGGCTGAGTCCCTTGCTATTTAGAGCAAGCTCTGAATGAACAGTGTGTGTTCCCATTTGGGTGGTCTTTACTGATGTCTAGGGAGATTAGTAGACAGGGACCAAATAAAGCGCCCAGAATATATATGTTTTATAAGTTAACTTTTTTCCCAAATGAGTTATTTATTTATCCATACAGCTTAAAAAAACTGAGATATAATTCACATACCACAAAATCTACTCTTTTAAAAGTGTACAATTCAGTTATTTACAGTCTATTCAGGAAGTTATACAAACCGTCATCATTGTCTAATTCCAGAACATTATCACCACCTCAAAAAGAAACCCAGGTTCAGGGCATCTAGTGTGAAGCATGGCGGTCATATTTAACAATACTCTGTTGTATACGAGAAAGTTAACTGTAAAAGTAGAGCTTTAATATTCTCATCACAATGACAACAACAAAATGATAATTATGTGAAAAAAGGATGCCTTCACTAATCTTACAGTGATAACCATTTCACAATATGTACATGTATCAAATCATCACATTGTACATCTTACACTATACAATGTTATATGTCAACCATATTCCAGTAAAGTTGGAGTGGGGAAGAGAAACCCAGCCCTGATTAAATGATCACTTCCTTTTCCACCCCCCTCCCAACCCCTGGCAATCACCAATATGCTTTTTTTCCCTCTATGGATTTGCCTATTCTGAATATTTTAAGTAAATGGAATAAAATATGTAGCCATGTACGTCTGCCTTCTTTCTTATGCTTAGCATCATGTATCTAAGGCTCACCCATGTTTTAACATATACCAGTGCTTTATTACTCACCTTAATATTTTATGTACACAATATTAAAAATATATATGTACACCGACATATATATATTCATGTGCCACCAAGTCCCTTATTTTTAAATTGTGGAAAATATACATAACAAAACACTGGTCGTTGCAACACTTAAGGCTTCCGGGGGCCTGGAAAAAGGAAAGCTCTGAGCCAGAAACTCAGTCCCTGGACTAGGGAGTATGGGGGCTGTCAGTGGTGGGGGTGGTAGACACCACAGAGGGAGCTCTGCTGAGGGGGTAGGTGGTGGCAGCGGTCTGCACTAGCTGTGTGGAATAAAAACAAAGAGAAAGAATCACCAAAAGCAAGGAAAAGTGGAAAAAGCTCAAGACAAGGACAAGACATAATAGAATCAGGGCTGTGCTATTTACGAGTTGGACCTACAGAACTTGAAATTATTTCTGAAAAATACTGAAGTTTTGGGCCCTTCACTACTTCCTCATAAGGAAGTATGCCAGAGACAACATGGCACACCGAGCATGACGGTTGACAAATCACTGTCAGTTATTTTGCAGGAATACAAATTGAGGCACTTCAGTTCCTCTAAACTTTGAGTTGAGCCTGACTTCTTTATTGTTGTTTCTGTCCTTAGTCTTCATCTGAATCCTTCACTGCTGGTTCCGTCCACTCACCAGACATGATTGACTCATTCAGGTGCATTAGATGGTCATTACACCTTTTTTCCTCTCCTATATCTCAATGTTACTCTCAACTGGAATATTTTAACCTGAACAATTCAGATCGGTTTGCTGTTCCCATGTTGCTTTTCAGACCAGTTTAATATCACATCATCTTCACAGCTAGTGCTTGCTCACGTTGGCCTGTGAACTCACCTTTGTTAGGACAGTTGACACATTCAGGGCTACACAGCCTGAGAGATGGGCAGAACAGGCGCCTGTCCTGGGAAGAGTAGCCAGGTTTGGGAAATAATCCCCAGAGAGAAAACATTAGAGAACTTGGCATAGCACTGAGATAGAGATAACCAGTCAAGAATGGGAAAGGTCCTTGTACTAAAATCCTGGCTGGCTATATTCTAGCCTTACAGAAAACAAAGAGGCAAGTGGCTTACACTGCAGGACATTTTTTGGATAGAACAAGGGAAATTTGATGACATGGGGTTTTTAGTAAGATGAAGTCTGGCAGTAAAGGATAGTATAAGGCAGAGTGGTGGAGGGAACAAACAGTCTTTCATCCTGGGGGTTATATAATAAAAATGCCGACTCGTGATTGCCATAAACAATGTCATCTAGCTTCTGTGGTCCTACTTCTTCATTGCTAAAAGTAAAAGACTTACAGATTTAGCCATTTTTAACTATGTGAAATAGACTAGGTGTGACACTTCTTGAAAGAAGTTTCCCCTGCAAGATATGTGGCAGAATATATCTTTCAATGTAACAAAATATTATTGAAGGTCATAACTGCTGCTGTGCAACTTTAGTTTTTCTCTAGAAATTTCTGCCCCCTGAATGGTGCACATTGTTATATTTTTCTTTCTTTTATGTTTCAAATAGAGCATTTAAATTTGACTTGCTTATCCACACAGATCCTGGAAATAAGAGCTTCAGCCCAGCAAAAATTTTTTTAAAAAGACTCAATACAGTGCCATTAAGTACTACATTCCTGCCCTGCCACAACTTGCCCCACCCACTCAGAGCCACCAGCACACTCAGAAGACAGCAGCCCAGCCCTTCTTAGGAATCCACTATGCCACCTACCCTCTGGTTACTAGAAGGCCAGCAGGGAGCCAGTCCTGGCAGTGCTCTCCTACCGATGGGAGTACCAGGGGCCTCCAACATCCTGCTCTCACATCTGAGACTCTTCAGGCCCACCCCTGACCTTGCTCCTGAGACCCTCCCAGATCCAGCATATTCAGGAGCAGGGTGTGGCCAGAGGCATCTGGCTGCGGAGCCCAAGGTCATTGGAGCCCCTTCTGGCCCTCAGTGCAGCCCAGCCCTGGCCCTAACTGCCCCTTTTGCCCAACCCCAACTTGCCTTAACCAAACCACAACCATCATCACAACCAGAAGAACCAACCAGGCCATGCTGCCCTTCTTGGAGTCCCATTGTCACCCACCCACCCAAACCAGGACCCAGTTAAAGCTATCCTTTCAACAGCAGACAAAAATGAGAGCTTCAGAGGGAGGGGGGCTCTGAAGAGGAGTGCAGCTCCTGAAAAGGAGGGTGGCCATGCCTGGCCTGGGTCAGGACAGGAGGCAGTGCCCTGGGGCTGGCAGTCACCTGAATGTCCTGAGAAGTGCCATCTCTTGAGGAGGGTTCCACTCTGATTCCTGCCCAGCCTCAAAGTGCAACTGGGATGTGTTTCTGTGTTTCTCTCTTTGCTTTTGAGTTTTGTCTTTATGTCAAGTGACCCTGGACTTGCTGAGAGTGGCTCACTGTTTCCTGAGAGCAGCAGCAATAAGAGAGACAGTAGGGTCTGAGGTCTGGATCACTCTTGTCTCCTCAAGACTGGACGGGTTTTTTTTACTTGCTCTAGGGGGAAGATGTCTGTCCCTTGGTAAAGCAGCCTGAGTATCATGAAAGGAAGGGCTGTCTCTTCATAAGTTGGAGCCTCATCCCAGGGCTTAGATGGTTGGGGTACCAAGTGGATTGCTTGGGGCTCCCAGGATTCCATGGGGAAGAGGTTATAGGGAGCCCCTGGTTGGCCCTGGGTCTGGGTAAGGTTCGAAGGGGAAAGGCTGGGATGCTGTCTGCCCACCCAGCGGTAGGGGGACAGAGATGGCTACAGGGACTGAAGTGGGTAGGTGAAGTTTGGGGGTTGGAGGTAGGCACGGAAAGAGGCAGGAGGTGTCTGGAGGGAGCCTCACTTGAGGTGGTGACAGCAGCAGCAGAAAAGGGTGGGAGGCATAAGCCTACAGCACCTTATTTTCCCAGGCAGTCTCTCACCCAGGTTCAGGGTTGGGTAGCTGAAGTGTCTGGGAGAAAAGCCAAGTGGCTCATTTTCTGTGCTAAACCTGAACTTCCTGCCCTTCTCTTACTCCTTCATGCATTGCTCCACCCAGGCCCTCCTTAAACACTGGTCATACTTCTGGCTTCTGCTCTGTGGATGACACTAACAGGACAGGGTGGAACCACAGTTTCAGCTTCGCAGTGACCAGTGCAGGTGTCTGGCCAGCCCTGCCTCTGATACCACATCTGGCGCAGCATCACTATGAGGTGGCCACTGGCAGATTCACTTAGGCTAGGAACTGAGGCTGCAAAGGCCCAAATGACTTGCCTAAGTCCAGTAGAAGGATTAAAACCTAGGTGTGGTGACCCCTAAAGCTGTGTCTAAAGAACAGACCATCTACCACAGAAACAGGTTGTAGAAGAGTAAATGGGTCATGGTGGGGTGGGGGTTGGCTCTTGCCTGGATTGGTCTGTTTCCTCACTTCCTTCCTACTGCCTGGAAGCCCTGTACTTCCATCTCCTTCTAAACATCCTGCACTTTCCTATTGTCCTGTCCAGTCTGAGATAGAACAGAGGGATCTCTGCCTCTGGAGTGAAGATTAAGTTTATTATTCAGACGTAGAGTCATGTAAAAGGCTAACAAAATTAAAATTTCACATAAAAATCATGTAGAATGCTAATGGTTTGGATGAGGTGAAGATGGCAGGAGGTCTCTCAGACTCCTGTTAGTGATTGAGGCTTGGTCCAGGAGGGAGGGAGAAGGGAGAAGAATCTCACCTTTGGTGAACTTGACCCACATAGAGCCTCTGTTTTAAAATTTCATCTATCCATAATCACATTTTTCTGAGCCCCTTTCCACATCTGGCCCAGAGTTCTCATAGAGCTCACAGGCTGGAGACATCATCAGAGTGTAAACACAGCACTGGCACCTACACAACCTGCCTGACATGCAGCTTTTGATTGCCAAGGTAGCCATTTCAAAGATATCCATTGTGAATAAACCCATTGCCAGCTGTTTGACACAGCTACTGGGGAAACAGCTAGATGAGAAACCAGGTCACAGCAACTATGAAATTCCCCTTTTATTAAGCCCTGGATAACTGACCACTTGAGTGACTCCCTTCTTATACTTTAATCCCTATAATTTTCCAATAAAGAGTGAACCTTGAAACCCTTGACACACCTCCTGAGACTTCAATAAAGGCACACTCCCAAGTCTGCTTTTCTCTCCCTACCTGAGACCCTAATGTGTGGCCCTTGGGTGTGCTGTGTACCCTCCAGGACCTGTGAGTATTTTTTTTCAAAGTTCTTTGGTGGTTGTTGCTGTGGTGCATCTTGCAATCATAATAAGAACCACAAGGGCCAGTCCAGCCTCAACAGTGGCTCTGGATGGGGAAATGCCTGTGGGTACTCATCACAAGTAGTACATGCCCAGGTGAGGGCCTCAGGCACTCCTAACTGATAGCATCACTATCAATTGACTGAGACTGACACTAAACAGACTAAGGGACCCAAGTGAGACCATAGAGGCCTGCAGGAGAGAGTGAGGCCCAAGATGGTCTTCATGAAGGAAGTGCCATCTGAGTTGGGTCTACAAGATGAGCCAGGGGCAGCCACTGAGCTGGAACAAAAACATGACAAATGGATGAACAAATGAATGAATGAATGAATGGCTATCCATCTAGCAGAGAATGAAGCAGGGAAGCTCACCCATGCTGAGGGCTGAAACACAGTGCACACTGGGTGTGTTAGTCCATTCAGGTTGCTATAACAAAATATAGCAGACTGGATAACTTATAAAAAGCAAACCTATTTGGAGGCTGAAAGTCAAGATCATGGTACCAGCATGGTTGGGTAAGGGACCTTTTCCTGGTTCATATCTGGTGGCTTCTTGCTATGTCTTTGCATGGTGGAAGGGGCTAGGTGTCAGTGTGGAGCCTTTTTATAGAAGCACTAATCTCATTCATGAAACTCTAGCCTCATTACCTAAACACGTTCCAAGGGCCCCAGCTCCTAACAATTTCACATTGGGCATTAGGATTTCAACATATGAATTTGGAGCAGGGGAGGGGACAGGGAATAAACATTCAGATCATAGCACAGACAGAATGCTGGTGAGGCCTATGGTGTAATGCCTGCCTCACTCACTTAGGGAAAGAATGTGGCACTGATGCTTTGGAGGGGAGACAGTGAACACAGCATGTTAGAAGGGGTATGTGCTACAGAGGAAAGATGGGGACTCAGGAAGCTTATACGTGGGCTGGAGTGGACAGGAGGGGGCTATGAACAGCAGGGGCAGGGGACAGTCATGTTGAAGAGATTGCACAGGACATCGTGCCCGCTGTGAGGACTTTTCCTCCAGGTGGGGCAGCTTGTGCTGAGCAGGGGTGGGGCTCTGAATGCCCTGAAGGTATGAAGTGAGTAATAGCTAGGGAGACTTGGGGTGGGGGAGGCTGTCACTATAGATTGTGTAGGCAGGGAAGCCTTCTCTTAGGAAGTGACATGTGAGCTGATATGTATCTCTTGTATGGACCATGTTTCTAGCTTGCTAAATGTGGTGTTTTAGCATGTGCATCTGCCTACATGTGTACACTGGACACGCCTTGTTGTAACAACCCATTGGTATGTCTGAGTCACTTCATCTAGGCCTCCAGCCTTCCTGCTCACCATTTCTTTTTTCTTTTTTTTCAGACAAAATAGACTTTATTTTTTTAAATTTTTTTAATATATGAAATTTATTGTCAAATTGGTTTCCATACAACACCCAGTGCTCATCCCAAAAGGTGCCCTCCTCAATACCCATCACCCTCCCCTCCCTCCCACCCTCCATCAACCCTCAGTTTGTTCTCAGTTTTTAAGAGTCTCTTACGCTTTGGCTCTCTTCCACTATAACCTCTTTTTTTTTTTTTCCTTCCCCTCCCCCATGGGTTTCTGTTAAGTTTCTCAAGATCCACATAAGAGTGAAACCATATGGTATCTGTCTTTCTCTGTATGGCTTATTTCACTTAGCATCACACTCTCCAGTTCCATCCACATTGCTACAAAGGGCCATATTTCATTCTTTCTCATTGCCATGTAGTACTGCACTGTGTATGTAAACCACAATTTCTTTATCCATTCATCAGTTGATGGACATTTCGGCTCTTTCCATAATTTGGCTATTGTTGAGAGTGCTGCTATAAACATTGGGGTACAAGTGCCCCTATGCATCAGTACTCCTGTATCCCTTGGGTAATTCCTAGCAGTGCTATTGCTGGGTCATAGGGTAGGTCTATTTTTAATTTTCTGAGGAACCTCTACACTGTTTTCCAGACTGGCTGCACCAATTTGCATTCCCACCAACAGTGCAAGAGGGTTCCCATTTCTCCACATCCTCGCCAGCATCTATAGTCTCCTGATTTCTTCATTTTGGCCACTCTGACTGGCGTGAGGTGATATCTGAGTGTGGTTTTGATTTGTATTTCCCTGATGAGGAGCGACGTTGAACATCTTTTCATGTGCCTGTTGGCCATCCGGATGTCTTCTTTAGAGAAGTGTCTATTCATGTTTTCTGCCCATTTCTTCACTGGGTTATTTGTTTTTTGGGTGTGGAGTTTGGTGAGCTCTTTATAGATTTTGGATACTAGCCCTTTGTCCGATATGTCATTTGCAAATATCTTTTCCCATTCCATTGGTTGCCTTTTAGTTGTTGGTTGTTTCCTTTTTGTTGGTTGTTTCCTTTGCTGTGCAGAAGCTTTTTATCTTCATAAGGTCCCAGTAATTCATTTTTGCTTTTAATTCCCTTGCCTTTGGGGATGTGTTGAGTAAGAGATTGCTATGGCTGAGGTCAGAGAGGTCTTTTCCTGCTTTCTCCTCTAGGGTTTTGATGGTTTCCTGTCTCACAATCAGGTCCTTTATCCATTTTGAGTTTATTTTTGTGAATGGTGTGAAAAAGTGGTCTAGTTTCAACCTTCTGCATGTTGCTGTCCAGTTCTCCCAGCACCATTTGTTAAAGAGACTGTCTTTTCTCCACTGGATGTTCTTTCCTGCTTTGTCAAAGATGAGTTGGCCATACGTTTGTGGGTCTAGTTCTGGGGTTTCTATTCTATTCCATTGGTCTATGTGTCTGTTTTTGTGCCACCTGCTCACCATTTCAACTTAGAGGAATCATTCTCCAAGGGGTATCCTTTTCAAACAGCAACCAATCCATCCTGTGTCCACAACTCCAACCACTTCATCTATCAGACTCTCACACTTGGGGCCACTATCCACCTGCCCTAATAATGCCAGGGCCATGTACCAGAAAACTAGGGACAACCTCTATGTTCCAGAGTCCTGAAAGTATTCAAGCCAGCCAGTCCTAAGCCTGCTTAACTTTCCTACCTGTTCCTTTCTAAGAAAACTGGAATAAGGAACTTTCTTACATTTTCCCACCTACTCCCTCTGCCTCCTGACCACCATGGCACATGTGGCCCTGTATGGTGTGATTTGCCCCTCCTCTGGGAGCTCTGAGTAAAAACTGTCTTTTCAATAAAAGGCCATCTCCTGATATGTTTACCTTACTATAACACACTTATGAATACACAATATTTTAAAATAGTGAAATGTCAAGAGACCTCCTAGGCATTTTGAAGAGTGGACAAATGAGTAAACTATGCATCTTTTCATAATATTCTCAAGTTTAATACATTAAAATATATTAGAGTTCCTTTCCCCCATAAAGTTTCAGACTTCATAAGAATGGAGGGCATATAGGAAATTATATGGATGAGACCAGGCATCTGAGGAAGAGACTGGGAATGCACAAGTGATAGAAGAAAGTACAAGATGAAGCCCCCTGGAAGATATTAGCTCCAGGCTTGTTTATTTGGGAACACCAATCTTCCAGAGAATTTCCAGAGAAGTACCTTGAGAGGGGGTGGTGGGAGCTGAACTTGACTGTTCACCCTATGGAAGGAAGGGCTGAGAATTTCAGAGGGCTGTGGTTCTAGGAGCAGCCTGGCCCAAAGGAACCACACAGAAAACTCTTCCCCAAGACTGCTGTCCTGGTTAGAATAAGGTTCAGCTGCTGTCAAAGAGGTCCCTTGCATGAGTTTGCATCTCTCTCCTGCTTGGTCTAGAGGCAGACAGTCCAGGGCTGGCCTGGTAGGGCTGCTCCAGGAAGCCCCTCTCCCTGAAGCCTTGTCATCCCAGAGGAGTTGCCCTTGTCCACACAGGCCAGGATGGAGCTCACATCCCAGCAGCAGGACAGGGAGAGAAGCAGAAAGTGCCTGATTCTCTCTGCTAGGAGACATCCCAGAAGTACAAATCACTTTGCTTCCCATCCAGGGGGGACATCCTGGTCACACAACCAGCCCAGCCACAGAGGATGCTAGGAACTCTGTAGCCTGAGCAGCCATATGCGCAGTTCAAAGTCAGGTGTCTGGTTACTTGCAGTAGTGGATAATGCCACCGGGAGCCACATGGACATGTCTGCCACATCCCTTTAAAAAACGTTCCCTCCCACCACCCAACCACCCCATATCCCGAGATCATGTTTTATAAGAGATTGTCCATGAGATAAATTGCATTAATTCATAATTCAAGAACCAGTTGAAAATCATAGGCCAGTGGATGCTTTTCATTAGATTTGCTAGCAAATTGCTAGTGTAACCCCATTATGAACTCTGAAGCTCTTTGGCTGGCAAAGGTGACTGGGCCAGAGAGTGGGAGAATAATAGAAAAGTACCAAATGATAAGATAAGAACCATATGGTCCTGTCAATAGATGCAGAAAAAGCATTTGACAAAATACAGCATCCTTTCTTGATGAAAGCCCTCAAGAAAGTCGGGATAGAAGGAACATACTTAAACATCACAGAAGCCATTTCTGAAAAGCCCACAGCTAATGTCATCCTCAATGGGGAAAAACTGAGAGATTTCCGCCTGAGATCAGGAACACGACTGGGATGTCCACTCTCACCTCTATTGTTTAACATAGTATTGGAAGTCCTAGCATCAGCAATCCAGACAACAAAATGAAATAAAAGACATCAAAATTGGCAAAGATGAAGTCAAATTTTCACTTTTCGCAGATGAAAAGATACTCTACATGGAAAACCCGACAGACTCCACCAAAAGTCTGCAAGAACTGATACATGAGTTCAGCAAAGTCGCAGGGTACAAAATTAATGTACACAAATTGGTTGAATTTTTATACACCAATAATGAAGCAACAGAAAGAGAAATAAAGAAACATCCCATTCACAATTGCACCAAGAACCATAAAATACCTAGGAATAAACCTAACCAAAGATGTAAAAGATCTGTATGCTTAAAACTATAGAAAGCTTATGAAGGAAATTGAAGAAGATACAATGAAATGGAAAAACATTGCATGCTCAGGGATTGGAAGAATAAATATTGTTAAAATGTCAATAATACCCAAAGCAATCTATACATTCACAGCAATACCAATCAAAATTGCACCAGCATTCTTCTCAAAGCTAGAACAAACATTCTTAAAATTTGTATGGAACCACAAAAGACCCCGGATAGCCAAAGTAATACTGAAGAAGAAAACCAAAATGACAGGCATCACAATCCCAGACTTTGGTCTCTACTACAAAGCTGTAATCATCAAGACAGTATGGATCTGGGTTCCGGAAGATGGCGGCGTAGGAGGACGCGGGGCTCACAGCGCGTCCTGCCAATCACTTAGATTCCACCTACACCTGCCTAAAGAACCCAGAAAGCCGCCAGAGGATTAGCAGAAGGGAGTCTCCGGAGTCAAGCGCAGACTAGAGGCCCACGGAAGAGGGTAGGAAGGGCGGCGAGGCGGTGCGCGCTCCACGGACTGGCGGGAGGGAGCCGGGGCGGAGGGGCGGCTCGCCGGCCAAGCAGAGCCCCCGAGTCTGGCTGGCAAAAGCGGAGGGGCCGGACAGACTGTGTTCCGACAGCAAGCGCGACTTAGCGTCTGGGAGGTCATAAGTTAACAGCTCTGCTCAGAAAGCGGGAAGGCTGGAGGACAAAGGGAGGGAGAGCTGCTGAGCCCCGGACGGCAGAGCTCAGCTTGGCGGGGAACAAAGGCGCCAGCGCCATCTCCCCCGCCCATCCCCCAGCCAAAATCCCAAAGGGAACCAGTTCCTGCCAGGGAACTTGCTCGCTCCGCGCAAACACCCAACTCTGTGCTTCTGCGGAGCCAAACCTCCGGCAGAGGATCTGACTCCCTCCCGCTGCCACAGGGCTCCTCCTGAAGTGGATCACCTAAGGAGAAGCGAGCTAAGCCTGCCCCTCCAGCCCCCGTGCACCTTGCCTACCCACCCCAGCTAATACGCCAGATCCCCAGCAACACAAGCCTGGCAGTGTGCAAGTAGCCCAGACGGGACACGCCACCCCACAGTGAATCCTGCCCCTAGGAGAGGGGAAGAGAAGGCACACACCAGTCTGACTGTGGCCCCAGCAGTGGGCTGGGGGCAGACATCGGGTCGGACTGCGGCCCCGCCCACTAACTCCAGTTATACACCACAGCACAGGGGAAGTGCACTGCAGGTCCTCACCACGCCAGGGACTCTCCAAAATGACCAAACGGAAGAATTCCCCTCAGAAGAATCTCCAGAAAATAACAACAGCTAATGAACTGATCAAAAAGGATTTAAATAATATAACAGAAAGTGAATTTAGAATAATAGTCATAAAATTAATCGCTGGGCTTGAAAACAGTATACAGGACAGCAGAGAATCTCTTGCCACAAAGATCGAGGGACTAAGGAACAGTCACGAGGAGTTGAAAAACGCTTTAAACGAAATGCAAAACAAAATGGAAACCACGATGGCTCGGCTTGAAGAGGCAGAGGAGAGAATAGGTGAACTAGAAGATAAAGTTATGGAGAAAGAGGAAGCTGAAAGAAAGAGAGATAAAAAAATCCAGGAGTATGAGGGGAAAATTAGAGAACTAAGTGATACACTAAAAAAAAATAATATACGCATAATTGGTATCCCAGAGGAGGAAGAGAGAGGGAAAGGTGCTGAAGGGGTACTTGAACAAATTATAGCTGAGAACTTCCCTGAACTGGGGAAGGAAAAAGGCATTGAAATCCAAGAGGCACAGAGAACTCCCTTCAGACGTAACTTGAATCGATCTTCTGCACGACATATCATAGTAAAACTGGCAAAATACAAGGATAAAGAGAAAATTCTGAAAGCAGCAAGGGATAAACGTGCCCTCACATATAAAGGGAGACCTATAAGACTCGTGACTGATCTCTCCTTTGAAACTTGGCAGGCCAGAAAGGCTTGGCACGATATCTACAGTGTGCTAAACAGAAAAAATATGCAGCCGAGAATCCTTTATCCAGCAAGTCTGTCATTTAGAATAGAAGGAGAGATAAAGGTCTTCCCAAACAAACAAAAACTGAAGGAATTTGTCACCACTAAACCAGCCCTACAAGAGATCCTAAGGGGGATCCTGTGAGACAAAGTACCAGAGACATCACTACAAGCTTAAAACATACAGACATCACAATGACTCTAAACCCATATCTTTCTATAATAACACTGAATGTAAATGGATTAAATGCGCCAACTAAAAGACATAGGGTATCAGAATGGATAAAAAAACAAGACCCATCTATTTGCTGTCTACAAGAGACTCATTTTAGATCTGAGGACACCTTTAGATTGAGAGTGAGGGGATGGAGAACTATTTATCATGCTCCTGGAAGCCAAAAGAAAGCTGGAGTAGCCATACTTATATCAGACAAACTAGACTTTAAATTAAAGGCTGTAACAAGAGATGAAGAAGGGCATTATATAATAATCACAGGGTCTATCCACCAGGAAGAGCTAACTATTATAAATGTCTATGCGCCAAATACCCGAGCCCCCAGATATATAAAACAATTACTCATAAACATAAGCAACCTTATTGATAAGAATGTGGTCATTGCAGGGGACTTTAACACCCCACTTACAGAAATGGATAGATCATCTAGACACAGTCAATAAAGAAACAAGGGCCCTGAATGATACATTGGATCAGATGGACTTGACAGATATATTTAGAACTCTGCATCCCAAAGCAACAGAATATACTTTCTTCTCGAGTGCACATGGAACATTCTCCAAGATAGATCATACACTGGGTCACAAAACAGCCCTTCATAAGTTTACAAGAATTGAAATTATACCATGCATACTTTCAGACCACAATGCTATGAAGCTTGAAATCAACCACAGGAAAAAGTCTGGAAAACCTCCAAAAGCATGGAGGTTAAAGAACACCCTACTAACAAATGAGTGGGTCAACCAGGCAATTAGAGAAGAAATTAAAACATATATGGAAACAAACGAAAATGAAAATACAACAATCCAAACGCTTTGGGATGCAGCGAAGGCAGTCCTGAGAGGAAAATACATTGCAATCCAGGCCTATCTCAAGAAACAAGAAAAATCCCAAATACAAAATCTAACAGCACACCTAAAGGAAATAGAAGCAGAACAGCAAAAACACCCAAAACCCAGCAGAAGAAGAGAAATAATAAAGATCAGAGCAGAAATAAACAATATAGAATCTAAAAAAACTGTAGAGCAGATCAACGAAACCAAGAGTTGGTTTTTTGAAAAAATAAACAAAATTGACAAACCTCTAGCCAGGCTTCTCAAAAAGAAAAGGGAGATGACCCAAATAGATAAAATCATGAATGAAAATGGAATGATTACAACCAATCCCTCAGAGATACAAACAATTATCAGGGAATACTATGAAAAATTATATGCCAGCAAATTGGACAACCTGGAAGAAATGGACAAATTTCTAAACACCCACACTCTTCCAAAACTCAATCAGGAGGAAATAGAAAGCTTGAACAGACCCATAACCAGCGAAGAAATTGAATCGGTTATCAAAAATCTCCCAACAAATAAGAGTCCAGGACCAGATGGCTTCCCAGGGGAGTTCTACCAGACGTTTAAAGCAGAGATAATACCTATCCTTCTCAAGCTATTCCAAGAAATAGAAAGGGAAGGAAAACTTCCAGACTCATTCTATGAAGCCAGTATTACTTTGATTCCTAAACCAGACAGAGACCCAGTAAAAAAAGAGAACTACAGGCCAATATCCCTGATGAATATGGATGCAAAAATTCTTAATAAGATACTAGCAAATCGAATTCAACAGCATATAAAAAGAATTATTCACCATGATCAAGTGGGATTCATTCCTGGGATGCAGGGCTGGTTCAACATTCGCAAATCGATCAACGTGATACATCACATTAACAAAAAAAAAGAGAAGAACCATATGATCCTGTCAATCGATGCAGAAAAGGCATTTGACAAAATCCAGCACCCTTTCTTAATAAAAACCCTCGAGAAAGTCGGGATAGAAGGAACATACTTAAAGATCATAAAGGCCATTTATGAAAAGCCCACAGCTAACATCATCCTCAACGGGGAAAAACTGAGAGCTTTTTCCCTGAGATCAGGAACACGACAGGGATGCCCACTGTCACCGCTGTTGTTTAATATAGTGCTGGAAGTCCTAGCATCAGCAATCAGACAACAAAAGGAAATCAAAGGCATCAAAATTGGCAAAGATGAAGTCAAGCTTTCGCTTTTTGCAGATGACATGATATTATACATGGAAAATCCGATAGACTCCACCAAAAGTCTGCTAGAACTGATACATGAATTCAGCAAAGTTGCAGGATACAAAATCAATGTGCAGAAATCAGTTGCATTCTTATACACTAACAATGAAGCAACAGAAAGACAAATGAAGAAACTGATCCCATTCACAATTGCACCAAGAAGCATAAAATACCTAGGAATAAATCTAACCAAAGATGTAAAAGATCTGTATGCTGAAAACTATAGAAAGCTTATGCAGGTAATTGAAGAAGATATAAAGAAATGGAAAGACATTCCCTGCTCATGGATTGGAAGAATAAATATTGTTAAAATGTCAATACTACCCAAAGCTATCTACACATTCAATGCAATCCCAATCAAAATTGCACCAGCATTCTTCTCGAAACTAGAACAAGCAATCCTAAAATTCATATGGAACCACAAAAGGCCCCGAATAGCCAAAGTAATTTTGAAGAAGAAGACCAAAGCAGGAGGCATCACAATCCCAGACTTTAGCCTCTACTACAAAGCTGTCATCATCAAGACAGCATGGTATTGGCATAAAAACAGACACATAGACCAATGGAATAGAATAGAAACCCCAGAACTAGACCCACAAACGTATGGCCAACTCATCTTTGACAAAGCAGGAAAGAACATCCAATGGAAAAAAGACAGTCTCTTTAACAAATGGTGCTGGGAGAACTGGACAGCAACATGCAGAAGGTTGAAACTAGACCACTTTCTCACACCATTCACAAAAATAAACTCAAAATGGATAAAGGACCTGAATGTGAGACAGGAAACCATCAAAACCTTAGAGGAGAAAGCAGGAAAAGACCTCTCTGACCTCAGCCGTAGCAATCTCTTACTCGGCACATCCCCAAAGGCAAGGGAATTAAAAGCAAAAGTGAATTACTGGGACCTTATGAAGATAAAAAGCTTCTGCACAGCAAAGGAAACAACCAACAAAACTAAAAGGCAACCAACGGAATGGGAAAAGATATTTGCAAATGACACATCGGACAAAGGGCTAGTATCCAAAATCTATAAAGAGCTCATCAAACTCCACACCCGAAAAACAAATAACCCAGTGAAGAAATGGGCAGAAAACATGAATAGACACTTCTCTAAAGAAGACATCCGGATGGCCAACAGGCACATGAAAAGATGTTCAACGTCGCTCCTTATCAGGGAAATACAAATCAAAACCACACTCAGATACCACCTCACGCCAGTCAGAGTGGCCAAAATGAAGAAATCAGGAGACTATAGATGCTGGAGAGGATGTGGAGAAACAGGAACCCTCTTGCACTGTTGGTGGGAATGCAAATTGGTGCAGCCGCTCTGGAAAGCAGTGTGGAGGTTCCTCAGAAAATTAAAAATAGACCTACCCTATGACCCAGCAATAGCACTGCTAGGAATTTATCCAAGGGATACAGGAGTACTGATGCATAGGGGCACCTGTACCCCAATGTTTATAGCGGCACTCTCAACAATAGCCAAATTATGGAAAGAGCCTAAATGTCCATCAACTGATGAATGGATAAAGAAATTGTGGTTTATATACACAATGGAATACTACGTGGCAATGAGAAAAAATGAAATATGGCCTTTTGTAGCAACATGGATGGAACTGGAGAGTGTGATGCTAAGTGAAATAAGCCATACAGAGAAAGACAGATACCATATGGTTTCACTCTTATGTGGATCCTGAGAAACATAACAGAAACCCATGGGGGAGGGGAAGGAAAAAAAAAAAAAAAAAAGAGGTTAGAGTGGGAGAGATCCAAAGCATAAGAGACTGTTAAAAACTGAGAACAAACTGAGGGTTGATGGGGGGTGGGAGGGAGGGCAGGGTGGGTGATGGGTATTGAGGAGGGCACCTTTTGGGATGAGCACTGGGTGTTGTATGGAAACCAATTTGACAGTAAATTTCATATATTAAAAAATAAAAAATAAATAAAAAAAAAATAAATAAATTTCCATTGACTCAAAAAAAAAAAAAAAAAAGACAGTATGGTATTTGCACCAAAACACATAGAGCAATGGAATAGAGACCCTAGAATTGGACCCACAAATGTATGGACAACTAATCTTTGACAAAGCAGAAAAGAGTACCCAATGGAAAAAAACACAGTCTCTTTTACAAATGGTGCTGGGAGAACTGGACAGCAACATGCAGAAGAATGAAACTAGACCACTTTCTTACACCATACATACAAATAAACTCAAAATGGATGAAGGATATGAATGTGAGACAGGAAACCATCAAAACCCTAGAGGAGAAAGCAGGGAAAAACCTCTTTTACCTCAGCTGCAGCAATTTCTTACTTTTTGACACATCTCCAAAGGCAAGGGAATTAAAAACAAAAATGAACTATTGGGACCTCATCAAGATAAAAAGCTTCTTCACTACAAAGGAATCAACAAAACTAAAAGGCAACTGACGGAAGGGGAAAAGATATTTGCAAATGATACATCGAATAAAGGGCTAGTATCTAACATCTATAAAGAACTCATCAAATTCCACACCCAAAAAACAAATAATCCAGTGAATAAATGGGCAGAAGACATGAATAGACACTTTTCCAAAGAAGATATCCAGATGGCCAACAGACACATGAAAAGATGCTCAAAGTCACTCATCATCAGGGAAATACAAATGAAAACTACAATGAGATATCACCTGACACCAGTCAGAGTAGCTAAAATGAACAAATCAGGAGACTATAGATGCTGGAGAGGATGTGGAGAAACAGGAACCCTCTTGCATTGCTAGTGGGACTGCAAACTGGTGCAGCCACTCTGGAAAACTGTGTGGAGGCCCCTCAAAAAATTAAAAATAGAACTACCCTATGACTCGGAAATAGCACTGCTAGGAATCTACCCAAAGGATACAGGAGTACTGATGCATAGGGGCACATGTACCACAATGTCTACATCAGCAGTATCAACAATAGCCAAAGTATGGAAAGAGCCCAAATGTCCATCGATGGATCAATGGATAAAGAAGATGTGGTTTATATATAGAATGGAATACTACTTGGCAATGAGAAAGAATGAAATCTGGTCATTTGAAGCAATGTCGATGGAACTGGAGAGTATTATGCCCTCCAGGGTGAAATAAGCCAGGCAGAGAAAGAGAGATACCATACGTTTTCACTTATATGTGGATCTTGAGAAATTTAACAGAAGACCATGGGGGAGGGGAAGAGGGAAAAAAAAGTTACAGATTGGGAGGGAGGCAAACCATAAAAGACTCTTAAGGACTGAGAACAAACTAAGGGTAGATGGGGGGTGTGGGAGAGGGGAAAGTTGGTGATGGGCAGGGAGGAGGGCACTTGTTAGGATGAGCAGTGGGTGTTGTATAGAAACCAATTTGACAATAAATTATACTTAAAAATAAAAATAAATAAAAATTTCTCCATTAAAAAAAAGACTTACATGTAAGTCAAGAAACCACAAATCTCCTAGAAAAAACATAAGCAGTAAGCTTTTGAACATCATTCTGAACAGTATGTATGTATGTATGTATGTATGTATGTATGTATGTATGTATTTTGGATCTGCCTTCTCACACAAGGGAAACAGAAGCAAAAATGAACAACTTTGATGACATCAAACTAAAAAGCTTTTGCACAGCAAAGGAAACCAATAATGAAATGAAAAGGCAATACACTGAATGGAAGAAGATATTTGCAAATGTTGCAAATACGGGAGTTAACATCCAAAATAGATAAAGAACTCACACAATTCAATAAAAAGTAAACAATCCAGGGGCGCCTGAGTGGCTCAGTAGGTTGAGCATCGGACTTCGGTCAGGTCATGATCTCACGGTCTGTGAGTTCGAGCCCCGTGTCGGGCTCTGTGCCGACAGCTCAGATCCTGGAGCCTGTTTCAGATTCTGTGTCTCCCTTTCTCTCT
This sequence comes from Panthera leo, assembly GCF_018350215.1. Classification (NCBI taxonomy): domain Eukaryota; kingdom Metazoa; phylum Chordata; class Mammalia; order Carnivora; family Felidae; genus Panthera; species Panthera leo. The sequence goes on along the minus strand of NC_056680.1, from coordinate 59,848,088 downwards.
GCCCCTCCCCCACTCATGCTCTGTCTCTCTCTGTCAAACATAAATAAACATTAAAAAAAGTAAACAATCCAATTTAAAAATGAGCACAGCACCAGCATAGATATTTTTCCAAAGAAGACATACTCATGATCAACAGGCTCATGAAAAGATGGTCAATATCACTAATCATCAGAGAAATGCAAATCAAAAGCACAATGAAATATCACCTCATACCTGTCAGAATGGCTATTATCAAAAAAGATAAGAAATAGCAAGTATTGGCGAGGATATGGAGAAAAGGGAATGCTCATGCGCTGTTGGTGGGAATGTAAATTGGTGCAGCCACTGTGGAAAACAGTGTGATGGTTCCTCAAAAAAATTAAAAATAGAACTACCAGTCCATCAATTACAGTCTTTGGTATTTATTTTAAGAAAACAAAAATACTACTTCCAAGAGATCTATGTCTCCCAATGTTTATTGCAGCATTATTGACAATAGCCAAGATATGAAAGCAACCCAACTGTCCATCAATAGATGAATGGATAAAGAAGAATGTAATATACAGATACACAATGAAGTATTACATTAAAAAAGAATGAAATCTTCCCATTTGTGACAAATGGGTGGATCTGGAGGACATTATGCCAAGCGGAATAAGTCAGTGAAAGACATACCATATGATTTCACTTATATGTGGAATTCCTAAAAAATGAAACAAATAGAATCTGATTCATAGACACAGAGAATAATCTGGTAGTTGACAGAGGGGAGAGGATGGTGGTAGACGAAATGGGGAAAGGGTAATCTTCCAGGTACAAAGGTACAAACTCCCAGTTATAAAATAAATAAGACGTGGGGATGCAGCATACATAATGGGGAATATAGTTTATAATGTGTAACAACTCTGTATGGTGACAGAGGGTAGGTAGTGTTACCATGGTGTTAATTTTGCATGTATATAAATGTTAAACTACATTTTGTACATTTGAAACTCATATAATATTGTATGTTAACTATACTTCAATAAAAAAATAAAATACACAATTATAAAATAATCAAAGATGCTGACAAAGATTAATGTACAAAATGTTCACTGTGGTGTTGAGTATAATGGCCAAAAATTAGAAGCAATTTAAATGCCTTATCAATACGACGATCAGGTATGTATTGTACTATATAATAATTACCATACTGCTTAAAAATCATGTTTCTGAAGAAGCTTTGGCACTGTGGGGAGATACAATGAGCTTAGAAATGTGCTTTCTAATGAGGTCTGCTAAACTTCCTAGGTCCCAAAGGGGACTCTCAGTCTTGTTCAACAAATCTTATTTCTGACCCATCTTCACTCTCAGTAAAAACTACCACTGTCTTCGCAGTTTGAGTCAATAATCTAAAAATCGTTCTTGATTGTTTTCTTCCTCTGTCACTGGACAGTCATTTCCTAGGCCAGTTTTGCAGAAACTACCTTCTAAGACCTCCAGGCCACCCCCTCCTTCCCCCTCTAGTCCCCTTCTCTCCTATCCCCTCCACTTCTCCATTCCTTTGTGCCTTGCCCTCCCTAACCCCCAGATTCCCAGTACGCTAGGTCTCCTTTTTTTGGATGACCACAGTGACCTACTTCTCCTAGGGAGGGGCTCTGGCTCCCACTCTCCCACCTAGACCCCACAGCAGCTAGATGTGTCATGCCCAATGGAAGTCAACTATATCAATCCCTGCCGGATCCCTGGCAGGAGTGGATCCCCTGCTCTTCAGAACAAAACCCAAACCCTTTCCCGTGAAACTGAGCTTTGACTAATGAGGAGGATCAGCGGAAGCCACTGGCCCAGCAGCCAGGCTCACAGCTCACAGAAGGAGAAAGTTTTATTAGCAGAGCGCTTCACCATCAGAGCTGATTGCTTTCCAGGCCCTGAGCTGTGGGATGTTCATTTTTAGAGACACATAGCAAAATGCACCAGTGGGGTGGTCCTGTACACAAACGGTGCTAGTCCAATCCCTCCCTCCCTACTCTCACTATCTCTAATCCGATTAACCTAACACTCCAGCTTCCTTCTGTCTAGAATGCCCCTTCTCCACTTCTTGTGTCAAACCCATACACCTGGGGCCTACTAGACACCACCTCCTTCAGGAAGCCACCCTGATACCTCCAGCAGCAGATGAACATGTGCTGTGCTTTGAATATCCCTCCCCTTGCACCTATGAACAGGTGAATGTACTGTAGTTATGTTCCTGCCTTGTCTTCCCAACTGGACCATGAATTCTTCAGGTGGGATCTATGTGTGGTTCATCTTGGCGGGGGGGGGGGGGGGGGGGGGGGCGGGCAATGTCATTTGGCTGAATATCCAGCATATGGGCTTCTCAGAGAGGAAGCCACATAGGCAATGTATCTGTGGGAAAGTGAATGATTCAGTGTGTGCAAGTGCAGGGTGATGGTGAAAAGGTCTTCATGGGGACAGGTAGGAGAGTCCTAAAAGCCCACTAAATGACTGGGACTTGCCCTGAAGGGGAGAAGAGCCATGGATGGATTCTAAGGAGAGCAAAACTGGTTGACCACACATTGAATTGTCCATCATAAAGAAAACCAAAACTCGGTGGGGGGAGCCACAAGACCCCCACCCTGTCCCTAGTACTTTTTCTTGCTTCCCCTGGCCCTGCTGTAAGGGGGGATGGAGCATCTTCTCTGGTCAGATGCAAGGACCATCCCTGGGCAGGGTCACAGCATGTTGAAAGACTGTGCACACAGTGCAGCTGGGCGTCACCAAAGCAGTCAGGGGACCTCTTGGAGATTCTTCATGTTTCTTAGAAGCCCACAGGGTAGCTCCCTGATAGCTATCTGAAACCACAAATTCACTGCCAAAAAATGTAAATATCTGTTTTATGGAAACCAGGCTTTTACAGCCACCTTTTTGGCATCCCCTACATCCCTCCAGGCTGCTGTCTCTTGCCATAAATCCCCCAGAATGTCTGGATCCTCATGGAGTTCCCCTTTGAACTTTGAATTGGATAAACAATACCTCAGGCCTCTTAGAAGGACTGCTCCATGCAACTGTTATAAAAAGGAAGAACCATCACAGTGGAGAGATCCAACTACTGCATTACAGTCAAGAAACTCAGTTGCAAGCTTCAGTGACCCCTAAGCCACTTTGGGGCCCACCCCCACACCACTTCTGACTCCCACACAGGCTGGTTCATGACACTTTGTTACCCTGTTGTGAACTCTTGGTTACAATTACCATAGGCACAGGACCCAAATGCTCCCCTTGGTCCTTCTGAAAATGTTGGACAATGTTAGTGTAGGAAGGTAATACACAATCTCTGCATTTCTGCCCTGCAATCCTCTCATGATAATTCCCTTAAGTCATTTTTCCATTTAATTGTTCCGGTGACTTCCCAAGTACTACATCACTATACGCTCCTCCCAGTGGGGCATGTGCAGTCCCAATGCAAGGATGCAAAACAGTATCTGTGATACATCTTTCTGGAGCTTTTATTACAGGATTTGGTAGAACTTCCCCGCCCTCCTTTTCTAAACATGGAAGAAAAGACAGAGAAGAGCAGGGGAGGGGACTAGTGTTCCATGAAAAACCCAGTCATGACGGGGACAGAGGGATGAATCTGCAACTAGAGCGACCTCTCCTCTTGTAGGCCATAGACGTGGGATACCCTCTTGATTTGAATCCCATGCAGAGAACTCCAGAGCAGGTTGAAAGCCTCTCTGTCCATGGAACCAAGTTCTCTGGTCTAAGTGCCCTTGCACACCCAGCGTCTTCTTGTACCACTTCCAGCCTCTGACCAATCTCCTGTACCATGTCGCCAGACTCCCTGGAGCTCAGCATCTTTTTTTCTTTCCATTTAAAATGTATAGAGTATGGCTCGACCTCCCCAGTATTTGATCCCTGCCTTGGCCATCCCCCATGACAGATTAAACTGACTTAACTTTATTTTGTTTGCCATTCTGGTTCTTGCTTGGCAGCCTAAAACACAAGTGTCTTAGAATAAGACATGAGGAACATGATGGTCACTCCATGCCAGCCCTGGCTCTGGCCAAAGGAGGAGGCTGGGGTCATACCCTCAAGCTGCCTGGTGTGGAGGAGTTTCCTTTTGAGAACACACTCCAGGGCTTTATTACTGCTGCTAGTGCCTTGGGTGGAGGAGGTACCAGGGCCACACTGGGGGCTGAACTGGAGGCAGAGGATGCTCCAGGGCCACACTGAGATGCTGTGCTGGAGATGGGGGTCCTTCACTTCAGGATGGGTGGGGAATGGCAGGCACTATGTGCTTCTGCTGTCTCCTGGTCCCCTTCAGGCCTCTGTGTTTCTTTACTGAACAACCAGGCAGGTATAGCTGGCTCATGCCGGCAGCATTTTCTACTGCCTCTGACGCCTGCTGAGCCTCCTGGGTTTGGGAAGGATTGCAGCTGTTGGAGTCAGAAGAAGGGGAGGGCCTTGCTGTGATGGTATGGTCCTCCATCTTGGGTTTTTCAGAACTCAAAATCCAGGAGGTGGCCGTCCCCCTGTCATACTTCCAGGCTGTTGATGGGTCCTAGATCTAGTCCCACACATAGCCCATGTTCATCATCACCTGAGTCACCTGAGGGTCCTTGGTGTCATGGAGTGGCTCACTGTAAGGCCTGAGTTCCTTCTCCTGCACCACATTATGGATCTCTCATATCTTCTAACATTCTTCTGTCACTGGGGTTGAGGACCATCAGTTTTCTCAAGAGGTTTTCACATTCAAGAGGGAAGAATTTTGGATATGGTATTGTCTCCTCAGGATCTGCTTCCATAGCTGCCAGAAGTCCTCTCCCACAAAAGGCAGGGGCACCAGTGACCATGGTGACAGACTGGTTCCCAGGATCCACACATTCAGCATGGGGCCAGAAGAGTTCTGAGGCAGCATAAGTTGGGGGGTGGGGGCTGCCACAGTAGACGTTCAGCTTATGGCTGATGGTGAACTCATTGCTGAGGCCAAAGTCTACAATTTTTATGATCAGGTTAACACCAAAAAGTAGGCTCTCCAGCTTCAGGTCCCTGAAGGCTGATGACACTGGCAGTACTGCACAGTGCATACTAGCTCTGTAATTTGTCTTGAGACTCTTTCTCTGTCATGCAGCCATGGCCCAGTAAATAACCAAATATGTGACCCCAACTAATGTACTCTGAGATGAGGAAGAGTGTTTCTGTACTGTCAGTCACCTGGAGCATTTTTATGATATTGGTGTGATCCCAGCCCTTCATGCTATGGACTTCACAGAAAAGGCTTAGGAAGCTGGAGGTCTGCTGACTCTTGTTAATGACCTTACTGAAGGAAGACAGCATTTATGACATTTACCTCAATAAGGTAATCAGCACAGTCTTCTTCAACAGCCTCAGAGGCCAAATGACAGTGGGTTGATCTATTCAAAATGTTGGGGAAAAAATATGTCAACCAACAATCCTACTCTGGCAAAACTGTCTTTCAAAAATGAGAGATTGTTGATTCATTATATTACACACCTTAAACAAATATAACATCATATGTTTATAAAACTTCAGAAAGAAAGAGAAAGAGAAAGGGAAGGAAAGGAAGGAGGAAAGGGAGGAAGGGACAAAGGGAGGAAGGGAGGCAAGGAAGGAAAGGGAAGGAGGGAAAGGAAAGGAAAGGAAAGGAAAGGAAAGGAAAGGAAAGGAGGAAGGCAAGGAAGGGGAAGAAGGGAAGGGAGGAAGGGAACGGAAGGGAAGGGACCAGAAGAAAGGATTTGGAAGGAAGAATGGTATGGAAGAAAGGATGGGAGGGAAGGAGGGAGGGAGGGAGGGAGGGAAGGAAGGAAGGAAGGAAGGAAGGAAGGAGAAAAGGAAGGAGCGAGGAAGGAAGAAAAGGAGGGAGAGCAGGAGAAAGAGAGGGAGGGAGAAAAGGAAGGAAGGATGGAAGGAAGGATGGAAGGAAGGATGGAAGGAAGGGAGGGAGGACGGAGGGAGGGATTCTCCCCCCTCCCTAAGGGATAAATTAAGACATTCCCAGATATGCCAAAGCTTAGAACATTGTTACTTCTAGACCAGCCCTACAATGAAGGCAGTCGTTCAGGTTTAAATTAAAAGGCAATGGAAAGTAACTCAAAGTCTTATGAAGAAATAAAGATTTCTGGTAAAAAGAAATACATGGATGAGTATAAAAGCTGGTATCATTGTAACTTTAGTTTGCATCTCTACTTTTTCCTTTCTACATTAAGAGACTAATGTAGTTTTGTTTTCAATATATGAAGTTTATTGTCATATTGGTTTCCATACAACACCCAGTGCTCATCACAAAAGGTGCCCTTCTCAATACCCATCACCCACCCTCCCCTCCCTCCCACCCCCCAACAACCCTCAGTTTGTTCTCAGTTTTTAAGAGTCTCTTATGCTTTGGCTCTCTTCCACTATAACCTCTTGTTGTTGTTTTTTTTTTTTCCCTTCCCCTCCCCCATGGGTTTCTGTTAAGTTTCTCAGGATCCACATAAGAGTGAAACCATATGGTATCTGTCTTTCTCTGTATGGCTTATTTCACTTAGCATCACACTCTCCAGTTCCATCCACATTGCTACAAAGGGCCATATTTCATTCTTTCTCATTGCCATGTAGTACTGCACTGTGTATGTAAACCACAATTTTTTTATCCATTCATCAGTTGATGGACATTTCGGCTCTTTCCATAATTTGGCTATTGTTGAGAGTGCTGCTATAAACATTGGGGTACAAGTGCTCCTATGCATCAGTACTCCTGTATCCCTTGGGTAATTCCTAGCAGTACTGTTGCTGGGTCATAGGGTAGGTCTATTTTTAATTTTTTGAGGAACCTCCACACTGTTTTCCAGACTGGCTGCACCAATTTGCATTCCCACCAACAGTGCAAGAGGGTTCCCGTTTCTCCACATCCTCTCCAGCATCTATAGTCTCCTGATTTGTTCATTTTGGCCACTCTGACTGGCGTGAGGTGATATCTGAGTGTGGTTTTGATTTGTATTTCCCTGATGAGGAGCGACGTTGAACATCTTTTCATGTGCCTGTTGGCCATCCGGATGTCTTCTTTAGAGAAGTGTCTATTCATGTTTTCTGCCCATTTCTTCACTGGGTTATTTGTTTTTCGGGTGTGGAGTTTGATGAGCTCTTTATAGATTTTGGATACTAGCCCTTTGTCCGATGTGTCATTTGCAAATATCTTTTCCCATTCCGTTGGTTGCCTTTTAGTTTTGTTGGTTGTTTCCTTTGCTGTGCAGAAGCTTTTTATCTTCATAAGGTCCCAGTAATTCACTTTTGCTTTTAATTCCCTTGCCTTTGGGGATGTGCCGAGTAAGAGATTGCTACGGCTGAGGTCAGAGAGGTCTTTTCCTGCTTTCTCCTCTAAGGTTTTGATGGTTTCCTGTCTCACATTCAGGTCCTTTATCCATTTTGAGTTTATTTTTGTGAATGGTGTGAGAAAGTGGTCTAGTTTCAACCTTCTGCATGTTGCTGTCCAGTTCTCCCAGCACCATTTGTTAAAGAGACTGTCTTTTTTCCATTGGATGTTCTTTCCTGCTTTGTCAAAGATGAGTTGGCCATACGTTTGTGGGTCTAGTTCTGGGGTTTCTATTCTATTCCATTGGTCTATGTGTCTGTTTTTATGCCAATACCATGCTGTCTTGATGATGACAGCTTTGTAGTAGAGGCTAAAGTCTGGGATTGTGATGCCTCCTGCTTTGGTCTTCTTCTTCAAAATTACTTTGGCTATTCGGGGCCTTTTGTGGTTCCATATGAATTTTAGGATTGCTTGTTCTAGTTTCGAGAAGAATGCTGGTGCAATTTTGATTGGGATTGCATTGAATGTGTAGATAGCTTTGGGTAGTATTGACATTTTGATAATATTTATTCTTCCAATCCATGAGCAGGGAATGTCTTTCCATTTCTTTATATCTTCTTCAATTACCTTCATAAGCTTTCTATAGTTTTCAGCATACAGATCTTTTACATCTTTGGTTAGATTTATTCCTAGGTATTTTATGCTTCTTGGTGCAATTGTGAATGGGATCAGTTTATTTGCCTTTCTGTTGCTTCATTGTTAGTGTATAAGACTGCAACTGATTTCTGTACATTGATTTTGTATCCTGCAACTGCTGAATTCATGTATCAGTTCTAGGAGACTTCTGGTGGAGTCTATCGGATTTCCATGTATAATATCATGTCATCTGCAAAAAGTGAAAGCTTCATTTCATCTTTGCCAATTTTGATGCCTTTGATTTCCTTTTGTTGTCTGATTGCTGATGCTAGAACTTCCAACACTATGTTAAACAACAGCGGTGAGAGTGGGCATCCCTGTCGTGTTCCTGATCTCAGGGAAAAAGCTCTCAGTTTTTCCCCATTGAGGATGATGTTAGCTGTGGGCTTTTCATAAATGATTTTTATGATGTTTAAGTATGTTCCTTCTATCCCGACTTTCTCAAGGGTTTTTTATTAAGAAAAGGTGCTGAATTTTGTCAAATGCCTTTTCTGCATCGATTGACAGGATCATATGGTTCTTTTCTTTATCAATGTGATGTATCACGTTAATTGATTTGCGAAGGTTGAACCAGCCCTGAATCCCAGGAATGAATCCCACTTGATCATGGTGAATAATTCTTTTTATATGCTGTTGAATTCGATTTGCTAGTATCTTATTGAGAATTTTTGCATCCATATTCATCAGGGATATTGGCCTGTAGTTCTCTTTTTTTACTGGGTCTCTGTCTGGTTTAGGAATCAAAGTAATACTGGCTGCATAGAATGAGTCTGGAAGTTTTCCTTCCCTTTCTATTTTTTGGAATAGCTTGAGAAGGATAGCTTTAAACGTCTGGTAGAACTCCCCTGGGAAGCCATCTGGTCCTGGACTCTTATTTGTTGGGAGATTTTTGATGACTGATTCAATTTCTTCGCTGGTTATGGGTCTGTTGAAGCTTTCTATTTCCTCCTGGTTGAGTTTTGGAAGGGTGTGGGTGTTTAGGAATTTGTCCATTTCTTCCAGGTTGTCCAGTTTGTTGGCATATAATTTTTCATAGTATTCCCTGATAATTGCTTGTATCTCTGAGGGATTGGTTGTAATCATTCCATTTTCATTCATGATTTTATCTATTTGGGTCATCTCCCTTTTCTTTTTGAGAAGCCTGGCTAGAGGTTTATCAATTTTGTTTATTTTTTCAAAAAACCAACTCTTGGTTTCGTTGATCTGCTCTACAGTTTTTTTAGATTCTATATTGTTTATTTCTGCCCTGATCTTTATTATTTATCTTCTGCTGGGTTTTGGGTGTTTTTGCTGTTCTGCTTCTATTTCCTTTAGGTGTGCTGTTAGATTTTGTATTTGGGATTTTTCTTGTTTCTTGAGATAGGCCTGGATTGCAACGGATTTTCCTCTCAGGACTGCCTTCGCTTCATCCCAAAGCCTTTGGATTGTTGTATTTTCATTTTCATTTGTTTCCATATATTTTTAAATTTCTTCTCTAATTGCCTGGTTGACCCACTCATTCGTTAGTAGGGTGTTCTTTAACCTCCATGCTTTTGGAGGTTTTCCAGACTTTTTCCTGTGGTTGATTTCAAGCTTCATAGCATTGTGGTCTGAAAGTATGCATGGTATGATTTCAATTCTTGTATACTTATGAAGGGCTGTTTTGTGACCCAGTATGTGATCTATCTTGGAGAATGTTGCATGTGCACTTGAGAAGAAAGTATATTCTGTTGCTTTGGGATGCAGAGTTCTAAATATATCTGTGAAGTCCATCTGATCCAATGTATCATTCAGGGCCCTTGTTTCTTTCTTTTTTTTTTTCAATATATGAAGTTTATTGTCATATTGGTTTCCATACAACACCCAGTGCTCATCACAAAAGGTGCCCTCCTCAATACCCATCACCCACCCTCCCCTCCCTCGCACCCTCCATCAACCCTCAGTTTTTTCTCAGTTTTTAAGAGTCTCTTATGCTTTGGATCTCTTCCACTATAATCTCTTTTTTTTTTTCCTTCCCCTCCCCCATGGGTTTCTGTTAAGTTTCTCAGGATCCACATAAGAGTGAAACCATATGGTATCTGTCTTTCTCTGTATGGCTTATTTCACTTAGCATCACTCTCCAGTTCCATCTATGTTGCTAAAAAGGAGGGCCCTTGTTTCTTTACTGACCGCGTGTCTAGATGATCTATCCATTTCTGTAAATGGAGTGTTAAAGTCCCCTGCAATTATCACATTCTTATCAATAAGGTTGCTTATGTTTGTGAGTAATTGTTTTATATATTTGGGGGCTCCCGTATTAGGCGCATAGACATTTATAATTGTTAGCTCTTCCTGATGGATAGACCGTTATTATTATATAATGCCCTTCTTCATCTCTTGTTACAGCCTTTAATTTAAAGTCTAGTTTGTCTGATATAAGTATGGCTACTTCAGCTTTCTTTTGACTTTCAGTGGCATGATAAATATTTCTCCATCCCCTCACTCTCAATCTGAAGGTGTCCTCAGGTCTAAAATGAGTCTCTTGTAGACAGCAAATAGATGGGTCTTGTTTTTTTATCCATTCTGATACCCTATGTCTTTTGGTTGGCGCATTTAGTCCATTTACATTCAGTGTTATTATAGAAAGATATGGGTTTAGAGTCACTGTGATGTCAGTAGGTTTCATGCTTGTAGCGATGTCTCTGGTACTTTGTCTCACAGGATCCCTTTTAGGATCTCTTGTAGGGCTGGTTTAGTGGTGATGAATTCCTTCAGTTTTTGTTTGTTTGGGAAGACCTTTATCTCTCCTTCTATTCTAAATGACAGACTTGCTGGATAAAGGATTCTTGGCTGCATATTTTTTCTGTTCATCACATTGAAGATCTCCTGCCATTCCTTTCTGGCCTGCCAAGTGTAAGTAGAGAGATGGGTCATGAGTCTTATAGGTCTCCCTTTATATGTTAGAGCACGTTTATCTCTAGCTGCTTTCAGAATTTTCTCTTCATCCTTGTATTTTGCCAGTTTCACTATGATATGTTGTGCAGAAGATCGATTCAAGTTATGTCTGAAGGGAGTTCTCTGTGCCTCTTGGATTTCAATGCCTTTTTGCTTCCCCAGATCAGGGAAGTTCTCAGCTATTATTTCTTCAAGTCCACCTTCAGCACCTTTCCTGCTCTCTTTCTCCTCTGGAATACCAATTATGCATATATTATTTCTCTTTAGTGCACCACTTAGTTCTCTAATTTTCCCCTCATACTCCTGGATATTTTTATCTTTTTCTCAGCTTCTTCTTTTTCCATAATTTTATCTTCTAGTTCACCTATTCTCTCCTCTGCCTCTTCAATCTGAACCATAGTTGTCTCCATTTTATTTTTCAGTTCATTGATAGCATTTTTTAGCTCCTCCTGGCTGTTCTTTAGTCCCTTGATCTCTGTAGCAAGAGATTCTCTGCTGTCCTTTACACTTTTTTCAAGCCCAGCGATTAACTTTATGACTATTATTCTAAATTCACTTTCTGTTATATTGTTTAAATCATTTTTGATCAGTTTGTTAGCTGTTGTTATTTCCTGGACGTTTTTCTGAGGGGAATTCTTCCGTTTCATCATTTTGGATAGTCCCTGGAGTGGTGCGGGACCACGGGACACTTCTCCTGTGCTGTCTTGAATAACTTGTGTTGGTGGGCGGGGCCGCCCTCAGACCTGATGTCTGCCCCCAGCCCACCGCTGGGGCCACAGTCAGACTGGTGTGTGCCTTCTCTTCCCCTCTCCTAGGGGCGGGATTCACTGTGGGGTGGCGTGGCCCATCTGGGCTACTTGCACACTGCCAGGCTTGTGGTGCTGGGGATCTGGCATATTAGCTGGGGTGGATCGGCAAGGTGCACAGGGGCGGGAGGGGCAGGCTCAGCTTGCTTTTCCTTCAGAGATCTGCTTCAGGAGGGGCCCTGCGGCATCAGGAGGGATTCAGACCCGCCAGAGGGATTGATCTGCATAAGCACAGCGTTGGGGGTTTGTGCGGTGCAAGCAAGTTCCCTGGCAGGAACTGGTTCCCTTTGGGATTTTGGCTGGGGGATGGGCAAGGGAGATGGCGCTGTCAAGTGGCTTTGTTTCCCACCAAGCTGAGCTCTGTCGTCTGGGGCTCAACAACTCTCCCTCCCACTGTCCTCCAGTCCTCCCATTCTCTGAGCAGAGCTGTTAGCTTATAACCTTCCAGATGTCAAGTCCCTCTTGCTGTCGGAATGTTAACTAAAATTAAAATTAAAGAAAAAAAGATAAAATGTGGTTCCAAGTACTAGGTAAAATAATGGGAATTTCCACGTTAAGACAAGATGGGGTAGACACATCTCTTCCCAATCCTCTCACTAAATACAACTAAAAATGCTGGACATTATACATAAAATAAACATAAGATTTTAAAAGGTGGAGGGAAAAAGTGGCTGGCCAGGGACCTCAGGATTCAACAAACAACACAGAGGTAAGTTACCTGAGTTTGGTGTTTTGGAGGGTGGTGCTGGTTTATTTCATATATCCCAGACTGGATGCTGGAGAAGCCAACAAGCCAGAAATGTCAATCAATGGGCAAGACCCAAAAAGAAAAGACTCAACAAAAGCCTGCTTTGTCTAGCCAAAGGTCCAGAAGAAGGACAGCCTAGCAAAGCACAGAACTTCTAGACAACAGCTGCTCTATTCCAGACAAACATCACAGGAAAGACTGCAGCCCCACTTTCATCAGCAAAGACCAAGTGGGGAGCCTGGACTCTGACCTAATCTATGTGGAATGTGGTGCTCACTCCTTCTGGCTGACGTGGGATAAGAGAAGACTAAGTGGAGAGTAAGTGGTACTCTGCCTGGTGGTAATGAGCTCCCCACTTCATGTTGATGAAGGTCATGTGGGGAGCAGTAATAAGGCATCCCTCTCCCTCTCGGACAAGGTGGGATCAGAAGAATGCTGACTCCCTGCCAGTCCACCAGCAATGAGGTGTTCCTCTTCGCCCAGTGTGTGAATAGAGATGGGGGAATCCTGGGCTTCCAGCCCTACCTGGCAGTAAGCAAGCAATGCATTATTCCCTTTCCTTCAGTGGTGCACTGTCAGAGGAGGTAGCTAAAAAAGACTTGAATAAGATCCAGAATTTAATAACCTATACCCTAAATGCCAGGGATTTAATCTAAAATCACTTTTTACAAAAGAAATCTCCTGTAACCAGTAAAGAAATAGAATTCGTAATCAAAAATCTCCCAAAAAACCCCAAGAGTCCAGGGCTGGGCAACTTTCCAGGGGAATTCTACCAAACATTTAAAGAAGAGTTAACACCTATTATTTTGAAGCTGTTCCAAAAATTAGAAATGTAAGGAAAGCTTCCAAACTCATTCTAGGAAGTCAGCATTACCTTGATTTCAAAACCAGACCAAGACCCCACTAAAAAAGGAGAACTCCAGACCAATTTCCCTGATGAACACTGATGTGAAATTACTCAACAGGAAACAGACCAACCAGATACAACAATACATTAAAAGAATTATTCATCACGACCAAGTGGGATATATACCCAGGATGGAGGGCTGGTTCAATATTCGCAAAACAATCAATGTGATATATCACATTAATAAAAGAAAGGACAAGAACCACATGATCCTCTCTATAGATGCAGAGAAAGCACTTGACAAAATACAGCATCGTTTCGTGATAAAAACCCTCAAGAACGTAGGGATAAGAGGATCGTACCTCAAGATCATAAAAAGCCATATGTGAAAGACCCACCATCAATATCATCCTCATTTGGGAAAAACTGAGAGCTTACCCATAAGGTCAGGAACATGACAGGGATGTCTACTCTCGCCACTGTTATTCAATATAGTATTAAAAGTCTTAGCCTCAGCAATCAGACAACACAAAGGAGTAACAAGGCATCCAAATTGGCAAGGAGGAAGTCAAACTTTTTACTCTTCGCAGATGACATGATACTCTATATGGAAAACCCAAAAGATTCCACCAAAAAACTGCTAGAACTGATTCATGAATTCAGCAAAGTTGCAGGATATAAAATCAATGCACAGAAATCAGTTGTATTCCTATACACCAATAATGAAGTGACAGCAAGAGAAATCAAGTAATCTATCCCATTTACAGTTGCACCAAAAACCATAAAATACCTAGGAATAAATCTAACCAAGGAGGTGAAAAATCTATACACTGAGAAGTATAAAAAGTTTACAAAAGAAATTGAAGACACAAAAAAATGGAAAAATATTCCTTACTCCTGGATTGCAAGAACAAACATTATTAAAATATCGATACCACCCAAAGCAATCTACATATTCAATGAAATGCTTATCAAAATAACACCAGCATTCTTCATAGAGCTAGAAAAAAACAATCCTAAAATTTGTATGGAATGAGAAGAGACCCTGAATACCAAAGATATCCTGAAAAAGAAAACCAAATCTGGAGGCATCACAATTCTGGACTTCAAGCTGTATTACAAAGCTGTAATCATCAAGACAGTATGGAAATCGTACAAAACCAGACACTCAGATCAATGGAATAGATTAGAGAACTCAGAAATGGACTCACAAATATATGGCCATTTAATCATTGACAAAGCAGGAAAGAAAATCCAATGGAATAAAGACAGTCTCTTCAGCAATCGTGCTGGGAAAACTGGACAGTGACATGCAGAAAAATGAACCTGGATCATTTACTTACACCATACACAAAAATAAACTCAAAATGGATGAAAGACCTAAGTATAAGACAGGAGGCCATTAAAATCCTCGAGGAGAAAGCAGGGAATCACCTCCTTGACCTCGGCTGCAGCAACTTCTTACTCAACACATATCCAGAGGCAAGGGAAATAAAAGAAAAAATGAACTATTGGGACCTCATCAAAATAAAAAGCCTCTCCACAGCAAAAGAAACAATCAGCAAAACTAAAAGGCAACCAACAGAATGGGAGAAGATATTTGCAAACGACATATCAGATAATGGGTTAGTATCCAAAATCTATAAAGAACTTATCAAACTCAACACCCAAAAAACAAACAATCCAGTGAAGAAATGGGCAAAAGACATGAGTAGACATTTCTCCAAAGAAGACATCCAGATGGCTAACTAATACATGAAAAAAGGCTCAACATCACTCATCATCAGGGAAATATAAATCAAAACCACAATGAGATACCACCTGACACCTGTCAGAATGGCTAACATTAACAACTCAGGCCACAACAGATGTTGGCAAAGATGCAGAGAAAGAGGATCTCTTTTGCCCTGCTGGTAGGAATGCAAACTGGTGAGCCACTCTGGAAAACAGTATGGAGGTTCCTCAAAAAATTAAAAATAGAACTACCATATGACTCAGCAATTACACTACTAGGTATTTATCCAAGGGATATAGGTATGCTGTTTCGAAGGGGCACACGCACCCTAATGTTTATAGTAGCACTAACAACAATAGCCAAAGTATGGAAAGAGCCCAAATGTCCATCGATGGATGAACGGATAAAGAACATGTGGTATATATACACAATGGAGTATTACTCAGCAATCAAAAAGAATGAAATTTTGCCATTTGCAACTATATTAATGGAACTAGAGGGTATTATACTAAGTGAAATTAGTGAGCCAGAGAAAGACAAATATCATATGACTTCACTCATATGAGGTACTTAAGACACAAAACAGATGAACAAAAGGGAAGGGAATCAAAAATAATATAAAAACAAGGAGGGGAAGAAAATATAAGAGACTCTTAAATACCGAGAACAAACAGGATTGCTGGAGGGGTTGTGGCTGGGGGGGGTGAACTAAATGGGTAAGGGGCTTTAGGAAGGACACTTGTTGGGATGAGCACTGGGTGTTATACACAGGGGACGAATCATTGCAATTGACAACTGAAATCATTATAGCACTAGAGGCTAACTTGGATGTAAATTTTAAAAAAATGGAAAAAGAAAAAAGTCTCAACATGATGAGAAAATACAACTAACAGACACTAAGAATGAGATAAGAAGGTAGAATTATCTGAAAGCAATTTTAATGAATCTATTATAAAAGTGCTTCAACCACCAATTACAAACACACCTGAAACAAATGATAAAAATAGAAAGTTTTGATAAAAAAACAGAAAGTCTCAGAAAAGAAACAAAGATACAAAGAAGAACAATGTTGAAATTTTAGAATGGAAAAAACACATAATGGCCAAAAACCCCAAACAACTCAATGAAAGGAATGAATAGCAGAATGGAGAGGACAGAAGAAAAATCTGTGAATTTGAAGGGAAAAACTATGGGAATTAGCCTATCTGAACAAGAGAGGGTAAAATAGGCTGGCACGGGGGAATTAAACAGAGCCTCAGGGGCTTATGGGACTAGAACAAAAGATCTATCATTCATGTCATCAGAGTCCTAAGGGAAAAGAAGAAGAGAGTGGGACTGAAAGTGTATTTGAAGAAATAATGGCTTACAATTTCCCAAATTTGAAAAAATTTAAATCTATTTATTCAAAGAGGTGAAATCTCTCTTTAAATGTGGAAAATCCCTAAGAAATAGACACCAAGGTATATCATAACTCATAGTGTAAAAAGTAAAGTAAAATTCTTGAAATAAACAAAAGACAAATGACACCTTATGTATACAATAAAAACAATTCAAATGACAGTAATTTCTCATCAGAAGGAAGTGGCACTTTTTCAAGTGCTGAAAAGTAAAAAAATACAATATTATATTGAATACTGAAAAAATATAATACTATAGTTTTGCATTTATGTAAATTTTTTCAAATTCTATTTTACTTCCATCATTTTACTTTAGTCTACTACAGTATATTCACTTTTTTCAAATTTTCAAATGATTTCTTTTTTTTAAATCCTTTTTCTCTTTTTTGTTTCTTTCCCTTTTTCTTAACTACAGAAAAAGAAAAATTCATATTTATTTTTAATTTTTATTAAAAATATTTTTAATTTTTTTCTACTATATTCTTTACTTTTGTATATATTTATTCAAATTTTATTTTACCTCATAATCTCATTTTAGTCTACTTCACCGTATTCATTTTTGCAAATTCTCACATAATTTCCTTTTTTTCTCACCCCCTCACCCTCTTTTTTTCCCCTCTAATCTGTCACACCACTTTTAACACCAAGACCAAAACACACCTAGGATCTAGCATCATCTATTCGATTTTATGTGTGTGTTTTTAATTTTAATATTTTTTTAATTTTAATTTTTTTAACTTCAATTTTTCTACCTCATTAATTCCTTTCCTCCCTTCAAAATGACAAAATGAAGGAATTCACTCCAAAGGAAAGAGCATGAAGAAATAACAGCCAGGGATTTAACCAACACAGATACAAGCAAGATGTCTGAACTGGAATTTAGAATCACGATAATATGAATACTAGCTGGAGCTGAAAATAGAAGTAAAAAATAGCCAGAATGATTTTAAAAATGCTATAACTGAGCTGCAATCATGGATGGATGCAGCGGCGGCAAGGATGGATGAGGCAGAACAGAGAATCAGCGATATAGAGGACAAACTTATAGAGAATAACGAAGTAGAAAAAAAGAGGGAGATTAAGGCAAAAGAGCACGATTTAAGATTTAGAGAACTCAGTGACTCAATAGAAAGGAACAACATCAGAATCATAGGGGTCCCAGAGGAGTGAGAGAGAGAAATAGGGGTAAAAGGGTTATATGAGCAAATCATGGTGGAAAACTTTCCTAACCTCAGGAAAGACACAGACATCAAAATCCAGGAAGCACAGAGTATCCCCATTAGATTCAACAAAAACTGACCATCAACAAGGCATACCATAGTCAAATTCACAAAATACTCAGGCAAGCATAGACTCATGAAAGCAGCAAGGGAAAAAAGTCCCTAACCTACAAGGGAAGGCAGATCAGGTTTGCAGCAGACCTATCCACAGAAACTTGGCAGGCCAGAAAGGAGTGGCGGGATATATTCAGTGTGCTGAATCAGAAAATTATGCAGCCAAGAATACTTTATCCAGCAAGGCTGTCATTAAAAAATAGAAGGAGAGAGAAAGTTTCCCAGACAAACAAAAATTAAAGGAGTTTGTGACCACTAAATCAGCTCTGCAAGACATTTTAAGGGGAATCTCTGAGGGGAGAAAAGATGAAAAAAAAAATATATATACATATACCAAATATATAAATATATATAAATATAAAATTTTATATAAATGTAAAGATATTATATATATATATATATATATATACACACATATATATATATATATATATATATATATATATACACACACACCAAAAGCAACAAAAGATTAGAAAGTACCAGAGAACACCACCAGAAACTCCAACTCTATAAGCATCATAATCCAATAAATTCATATCTTTTAGTACTCACTTTAAACGTCATTGGACTCAATGCTCCAATCAAAAGACATAGGGTAACAGAATGGATAAGAAAACAAGATCCATGTATATGCTGTTTATAAGAGTCCTACTTTAGACCTAAAGACACCTTCAGATTGAAAATAAGGGGTTGGGGGCGCCTGGGTGGCGCAGTCGGTTAAGCGTCTGACTTCAGCCAGGTCACGATCTCGCGGTCCGTGAGTTCGAGCCCCGCGTCAGGCTCTGGGCTGATGGCTCGGAGCCTGGAGGCTGTTTCCGATTCTGTGTCTCCCTCTCTCTCTGCCCCTCCCCCGTTCATGCTCTGTCTCTCTCTGTCCCAAAAATAAATAAAAAACGTTGAAAAAAAAATTAAAAAAAAAAATAAAAGAAAATAAGGGGTTGGAGAACCATCTACCATGCTAATGGTCAACAAAAGAAAGCCAGAGTAGCCATACTTATATCAGACAATCTAGACTTTTAAATAAAGACTGTATCAAGAGATGCAGAAGGGCATTATATCATAATCAAGGGGTCTATAGACCAAGAAGATCTAACAACTGTAAACATTTATGTGCCAAATGTGGAAGCACCCAAATATATAAATCAATTAATCACAAACATAAAGAAACTCATCGACAGTAATACCATAACAGTAGGAGACTTCAACACCCTACTCATCACAATAGACAGATCATCTAATCAAAAAACCAACAAGGAAACAATGGCTTTGAATGACACACTGGACCAGATGGACATAACAGATATATTCAGAACATTTCAGCCTAATATACATTCTTCTCTAGTGCACATGGAACGTTCTCCAGAACAGACCATATACTGGGACACAAATCAGTCCTTAGTAAGTACAAAAAGATAGAGATCATACCTTGCGTATTTTCAGACCACAACTCTACGAAATTCAAAATCAACCACAAGAAACAATTTGGAAAGGTAACAAATACTTGGAGACTGAAGAACATCCTACTAAGGAATGAATGGGCTAATGAATTTCCTCAAGCAGTTAAAGAGGAAATTAAAAAGTATATGGAAGTCAATGAAAATGATACCACAACCCCAAGCCTCTGGGACGCACCAAAGGCAGTCATAAGAGGAAAGTATATAGCAATCCAGGCCTTCCTAAAGAAGGAAGAAAGATCTCCGATACACAACCTACCCTTACGCCTTAAAGAGCTGGAAAAAGAACAGCAAATAAAACCCAAAACCAGAAGAAGACAGGAAATAATAAAGATTAGAACAGAAATTAATGCTATTGAAACCGCAAAAAACAGTAGAACAGATCAATGAAACCAGAGCTGGTTCTTTGAAAGAATTAACAAAATTGATAAACCAAGAGCCAGTTTGATCAAAAAGAACAAGGAAAGGACCCAAATAAATAAAATCAAGAATGAAAGAGGAGAGATCACAACCAACACACCAGAAATAAAAACAATAATAAGATAATATTAGGAACAATTATATGCCAATAAAATGGGTAATCTGGAAGAAATGGACAAATTCCTAGAAACATATACACTACCAAAACTGAAACAGGAAGAAATAGAGAATTTGAATGGACCCCTAACCAGTAAAGAAATCAAATTAGTAATCAAAAATCTGCCAAAGAACAAGAGTCCAGGGCCAGATGGCTTTCCAGGGGAATTCTATCAAACATTTAAGGAAGAGTTAACACCTGTTCTCTTGAAACTGTTCCAAAAAATAGAAATGGAAGGAAATCTTCCAAACTCTTTCTGGGAAGTCAGCATTACCTTGATTCCAAAACGAGACAATAGACCACACTAAAAAGGAGAACTATAGACCAATTTCCCTAATGAACATGGATGCAAAAATCCTCAGCAAGATATTAGCCAACCAGATCCAACAATACATTAAAAAAATTATTCACCATGACAAAGCGGGATTTATACCTGGAACGCACGGCTGGTTTGATATCTGCAAAACAATTAATGTGATTCATCACATCAATAAAAGAAAGGACAAGAACCATATGATCCTCTCAATAGATGCAGAGAAAGCATTTGACAAAATACAGCATCCTTTCTTGATAAAAACCCTCAAGAAAGTAGGGATAGAAGCATACCTCGAGATCACAAAAGCCATATATGAATGACCCAACGCTACTATCATCCTCAATGGGGAAAAACTGAGAACTTTCCCCCTAAGATTAGGAACATGACAGGGATATCCACTCTCGCCACTGTTATTCAACATAGTATTGGAAATCTTACCCTCAGCAATCAGACAACGCAAAGAAATAAAAGGCATCCAAATCAGCAAGGAGGAGGTCAAACTTTCACTCTTTGCAGGTGACATGATACTCTATATGGAAAACCCAAAAGATTCCACCAAAAAACTGCTAGAACCAATCCATGAAGTCAGCAAAGCTGCAGGATATAAAATCAATGCACAGAAATCAGTTGCATTCCTATACACCAACAATGAAGTGACAGAAAGAGAAATGAAGGAATCGATCCCATTTACAATTACACCAAAAACCATAAAATACCTAGGAATAAATCTAACAAAAGAGGTGAAAAATGTATACACTGAAAACTATAGAAAGCTTATGAAAGAAATTGAAGACACAAAGAAATGGAAAAAGATTCCATGCTCCTGGATAGGAAGAACAAACATTATTAAAATGTCGATACTACCCAAAGCAATCTACATATTCAATGCAATCCCGATCAAAGTAACACCAGCATTCTTCACAGAGCTAGAACAAATAATCCTAAAATTTGTATGGAACCAGAAAAGACTGTGAATAGTCAAAGCAATCTTGAAAACGAAAACCAAAGCAGGAGACATCACAATCCCAGACTTCAAGTTATACTACAAAGCTGTAATCATCAAGACAGTATGGTACTGGCACAAGAACAGGCACTCAGATCAATGGAACAGAATAGAGAACCCAGAAATGGACCCACAAACGTATGGCCAACTAATCTTTGACAAAGCAGGAAAGAATATGCAACGGAATAAAGATAATCTTTTCAGCAAGTGGTGCCAGGGAAACTGGACAGCAACATGCAGAAAAATGAATCTGGACCACTTTCTTACACCATACACAAAAATAAACTCAAAATGGATGAAAGACCTCAATGTAAGACAGGAAGCCATCAAAGAGAAATGCATAAATGCATTGAGGAGAAATCCTCGAGGAGAAAGCAGGCAAAAACCTCTTTCATCTTGCCCACAGCAACTTCTTACTCAAAACGTCTCCAGAGGCAAGGGAAATAAAAGCAAAAATGAATTACTGGGACCCCATCAAAATAAAAAGCTTCTGCACAGCAAAGGAAACAATCAGCAAAACTAAAAGGCAATCGACAGAATGGGAGAAGATATTTGCAAATGACATATCAGATAAAGGGTTAGTATCCAAAAATCTATAAAGAACTTATCAAATTCAACACCCAAAAAACAAATAATCCAGTGAAGAAATGGGAAAAAGACATGAATAGACACTTCTCCAAGGAAGACATCCAGATGGCCAACTAACACATGAAAAAAGGCTCAACACCACTCATCATCAGGGAAATACAAATCAAAACCACAATGAGATACCACCTGACACCTGTCAGAATGGCTAACATTAACAACTCAGGCCACAACAGATGTTGGCAAAGATGCAGAGAAAGAGGATCTCTTTTGCACTGCTGGTGGCAATGGAAACTGGTGCAGCCACTCTGGAAAACAGTATGGAGGTTCCTCAAAAAACTAAAAATAGAACTATCCTACGACCTAGCAATTGCACTACTAGGCATTTATCCAAGGGATATAAGTGTGCTGTTTCGAAGGGACACATGCACTCCCATGTTTATAGCAGCACTATAATTAATAGCCAAAGTATGGAAAGAGCCCAAATGTCCATTGATGGATGAATGGATAAAGAAAATGTGGCATATATATATAATGGAATATTATTTGGTAATAAAAAAGAATGAAATCTTGTCATTCCAACTACGTGGATGGAACTGGAGGGTATTATGCTAAGTGAAATTAGAGAAAGACAAAAAACATATGACTTCACTCATATGAGGACTTTAGGGGACAAAACAGATGAACATAAGGGAAGGGAAACAAAAATAATATAAAAACAGAGATGGGGACAGTAGCTGCCCAGCTACTGTCATACTGGCTGAACTCATCAAACAAAACAGAAGAGACTCATAAATATGGAGAACAAACTGAGGGTTGATGGAGGGGTTGTGGGAGGGGGGATGGGCTAAATAGGTAAGGGGCATTAAGGAATCTACTCCTGAAATCATTATTTCACTATATGCTAACTAATTTGGATGTAAATTTTAAAAAATAAAAAATAAAATAAAAAAAATAAACAAAGAAAAACCCCCTAAAAAACAGACCACAATATGTAATCAAGAGCTCCATTTTTGGTGTGTTTATCTGCTCTTCTGTTTGTTTGTTTTTGCTTTTAGAGAGGAAGAGAGTACTGTGGGCAGAGGGAGGGAGAGGGGGAGAGGGAGGCAGGGGGAGGGGGGGGGGGAAAGAGAGAGAGAGAGAGAGACTTTCCCATGACCTTGGGGTCATGACCTAAGCCAAAAATAAAAAGTTGGGATGATCAACCAACTGAGCCACACAGGCCCCCATATCTGCTCTTCTGGACCATGTATATACATGGGGACAAGACTCAGATTTCCCTGACTCATCACAATAACATGACATCTAGTACCTGGCAGACCTTCAATGAATATTTGAGTGTTTGAATATTTGAATATTTAAATGAATGAATGAATGAATGAATCAATGAACTAAAGGCAAGGGTGGGAGTCAGGTCTCTGGGAGAAGGACTCATGACCTTGAAGATGATCTCTGTTGAGGTCAGCACTGGCCTTAGACCTCTGTTGCTACAGACACCAGATTCCACTAATGGCAAATTTTACTTGTTGAAAGAAATGGCCACATGGCTTCCAGAAGATACCAGACTCACCTGAGGTGCAGAAAGTGGAGCATGGGTTAGGCCAGTATTGTTTCATCCAGAGGGGTAGGACCCCAGGTGTGCTCCACATGTGCAGGTAGGTGGAGATCCGGCTGGTCTGAATTGCCACCAGATTGCCACCAACACCTGGGAGGAGAAAAAGAATGTGGTTTCCCCCTTTTTATGCCAGTCTCTCAGTTCTGGCCCTTATTTTAAGTCTACTTCCTCCAGAAGCCTCCCTTGATTGATGTAGCACTTGGTCTCTTTTCCTTCCCTCCCACTTTACAACAGATTTTATTTGGCTGCAAGCAAGGGTAAACTCGACCTTGTGAGTGAAGTGCCAGGGTAGTAACTGTATCACCTTGACAGCTACCTCTTATGGTGAAGGAAATGTGACTGGCAAAGTAGGTTTACAATACAGATTTGTCAAGTAGAGGGAGGGAGGGAGAGTGATGGAAAGGTCTATGGGAGGATATCTTGATAAGGCCTTCAAGGCTGTGGGAAGTGACAGGGATCAGATTACAGACTGGAACATCTGAGAAAATGAAAAGATTTTTTCACCTAAGGTGGAAAGGAGATGGAAGAGAAGGTGGGCAACAGCAGCAAGGGAAGAGGGGATAGCATATGCAACAGGTCTGGGGCTTATGGCTGAGGCTCCCAGCTTCCACAGAGAATGGACCATGCCAAGACTACAAAGGCCATGCTGAGCTGTCTTTGCAGGGACAGGATTACAGGCTGACAGAGAAGAGCATCTGTTCAGGACCATCTCCTTTAGAGAGTGGGCAGGCTGCCTTCATCCTGTTTCCTCAGCCCATTGGGGAATAACCCCTCTCTGGGCCAGATGTGCCCCAGTGATCTCCAGAGGTAGAGACCAACAACCCTGGATGCAAAAGTCTGTGGGCAGAGGATGGCTGCAGATCTATTTTGTTCAATCCACATGATTTAAAAAAGGGGGGAGGAGTGGATTTAAAAATGTAACTCAAATTAATTGTTATCATTTACATAAATTGCTGGCTTCTCCTAACAAGTCAGTTTTGGCAACTCTGGACCTCCAAACTTGCCAGGCAGCAACTGGCTGGAGCTAAGCAGGCCCCTGTCACTCCACACCAGGAACATGTTCTGCAGCATGACCTATTTCCTGCTGCTCCTTACTGCCCAGCTACTGTCATACTGGCTGAACTCATTCAACATTCTCATGTGGCCCCACAGTCATCTGAGTTGGTGACATCCAAGAAAATCTTTCCAAGCTTTAGCCTGCCTTAGCAGTTGTTGTCTTTCACATGGCCAGCTCCTTGTATGACGGGCAAGCTCTGCCTCTACTGGGGCAGACCTGCTGGGTGGCCCACTGATATTCAAGGAATAATCACCTGGGTTCCCATGGAAATGGGGAGAGGGGGTGCCCAAAGGCCTCTGTAGCCTGTTTCTGCAGCCCCAGAACACCAGGGCCTGGGACCAAGCAAAGTATGCAAAAAGCTATCACATTTGGTTCCCTCCCTGACTGGTCAGTCCCATTTACAGATCCTCATCAGAAGCCAGACACAAACCAAGCTTTGGTTAAAAGAGCCCATAGGGTCTAAGCCTAGAAGGGAGATCAATGAAGGGTTGGGTGGAAGACAACAGGGAATGGAGGGGATTCAGGCAAAGTGGACAAACACAAGTCCTCTCTGAGTGGCAGCTGATTATTTCCTCACCCAGAATGTGAACTCAGTATTGTCACAGTCTTGCTTTTGAAGAAGGCAGAAATCCAGATTTTTATGTGCAAAAGTCTTAGTTTTAAATGTCATCAATGAATCTAAATTTAAGAAATTAACAAACAAACATACAAACAAACCATGAGAAGCCAACACCCCAGTTCTGAAGGCCATGATCAGGTGCCAGTGAATCCTGGCTTAGATGTGCCTTCAAGGCACGGGATTTAGCTCTGTGGGACAGCTCAAGCCTCTGTGGTGACTGTGAGGAAGAGTGTGAGCTGGTGGAGCAGTGGTCAGGGCTTTCTCCCTGAGGGTCTCCTTCCATATGAGAAAAACCAGCCCGGTAGTCTCTGCCCAGCAGAAACACAGCCATGGCTCAGTTTCCAGATTCTGCCTTTGAGGGCCTGGGGCTGGAGCTCTGAAGTCACTGCTTTTCAGGTCCCACTGCGCAAGCCCTGGGGGCTAACACAGCCCAGGGGTCCCAGGTGATGGTGACTGCCAATACCTACCACATATGATGGGAGTAAATATGGCCATGCCTTGGAATTGCTGTTTAGAAATGGTTTTGTTCAAGATGAGCCCTCCAAAACTGGGGAGAGAGCAGAGGGAAAATGATTAGTTTATCCTTGTAGGGGACCTGGTATACCTCTATACAAAATGTCTTATCAGAGGCACCTGGGTGGCTCAGTCGGTTGAGAGTCTGACTTCAGCTCAGGTCGTGATCTCATTATTCTGGAGTTCGAGCCCCACATTGGGCTATATGCTGACAGCTCAGAGCCCGGAGCCTGTTTAGGATTTTCTCTCTCTCCCTCTGCCCCTCCCCCAGTCATGCTCGCTGGCCCTCTTTCTCTCTCTCTCTCTCACAAAAATAAACAAATATTAAAATAAAAAATTTTTCAAAATGTCTTACCAGTTTCCTTTCTCAGTGTAGCAAACACTTTCCTGACCCCTACACAAAATATCTGATATAGACAGGCTGGTATCCACAGTGTCCTCTCCACCATGCACATGATTCTCCGCCTCTATTCTGAGCCTCAGCTGTTCCAGAAGGCCCATCAGATAATGTTAGCCCATTAAAAACAAGTTACAAACTCTCTGAGGTCACATAGCTGGCTGGACTCTCCCATGTGACAGCTCATGTACCACAGCTGAACTGCTACTTTCCTGAGCAGTAAATGGAACCTACATGAGAATCCACTTCTGCTCCTTGTTCTTAGAGATGTCGCAATAAGACCTTGCTCCTACCAGCCCCTGGAGTTTAGCAAAGACTGTCCTGCTCCTACAGTCCTGGCGAGGTTGGATCAGTTTGTAAAAGGAGCCCAGGAGCTTTCTGGAATCAAAGACACCTGGACCACAACCACTTCTCCCTAAGAGTCAACGTTAGGAAAGCACCCCAGAAAGCACTGGGGTGGTGCTCATCCAGGTCTATTAACAGAAAGGGCTCTGGAGAGTGAGGTTCAAGGGTGGAACACCTGAGCTCAGCTGAAGGCCCAAGGGCCCAGGGGGACGAATCCCTCAGCCCCACTAGGTCGCACCAGCAGCCATGCTGTGGAAATGGTATTCACAGAGCCATCACTGTGGGGCCAGGTGAGGGACCCCCTGAAGCCCAAGCAGGGGAACTCTGGCAGCAGGGATGGGGGTGACAGGTGTCCTGCAGTGCCACGAGGGGACAAGAGGTCCTGGCATCAGTGTGTTCATCTGATGTTTCCAGGTTCAGTTCTTCCTGGCTCTGATACTCCTGCAGTGGTAAACAGGACTGCCTCTCAGAATAAATAAGGCCTAAGGTTCTTGGTGAGGGGGAAAGAGATGAAGAACAAAGAGGTATGACTCAACAACCGGCACCGGGGACTTAGTGAAGGAGTCCACAGCAATGATTCCCTCCAACCATGATCAGCCAGAAAATGATTTAAACCCACATGATTTACATCCTCACCCTGGAGGCTTGGTGGCCTCAGGCCACTCTCCCTGTCTGCAGAGGCCAGACAGGGGTGGCATGGAGCAAAGGGGTGGTGGCAGCCCTCACTCATGTGCACCTGCTGATGACCATCGCTAGAATGACTGGGAACCACCCTAACTTCAGGATCCTCATGATGGGCGGGTTCTGCTTGACAATGAGGACCCACAAGGGGATCAGGGCCATGAAGCTGATACAGACCAGCAGCGTCAGGTATCGATTATCTGGGAGGAGAGAGAGAGAGAGAGAGAGAGAGAGAGAGAGAGAGAGAGAGACAGACAGACAGACAGTGTGAGTGCCAGGGCACATGAGCATGGACTGTGGGGCCACAGTCTGGGCTGCAATGATTAGAGGTGAGCTTGGAGCTGAGGAGACGCTTCTGTCTCCGGTAGGGTGGACAACCTACCATACTTCTAAAGATTTTTTCCATCTTATTAAGAAACTGGAAAAGCTCCTCTTTATCCTCAATTCCTGTCACAAGCCCCTTTACTTCTCTTTTTTGCTATTTTCCTGACATACATAACCTCTCCCATCTCCTTCCACCTCAACCTTATTATTATTATTAATGGTTACATTTATGGGATTGTGTCCACAGGCCAGCACGTCATGTTCTCCATTCCCCCTCAGATGGGCATAGGAGAGACTACAGCATGAAGAGGTGGCCCACCAGCACCCGAGCCAGCATGCAGACATCAGGGCTACAGCCAGAGTTGGTTAATGATGTCAATCTGCACCTGGCTGAGGCCAGCCTAAGGTGGCCTCCCCAGCATTTATGGGTCTCTCAGGGCTCAGACCACACCCAGCTTTGCAGCTACTTATGCCCCTGTGTCATCTTCTCTGCTGGTTGGAGCCAGCAGAACTCTGACGGTTCTGGGACACCTGACTGTTCCTGGAGCCAGGTCAGGGCCCCACATACCACCATTCTCACTCACTCCCTTCTTCCCTTATATTTTGTGTGTCACCCTCCCAATCACTCCAAACAAGACACCAGCTTTCTCTAGAGCTATCCTCTCACCCCCAGCCCCACCTCTAAAGGACAGGCTCAGGTGGTGCACAGTCCTCTGCCAAGTGGACCCCAGCACGCAGAGGTGTGCACGTAGGTCTGTGCCCCACATCCCATTTCTCTGAGCAGCATCATTAGGAGGACCCCTCCCCTCTTGTCTTTCTCTGCACTAAACAATCATGGTTAATTCCTTTGCCATAGGGAGGCCCGTCTCCTTGGGCAGCTACATGGAAGCACAGGCCATAGGTGCTCAACTTGGACTACAGAAAAAGTAACTCATCATGGAAGGGGCCAGCCTCTTCGCCATCCCAGGAGGTGGGAGACAGGCCCAGGAAGCTCTAAGCAAGTCTCAAAAGCTCTAGGAAGCAGCAGCCTACAGGAGTGCTGCTTTTAGGACATTTTTCAGTCTGATTTTTCTAGAATGATTCAGGAGCTCTGGCAGAGGCTCCACCTCATATTTTCCCACCACCATGATGAATACTTCCCCCACACATGGCTTGTCCTCCCAACTACATTGACAGGTGACCCAGTCAGCAGCTCATTCTTCATCAGTGAAGATTTATCTCATATGTGCCAGGCCCAGTGAAACTGTAAGTGCACCCAAGATAAATTCACAGTCTAATTTGAGGGATGGACAACCCAACAATGATTCAACAGCTACTAAGTTGTGTGTTGCAACATGCACATTAGGGCAGAGAAGAAGGGTCTGGAAATACCAGTGACCCAAATTTGTTTTATAAGTAAAACGCGATTAACCAACCCACACACAAATCTTGTTTTAAATTCACTATGGTTTAAAAATAAAATTAGGTCATCTTATCATTAGATCTTCATTGCCACTTACAGGAACTTTGAGGATCTCCCAACCATCAAATAGTATTGGTGGAAGGCAGTTCCTGGGGTGACAAGGAGCTGGTCCCAGAACTGAGAGGGAGAGGGTCTCAATGCCCAGACACACTAAATCACAGGTATTCTGTCAGTCTGCTTCAGCTGCCAGCATGTAAGTGCTGGGTGACTTCTCTTGGTCCAGAGTCTGAGTTCCCACAGGGCAACGATAAGCCAGAGCTTCGCTGTGTCTGTGCCTGTGTCTAGGTATTTCCTCCAAATAAGTGTCACCACATGCCCTACTGCTGTCCACCATCTTCTTCACTGTCCACTCCACTCACTGATGCCACCTGCCCCCAGGTACTTGGGGTTATGACCATGCAGAGAATCAACACTTACTAGATCCAAACAACTGTGGGCAGCCAGCTTAGGTGGAAAGCAAAAACTGTGATGCTCAGAGGGGAGTAGTCAGCAGGTGAGAACCATCTGGGAAAGGGAGATGCTACCTGTCCACAATGCCCAGGACAGCAACATGTTCAGTGTGCTCCCAGGGCAGATCTAGGGAGACCCCTGGTGGAGTCAGAGCTTCTGGCCACAAGGGTCTGTCATACAAGAGGTGTGAACGCCTCTCTTGGCTGATGACCAGGGCACTGGGCACCTTCTGAGGAGACCTGGGCTTCTTCTGCCTCACACCAGCAGGGAGAGCATATGCTGCTGCCCATAGCTATGACATGCCTCCTTGGGAGTCCCTTCCCAGCTGGTTTGTACATGGCCAGTGTGACACATGCCTTACCCATGGAGGGTCTGTTAACCTATGAGGGCACACTGAAGTGGCCAGGCCATCCTCTGGCCCTCCCTGGTCTCCTTGCACACCCCTGCCCTAAGGTGGAGACTGAACTTATCTGCTGACCTGAGTGGATGGGAGAGCTTGCTGTTTGCCGACATTGGACCCAGCCTTGTTCGTGTGCCCCACCTCAAGGGGTACCTCTTACCTTTGTGTTTATAGAAGAAGCTGCTAACAAAGGCCAGGATGGACAACGTGATGAGGTCTCCCAGGCTGGCAGCAATGGGCATGGCAATGTTGTTGTCTGGATTGATCCCAAGCTTCTGAGCACCAATTACTATGCAGACCATCAGCATTCCTGCAGGGAGGTGGCAGAGGAAACTCAAAGCACAGGATGAGAAAGTGGTCAGGAGGCTGCTCAGTAACTTTCCTGTATCCACACAGCCCTCACCTGAGCCAGGCTGCCCTAACACTCAGTTTCCCCACTATTCTGAAGCCTGAGAAGGCTGCAGTAGGGTGGACCCTGTCACTTGCAGGCGTGATGTTAAGAAGCAGCCTGGAAGCTTTGATGATACACTCAAACCCATGGAGGAGACAGCAGGGAGGTAGCTCCTGGGCTCCCAAACCAGAAACTACAGATGTGAAGCTCACAGCTGCTCCCTGACAGGAAGAGGACTCCAAAACCACTGTGAGCAATAGAGCCCCAGGGGCAGAGCACAGCATCTTGTGTCTGTCGGGGTCCCTGGGGACACAGGTGCCCCAGTGGGATTAGCCACATGAGAGGTTTGTTAGGGACAAGGCCTGTGAGGAGGAATGGGGGGCCCCAGGGGTATTGGGAGAGTCATGAGATGGCATGTAGGCCACCCTCAGTGGAAGACAGGAAGGAAAGCAGGGGAAGCACATGCAGACTACAGCACAGCATTGTCAGCGGGTCCACATCTCTGGGGAACAGACCCATCTCAGGATCCTGGCAGGGCCACCATTGGGCGAAGGCAGCAGGTAACCTCTAACAGCGGGGAGTGGGGGTAAATTTTTGGGTGTAGCACTGGAAACCCAAGAGACACATTCTCATGGCCACTATACCTCCCTGGGTCCTATTTTGTGTTCTGACTGTGTTCTGAGATGACTGTCACATGCAATCTTCCAGCCCTCATCTACTGCCTAGGACTTAATCCAACAGCATTGGGGGTTCCCGGGTGGCTCCGTCAGTTAAGCGTCCAACTCTTGGTTTTGACGCAGGTCATGATCTCATGGTTTGTGGGGTCGAGCCCCATGTCAGGCTCTGTGATGACAGCACGGAGCCTGACTGGGATTCTCTCTCTCCCTCTCTCTCTACCCCTCCCCTGCTTAAGCTCGCACCACTGACTCTTTCTTTCTCTCAAAATA
Source organism: Panthera leo (assembly GCF_018350215.1). Taxonomy (NCBI): domain Eukaryota; kingdom Metazoa; phylum Chordata; class Mammalia; order Carnivora; family Felidae; genus Panthera; species Panthera leo. The sequence continues at coordinate 59,817,203 of NC_056680.1, read as the reverse complement.
AATAAATAAACATTTTTTAAAAGACACATTGTATCTTGGCTCTTGGTGTTTAAATACTTTACTCACTACTCTGTAACTCTAAATATAATTAGAATTATCACCTCAAGGCCTACTAACACTGCTGCCACTGGCCAGTTTGTGCCCTATTTTGTGACCAGATCATAGCTACTTTATCTCTTTTGAAATGCCAGTTCTAAGTGAGGTTGAGTCTGTGTGGCTGGTGGTCTGGTGAAAAACAGGGACTACATAGAAACCACCAGTTTGAGAGCACTTATTAAAAACCACCACCACCACCTGGCTTTACAGCAGTCATGCTGAGGTCACACTATGAGCCACCAGCCATGCTCCTCAACTTCTACACATCTTTGGACAACCCAGTTTATGTCCATGCTGCTGAACTTCACCCCTCATCTATGCTTCACTTTCCTCATCTGGAAAATAGGGAGCTAGGAATGGCATTCTCTACAAGACTCCACAGGAACAGGGCTGGCCTCTGGAATCATTTGATTGTGTTGTTTTCAGAGGAGACTTCATATCAAGTATCTCTTGGGCTCTATTTCTCCACAAGGTGTGGCATACTCATTCTTCTCTTCCCTTGGACAGACTGAGTGATGGCACCCTAGCCCCTGCCCCATGTGCACAGGCACAGGTACATGACCAGGAGCAGTCTGCCCAGGGAAGTGTAATTTATGAATTTGCTTCTGGGTTTCTGCACTCTTACCCTCCATCCCGATTACATACACTAGCACAGGAATGAAGAGAAACCACTAAATAACCTGCCACATTATCCTTACAGAGAGCTGAGCTCAAAGGTGTTTCATGAGCAGTCAGATGGAGAACAGAAGGGTAAATGCAAATCCGATTCACAGTTAGCACTTATTCTTTCTTATATGTGCACATTGTTTGCGAGAGACACTCAGACATGCAGTCCAGAAGAGAACCAAAATGAAGTCCGCTCATTCAGCAAACATTTGGCAGCTGGTAATATGCCTATTTTAGGTGTTGAAAATAGCCATCAGGCTCTGGACTCATACAGTAAATGCTTGTTGGGTGGAGGGAGAGACAGCACACAAGTAAGTGAACAAGCATTTGAAGTAAAAAACAGGACATGAAAATAAAGCAGGACTATGAATGGGGGTGTGATGCTAGAGAGCTGATCAGAGAGGCTTCAAAAAGGAGACACTTGCACTTAGCTGAAATTTGCTATGTGCTTGCATACTGATGTCTCACCCCAAACCAGAACATACACATCACAAAACAGTGCAGTTACTCACCAGTGCATCCCCTCCACTGCACCAGTGCCTGGCACACAATAGACACTCAGTAAGTACTGAGTAAGGAGCGAATGGGGGGACATTCCATGGTAATTGCACGGCAACCATGGTTGCCCCTGAAATGAGTGAGCTCCCTGAAGACAGGGTTGTTTGTCACTCCTTGTGTGTTCCGCCTTCTGCAGACATGGAGGAAACATCTGATACATGGCAGGTGGTGTGACAGGAGCAGAATAGGAGAAGCCCTATTCTAACAGGGCACCTCTCTGAGGAGCTGACATTCTAGCAAAGGGGTGAGACAGAAAAGAATGAAGAAAATGAACAATTGCAGATGTTTGTAAGTGCTCAATAAGGAAAACAGGTGCATAGTGCAGAAGAGCATGTCGGCAGCTGGGGAGAAGGGCAGAGGGCAGAACTTGAGTGAGTCAGAAAAGACCTCTCTGCAGAGATGAAATTGAAGCTAATGCTAGAGTCTTGTTCCCTACAGGACTGCAGATGCCAGAATCTTCCACAGGCCCATTCACAAGCTGTGCTCAAGTAACATTGAATGGATGGAGGACGGATGAGCAGATGAATGTGTCAACTGAGCAAAGGCCAGTTCTCTGAACAAGCAGAGGGAAGAGAAATGGAGTCAGCAGCTCACTCCTGGACACATACATTGCCTAAGAAAGGACTCATTGTCCTCCTTGCCCATCCATAAGGTGGGGCTTGGAGACTTAACTAATAGGCTCTCCCCCATCCTCTGGCAGGACATGTGAGGCCCCACCATTAGTGCACCCATTTTCCACATCTCAAGAAACTGAAACACAAAGAGTTGAGAGCAAAGTACTGAAGAATGGAGGACAGAGAGAGCTAGGAGGGGGTGGTAACTGGGGTGGGGGCACAGCTCACCTAAGGCAAATGCAGCAAGAAAGGCGGTGATGACACTGCTGGCACACAGCAACTCCACCTTCACAAAGTCCAACTCCTCCCTAGACATAGCACCCAGCAGCAGGGCGGCCACAGCAGCCAGGAACCCCACAACGGTGGCCTGCACCTGTCAGGGCAGAAATCAGAAACATGAGGAAAGGTGTCTCTGACCATCATTGTTCCTCCCTGCCTTTGCCTCTGCCTCCTCTCTGACCTTGAGGTTACCTAACCTCCTTCCCTCACCCTAAAATTTGCCAACAGCCCTTCCGACCTGGAAAAAACAAACACCTCGCTTTAATCCAACTCCCTTGAAAACTATTGTTTTCTTGTTCTGCAACTTGTTTGATGCCATTTTCCGTCATGAAATCTTCACCTCCTACTCAGCCTTTGGCCAAGGGCCACCAGTCTCTTGCTCATGGCTCCTCTCACTGGTCTGGGCAAAAGTGCTCTATAACCCCCAGCTGCTCAGACATGCAACTTCTCCTGCAATGTGGAAACTTCCACGATCCACAGCTATGCCTTGGAAGTCTCTGTGCACACTCTGTCTCTCTCCCAGACTTTCCTTCCTTGGCAATTGCCCTTCATGCTGGTGGCCCTCTTTCTCTCCATTCTCCCCCATCCCGGCTGCAATTCCCATCTCATCTCAGTGGCGTCACACCTCTGCTGCTCATGCAGGCCAGTACCATGAGGTGCCCAGATCTCAGTATCAATACTGGCATGTTATCAGTACAGTTGACCCTTGACCAACATTGGCATTAGGGGCACCGACACTGTGTAAAGTTGAAAACCTGTGTATAACTTGTCACTCCCTCAAAACTTCACTACTAACAGCCTACTGCTGATCAGAAGCATTACCCATGACACAAACTTGATTCACACATATTTTGTATGCTATATTATATACTGTATTCTAATAAAGTAAGCTAAATAAAATTAAGAACATCATAAGAAATCATACATTTACAGTACTGTATTTATGAAAACAAATCTGCCTATAAGTGGACCCATGCAGTTCAAACCCATATTGTTCAAGGATCAACTAATTCAAATGTCTCAATGGAAACATGCTGTATTATTAAAGAACCCTAAAAAAACAAAGAACTCTACCATATATACGGATGAAAATGTTCCCCAAGTTAACCCACGTGATTCCAGTGAAAGTCCCAATAAGACTTTTCATAGCACTTGACAACTTAAGTTCCACAAAGATGAGTATGTGCAAGAACAGCCAAGACACCTTGAGAAAAAAGATCAAGAGGGAGTTTGGCACATTCATTATCAATATTTAGTTTTAAGGCTACTGTAATTAAAACAGGGTGGTACTGGCACAAAAATAGACAAATAGATCAGCAGGACAGACTGGAGTCCAGGAACACCATCAAGAATAGATGAAAATGTATATATGGAAATTTAATATGATAAAGGTGGAACTTCTAATCAGTATGGAATGGGTGGGTACTGAATAAACGGGGTAAGGAAAAGTGGATATGTAGGGGAAAAAAAGGATTCCTACATTATACCATTCATACACACACCCCACTAAACATAAAACCTAATGTATGAAAAGAAAAAAATATAGGATAATGTGTTTCAGATTTTGGATTAGAGAAAGACTCCTGAAGATATGTAAAATCTATGAAGAAAAATGAAATAAGCTGTATATAAATCCAAGTATGACTTCTATGTGATACCACAAACTTCAAAGACAGAAACTGAGCAGGAGAAAATATCTCCATTTATAAGTAATAAAGGGTTAGTGATCAAAATCATGAAGTCCATTTTACAAAGCAATGCCAACTTTTGTGTTTTTTTAATGTTTATTTATTTTTGAAGGGGAGAGAGACAGAACATGAGCAGGAGAAGAGCAGAGAGAGAGGGAGACACAGAATCTGAAGCAGGCTCCAGGCTCTGAGCTGTCAGCACAGAGCCCAATGTGGGGCTTGAACTCATGAACTACAAGATCATGACCTGAGACAAAGTCAGATGTTTAACAGACTCATCCACCAGGCACCCCAAGCAACGCCAACTTTTTAAAAAAGATAACCCAACAGAAAAATGTACAAGGGGAATAAATTGACAAGATACAAAAAGGAAATACAAATGGCTAAAAAGCAAATAAAAATGTGACCAGCTTCCCAAGTAATAGGAAAAAAAAAATTAATCCCAATTTGAAAGTAGGTATCTTATTTCTTTGTAATTGATGTTGGTGTTCCTTTATGAAAAGGTCAGTGCCCTCTCAGTTTTGGCAGGGGGTGGGGGGGGGTGGGGAACTCAGCAGGTGCTAAGCCCTTGTCTGTGCTTATCCAATGAATGAATCAATCAATGAGTGCATGGGTACACTATATTTATCCCCCAGACTAGGTAAAATTAAAATTTAAAAGGTTTAGGGGCACCTGGGTGGCTTAGTCGATTAAGCATCTGACTCTTGCTTTCAGCTCAGTTCATGATCTCAAGGTTCATGGGTTTGAGTCCTGCAGTGGGCTCTGTGCCATCTATGCGGAGCCTGCTTGGGATTCTTTCTCTCCCTCCCTCTCTGCCCCTCCCCTGCTCTCTCTCTCTCTCCCTCAGAAATAAATAAACATTAGATAAATTTTTAAAAATTTAAAAGGTTGATAATATAAAATACACATTGACAAATATGTGGGAAAATGATTCTCTTACATACAGATGGTGGTAAAATTGGTACAGGAATTCTGGGAGGAAACTTGGCTACAATTTACCCATATACTTATGATCTAGCATTTTCTCAGTACAACATTTGCACATGTGAACAAAGAACCACGTAATAATGAGAATAATGACTGGAGCTGACATTTCCCAAGTGCTATCTGCTATTCTAAGTGATTTTCATTCATTAAGCCATTCTTAAAAGTACAAGTTACAGAATTATATGTACAGCATAATACTTTTTGTGCTTAAAAAAACACAGAAAGACAGGGACACCTGTCTGGCTCAGTTGGAAGAGCATGTGATTCTTGACCTTGGGGTCGTGAGTTTAAGCCCCAGGTTGGGTGTAGACATTACTTAAATAAAACAATATTTAAAAAAAAACACAGAAAGTCATAGCATATATTGTCTATGGCCACATACACCTATATGGGAAATACAAAGTAGTTTAGAAGAATACTTTCAATGCTGGTGAGGTTATGGAGAAACTAATAATTAAAACATTAACATTGGTGCTATTACTTAATACTAAGCATTGAAATATTTTATAATCCTTTTTGGAAAAATCTAGATCTTTAAATTGTTCATACCTTGTGAACTTGTGGGAAGTTATCTTCAGAAATTCGTGCAAAAAGAGAATAATGTCATTGTGGTGTAATTTATTGAGCAGAAGCCTACAAACAATTTTATGTGCACCCATGTGATGAAGGTCGAATGAGGTGGGATAGGGCTGAATTTGGACAGTTTGCAACGGCCCTGTTGGACCAGCTCTTAGTGGCTGCACTTCAGTCTTACTAGTTGAATTCCTGGGCCCTACCAGTTGTTAAAAATCACTCTTGGGTATATTTTAAATATTACTGTTGGGTATATTTGTGATAGAATATCACAATATTTGTGATATTGTGAAATTTGGGTATATTTGTGATAGAATACTAAAAGTTCAATTATGAAATTTATTGGACCATGTGTGACTCAATGTTAAGCTCCTTAACAAACAGAAGAGACAAACTTATATCCATGCTATGAACCAGAATGTGCCAAGCCAGTGTCTGGCCCAGGTCAGGACTTAATGAATGTTGGTTGAGAATCGATCATGTGGAAATGTGCATACATATGGACAAGGATTTGGAAACTTGTAGCTCAGGCACTTATTACTTGCCCCTTGCCAGCCTCTCTGTTAAGGGTATCACGAGCATCTCATTTAATCTCCAAAGCTCTTCAGCCATAGGCCATGGTCCCGGCACAGGTGACTCGGCTCAAGTGGAGAAGGCAGACATCTACACACAGAATTGCAACCAGGTCAGCTGCAGCTGCATGTGCAAGGCCCCAAAGAGTACCTGGTGTCGGGCTGGAACTGAGACCTGATTGGAACTTCATTGCCGGAAGAACAAGAAGAGACAGGACATTCCAAGGAGAGGCAACCACACACACAAAGGCAGCAGGTGTGGGGGACATGAAGCTGTGGAAGGGACAGGACCAGACCAGGAGTACCTTTGGGCCAGGCCTACACTTTGACAAGTAGAACCAACAAAGGAGCTTCAGGAGGAGGCAGTTTGATCAGCTCTAGGATTTAGAAAAGGTCACTCAGGTGTCCAAGCAGAGGGGAGCCAGAGGGGAAGGAACCTGGGGCAATGAAGAGGTTTGATGTCAGTGATGCAGGAGACCAAGAGGCCAAGGCAAGGAAGAAAAGAAGCAGGGCTGGATTCAAGTACAGCTCAGAGGCAGACTCTTCCGCGAGTGGTCATAAGGTTGAGGAGCAGAGATGCTGAGAGAGACTCGGTCTCAGGCTTGATTAATGGGAAGACTCCTCACTAGGCACAGCTACTATGATTGGGAGTTTACCACATGTGGCCAGGTGCCATGGCCTTACATGATTGAAACCTCACAACAGACCATCTTACAGATAAGGTGAGGTGATTTGCCCAAGGGTCTACCCCCAAAATGAACTTTCAACCATCAAACTCTTAGGGATTGGGGACTTCACAAGAGGTAAGTGTGAGGAGATAAGGTGATGACGCCAGATCTGGCTAAGGTGTTTCAGGGATGCTTCGGGGAGGGGCAGATGGAGATGCCCCGTAGACAGCCAGAAACAGTGGCTCTAGAACCCAGGTGAGAGGTAAAGTGGATAGCCACCTACTCTGATGGACAGGGAGATATAGCTAAGCAAGTCTTGTGTGGTCTGCCCAAGGCCAACCTGTTGATAAATGACAGCCTTAACACCAGCCTGTCTGATCTTAGAGTCCAGGTGCTTTGTGCAGCCTCAGGCTGCCCCCAGCCAAAGAAGCCCAGAAGGTTCTGGATCAAACTACTTCCTCTCTTGTCCTGAGCCAATCTCTTCCCAGTCTCCCCCTGCCCTAGGCTTCCTGATTTTGTAATACTCTGAGACTCCTCAGATAAAAACTTAGCCCAACTAGGGTCTATTAGAAGGAGGTTCAAGTTTGAACAAGCATGAAACATTTAAGGGACAAAGGTGTGGGGGTTGGAGGATATCCTGCAAAAGCTGAGAAGGCACAGGCTGAGAGGCAGGAGTGGGGCCAAGGAGGAACTTCCAGACAGGAAGAATCTCCAGAAACTATAAGCAGGATCATATGCACGAGGCAGTCAGAGGGTACACCAATTAGGATGTCAGTGACTTTGGCAAGCACAGCTTAAGTCAAGACAGTGGGAAGAGAAGGCAGTTAGCCCTGTCCATGCTATGAGAAACAGGAGTAAGTAAGTATAGGCGAATCTTTCAATAAGTCTGTCTTGGAAAGAAGGAGGTAGAGAAGCTGGAGCGAACTTGGGTTCCAAGAAGAGGCATCTACACTCCGGTGCCAGTGCCTGTAGTTGGGCTGATCCTCCAGCTGCCATATGAGTGTGGTCTGGTGGTTACAGAATGGACGAGGGGCCCATTCCCAAAGCTCAGTCTGGAGTACAGGGACAAGGGCTCACTTAGTCTTTGCTCTTCCTACCTGGAGCAGGCCTGACTGCAGATTCAAAGCAGGAAGGAGATTCATCAAATGGACAAAGGGGAGAGTCACCTGAATGAGGGCGAGGTTACTGCTGATAACTCTGTGCTGCTCTTGGGTGTCATCAATTTGTCCAGTGTTGGCCTAGGATGAAAAGAAAAGGGCAAAGGGTAAGTCTGGCTGGTCAAAAAGCCACGTGAAGCCTTCCTGGAAAAGGCAATCTCTCAGGAGAGAAATCAGCAAATACCATTTCATTAACACCAGAACAAATTATTCTGCCCAACTTTCAAAACTGATGTGGGATGGGAAGGTAAGACACAAATCCCTTTGAGAATAAGATGGTGTCATGAACCATCTCTCCCATACTCGAGTATTCAAGCACACACAGAGGTAAGCGTCACCAACAATTTCAGAGCCACCTCTCAAACTCATCCATGGGCAGCAGGGGGAGGACCCCTGCTGAGAAGCTGGTTTGCATCCTCAGCTAGGTCTTCAGCCATGTTCTCCTCAGCACCTGCAATCCCTTTTCCCACTAACAGCAAGTCACATCTCAGCTGACCACTAACCTCCTCAATCTCACTTCTGCAAATCATCCCATTTAAGAAACGTTTAAGTCCTTCTTAGGATAAAAAAACATGATCAGAAATACAATTTTCTCCTTTAAAAAATGGTAGTCAGCTTCTAATTTCATAGCATTTTACTGCAAAATTCAAGATGTAGATAAGAAAAGGTTTCAAGCAAATATACTTTTCTAGCTCCTTTGTAATTAGTTCATTATGTTCCTGAACTCCAAAGAAAAAATAAAATTACTTTTCATTTTCAAATAAGGGGAGGCTTTTCTTTTCAGCATGATGGAAACCTCAGGTGTAGCACACGCCATGGAGCCAGGTGACTTTTACTTCACACAGGTAGATTAATATGCACCTTGGGAGTACCCATCGGGACAAGGGACTAAGGTGGAACAGAACGAAGCTACACAGCTTGCCACACACCAAACATGTAAGGCCAACAGGCTCATTTCCCTTCTCTGCTCCATGCTATGCTGGGTGCTTGGTGGACTCAACCAGTGCATTTACTGTGTCCTATCAATCCACCAACTCTAACCCTTTATTCATCAGATAAGGGGGAGCTACCGGCCCATGACCCCTGAGTATTAATTAGAAGGGCATTCCTTCCTCAATGGCTGAGTGATGGGAGTCCTCAATGGGGAGTGATGCCAAGAGGTGCAGCAGGAGGACTGGAGGGCTGGGGAGCTTGCAGAACTCATACAAACAAGGAAGGAGGAGGACCTGAGGGAAAGAAGCTGTGAGAAGGGGTGAGATGGTAAGGAAATAGGATTTCAGAGCATGTGGAATGGATGGACCATTTTCCAGTGGGGAACAGACCAAGGCAGCAAAAGGTAGGGAAGGAAGCAGGGCAGAACCAGACTAGCAGGATAACCCACAGGGAGGGGGCACTTGGGAGCAGGTCTCCATCAAGGTAGATGGATACTGCTTTACCCTGGAATGGTGGTCCCAGAAATGTCCGGGTAAGAGCTGGAGAGACAAAGCCAGTCCAAGCACAGGCTCGGTGGCTTTTTGCTAAGAATGTAAAGAGAAAATCAGTGGGAATTTGGGACATCTATTATGGAGACTGACCTAGATTCATCTCAGTGGGTGACGTTTGGGGAGGCCCTTCCCAAATGTTCATTTGGATCACACAGACTTGAACATTTTAAAATGTCTTTTAATGTCTTACAAGTATAAATTGCTATGTGAAATCCTATGGGGTCCTATCTCAGTTCTAGATTTTCTAAATCTTTCCTTATTGGCTACATCGTAACAGGTTGCTTTAACGGATTCAGACCATGAAGATGACATATCCTCTGGGCACCTCTCTGGGTCTGGATTGTACCTGGAAGGCTGACCCATATAGATGCATATACAAGCTCCCTTGCCCTGTTTCTTCTGGTTGGTTTTGGTCAGTGGGGAGTCATGGAAAGTCACTGGAGGGACAGCAAGAGTGAGGGTGGGGTATAAGCATCTCTGTGCCCTTCCCACTGCCCCAGTGGCTGTGCTCCTCCACACAGACCTGCAGCACCAGCCAGATGGCCCTTTCCTACAGCTCTCCCAGGTTCTGAGAATCATCCCTACCTCTACTCATCCTCTTGCCCCTTTCAGCTTAGACTGATCATCACTTCCTGTTATTGCCAGTCCTAGGGTGATTCACTGCCCTTTTGCAGTTTCCCATAATCCTGCCCACAATGTGGTCAACTCTTCATTAAACCCTGCTCAGCTCCCATCTGTATGTGCCACCTCTCTCCTGCCAGGATCCTGACTTATCCACTGAGTTTTATCTTCGTAAGGACACTTAGCTTATTCACAATAAAAAAAACCCAATTTGTCATTATTTTGTATATTTTTTCCCAATAACAAATATACCAACTATTTTCCAGTAACAAAAAAAAAGACTTACTGGATTAAGATGGAGGACTGAATGTTTTACTATCCTTCCTAACCAAACTGAAGGATAGGGAAAGACAATCTTTTTATTTTGAATTAATTTTAGACTTCAAAGGAGTTCCAAAGTTAATATACTTTCCTATATACCCTTCACTCAGCTTCTCCTGATGTTAACACCTTATATAACCACAGGACAATTATCAACTGAGACATTAAGGCTAGTACAACTTTATTAACTAAACGACAGAACATATTCAGATGCCTCCAGTTTCTTCACTAGTGTCCTATTTCTGTCCCAGGGTGTCAATTCAGGCTGCCCATGTAGCTAGTCATCATGTCTCCTTGGTTTCTTTCAATATGTGGCAGTTCCTCACCTTTCACTGTCTTTCATGACCTTGACACTCTTGAAGAGTACTTGATTAGATATTTTGTACAATGTCTCTCAAATGGGTTTGTCTGGTGTTTCCTCATGATTACACTGAGATTATTCGGTTTTGAGGGAAATCAGGCTACAGAGGTATAGTGCTTTTCTCTTCACATGGTATCTGGAGAGCTGTCATACCAACATGGCTGATGAGATGTGGCCTTCACCTTGGTCCTTGGTTCAGGTGGTGTCTGCCAGGATTCTCCACTATAAACTTACTGTGTTTCCCTTCCGATACTCTGTTATTTACTAGTGAGTCATTAGGCCCATTCCATATTCAAGGCAAGGGAATCCAGCTTCACCTCCTAGAGAACAACGTATCAAAGATTTGAGGACATCTACAAACTACTATAGTGATTCACAAGTATTTGGGGAGATAGTTTGGGGCCAAGCAAAGATCCTATTTCTCCTTCAAGTGCCACCTACTAATTCATTAGTGGATTTTGCCTGTGACAATGATCAGTATGGTATTCTAATGGTGATTTTATATTTCCTTCATTCTTTGCACATAAAATTTTCTCTGAGATACAGTGGTCCCTTCTCCCCCTCTTAAATCATTTATTTACATGGTATGATTGGACTCATAGGTATTTATTTTATTCTTCAGGTCATAATACTATTATATTTATTTTGTCACTAACACTGCTCCCACTGTGGCCATTGGGAGCTCATTAAGGTTGTCTTTCTGACATGCACCCACATGCTGTTTAGTACTTCCTTACTTTCTGGCACTATCTGATACTCCAGGTACATCTTGTATTTTCTCTGCCCCAGTCCTAAGATGAGCCATTTTCCCAAGAATGTTGGCTTCTTTTATTGAAGAATGGTATCAGAAATCAAGACCTAGATGGCAGATGTGTTAGGTGCCACTGGGATGGTACTGCTTCTAGGTTCTGTTAGTGGGAGAGCTAGGAAATGTATGTATGGATCCTAACCCATGAATATACACATACCCATGTCTATTGTTGTACCTATCTGCATACATATTAAAACAAACGTGAGTCCATATTCATATTTCTGAGTCAAACCCAGGATCATAGGGTTCATTCTAGCATTGAGGAAATGATTTTTAAAATGGACACAAGTTGTGGAAAATAAAAAGAGGTATCTATAGTTTAACACAGCTTAAGAGGGCATCCCTAAATAATGTAAAGCAGGAGTTAGGTTGGAGGAAGGACCCATAACCAAAAGGTCTACTGCACAAAGCAGAGGTAGCCCTGAGGATGATGGGAGCAGAAGGGAGCCTGGGACAACTGAAAGGGCTTTGGCCCAGAGAGCAGAGCAGGAACATCCAGAAGAGTTGGCCTCTTCCCTTGTCTGCCAACAACGAGACACCTGGCCATTGGGCTCTAAGCAGAAGTAGTGTGTGTGTGTGTGTGTGTGTGTGTGTGTGTGTGTGTGTGTTGGGGTTAAAAAGGCAAAGCAGTGCCCAGAGTGGCCATGATAAGATGGACAAAGAGTCTCTAGACCCATAAGCCCAGTTACTAGCACATACTTCCAGGTAACCTATTTTGACTCACCACCCCCCCCAACCCCAATCACTACAAGTATCCTCCTCTAAAGGACCGCATTCAGAGATTCACAGAGTAAGAGGAAAGCTAAAATAAAATGATGCTCAACCAACCAAAAATCACTGTTCATGAAAGGAAGGTCACAATCATGAAAGAGATTCATCAGAGTCAACAAATGGAAGCACAAAAATCTAAGGAAACAGTCAAAACAGGAAATTGAATAAGACTCTAGGGCAAGCAAATTAACAGATGTGGAAGAATGGTGCTTCCGTAAGTGAAAAAACAATTTTAAATTCTAGAAAGTACAAACTTGATCTCTGAATTTAAAAGAGAGGATTTAAAAAAAAGACAGAAACAAACAAAAGCTCTTCATTAGATGACCTCAATAACACAATGGTCAGAGAGGTGGAAAGTGATTTAGTGAAATAAAACATCAAGCAGAAGTATTCCCCCGGACCAGACACAAATACAAGAAATGTGAAAAGAAAGTTAAGGAACTCAGAAGTTAGATTCAGAAGTTGCATTGTGCACCCAATAGTAGTAGTAGGGGGTGCGGGGTGGGGTGACAGAAAGAATGAATACCAAAATATTATAAGTAACAGCAGTAACAAGGTTTCCATAGAACTGAAGACAGGCATAACCCTTTAGATAGAAAAATCTAAGATATATGTAAGGTAATGAGAAAAGGCCCTTGCCAGAGACACCATGATGAACATAGCTGATAAAGAGAAATATACCAAAAAGTCCAGATAGAAAGGTGAACACATAATCTAAAAGAAATTAGATTCTAAAACTAATGGGGCTTCCAGGGGGGCATGGCTGGCTCAGTCAGTAGAGCATGTAACTCTCGATATCAGAGTTGTGCGTTTGAGCCCCCCAGTGGGTATAGACATTACTTAAAAATAAAATTTTATTTTTAAAAGTTATGAGGCTTCCATCAGCCACACTGACCACAAGAAGACCCTGAAAATATGCCTCAGTACTGACGGAAAATAATTGTGAACCATGCATTCTCTATAGTTCCAGGTTGGCATTCAATTGTGAAGATAAAATAAAGTATTGTCACACTGCAAATGTCCAAAAAGTTCACTTCCAACAAATCCTATCTGATTACTAGAAGACACACTAAAGTAAAACAAAAAAACAAATTTAAAAGAAAAGTGAGGGAGAATGATATCAGCAAGATGGAAGGCTAGGAAGCTCCAGGCCTCATTCCCCCCATGCAAATACCAAGTAAAACAAGAGACTGACCAAAACAGCTTTGTGAGAGCTCTAGAAACCAGTCAAGGATTTGCAAAATCAAGTGACCCCTCACCAAGAAAAACCCACACTTAGAACAGTAGAAAATCCAACAGTGTCTTTGCTTATCCTTGCACCACTTCCTCCTTGGTACAGAGTAGTGCAGTGCATGGTGCCTTCCTCAGGATAGAAGGAAAACAGTGGACCAGTTTGCAACATCCTGGCCTTCCTGGAGGATACCTGAGGGTCTAGTTTCCATTTTGCCTGACTTGGAGATCAAAGGAAAAGGTGGCATAGTTTGGATATCAGTTTCCAGGCTGCCGAAACCCTGTATCCAGGGTGCTGGATACAGTACAGCTGCAGGGAATTGCAGGCCCATGCATGCCTGGGGCAAAGACTATAGACGGAAAAGTACAATAAAGCATGTAAGTCCCCAAGGAGAAGCAATGCTGAGTTTTTTAGGGTAATTAAAAGGTTTTTAAAGAAAATTTTCAATGTCTTTTTATTTACTTTTGAGAGGGAGAGAGAGAACAAGCTGGACAGGGACAGAAAGAGAGGGAGACACAGAATGCAAAGCCAGCCCCAGGCTCTGACCTGTCAGCACAGAGCCTGACACAGGGCTCAAACTCACTAACCATGAGATCATGACCTGAGCCAAAGTTGGATGCTCACCCGACTGAGCCACCCAAGCGCCCAAGGTAATTAAAACATTTAATAGCAGCCATGTGTGGTGAATTGGAATGGAAAAAAAAGTACATATACAGGCCCAGGGAAGACACATGCCCAGAAAAAGCCTGAAAAGACTTTAAGCCTTCACACCAGACTGACTAGTGAAGGTCCTCCCTTTCATGAGCAAGTCTGCAAAGACTGGGAGAGGTAGCTATTTTCTCAAATGCCAATTTTTCGACAAAAGATGAGAAGGCAGGGAGTGCCTGGGTAGCTCAGTTGGGTAGGCATCTGACTTCAGCTCAGGTCACGATCTCATGGTAGATGAGCTTGAGCCCTCTTTGGGTGAGCACAAACCCCACTTTGGGTGAGCCCCACTTTTCTCACTCTCTTATTTAATAAATACTTTAAAATAACTGTCTTACATATGTTCAAAGAACTAAAGGAGGACATGGATAGAGATCTAGGGAAATGATGATAACAAAATGAGAATATCTACAAAGAGAAACTTTTACAAAGGAACCAAGAAAAATATGCAGCTGGAAAATATAATCACTGAATTGAAAAATTCACTAGAGGGGTTCAATAGCAGACTCAAACAGGAAGAAGAATGAATCAGTGAATTTGAAGATAATGTCATTTGAAATTATCAAGTCTCAGAAACAACAACAAAAAAAAAAATGAAGGGAAGTGAACAGAGAGCCTACAGGACTTATAGGGCACCATCAATCAGATCCATCCATCCATCCATCCATCCATCCATCCACCCATCCATCCATCTCATGTGTTTCCCAGAAAGGGAAGAGAGACAAAAAGGGGCAGAGAGCTTTTTTGAATAAATAATGGCCAAATTTCCCCAAATTTGAGGAAATACATGCATATCCAAATGCAAAAAGGTCAACAAACCCAAGGAGGACAAACTCAAAGAGGCCCACACCAAGAAACATTATAACCCAACCACTGAAAGTCAGAGTCAAAGAGATAATCTTGAAAGCTACAAGAGAAAAGACTCCTTACAAATACAGGATCTTCAGTAAGGTATCAGATTTCTCAGGGGAAACCATGCAGGTCAGAAGGTAGTGGGATAATATATTTAAATATATTTTTTGCTGGAAGAAAAAATAAAATTCACCAAAAGTTCTATATACAGCAGAACTGTACTGCAAAAAACAAAACAAACAAAAAAACAACAACAAAGAGAGAGAGAGAGAGAGAGAGAGAGAGAGAAACAAGAGCATTCCTAAATGAATAAAAGCTGAGGGAGAGTTCAATACCACTAGACCTGCCCTAGAAGAAGTCCTTCAAGTTAAAGTGACAGGACTTTAGACATGCTAAAATGAGCCCTTCAAGTTAAAATGAAAGGACACTAGACAGGAACTCAAAGCTGTATGGAAATATAAAGTTATCCAGTACAGGTAAATATTTGGATAAATATAAAAACCTATATTATTTTAATTGTGCTTTGTAACTCCATTTTTTATTCTTTTATATAATTTAAAAAGCAAAAGCATAAAAACAATGAAACTATGCTAATGGATACTCTAATAAAAATAGATATTTTGTGACATCAGTAACATAAAATCAAGGGTAGAAGAGGGCAGAGGTATAAAGGAGTAGACTTTTTTATGTGATTGAACTTAACTATTATCAGTTTAAAATACATTGTTGTAATTTTAGGATGCTATATGTCATCACTATGGTAATCACAAAGAAAATAACTATAGAATACAAACAAACAAAAAACAAAACGACAAGAGAATCAAAATGTATTGCTATAAAAAATCACCTAATCATACAGAAAGACATTAAAGAAAGAAAGAAGGCACAAAAATAAAGCTGTAAGACATACAGAAAACCAATTTTAAAAATGGCAATAATAAGTCCTTACCTATCTGTAATTACTTCATTATAAATAGGTTAAACTCCCCAATCAGAAGACATAGACTGGCAGAATTAAGAAAAAAAATGGGTCCAAATACATGCTTTCTACAAAACACTCCCTTCAGATTTGGGAGATGCCTAGGTTGAAAATGAAAGGATGGAAATATCTCATGCAAAGAGCAACCCAGAGTGCAGGAGTTGCTATATTATTAGCAGACAAAATAGACTTTCCATTTAAAACTGTTGTAAGAAACAAACAAGGATATTATTTGATGGTAAAGGGGTCAAATCATCAAGAAGATATAACAATTATAAATGCACCAAATATCAGAGTTCTTAAACAAATGCAAACACTGACAGACATGAAAGGAGAAATGGACAGCTCTACTATGATAGTTGAAGACTTTCAATAATGGACAGAAGAACCAGGCAGAAGACAAATAAGGAAACAGAGTATATGACTAACAATATGGAATGACTGGACCAAACAGGCATAGATAGAACACTCCACCCAAAAATAGAACGCAAATTTTTCTTAAGTAGCCTTGAAACATTCTCCTAGATGAACCATATGTTACCCCACAAAACAGGTTTCAATACATTTTTAAACACTGAAATCATATAAAATGTCTTTTCCAATCACATTAGAATGAAACTAGAAATCAACAGCAGGACAACTGGAAAATCAGCAAATACATGAAGATCAAAAAAAAATTACTCTTCACAACCAATGGATCAAATAAGAAATCACAACAGAAATAGGAAATATATTCAGATAATTAAAATGCAAACACAACATACCAAAACTTAAGAGATACAGTTAACACAGTACTAAGCTGGATATTTCTAGCTGTAAACAGTCTTAAATTAAAAAAAATAATAATCTCAGTCAACCACAAAAATGACAACTTAATAAATGTGAAAGAGAAGGGGCGCCTGGGTGGCTCAGGTGGCTAAGCAGCCGACTTCAGCTCACATCATGATCTCATGGTTTGTGAGTTCGAGCCTCACATCGGGCTTTGTGCTGATAGCTTGGAGCCTGGAGCCTGCTTCAGATTCTGTGTCTCCCTCTCTCTCTGTTCCTCCCCTGATCTCACTCTATCTCTCTTTCAAAAATAAATAAAGATTAAAAAAAATTTTTTAATGTGAAAGAGAAGAACAAACTAACCGCAAAGCTACCAGGAGCGAGGAAATAATAGTGACTAGATCACAGATACAGAATGGAAAAACAAATGAGAAGATTAATGAAACCATGAGTTGGTTCTTTGAAAAGATCAATAAAATTCACAAAACTGTAACTGCATTGATTAGAAAAAAGAGAGGACTCAAAACTAGAAATGAAAGAGGTACATTACTACTGCTTCCATCAAAATCAAATGGTATTTTTTTAATTCCAAAACCAGAAAAACACCTCACTAAAAAGGAGAAGTATAGACCATATCCCTCATGAACATGGATGCAAAAATTCTCAACAAGATACTAGCCAACTGAATCCAAAAATACATTAAAAAATTATTCACCACAACCAAGTGGGATTTATACCGGGGATGCAGGGCTGGTTCAATATCTGCAACTCAATCAATGTGATACATCAAATTAATAAAAGAAAGGAAAAGAACCACATGATCCTCTCAATAGATACAGAGAAAGCATTTGGCAAAATACATCATTCTTTCTTGATGAAAACCCTCAAGAAAGAAGGGACAGAGGGATCATACCTCAAGATCATAAAAAAAGCCATATACAAAAAAACCCACTGCTAATATCATCCTAGATGAAGAAAAACTGAGACTGTTCCCCCTAGAGTCAGGAACACCTCAGGGATGTCCACTCCTGCCACTGTTATTCAACATAGTATTAGATGTATTAGCTTCAGCAATCAGACAACACAAAGGAATAACAGACACCAAATCAGCAAGGAGGATGCAAACTTTCAATCTTCACAGATGACATGATACTCTATATGGAAGACACAAAAGATTCCACCAAAAAACTGCTAGAACTGATCCATGAATTCAGCAAAGTTGCAGGATATAAAATCAAACCACAGAAATCAGTTGCATTCCTATATGCCAATAGTGAAACAACAGAAAGAGGAATCAAGGAATTGATTCCATTTACACTTGTACCAAAAACTATAAAATACCAAGGTATAAACCTAACCAAAGAAGTGAAAAACCTATACACTGTAAACTTTAGAAAGGTTATGGAAGAAATTGAAGAAAATACAAAAAAAAAAAAAAAAAAAAAGAAAGAAAAATATTCCACGCTCATAGTTTGGAAGAACAAGTATTGTTAAAATGTCAATACCAGGGCACCTGGGTGGCTCAGTCGGTTGAATGTCTGACTTTGGCTCAGGTCATGATCTCACAGTCTGTGGGCTTGAGCCCCGCGTCGGGCTCTGTGCTGACAGCTCAGAGCCTGGAGCCTGCTTCCGATCCTGTGTCTCCCTCTCTCTCTGCCCCTCCCCCACTTTCACTTTGTCTCACTCTGTCTCTCAAAAATAAATAAATGTAAAAAAAAATGTCAATACCACACAAAGCAATCTACATATTCAATCCAATGCCTATCAAAATAACACCAGCATTCTTCACAGAGCTAGAACAAAAATTCCTAAAGTTTGTATGAAGCCAGAAATGACCCCAAATAGCCAAAGCAATCTTGCAAAAGAAAACCAAAGCTGGAAGCATCAAAATCCCCGGCTTCAAGTGTATTACAAAGCTATACTTATCAAGAAAGTATGGTACTGGCACAAGAACAGACACTCAGATCAATGGAATAGAATAGAGAACCCAGAAATGGACCCACAAACATATGGCCAACTAATCTTTGACAAAGCAGGAAGGAATATCCAATGGAATAAAGACAGTCTCTTCAGCAAGTACTGCTCAGAAAAATGGACAGCGACATGCAGAAGAATGAACCTGGACCACTTTCTTACACCGTACACAAAAATAAACTCAAAATGGATGAAAGACCTCAATGTAAGACAGGAAGCCATCAAAATCCTCGAGGAGAAAGCAGGCAAAAACCTCTTTCATCTTGCCCACAGCAACTTCTTACTCAACACGTCTCCAGAGGCAAGGGAAACAAAAGCAAAAATGAACTACTGGGACCCCATCAAAATAAAAAGCTTCTGCACAGCGAAGGAAACAATCAGCAAAACTAAAAGGCAACCGACAGAATGGGAGAAGATATTTGCAAATGACATATCAGATAAAGGGTTAGTATCCAAAATCTACAAAGAACTTATCAAACTCAACACCCAAAAAACAAATAATCCAGTGAAGAAATGAGCAAAGGACATGAATAGACACTTCTCCAAGGAAGACATCCAGATGGCCAACTAACACATGAAAAAATGCTCCACATCACTCATCATCAGGGAAATACAAATCAAAACCACAATGAGATACCACCTGACACCTGTCAGAATGGCTAACATTAACAACTCAGGCAACAACAGGTGTTGGCAAGGATGCGGAGAAAGAGGATCTCTTTTGCATTGTTGGTGGCAATGCAAGCTGGTGCAGCCACTCTGGAAAACAGTATGGAGGTTCCTCAAAAAACTAAAAATAGAACTATCCTACGACCCAGCAATTGCACTACTAGGCATTTATCCAAGGGATATAGGTGTGCTGTTTCGAAGGGACACATGCACCCCCATGTTTATAGCAGCACTATTACCAAAAACTAAAGTACGGAAAGAGCCCAAAACGTTCATCGATGGATGAATGGATAAAGAAGAAGTGGTATATATATACAATGGAGTATTACTCAGAAACCAGAAAGAATGAAATCTTGTCATTTGCAACTACGTGGATGGAACTGGAGGGTATTATGCTAAGTGAAATTAGAGAAAGACAAAAATCATATGACTTCACTCATATGAGGACTTCAAGTGACAAAACAGATGAACATAAGGGAAGGGAAACAAAAATAATAAAAAACAGGGAGGGGGACAAAACAGAAGAGACTCATAAATATGGAGAACAAACTGAGGGTTGATCGAGGGGTTGTGGGAGGGGGGATGGGCTAAATGGGTAAGGGGTATTAAGGAATCTACTCCTGAAATCATTGCTTCACTATATGCTAACTAATTTGGATGTAAATTTTAAAAAATAAAAAATAAAGTTAAAAAAATTTTACCATATATTTCCAATCAGGACCTGTTCTCAAAGAACTCTGCTCAATATTATGCCATTCTCTCTTAATTAGTATAATAGTACTCTTGATTAACGGTTGTTTAATAAACAATTTATGCCTTTCAAAGGAAATTAGATTTTTGGTTAAATAATTTATATGATTTCCTTAAAAAAAACAATGTGACTATACTTAATGTGAATATACTTAATAATATACTGAACTAGACACTCAGAAATGGTTAATTTGTAAGTCTTCTTTTATGTGCATTTATAACAATTAAAAATTATTTAAAAAGGACCATGTTGGGGCACCTGAGTGCCTCAGTCACTTAAATTTTCAACTTCAGCTCAGGTCATAATCTCACAGCTCCTGAGTTCGAGCCCCGCATGGGGCTCTGTGCTGACCTGGAGCCTGCTTTGGATTCTGTGTCTCCCTCCCTTCCTGCCCCTCCCCCACTCAGGCTCTGTCTCTCTTTCCTTCAAGAATAAATAAACATTAAAAAAATGTAAACATAGAGTTGCTGCAGCGGCCACCGCCATATTCAACAGACAGCAGTGCTGCGGTCTAGCCCCCAGCAGAGCGAGTGTCCGTCAGTCTGTCTTCAGTCCACAGACCCTGTCCTGACCTGGGGACTCTTGCCTGCCGTCCAGCCTGAGCAGCGAACCTGAAAGAGCCTAGAGCTTGATGGATCCGCGAAGTCAGAAGTCAACTTTGGGGCTCGTGCTTCCACTCCGTTGCACCTTCCTCCTGTATTCGTGGGCTCAAGGCACCAATGTCGCCCCTCCAAATCTCGGACCAGCTCTTAGTGCCCCCTCCTGGTTGGCTCTCCCGCGGCTGGGGGAGGAAGGGCTCACCGTGGCTGAAGCGCCCCGCCCCGGGTTCTGGAGATCCACCAGGACTTGGAGCCGATGGCCCTGCCACGCTTGTGTACCTGGCCGCCGCCTAGGCCGGCATTAGGCCAGCCCAGCTCTGCCACTCCAGCCCTGCCTGCCCTCAGGGGCTGCTGTCAACACAAGCTTCCTGAGCAACCTGAGCCTGTTGGACTAGAGCAGGAACTTCCAGCTCAGGCCTGGGTCCAGCTGGGGCCACCACCAGGGTTTGGTGCAGGGACTTGCAGGGCCCAGAGGCTGGCTGCTTGCACAAGTCCGCTGTCTTGGCACCTGCCCATGCCTCCAGCCGCCACCGGGCCCCTCGCAGGGTCGCCACAAGAGGAGCTCATCCCTCAGGAATGCATCAGGCAACCTGTCCTATGCCCACCTCATCACCAAGTCCATCAAGAGCTCAGGGTGGAAGCAGCTCATGCTGTCGCAGATCTAAGAGGAGATGGTCAAGTATGTGCCATACTTCAAGGGTAAGAGTGACAGCAACAGCTCGGCGGGCTGGAAGAATTCAATTTGCTTTAATCTGGCCCTACACACCAAGTCCATTCGTGTGCAGAATTAAGGAACCGGAAAAAGTTCTTGGTGGATGCTCAATCCAGAGGGAGGTAGGAGTGGAAAATCCCCCTAGAGAAGAGCTGCGTCTCTGGACAACAGTAAATTTGCTAAGAGCCAGGGCTGAGCTGTTAAGAGAAAAAGTGTCTCTACAGTCTGGTCAGGAGAGTGCCTGGGACAGCCCTGGCTCTCACAGCAGTGATGGCTTTGATAACTGGCATGCATTTCACCCTCCAACTAGCTCAAATGCTAGTACTATTAGTGGGAGACTTTATCCCATTATGACAGAACAGGATGATCTTAGAGATGGGGATGTGCATTCTATGGTGTACCCACTATCTGCTGCAAAGATGGCTTCTGCTCTACCCAGTCTGTCTGAGATAAGTAATCCTGAAAATATGGAAAACCTTTTGGATAATCTCAACCTTGTCTCATCACCAATGCCATTAACTGTTTCAACTCAGTCTTCACCTGGGACCATGATGCAGCAGACACCATGCTACTCATATGTACTACCAAACACCAGTCTGAATTCACCCAGCCCCAACTCCCAAAAATATACACACGGCCAGTCCAGCAGGAGTCCTTTTCCCCACATGCCTATGTAAACACTTCAGGACAACAAATTGAGCTATGGAGGTATGAATCATTGTAACTATGCACCGGGACTCTTGAAGGAGTTGCTTACTTACTCTCCTCCCCATCAGGACATTATGACAGTAGTTGATCCTGGGATCACCCAACCCAACAGCCAGGTCCTTGGTCAGAATATGTTAATGGGCCCTAATTTGGTCATGTCAACCTATGGTAGTCAGGCATCTCATAACAAAATGATGAACCCCAGCTCCCACACCCACCCCGGACATACCCAGCCAACATCTGCAGTTAATGGGGGTGCCTTGCCCCATGCGGTCAGCACCATGCTCCACACCTCAGGAATGAACCGCCGCCAGTGAAGACAGCTTTACAAGTGC
The DNA here is from genome assembly GCF_018350215.1 of Panthera leo. Classification (NCBI taxonomy): domain Eukaryota; kingdom Metazoa; phylum Chordata; class Mammalia; order Carnivora; family Felidae; genus Panthera; species Panthera leo. The sequence continues at coordinate 59,794,693 of NC_056680.1, read as the reverse complement.
TGCTATCGCACACCACGCAGATGAAAGCCCTGGGGGCCTACTCCTCAGTGAGCAGCTGCAATGACCATGGCAGGATGGGCCTTCTCAACCAGGGTAGGCTCCCAAGTGACTTGGATGGCATGTTGATTCACATGGAGTCCATCATTTGGAACAACCTCATGGACGGTGATATGTTAGATTTTGACGCTGACAATGTGTTGCCCAACCAAAGCTTCCCACACAGCGTTAAGACGATGACACATAGCTGGGTATCAGGCTAACAGTGAGTTAGTGAACAGGCTACAGTTTAAAGGACTTCAGATTGTCTGACAACAGGAATGGAGAGAAGCAGTCCAAAGATGTCCTTCACCCCTCATTTTCCTTTTCTTGATTAAAAAAAAAAGGGGGGGGGGAAGCAATTTTTTTTTTTCCTTTTGTCAGACTTGGCAGCGAAGACACTTTTCCTGTACAGGATGTTTGCCTGATGTTTGCAGGTTATGTGCCACTGTAGGTAAGGACTGTGTCATTGGAAATTTCATTACAATGAAGTGCCAAACTCATTACACCATATAACTGCAGAAAAGACATGCAGATACTGGTGTGCTTTCAAGTTTTCTACATAAGCAGTAGCTACAGAACTATGTGTGTTTTGTTGTTGTTGTTGTCATTGTTGCTTTAAATATCCATTAGGTCAAAGGAAAGTTTTGTAATACTGTGATGGTCTCATGTCTTTGATAAGTTAAACTTTTGTTTGTACCACCTGTGTTCTGCTGACCAGATGAACCACAGAGAACCAAGCTCTCCATCCTGTGCCTCCATGGAACAGCTTTGGGCCTGTTCACAAGGCCACCCAATTTACATGAGAACCAATAGCCCATTATCATTCTGCTGAATTAATGGATTTGTCAAACACATTTGGGAAAAACATAGATTAAAGGCCAGCGTTGTACAGGTCTTTTCTAATTTTTTGGTTTGTTATTTGCAAATTTGTACAAACCTTTAAATGATTCTAATTTCCAGATAAATGACTTTTGACATCATTGGGACTTGAGATCATTTTTGAAATAGATATTGAATGGTAATGTTTTCTTAAAACTACAGTCTACTTTGTTACATAGGCTGATTGTAAATTTGTGGAATCCCAGATATTTGAGGCAACATCCATAATTTTCATTTTGTATATCTAACTGGATTAGTACCAATTTTATATGTGTTTAACTGGCTTGTACACTTTGGGATGTTACCTGGTACTGTTTCTGACTAATCTTAAGATCTTGTAATTAGTACTTGCATACTCAACATTTCTGGCTCTGTTCTGGCAGGAGAGTGATGGTTAGTTATGGACATTTTGTGTTTAATCTTTAGGAGAACTTAGTAAGCTTTTATGTATGTATTTTAAAGAAATTCCATCTGCTCCTATTATCCTGTGAACTAAGTGCACCGCAAAGCATTAAGTCTTCTGATAGATGCTTCTATTCTATGTTGTTTCAGTGATTCCTGAGGGGCCTTCTGATGTTTATAGATCTGAAAGGGAGACCTGAGGCTAAAACCATGCTCCTCTCTCAAACTGGGAGTTTTGAGCAACTTAACCTTTTGGAATTGAGCTTCAGGAAATGTTTTCCCTCATATTTCTGTGCTCTTATTTTGGTCTAGGTGGAGGCTGGCTTGGTAGCTCTGCCTTGCAGGATTACGTTCAGACTCACAGTAGCTCTGCCTTGCAGGATTACGTTCAGACTCACACTTCATTCCTCTCTGCCTTCTGTCCTGCAGATTACTTAGCACACTGGAAATTTAGGTGGAAGGAGGAAATTTTTAAATAGGACTTTAGTGATTTGCAGAATGCTTTGTGTCCCTGAGTGCAGATGGCTACCAAAGTGATTAGAGCTTGTTTACAAACTGGGGCAATGAATTGGAAAGCCAACAAACCAGCTGTAAGTTGTATGTTTGAATTTACTGTAAATGCTCTTATTGTAAGTTAAGAATTGGAGAATTTCCTTAGCCTTTAGCAACCTCAACTATAATTCTTCATCATTATGTTTTAATATTATGCAGTTACCTATAACTGACAGACCAGGTTAATTGGCTTTGCATCCATCACTATTTTCAACTCTTGTGGAATGCCCTAAGTCAGCACAGTAAAAGAAGCAGGTGCACAAAAATGTTCCTCTTGCCTTCTTGAGAAGGCTCTGATTCCTTTCTGTGTATTTAGCCCAGATCACACTTGCTTTGTCTTGCATGTGAATTGCAGATCTGTTGGCTTGGTCTTTCCTATATGTTTAACAAGAACACAAGGGTTCCTGAAAGATTTCCTATAGAAGGCCAGCTCTATTGTAAGCTTCCCACTGTGAATTCTATTGTCTTCAAAATTCATTAAACAGCCACCTGTCCAACCATCTTTGCTGCTAGCCACTCCAAAATATGTCTGGTTTTGGAAATCCTAGTTCCTCTAAGCAGTGCCTTCTGCATATGTAATAGCACTTGTTGGTGCCAGAGTGCTTGGGTTCTCATCTCTGTTACTGTGTCCCGCTTCTTTCTTCCTCCTGTGCCATCACACAGTGAGCCTCAGAGCCCCTGTTTGTTCACTAAAGAGGCAACTCCAGCTGAAATCACTCTTAAAATCTTATTACAACCTAGAGTAACTTTTCAAAAGATGTTTCTTTTTCCTGAGTCTGTGTATCTTTTTTTTTTCCTGCAAATTTTTCTTTGTGTTGAAATTCTAACATGGACCTTGGGTATCTCTCTGGGTACAGTGAAGTCCAGTGAAAGCCATCTTGTCTGTTTTGAAAACAAATATTATGTAACCTCTGGTAATTCTTTTTCTGTATTAATATGGACGTTCTTGAGTAATTAGGGTATTCATTATTGTACATGATTGCTTTGTGAAATGTGCAAATGAGATCACCTATGCAGCCTTATTTCCTCTGGTTTCTAGTGTTATTAAAAGCACATTCTATTGTAAATAAATAAATAAATAAAATTAAAAAATAAAATCAATGGTTTGAAAGATACCTCTTTTCCAACTGTATTTTGTAAATGATTATTTCTAGTGTGTACACAGAAATACACTTCTGTACTTCCTACCTTCTGGAGGCCAGGAGTCTGAAATGCATCTTATGGGGCAAAAATCAAGGTGTCCACATGGCCTTACTCCCTCAGAAAGCTCGAGGGAGGGATCTGTTTCTTCATCTTCTCCAGTAGGTAAAGCCACATTTCCTGGCTATTCCTCCAACTTCAAACCCAGTGGCATAGCATCTTCTCTGACTTGACTTCCCTCACATGGCCTTTGCTTCTGAAACGTCCCTGTCCCCCCCTTCCTAGAGAGCCTTGTGATGACACTGGGCCCATGTGGATAATCCAGGATCATCTCCCGTGTCAAGGTCCTTCACTTCATCCCACCAGCAAAGACCCTGTCCACATAAGAAACTATGCACAGGTCCCACGGATTAGGATGTGGCTCTTTGGGGGCCACTGTCCGGCTAGCCACCCCTCACCCACTCTCCAGGCAGGCCCCACCTCTTTCCCTCACTATTCCAATTACATCACTCTTCTTTCAGTTTCCTGACTACAACATACCTACTCTTGCCATCAGCCTTGTTCACATCCTGAACGTGAAATGGGTTTCACAGAAGGGGAAAGAGCATTCTGCATAATAGAAGGAAAAGAACTGCAATTCCCAGGATAGCTAGGAGGGGTAGAATGAGTGACAGCCCGAGGGACAGAGTGAGTTAGGGAGTCCTGAGAAGACCCCTCTGCTGATGGGGCATTTCAGAGCCATCATAGAAAAGAAAATCCTCTAACAGAGATGGATGATGTGGTGACGAAAATCCTGTTTCATCTCTAAAACCCTTCAGTAAGGCTGCATTGCTCATTACAGCTTCTGTGTGAATGTGTGGAGCCAGGCTCTGGGACACAGCAGGTTATAGGAGAAACCAAGGGCACACGGGGCTGAGCCTGGCCCTCACCAGAAGTCCAGTTGCGCTGTGGAACAACAGATAGCAGGCTATGAGGAGCGACTAGGTGGAGCATCATGACAGAACAAAACCTCTTGACACCTGTCTTTTCGGAGAGGCAAACCCACCTGTCTAACAAGGCTATGAGGAGAAACTGGGAGGTGCCCATGTGTCCGTCCCTGGGAGGCAGGTGGCCCAGATGCTCAACTATCTACTTACAGCAGTGGAGAGTCGTGATGCCAGCGTCATTTCCAGGTTCCCCTTCAGGCCCACCAGGGGTGGCACCAACATCAATAGGTCTTTAACCTCCATAAACACAGGCCAGTGCTGGTGGGGAAAGAGTAAGATCAATCCAAACACACATATTGGCACATCTTTGAAATTTCTTGAGAGAAGTTGTGGCAACTTCAGCAGCTAGGAAAACTGGAGGCCAGACTGTGTCCGAGCCTGACTGGCGGGATCCAGCCTGCAAACACGACATACCCAGGGTGGCCCATGTGTCTGTAGCAACAGGAACAAGTCACCAGTTTCAAAGCTGGGAGATTTCTCATGAATGGGAGAGCTGGTGAGAACATCTGGGACAAAGGAGTGACACAGATTTCCCGGTGACCCAGAGTATCATGTGGGGACACTGGATTTGTCAAAACAGACAGAATGTAGCTCTATCCAGGTCTCTATCAAAGGTAAAAGATTAAAAAAAGTATGAAAGGGGGGCACCTGGGTCTTTCAGCCAGTTGAGCGTCTGACTTCGGCTCAGGTCATGATCTCACAGTTTGTGAGTTTGAGCCCCACGTCGGGCTCTGTGCTGACAGCTCAGAGCCTGGACCCTGCTTTGGATTCTGTGTCTCCCTCTCTCTCTGCCCCTGCCCCACTTGTGTTCTCTCTCTCTCTCTCAAAAATAACTTCTTTGTGAGGTGAAAATTATTCCCACCAATTTATATGCAATTAGATTGCTTATCCCCAACCTACCCCCATCAATTTTCAATACCTCATCTGATTCTATTGACTTAATTTACCTCTCAGTCCCCTATAGATTTCTGTGATCCCTACGCTAAGAGCTCCTCTGGGTTTTAGAATTCTAGACCTAAAACAACACTCCTACTGTGTCAGCTAGGAGATAGGAGCCCTGGGGTCTGGGCCCTGTTGCCTGAGACTGAAGATATGGTGGGAGGGGAGGAGAATGGGGGTAGAGCCCAGAAGAGTCCTCTAAAGCAGCCCAACAAAACATCTTACAGGGTCTGGAGTGAAAGGGTCAGGCGTCCTTCATGTCCTCAGAGAGAGGAAGAGCACTCATGGCTGCCGGTTCCCTCTTTCTTTTTACCTCATTGGCAAAGCTGGGAAATTCAGAATCCAATCCCAGCTCTGATGGAGCTATGAGTCTACCCTTCTCTGAAAGTTCAGAAGAAAACCATGTCACCAGGCAAGAAGGTGCTCCCACTGTCTGTCAGCGGCCTCCAGTGGCTCCCAGGCTTCCAGAAGCATTTGGCCCCTGTGCAGCTATCTCACCAGTGTGCCACAGCATGCATGGAACGGAAGTCCCTAGCCCAGTTCCTGGCACAGGCACCCCTCCCTGGGCTCCAGCCTCCTCTGAGGCCGGCATCCTCTACCCCAAGCCTCCTCTGGCCTCCCACCTCAGCCTGCTCCCAAGCACCTTCATTTTCGCTGACACACAAGACCAAGTCCCCACCAACTCAAGTGTAAAAATAAATCCCCTCTCTCTGCATCCCATCACAGAAGCTTGCCCTTGTCTTCCTCAGCACCACTGAACTTAGTGAGTCTTGTTCTCACCCTCTCAGATGCTATGCTAGCTGCTGTCCCTCCCCACCCCATAGCAATGCCCTTTCCTTGGGCTCTTCTAACCTCCATTCCTCACTCCTTGGCTCTCTGAGCTATGGACCTCCCCTACCCCCAGTCCCAGCTGGTGTTAAGCTCCAATTATGTGACAGGCACACCTCTCACTCCATGTCACACCTGTGAACTCACAACCACATTCCCCCAGTCCGAAACTGACCTCTGCTTATTCCATGTTGACCTCCATTGAGGGCTCCTCTTCCTGCTCCTGACCTCTTTTTCTTAGTATTATTTAATTTAAAGAATTTTATTTCCTTTCTCCAGATAGGCAGGCTGCAAAGCTAGAAATTTTACCAAGGTCTAACAATAATTCTTGATTCTTCCAAATGGACACAGGCTTTTCAACTCTGGACCGTCCTTGGGTTACGTAATAGCTTTATGGAACTGATGCTCAAGAAAACAGTCCATCGTTTTCAAGAGGCCTGTCCTCTAACTCCACAGTTGAGAAACTCCCTGTTACAGAACAGACAGAGCCAAGCCAAGCCAAGGGTAAGGTTAGGCTGGCATCAAACCACTTACTGCTCTGCGCACTCATGGTTCCTGACCCATCCATTCCAAGTCTGCTTTCTGCCAACAGTGGCTCCCAGAGGTCAGGAGACCAAAGGCTGTAGATCTCCTAACCTATTAATCCTGAGTCCTTCATGCTTCATCTTCATTCTCCTTCCCTGCCATTTCCTCTCCCTCCCAAGGCTTGAGTCACCTTCTACTGCACACCCTACATGACCTCACCCACAGCCATCTCCATCCTCCCTACATTAACAAGCGGCCCTAAGGGGGTGAAGGGCAGGAGGAGAGCCTTTGCATCAGTCATGTGGGTGTGGACTGGGACACAATGATGGCCAAAGAGACTTGAGAAGTCACATCTAGACACATCAGGCACCATATAACCACCAGGGGTCTATTATGGGACAAAGTCAACTAACAGGGAAGACTAAAGCAGAAAAGCAGTAGGACCCTGGATCCTCGCTGACACTGTTAATCCAGGGAACTAACAAGTACTAGAGCAGTCTGATCTGTAGCCTTCTTTATAGGAATCCTAAATGACTCTAGTCACTTGGAGTTAGGGTTTTCTGACTAAGACATTGTGCTCTGTGCTGGTGATGCTCGACATCTCTGGCTCAGATCTGTCTTCTGAGCACCACACCTGCCTACCCAACTGCTGACTGAATCCTGACATCCCATGGGCCCTTCAAAATCAGGATTCCAGACTTGACCTTCCTTGCCCAGACCCTTTGCCCTGCCCACTGTGGCTCCAGGCATTCTTGCTCTTCCAGCAGGGACTTAAGTAACCCCTTGTGTTCCCTGACAGCCTGGCATCCAAGTCATGGTAACTGTCTTAATTTCCACCACCACTGCCCTCTCTGGCAATGCTTCAAATAAATCTTATGAGGGGCACTGGGGAGATCAAAATCAGTTAGAGTTAGTAATGGTTCTTGCACTCGCGGGGCTCTGATACAGCCACAGCTTCCCAGCTCTTCCCTGTGGCCTTCACCCTGCTGCCACAGTTCAGTTCTGTTACAGTTATGACCCTGTCACTCAGCCCCTTGGCCAGTTCTGATCCTGGGCATACACCCAATAGATCTGTCCCCTCAAAACATACAAGAAATAGACAGGAATGTCTATGGTAGTATCATGCTTCAAAAACATCCAAAACTAATGCCCAGTATTAGAAGGCAGAAGACTGGTTTAGGTGGGGCAGAGGATGGAGGAGCCTACTCGGGGCTGAAAATGCTCTTGACCTGGATGGGGATTACACAGGTGCATTTATCCTGAGATGGTCATTCAAACTGTACACATAACACGTACAATTTTCAACACATCCATGATATACTTCAATAAAATACACATTTATTTTAAAATAACGAGGACAAAAATCAACAACCCCTCTGTACTCAGCATACAACTTGAGCAGAGCAGACAGCCCTTCTCACGGGCTGTTCCAGCACCCCACCCCATGACCATGGCCAATTGCTGTTCGTTCCTCACTCCTTGCAAATGCCCACTCATTTGTCTGTATCTCTGCACACACTGATCCCTTTGCTTGGACTGTCTGCTCTCTCTCACATCATCCCAGAAACTATTATATTATCCTTTAAGGTCCAACTCCAACTGTCCTACTAACTGCAGATTCTTTGACTCCTCTGGGAAGAATGAACTGTTCCCTCTTTCTTCACAGGCAAATGTCTGTTCACTGCTCCACTCCCTTAACACTGGCTCGTAGGATGAATCACCTGCCTCACCACTTAAACTACAAAAGCCAGGGAGGCAGAGACAGGTCTGTTTCTGCTCACCATTGCACTCCTGGGGCCTGAGAGCAGCTAACACAGAATTCAACAAAATATGCTGAATGAATAAACGAGGAACCAGATGAATGAATGAATTCATCTATCCTACTCTGTGCTCAGCTACTAACTGCTCAAAAGCAGACACCCTGTCTGATTCATCTCTGATTCAGTGAAGAAAGACTACATACACTCTAACAATTACAACTGCTGTCACTGTCTCTGGTGCCCACGGGTCTACATAAACCCCCAAGAAGGCCTGAAAGGATACACATGACCTGATAATAGAAGCTTCCTCCAGGAATGAGATTGAAGGCTGAGATACTTATTTTATAAAAAAGAGAAACATGGGCTCCTGGGTGGCTCGGTTGGTTCAGCATCCAACTTTGGCTCAGGCCATGATCTCATGGGTCATGACTTTAAGCCCTGCATTGGGCTCGCTGATACCAGCTTGGAGCCTGCTTGGGATCCTTTTTCGCCTTCTCTCTCTGTGCCCATCCCCCCCTCACCACCACACTCAAAAATAAACATTAAAAAAATAAAGGGAGAGAGAAACTTTTATATATACCTTACTTGTGTATCTGAAAAATAATTTTTTGAAAAAAAAAACTGAACTGATACTCTGGCCCCTTACTGGGCCCCAATCCCTGGACCCAACTATAGACTGACCCCAAACACCATAAACAGAGAGACTCCTGACCCCAAATCTACAGTAGGTAAAGCTAGCACCCAACCAGTACTCTTCGGGCCAGCCCACTATGCCAGAGACAGCCACGAGGTGCCCCTGCCAGGAGGTTATCCCTGCTGCAGGCTCATGGGGCTATGAGGCCCCAGAATGTGGCAGCCTGGGTATAGTGGGAGCCAGGCCACCCTCCTATGTTATGTAATTTCCCCCTGGAACAGTGTTGACAAGGCCACATCCTGAACCACTGAGCGGGGTTGACCAGGGAGGTGGTGGTGCACATGCAGGAGCCACGAAAACCTGAGTGCCCTTGAACCCCACCACACCTGGGAGTCACTGCACATTTGCAAACTGGAGAGAAAGAATGAGCTGTGTCTTCCAGGGCTGTTTTCTGTTCCTCCCAAATGCTGGGCCTCCCAAAGCTGGATGGCTCAAGTCCTGGATTTGCAGACAAATTTGCCCAGGTATGCTCTGGGCCTGCTTCCCAAGACATCCCCTTTTCTGCATGCTAGACTCTCAGATGGAGACTTAACACAGAGGTCAGGAAACGGCCCGCCAGTTGGAGTTCCTCCTGGACTGGCCTCCTGTGTCACCCCTGCTGATGGTCGGGTACAATCCCGAGCCTTTCTTTCCCTGACATCCCATCCAATCTTCCAGACTCTGCTGAGATCCCCCAACTGACTGATAAATAACCTCTCAGGCTGCAGCAACTGAGGGACATGCACTGTGGTGTAGGGGCTTAAAACCATGTTCCATGAAGTGGCCATGGAAGGTCAAAACAGAGACACAGGGCAGAGTCTTTCTCTGGAGAAGGGTCTTAGGAAGCTGAACCACTGCAGATTCAGCTGGGTGAGAGACTAGTAGAGCACCCCAAGGGGTGAAGCTCTGAGGTGGGAGAGACGGGGATCTAGGTTGCAAGCCCAAATGAATGCTTTCTAACAGCAAGTTGGCCAGTACACAAAGGGCCGCCCTAGCCCCAGGAGGGGTGAGTATCCCATCCACTGAAGTCTGAAGGCAGAGCCATCAAGAGTCTCATTCAGAGACCAGGGAACAGGGTGGGTGTTGATAATCTCTCTTCAATTCACACACAGACGCACAAAGAATGCTGAGCTGTCATCAGGAAGGAGATGCTTTGTGGAACTGAGGAAGGCACTGCACTAGCTGCAATGTTCCCATGGGCTGCAAAACTAAATTTAAGGGGCGCCTGGGTGGCTCAGTTGGTTAAGCGGCCGACTTCGGTTCAGGTCATGATCTCACGGTCCGTGAGTTCAAGCCCCGCGTCGGGCTCTGTGATGACAGCTCAGAGCCTGGAGCCCGTTTCAGATTCTGTGTCTCCCTCCCTCTCTCTCTGACCCTCCCCTGCTCATGCTCTGTCTCTCTCTGTCTCAAAAATAAATAAACGTAAAAAAAAAAAAACAAAAAAAAAACCTAAATTTAAATTTAATTTCACTGATTAAAAAGCACATTACAGGGGTGCCTGGGTGGCTCAGTCAGTTGAGCATCTGACTCTTGATTTTGGCTTAGGTCATGATCCAGAGTCATAGGATTGAGCCACACATTTGGTGCTGTGCTCACAGCACAGAGCCTGCTTGGGATTCTCTCTCCCTCTCTCTGCCCCTCCTTCCCTCACTCACGTACACACATGCACACACACTCTCTCTCAAAAAAATATAATAAAAGCACATTACATAGCAAGATCCCATATATTTATGTTTACACATTCTCGATAGACACGCACCACGATGTTGATCAGAGATTATGGGCACCCTTCCTTCTTCACTTGTGCATATTTTCTAATTTTTCTATCACACACTAACTCTATAAAAATGTTTAGGTAGACAGAGTAAACCCTCAATGATTCAAACAGCATTACGTGAACCAACCCCAGGGCATAAAGAGACCAGGAGAAGTGAATGCCAGAGTGTGTGCTCGTTTAAGGGCCTCCCTACAATGCTTCTAATCAACAGAGACTACCACATCCCTACACTCGTCTGGACCCCATCCCGGGATCTGGACCTTGTCCCCTCACTGAAGAGCCCCACAAAGATTCTGGGGACTGGAGGGAACAGTGCCCATCACCCTTGGAGTCACAACACGAAACACACTGGGTGTCTCACCCTCACAACCCAGTGAGGTCGGTGCATTCATTAGCCCCATCTGTAGATGGGGAAACTGATACGGGGGAAGCTAATGAATTCCCTCAAATAGTAAGTGAAAGGCAGAGGATTTGAACCCCTCCAGGCCCTGCCTGATGAATCTGGAAGGAAAATGGTTTGAGCTAACGTGGTTAGTGTGGGCTGACCTTGGAGAGGGTCGTCAGAAGCTTCTTGGAATTTCAGACACGAGGCCCCCTGGAGGATCCTCCTGCTGGCACCACTGAGCCCGGGAATCCTGGGCTGCACCCCGACTCAGGGCCTCTGGTGTCCCCTGGCCTATCATATCTGTGATGCCTAGGGAGCCTGGTTTCCCACCCCCCTCCCCCCAGGCCCCCAAATGCCTGGTACGCACTTGGATAGTGTTCATCACCAGGCTGGCTGTCAACATGCCCAAGCCTGAGAGTAGAATGGGCACCATGATCTGGCACATGATAGAAAAGACGGTCTCAGGGAAGACCCCATGGGGGGACCGGGTGAGTTCACAGCTGAAGCCTCGCAACTTCTTGCCCTGGAAGCAAAACTGCAGGTTCAGCTGGGTGACCACCATGATCAGGCTGCCAACCACGTTCACAGGAGCAAGACGTCCACTTGTGTCCTCTGTCGTCCTCCTGCACCAGGATATGCTTCCAAAGATGTGCACATAGGGAACACTGCCAGTGCCTTGAGCCGCTGGCAGGATCCCCGAATGCCCCTCAGCCAAGGGCCAGAGCAAGCAAGGAACAAAGGCCAGTGTGACTCAGAGCCTCATGTGGGGCCTTGGTGAACTCCTACTGTCTCTCCACCACCTGCAGATCAGGTTCTCCTCAGAGAGTAGCTGCTCTGTCATCCAGGACGTCCCTCAGCTATCAGTCTCTCACAGTGACCTTGATAGCATCCAGCCTTCCAGCCTACACTGGCTTGGGCTAGACCCAGGGAGACAGAACCACATGAGGCCTGACCTTGGTGAGGGACAAAAAGAATCCTGACCACCTCTGCACACATTCCCCAGTTGCTTCTACTCTTGGCAGACAAGGGCCTGGAGAAACATCAGCCTAAAGGACCCACTCTTACAGCCCCCTGAGGAGTTTCATGCCTCAAGGTTGAGAGGGCTGCAGGTACCCAAGAAAGAAGCCACATCCTGTGATCATCTTGACTTCAGAATCCAAGGGCTCTTGACCATATGAAGAAGCTATGTTCACAGAGGAAATGCAGCCCTCTTTACTCTCAAGGGCCCAGAAAACTAATAAGCACACTTCCAGGGGGCACCTGGGTGGCTCAGTCGGTTCAGTGTCTTTGGCTCAGGTCATGATCTGATCAGGTCATGATCAGGTCTGTGAGTTCAGGTCTGTGAATTCAGGCCTGGCGTTGGGCTCTGTGTTGACAGCTCAGAGCCTGGAGCCTGCTTCTGATTCTGTGACTCCCTCTCTATCTGCCCCTTCCCTGCTCATGCTCTGCCTCTCTCTCAAAAATAAACATAGGGGCACCTGGGTGTCTCACTCGGTTAAGTGTCTGAATTCGGCTCAGGTCATGATTTCACGGTCTGAGTTTGGGACATGCATTGGGCTGTGCTGACAGCTCGGAGCCTGGAGCCTGCTTCGGATTCTGTGTTTACCCCTCTCTCTGCCCCTCCCCCACCTATGCTCAGTCTCTCTCTCAAACATAAAATAAACATAAAAAAAATTTTTTTAAAAGATGCTTCTGTAGAGACTCCACTCTCATCCATTACAAAGGTTAGACCAGCCCTGATACCCAGCTTACTACCGCCTTCCAGAGAGTAGGCTTGGATATCACCTTTGACTACCAGCAAGTCTATTGTTGGGTGTGCACTGGGCATTCCACAGGTAGCAGGGATGGAATGTCAGGCATGAGGGTTGGCTGGAACAGGGATCAAGGTCACAGCCAGAAGAAGCCCAAGGCTGAAGGTCAGAAGCACACTCACCTACTGACCCTGGGGGACTTCACCTGGACCAGGCTCCTGATCTGAGCCTCAACTTCTGCTCCTGTTCCTAAACCAGGGCCCTCTTGGGCAACTTCTTGGTTCCCCTCTGTTGGATAGTCTATCCCACACTCAGGTCCCATCCCCTTAGCCTGGAGTTCACAATCTAGATCCTACTGACCTCCCCAGGCCTATCCACCTCCCTCCCAACTCCAGCCAAACTACTCCAACAACTATTTTCCTCATGCCCCAAATATTCCTCTCTCTGCATCTGTCCTCAAACAATTCATTTGCTCATTCATTCAATAGATATTTTTAAGCCCTTCCTTGGAGCCAGACATAATGAGCTCTAAACTTCTTGGACATTCTCCCATTGGGAGTTGGAGTTTCTGTCTCCTCCCTTCAACCTGTGACTGCTGGACCAGTAGGACACAGTGGAAGAGACACTGTGTCAGTCTGGTTCTTGAGAAACAGTCTCCGCTTCCCATCTCTTGAGATGCTCATACTTGAAACCCAGATACCATGCTATGAGGAAGCCCAAGTAGTCACACAGAAAGGCCACGTATGAGTGTTCCAGCTGAGGATCCAGGTGACAGCAGCAACTGTCATGTCATGTTAGTGAGCTAGCCTGGATTGGGTACGATGCTTGGCAAGCCACCCCAGCAGATGCTGCACACAGCAGACATCCATTCTCACAGAGCCCTATTCGAACTGTAGATTCATGATCAAACTGAATGACTAGCTTTAAACAAGCCACTAAATGTGGATGCAGTGTGTTGCATAGCAATAGATAATTGGGACATCTGGGGAACCTCATCCCCACCCTTTACTTTTCTCATCTCAGAGAAACTAACAATTTCCAAACCTCTCTCTAGTCCAGACCCCTCCCCTGAGCTTTCAGGCTCTGTGTAACCCCTGTATAACTCAATTAGTCTTTCACGTTTGTTCCTTCCAACTCCTCCCCCAAGCCTCTTGTCTCAATAAATGGTTCTGCCAGAAGCCCAAACTGCACTCTGACTGCCCGTTCCCCAACCAACTCAACCCCACATCAAATCTGCCTGTCCCCATGTCTTTCCCCTCCTCTCCAGCTCATGGACACCACCTTCACCATAGCCCTTAACTACCTCCTAACCTTCTGTCCACCAAAAGTAATACCTGCTCTTCACATTAACATCTTATATTACATCTTCAAGTCACCTGCTTGCCCAAATATCCTCAATAGCTGTCAACTCGTTACCTGAGAGAGTTCAAATTTTGTGGCCAGACATTCAAGGTCTCTCACAATTTGGGAGGAAAGCATCCTTTTGAGCCCTCTGTCTGTCTAGTACATGATCATACACCGCATGCCCTAAAAGGAGCTTCCTGTGGACCCTCACATGGGCTGTGCCTATGTTCACACTATTCCCTCTGCATGTTCCACTCACTGCTCAGGCCAAACTCTTGCCAAACCTCATGGCCAACTGAGGTGACTTCTCATCTCTGAGGCCATTCCAGTGTCCTGGCCAGAGCCTAACATCTTCCCCAGAATTACCAACGTTCTTTTTTGAACCCCTCTGAGGGAAGTCCACATATGCCTAATGACATAATGAAATGCACATACATCAACCCTCCCATCCCAAAGTGCACTCCTCTTGAGGTGGAGTCTGGTTGATTCATGGCCATAATCTTTCAGAGCAAGGGAAAGTATTCATTCACTTACTCCACAGATTAGTACTGAGGGCCTTATGTTTGCCAGACTCTTGGTCTAAGTGTTGTGGTACATCTGTTAGCTGAACAGCACGTACTTAGAGCTTTCCAGTATGGCAGATAATCATAAAAATGGAAATGTAATTATGACCTGTGATAAGTGCTCTGAAGGAAACCCAAGGAATGGGAGCAAGAGATGAGGATCAACCAACCATACACAGCACTCAACGACCTGCATATGAAGGAATGAACAAATGAATGAACTGAAAGATCTTCATTCCCTGTACCCATCTGTGCCTCTCACTGCCCTTTCACACTGATTTCATGTTCAATCACCAAACTCTCAAAATATCTCTAGGATATCCAGCAGGAAGTAAACCAATTTTGCAAATGAGAAAACAAAGGCCCTGAGAGGGTTTACCCAAGACCACACCGCAAGTCAGTATCAGAGGCAGGACGAAGACCCTCAGCTCCCAACTCTGGGGGCAGACTGCCTCCACCACCCTCCATGCTCTCTGCTCCCCACCCTTCTCCTGTCTGATGCTGCCTGCATCTGTGGCTTGGGTTCTTGTGTTCAAACAAGAGTCTGAACCAGGACAAGGCAGACACAAGTGGCATATTTCAGAGAAAAGAGTTGAGACGTTAATTGGTTTCAGACAGAACCACTCTGGGCTGGGCTGGTTTCTCTGGACACTGACCACACAGCTCCCACAGAACTCAGCTGGAGGGACCCCCAACAAGCGATTGCTTTCTTCTGACTTCAACAACTCCTGCGATTTAGTTTTGAATGTGGTCAAACATCCTAA
Organism: Panthera leo; assembly: GCF_018350215.1. Taxonomy (NCBI): domain Eukaryota; kingdom Metazoa; phylum Chordata; class Mammalia; order Carnivora; family Felidae; genus Panthera; species Panthera leo. Next base: position 59,779,386 of record NC_056680.1, on the reverse strand, counting down.
TACAATGTATAATCATACACAGTGGGCCTTGAACCATTCTCATCAGTACAGAAGATATGGAAACAGACAATAATTTACATAATTCCATATAGAAAGAGATTTCTTATTAAGTTCTTAATTATTAAAAAATATTTCTCATTTCTGTTTAAAAAACCAAATGAGAAATTAAGATAAATGCACACACACATAATACACACACACGCAAGTAGTGAAGTTCAGAAGGATAGTCATCAAGATGCTAAGAGTGACTACCGTTGAGAAGCAGAATTTAAAATGACCTTTATTTTATAATGTTCTAACATTCTATTGTGATTACTTGCTTTTATAACAATCAAAACATAAAATGTCACCAAAAATAAATAAAAGATATCCCATGCAACTTGAGAACAAAATATGTCAACATGGTTTACTGGGTCAGAATCCAGAAGATCAAGAATGTAATTTTAAAAATAGCTAGCACAGGAGAAAAGCTCAAAGACCTTGAACTAGATTCTGGGGCTGCATTGAACAGCAGATGGAATCTGGGTCAAGCATTAGGTTGTTTCCTGGATGACCCTGAACAAGGCCCTGCCCCTGTGCAGGCCTCTAAACTCTAATCATGAGAGGTAGGACTGCATCAGTTGTTTTCAGTCTACTCTGCCACCAGAATGACCTGGGAGCTCCTGAAATGTGTAGCCCAAGCCCAAGCCTGGACCAAAGAATCAGGATCCCGAGGCCTGCAGCATGACCTACTCATCTATTCCAACGCCCTTGATTCTTTGGGAGTGTGTCTTTGGAGGACAATTAGGAAGGCCTGCAGAGGGTGGGCAGAGAGCGTTGGAATGCACATCACCATTTCTGGCTTTCATTTCTGATTCTTCAGTGGGAACTGGGTGTCTTCCCAGAAGCACACCTTCTAAATGGCCTCCTATTCCTTTCATGGTCATCTTGAGCCTGGGCTGGTTCTGAGCCAAAATGTCAATCTTAAAAGGCCTGAATTCTTCCTCATCCTATTAAGGTCTCAGAGATCAAGCTGATTACATTCTCAATAATGGAGGGCTTCTTCTTTACTTCCCACTTCTGATGTCACTGGCAGAACCCACCCACAGGTGAAAACACAGAACCAGAGCACTCATGCCTACCCAGCGTTGGCTGTCTTCAAGCACTTTCTCCAAGCAGCTCCTTCATGTCACTCAGGCATTCTGGGACCTCCCTCTCCAAGGCTGAGATGCAGCTGGCCTTCTTGCCTCATAGCTCTTTCTGCTAACACTCACTAATGCATCTGCTGCCCTCCTTGCTTGACTGTGATGCTGTGAGAGTGGAGCCTGGCTCTTGTGTCCTCCACAGGGTCCAGAATAGTGCTGGTCCTCTCTCCCCCACTGCTGACACATACGTGTTGCATTAATGAGTGAAAAAATGAATATACAGAATCATAGAAACAAAGAAAAGAAGAAACCCAATCAGCCTTCTGTAGGTTGAGTGGTGTAAGGCCCTAAAATTATTACGATCTGCTGCCTTGACATGTGGTGAAACCAGGAGGGCCTCACAGGGTCTACCTGCATCTCCCCCTCCCCACTCTTCTCCAGTGGATAAGGTCCCCAGTCAAGCAACCGTCCTTACCAAGGGGACCAGGCACAGTTCCCACTTATCTCTGAGTAGGGGGTTTTAGTTCCTGCCAGCCCACAGAATTATTCAAACAAGTCAATCACACCTTCCAATGAGAACTGGGGCAACTCATGCTATTGCTACTACAAAGCCTGCCTCCTGCAGCCCCTCATGGTTCACTCTGCTTTCCAGTGCAACCCTGCGTGTCCCTGGGTGTGAGTTTGTGTGACCGATAAACTGTGATTTCCTCGGTCCAGTGTTGGGGTCATGTGTTTGGCCATCTCCATATGATAGGGTTGGAACCCCTCCCTCACCAGCAGAGTAAGGAGAGGGTGATTGCAGCAGCTGGCATCACAAACAGGACTGCCCAACCCTGACAGAAGACGCCTGGTCAGCTTGCACTGTAACTGCTCTTTGCTGCCTGACTAGCTCCTGACATGGCCAGTGCTGCCTGGGATGGAGCCACTAACTGCTGGCCAGCTTGTGCATTATTAGCCTGTTCCATGTCCCACTGTCTCTCCCGGGTAATGCCATCTCCTCCCACCACCAAGGCAAGAACTATTGCCAACTGGCCATAGCCCAGCAGGAGGCACCTCAGGGCAATCTGTATCTGGCAAGTGCTCTGTGGCACTCCTGCACCTAGTCTGAATTATAAATTAAACTGCCAAGATGGGACCCCATGGAACACTCCCCTCCACCCAGCTAAAAATAAAATAGTTAATACAGCCCAATGTAAGCTAACACAGGGCCTTCAAGGTTTGAAATTTATCATACAAGACCTACTTGGTGATTACCCCCACTGCTTCTCTTTTTAAAAGTCCAATTTGGCCTGCTCTTAAACCTGGAAAGAACCTGCCACAGGGTGAATGACTGCATCTTTAATGCTCTGGCATCCACTGTGGCCCCATACACAACATCCAATGTAACTGAAATTACCGACTCCCCCTGATCAGCACCAGTAAGGATTTTGCTACCATAGATTGGGCTAATGTTTTCTGTTCAATGCCTATTTCCACACCCTCTTAGGCGCAGATGACCTTCAACTCTGAATGGACACAATAGACTTTCCAGGTTACTCACGGGGTACCTCAACCAGCTCTGCCATGCACGGTCTTGCAGGCAACATCTTAACTGCATGCACCTTTCTCAAGGACCACAGGTCTAATGTTACATTATGATGTCCTCCTCCAGGGAGACTCATGTGACACATTCACTAAAGGCAAAACACTCAGGAGCTCGCAAAGAGAGGATGGGCCATTACTCCACATGTGGGGCAAAGCCAGACACCTTGGCAAATTCCTAAAAATTATTTTGGTAAACCGAGGGCAACTCCATCCTTGACACTATCAGAAAACAGCCATTGACTCTCAGCACCCACACTGTTAATAAACTGTTCATAGAAGTCCAACACCTTGTAGTCCTTTTTGAATTCTGGAGGCAAAACAGTCCTCCTCTGCACATTTGACTTATGTCCATTTATGCTGTCACTTGCAAAGGAGGCTATTTTAAACAGACACCTCCAACAAAAGGCTCTAGAATCTGTCCAAATTAAAGTCAACAGGCATTGCTATCAGTGCCCTCAAAAATTCCTTCACTGACAAAGCATTAGCAACCTCCTCTTATGCTTCTTGGAGTCCTGGACCACATACCTATAATGAATATATGTTGCCCAAGAAGCCCTTGGGTGCAAGAAAATACCCTCCTTGCCTAACTTTACACCAACTGAGCAGCAACTGCTGGCTACATACTGGGCTCTCCTGGAAAGGGAGGCTCTCCTGGAAAGGGAGGCTCTCCTGGAAAGGGAGGCTCTCCTGGAAAGGGAGGCTCTCACAGATCCTGGCCTGTGACCCTCCCTACGCAGCAGCCCACTGAGCCTTGGGAGGCATAGCTACTGAGGACTCAATACAGGATAGAGTCAAACTTGGACTCTCTGGCATATGCCACTACAGAAGGATGCCTCCTCTGTCCTTCCTTAGTCCCCTGCCAGATGCTACCATACCAGAAGAGGTCACCCCTCCCCCAGTCCCCTTGGCTATGTAGGGAGCCCCCTTGACATTAACCTAGTGAACAGCAATGGACTTTGTATACTTTATGGGTGGTATGACCACCATACTACATCATGGAGCTCAGTGGAATGTTTATGTCCCTGATAAAGGAAACAACTCACCCAACAGTCAGCAAAAGTGGCCAAATTTAGGCTGCCATTTTAGCACTGGATGCTCTGGCCAGAAAATGGTTCCATCTGCAACTTTTTACAAACTCTTGGGCCACTGCCTAGGAGCTGTTCCAAAACTTTTACGCTAAGGAACTAGGGCACTCTTGCCTCAGAGACACCCAAAATATAGGTCAAAATCACAGATGTCTTCACATGCACTAAAGCCACAATACAAGGCCTCACCAGGACACTGCTTGTCCTCCTTATTTTCCAACATTATAGGTCATGGCCAGCCCTCATTTTGCTTATGAGGACACACAGTGCTAGCTCTACAAGAAGGACTCAATAAACTCCCACCTCCTCTGCAGACCCTGAGCAGCCAGAAGAATTGAGAGGCACACTGGTCTCCTCAAACAACTCATATTTAAGCTATAAGGTGAAAAATAAGCCCCAGTGGGGGTTGGAGGTTGATTAATGTGGTATTTTTTGATTGAGTTTTTTCTTTTCTTTTTTTTTTTTTTTTGAGAGAGAGAGAGATAGGGAGAGGGAGAGAGAGAGAGAAGACGAAGAAGAAGGAGGAGGAGGAGAAGGAGAAGAGGGGGGAGGAGGAGGAGGAGGAGGAGGAGGAGGAGGAGGAGGAAGAAGAAGAAGAAGAGGAAGAGGAAGAGGAAGAGGAAGAGGAAGAAGAAGAAGAAGAAGAAGAAGAAGAAGAAGAAGAAGAAGAAGAAGAAGAAAGGAGGAGAAAGGGCTGAGGGAGCCCAAGCAGGCTCCACACTCAGCACAGAGCCCAACATGGGGCTTGATCCCACATTCTGGGATCATGACCTGAGCTGAAATCAAGAGCTGGACGCTCTTAACTGACTGAGCCAGCCATGCACCCCTGGCACTGATTTTAATCTGGATTTGTGCTCCTGGGGATACATGCTATCTGCACCCCAACACAAGCCCCTCCCCTACCTTTATTGGCTGCAATGGGGAACCCTTATAAGTTCACCAGGGGGCCTTCTCTCTCCAGGTCAAGAGGCTGCTTTACTTGCTGGGGGGGGGGGTGAGGGGGTGCTTTACCTGCTCCCTAGAAGTCCCAGTCACCACCACGATTTAAGTTGGTGTCACGGCATCATGGGGTCAATGTGGTATGAGTGACCACAGTATAATGTGCTGTGACAGTATAATGTGCTGTGACATGGGGGGAAAGCAGGAAGGCCATGAGGAACCTAACCACAAGTTCCACCCTGCTCTGTTCCCACAACCCTTCCTATCCCTGAGGAGCGGGCTCTGTCTGCTTCCCTGCTGGCGTGTGAAGGAGCCAGGCACACCCTTCTTCAGAAACAGGGGCGGGGGGGGGGGTTCCCCCACCGATAGCACACAGTGTTCCCCAAGCCCATGCAGGCTCACTCTGCTCCCAAGTGCTCCTTTCTGAGGGCCCTTCACAGCATCTGCTGTCCCCCTCTCAGGTTAGGAGTATATGTAATAACTAATGACCTGCTGTCTTTCTCAAGTCCAAGGCCGGATGCCCTATATTCGACCATCCCCACAGCCCAACGATGGGAATCTATCCCTCATCAAGGCTGGCCTCATACCCTGTGGCACTCAGTCCAGGTTTCACTCCCTTCCCTCACATAACTCTCCACGCCCTTGCTTCTCCCCTCCCGTCAGTCCCTTGCCCTCTTGCCTTTCTAGAGGGCTCCGTGTCTTTGCTAAGGCACCATCCCTGCCAGACCCTTCCTCCTCTTTACCCCCACTCCACCTCCATAGGGCCCATGGTTCCTGACCACTCTGCAAACCAGCATGATGTCTGTGGACCACCAATTTGAATTTCTGCTATATGTAATACAAAGAGATCAGATTCATCACAAAGAATGGGGTCTTTCTTCTTCCTATGTACACATTCCCAAAACCCTGTCATATATGCTGCCTTGTGTGGGGACCCAGGGGGCTGAAGAACTATATGAGAGGCAGCTTCTGTTTCTAAGGAGAACACTGGCATAGAGCCTTAAAAGAAAGAGTATTAATCTCACTACATACACAAACAAAAATAAATTTAAAAAAATATGCACAACATAAACCATCAAAAGCAAAGTCAACAAATAGAAAAATGAGAAACATATTTATAATCCATATCACAATTAAGAGGTCAATTCCCCTAATATATAAGAAGCCCTCAGGTACCAGTAAAAGGATAACCACTCCATAAAAATACAGGCAAAGAATAGAAGCAAACATCCAAAGATATTCAACTTCACTTGCTAATGTAAGAAATACAAATTGCACTACCAGGGACCCAGAAGGCAGCCCTGGAGAATGATCTCTAAGGATCCCTGCCTCCTCCACTGACACTGGGTATAATCCCTTCCCCTGAAACGTGGGCTGAACTCAGTGACTTGCTTCCAGCCAAGAGAAGAAAGATGTTGCTTCTGTGGTAAGATTTACAAAAGGTGGTTTCTGTCTTGCTAGTGGACTCAATTTCCTTCTCAGACTGCATGCTTTGATTATGCTGCCATGTTGGAGGAGTCCAGTGAGGAAAGAACTGAAGGTGGCCTCTGGGCAACATCCAGAGAGGAACTGAGGCCCTCAGTCCAACAACCTGCTGGGAGGTGAATCCCTCCCACAGCCTATGAGCACCCTGGGATGATGCCACAGCTGGCTGACATCTAGACAGCAGCCTCCTGAGAAATCTGGAAGCAGAAAACCTAGGTCTCCTGGATTCTTGGCCCATGGCAGCCATGAGGTAATCAGTGAGTACCATTTTAAGCTGCTAAATTTGGGGATGACATGTTGCATAGTGATAGAAGCTAATACAGTGTACAAGGAAATGCAATTTTCCATCTATCAGATTGTTAAAGATCACAGAGTTTGAAAATAAACTACGTTGCTGAGTATTGGCAAGCAGGCATCTCCCTATGGTGCTGGAGGAAGTATAATTGGTCCCACCCCAAGGGTAGGTGATTCGGTGATATATCTATCAAATGCATGATGTTTTGACCCAGCACTTGTACTTGTAATATGTACCCTACTCATGTACTCCAGCATGTAGCAAACATCAATATTATTCACTGCAAGGGCCTGTAGGGGGCTCAGTAGGTAGTCATCCTGACTCCTGAGTTTGGCTCAGGTCATGATCTCATGGTTCAGGAGTTCAAGCCCCAAGTCAGGCTCTGTGCTGAGCGTAGAGGCTGCTTGGGGTTCTCTGTCTCCCTCGCTGCCCCTCCCCTGCTCTCTCTCTAAATAAACAAACAAATTTAAAAAGAAAGATTATTCACTGCAGCTTTCATTAGTAAGACTATTTTAAGGTGTTGTTATGAGCTGAATCATGCACCCCTCCCCCAAACTGCAGTCTTAACCCCCAGCACCTCAGAATGTAATTGTATTTGGAGACAAGGCCTTTAAAGTGGTATTAAATTAAAATAAGGTCACAAGGGTAGGCCTTAACCCAATATGACTGGTGTCCTTACAAGAAAAGGAAATTTGAACACAGACATGCACAGAGGAACAACCATGTAAAGAGACACGGAGAGGGGCGCCTGGGTGGCTTGGTTGGTTAGGCGTCCGACTTCGGCTCAGGTCATGATCTCACGGTCAGTGAGTTCGAGCCCCGCGTTGGGCTCTGTGCTGACAGCTCAGAGCCCGGAGCCTGTTTCAGATTCTGTGTCTCCCTCTCTCTCTGCTCCTCCCCTGTTCATGCTCTGTCTCTCTCTGTCTCAAAAATAAAACGTTAAAAAAAAAAAAAAAGAGATATGGAGAAGGTGGCCATCTGCACACCTCACAGAGAGGCCTCGGAAGAAAGCAGCCCTGAGGACACCTTGATTTCGGACTTCTGGCTTCCAGAACTGAGAGAAAATAAGTCTCTGTTGTTTAAGCTGCCCGATCTATGGTCCTTTGATATGGCAGCCCTAGCAAACTAATAACTAAGTTTAAAAACACATCAGAAAAGAAATGGTTAAATAAATTCTGGTATATTTGTATAATGGAATATTGAACAACCATTTCTAAAAAAGGAAACTTTTAATGTATCTATTAAGAATATTGTAAGGTGAATATATTGTGTAGTGAATATACTGTATAGGTATACTGTGAGGTGAAAACACCAAAAGTCAAGAGTTTGTATATGCCAAAACTTGAAAAAAAAGAGTGAGCAAAATATACAGAGACAGATGAACAGATATAGATATTTGTTTGTACGTGCATAAAATATCTTTAGGAGAAAACAAAACCAACTGGGGCCCAGTGGCTGCCTTGGTATAGACTGGGGACCTTGTCCCTGTGCATATTTGTGAACCTTTTACATTCTGAACCACAGCCTCTTTTCTCAGGGAGTTCACATTCAAGCCAGGGAGAGCATCAGATCCTGCACATGGTAAAAGGAAATGGCAAATATCCCAACATCTATAGAAGGTGACATGCTGGTGAGGCTAGCACCTCAAGAAAGGCTTCATGTAAGGCTGTCCATGTGAAACGGGGTGGGAGGGATGATGGGAGACCTCTTCCCTCAGGGTTGGTGGGAAAGAAGGCACAGGGAGGGGGCAGTCTAAGTGAGGCTGGGGGTTACCACACAGCTGACTAAAGCCAGCACCACTGGACAGAGCAGACAGAGGTCTGTCCAGTAGTGCTGGCTTTAGTCAGCTGAGCCAGTGTGGCACCACTGACTGTTTTCACCTTCCCGACAGAACCAACTGTACACAGGAACCCATCCACAGGGCAGGGGACCTTCTCCTCTTCTCAGCTCAATCAAGCCAAGCCAATCATGGCCATTCCATTCTCTTTGCCAATTTTTGGTTTTGAAGTAGGACATGCCCAAATCTGCCAGTGAGAAGTTGAAGAGTTTTGTTGGGGATGCCCAGGAAAGGTTCCCTGTGCTTAAGAAGGAGGAACCAGGCGTAACTGGTGGCTCAGTTGGTTAAGCTTCTGACTCTTGGTTTCAGCTCAGGTCATGATATCACAGTTCGTGGGATTGAGCCTCACATTGGGCTCTGCACTGACAGTGAGGAGATTGGGATATTCTCTCTCTCTCTCTCTCTCTCTCTCTCTCTCTCTTCTTCTCTCTTCCCCTCCCTGCTCACTCTCTCTTTCCCTGAAAATAAATAAATAAACTTTGAAAATGAGTTAAAAAAAGGAGAAGGAACCAGAGCAGAAAACCCATTCTTCTCCCTCTGGATATGATGGGGCTGTAAGGCAAAGCCAACTTTGGCTACTGACTCAGCAGAACTTGGAAAGATCCTGGTTCCTTGGAGTCATTGTGGGCCAGTTATGGTAATACTTTCCAAGCCTGGAATTACCCATCTTGGAAATTCCATTTTGGGAGATGACAGACTTCCTTCTTATTTAATCTACTACAGGTGTTTTTTTCTGGTATGTGTGGCTGAAACCATCCTAACTGATACAGCCAAGGTGAGCTCAGGATGTCTGGATGCCAGTTTGCAGAGTTTGGATTTTATTCCACAGTCAGTAGAGAAATCAACAGAGGTTTTAAAATTCAGATCTGCACGGCACCTAGGTGGCTCAGTTAGTTAAGCTTCTGACTCTTGATTTTGGCTCGGGTCATGATCTCATGATTCATGGGTTCAGCCCTGGATCGGGCTCTGTGCTGACAGTGTGGAGCCTGCTTGGGATTCTCTCTCTCTCTCTCTCTCTCTCTCTCTCTGTCCCTCCCCTGCTTTCTCTTTCAAAAAATAAACTTAAGGGGCGCCTGGGTGGCTCAGTCGGTTAAGCGGCCGACTTCGACTCAGGTCATGATCTCGCCATCTGTGAGTTCGAGCCCCGCGTCAGGCTCTGTGCTGACAGCTCAGAGCCTGGAGCCTGTTTCAGATTCTGTGTCTCCCTCTCTCTGACCCTCCCCCATTCATGCTCTGTCTCTCTCTGTCTCAAAAATGAATAAACGTTAAAAAAAAAAATAAAAATAAATAAACTTAAGAAAATAAAAATAATAAAAATAAAATTCAGATCTGCATCATGGAGTGCCCCCTGAGATGGCAGTTAGGCCATGACCTTCATGTGGATCCAACGAACACATGAAAAAAAATGTAGAAAGAGAATTTTATCCTCTTGAATTGTTGCATTGACAGAATATCAATGACAACAGGAGTTAACAGCAGTTAACCTTCACTACCTAGTGCCAGGCCCTGTAACCTCCACTTCACAGACCTCGTAACAAACTTCTGGGCTCAGTTCTAATTTACAGAAGAGAAAACAGGGGGACAAAGAGCAACTTGTGTAAGTGACAAAAGTGGGACTCAAACCCAGTTAGACTAGCTCCAGAGTCTGGACTCTCAAGCATTTCAGTTCACTATTATGCTGCCTCTCCCTATATAATCTATAAACCTGTGTGTATACACTCTAAACCAATGTGTGTACGTTTAGGGGGTTGATATATATGGATGCATATATAAATATGTAAGTGTGAGGTGTGTGTGTGTGTGTGTGTGTGTGTGTGTGTGTGTGTCTGTATAGGGGGGTCCCAGTGACACCATACTGACAGAACATTCAATAAAATAGGCATCTTGCAAATCAGTGGTATTGAGAATGGACTGCAGGGAACAGCACCTGAAGTAAGTAGGGCGGTGAGGAGGCTGGGACACTGAGGTGCTCCAGAGGCTACCGCAGTGCTGACTAACCATGTCAAGAAAAATGTGGACTAGGTCACCAGGAAAAAGGAGAGGGCTGAGGGGTCTGGAGGGCACAGAGAGACCAAACATGTAGGCAGGGACTGAATCAGACTGGGATAGGTGCTCTGGTTTAAGAGACAGCCATCCTGGGGCCGGGCAAGGTCCAGGTGGATTCTGGGAGTGAGCTGGTGGTCATTGGTGTTGTGACGTCATGAGGAACTAGACAGCTGGGTACTGGAAGGGTCTTTGAGAACTCCAGACTGGAGCAGGGCTAGGCAGTGGTGGAATGCAGTGGGATGGTGGGGACTGTGGCAAATAAGAGAACATGGCTGCCTAGAGGCAGCTGCAGCCGTCCACTGTGCAGTGAGAGAAAGTGGGGCCAATTATGCGAGAGTTGCCAAGTTTCAAGACAAAACAGAAATTCAGACTTTTACATGAAATCTCTTGATTTTAGTGTTAGTGTAAAAAGAATTTAGGGGCACCTGGGTGGCTGTCTGTTAAGCATCCAACTTCAGCTCAGGTCATGCATGATCTTGTGGTCTGTAAGTTTGAGCTCCATGATGGGGCTCTGTGCTGAGAGCTCAGAGCCTGCAGGCTGCTTCAGATTCTGTGTCTCCCTCTCTCTCTCTGCCCCTCCCCTACTCACACTCTCTCTCTAAAATAAAAAAGCCTTAAAAAAAAATTAGGGGTAGGTGGCTCAGTCGGTTAAGCACCCAACTCTTCATTTCAGCTCAGGTCATGATCTCATGGTTCATGGGTTCAAGCCCCATATCAGGCTCTGTGCTGACAGTAGGGAGTCTGCTTGGGATTCTTTCTCTCTCTATGCCCCTCCCCCACTTGCTATTTCTCGCTCTCAAAATAAATAAATAAACTTAAAAAACACTTTTTAAAAATTTAAACCACCAGCCTTACTGCTAAGTGGTAGAACTGGGACTTAAATCCATGAGGGGCAGGGCCTAGGTCACCAGGCACAGAGCCCCTGGAGCACTGAGTGAGGCACAGGCCAGGAACTGTCACACACATCAGCCCTGCTTCTCCCAGTCTGCCTCACTCTAGACAGCCTTTGATCTCCGCTGACTGTTAACTAATAGGAGAGATCTAGCCAGTTATGACTTAGAATATTCTTAGGGACTATACCTTTCCAGGAAGGACTTCTGAAGACCACACTGATAAAAGGAATGACAGTGTGGCCAGTCATGACTTAGAATATTCTTAGGTACTATGCCCTTCCAGGGAGGACTTCTGAAGACCATACCGATGAAAGGAATGACAGTAGAAGAACAAGAAAGTCAGGGTACATTGGTAACTTTTTTGTCTGATGGGTAACTCCCAGTTCCTCACTCTGTGGCATTTCGGTAGGGCTGCAAATCAAGGCACCCTGCCTCCCCTCCAAGAGTGATGACAATGTAGTCAGCGAGCCAGAGAATGTTCTCCCTCAGGGAACAGGAACTGGAACAGGAGTGCACACCTGACATCAGGATCAATTTTTAGAGACTGATGTGGACATTCACAAAGAAGTCTCTCTTTTTTTCTAAGACCAAATGTATTAAGTTGAAATTAAATGCCAAGGGCCATCTTCCCCTCTATGTACAGAATCCTACCTGAAAATAAATCATAGATGAGTGGCAGAGAAAAAGCCAGCATCCTGCTAATCATTTAAGCACCTGGATCGTGCCTTGCCTGAAATCTAACCCCTTACATATTTCAATTATATGAGCTAATAAATTGTCTTTTTCAAGCTTAACCAGGGTTAAATTTAGTCTCTGTCACCAGTAACTACAAGAATCTTTCTCAATTTGTAGAAAAATGGTATTTAAGAAGAGGACGTCCTGTCCCTTGTCCCTTAAGCTGGATTCAAAGTGTAGAGGCCTATTCTTAAGGTATGGCATTCAACAGTGCCCCCAACACCACCATTCCCATTTATTTCCCTCTTACCCGGAAATAGTTCAAAAGCATACCAGCCCCAGACAGTCCCAGTCCTGCAAACATGAAGGGCACCATCACCTGAAGGCCAATGGACAAGGAAGTCTCCCTGCTGAACTCAGACCCCAGTGGTTTAGAGACCACCCTGTGCCTCTCAGACACACTCGGAGGTCCATCTTCTGAGGCTCCAGAGAGTCTTCCAGGGCTGAAGGCGTGTGGCAGAGCCAGCTCCTCTGGCCTCCACTGTCTGGTCTCTGTCCCATCCATGTGAGCAGAGCTGAGCTCCTGGCAGCCTTAACCTGGGAGACACAAAGCAATAGTGGCTGATCAGAGGAGTTCCTGACCCCCATAGGACTGATACCCTGTAAGCCCTCAGGCCCTTCTGTCCAGCAGAGCCTGGCACCATTCTACCCAATCAATAGCCCCTCACTCAGGGACTGCTCCACACGGTCTCCTGCAACCCCAATTTAAACAGTTTTTATTTAATATGCACGTTTGAGAAAAATAAAATATCACAGAAGAGAGCACTCAATATTTACGAATTTGAGTCAGCAAAACTGGTGGTATAGGTGGAGGAAAATTCATTCCTCTAGAGAAGAACAAGATACCTAGCAAAAAATGTCAGAATCCAGTTTTTCAGAACTCTGGAAATTCACCAAAGGCTTGGAGCAATGTAGGAGTATTTGTTAAAAAAAAAATGCTTAATCCTCAGCAAGAACAGCCACATTGTAGTGTCCATGGTGTTTGTGATATTTTTACTGTGCCTTAGTTCCACCCCCTGCTCTGCAGCTCTGCAGCACCCTTAAAACCCAACAGCGTGGAAAGAGCAGAATGGGCTGGAGCTTTTTCAAAGCCTCATTCTCAAAGGACTATCCCTGTTTGACCTATCAGGTGGTTCACTGGAAAATGCCACTTATAGACTATCTGTATTTCACATTTTTTAACGTTTCTTTATTTTTGAGAGACAGAGTGCGAATAGGGGGAGGCACAGAGAGAGGGAGACAGACCCAAAGCAGGCTCCATGCTGTCAGCACAGCACCTGACTCAGGGCTTGAACCCATGAACTATGAGATCATGATCTGAGCCCAGGTCAGCAGCTCAACCAACTGAGCCACCCAGGTGCCCCTCAACTGACTTATAAAATTCACAGAGTGTAAAAAACCTTTTCCCTGGGGGATATTTGTTGACAACAATGATAAGCACTTCACAGCTGCCTAAGGCAGTGGGTAATAGCTAGGGTAAATAATACAGAAACCAAAAGCCTAAAAGGAAACGCTGGGGAATGAGATGCCTAAATTCTGAAAAGTTCCTAAAAATCCTGGGAATCTAGAAGGCCACTAATGGTGAGCTGGGCATATGCTCAGGAAAGAGCCGAGAAGGCCCGAAGCTCTAACCCCCAGCTGATCTGGAGGCTCTGCATAAGCAGATGTGAAGACTAAGGCAGAGCTGTGAACGACAGCACTATGTACTGAAGGTGTGCCCCAACATGCACACAGAGCCTCCAGGCAAAGACTGGGGGACTCATCACTCCCACACACAGCATTCAAGGAAATCTCTAACCAAGCATTACCTGACCACAGAGCAGAGTCCTTGTTATGCCCAGAATTCGTGATCCCCAAAGACCACTAGGGAGCCGAGTCTGATGCAAAAGCAAAAGAGCCTTTATTCGAGCTAGCTCGAGCTCAATCCCCTACCTGCACCGACGCAGCGGTGAGATACCAGGGAGAGAGAGCGAGTTTCAAAAGGACAAAGGTTTTATTGGGGCCTAGGGGCAGTTGGTGAGGTAATGGCTATGGCCTCAGCCGATTGGCTGGGGAAGGGTCCGAGTCCTGTTAGGCAGGTGAGGGGGGGGGGGTTACTCAAGGGGAGGAGGTGTGGTCAAGGTGAAGGACACAGAACAAGATGGAGTTGGCCGGCGTAGGCCCTCCCTTTCAGTCCTCAGGAGCTAAGTATAACACAGAATACAAAGCAAAGAAGTCATTTAGAAAGGCTGCTAAACCAACAACGGCTACAGAAAGCAGCAATAACAAGAAGCCCTGAGAAGGGGGGAGAACCTTATTTCCCAAGTCATCACGTTATAGAATTTTAAGCATCCGGTTTTCAACAAAAAATAGGAGGCTTGCAAGAAAACATGATACTATGACCTATGCACGGGGAAAAAGCAATTAAGAAAAAATATCCTGATGAAGCCCAGATATTGGACTAACTAGACAAAAGCCTGAAATCAGCTATTTTAAATATGTTTGCTGGAGAAGTGGATAAAGTACACCAAAGATGGCTGATTGGACTAAAACAAACTCTGGTCTCTAGCTTAGAGACCCCTCCTCCAGTTTCTTCTTCCTTTGTTTGCTGTGCGCCCAAAATCCCCCACAGATATGGAGGCTGTTGGCTATAAATTACCCTCCCCACTTGCATTCCGGGCTGAGACCTTTGGAGAAACAGTCTCCTCTGAGCCCGCCGGTGTAAAATAAATCTCCAACCCACCAAGATCTCTGAGTGCTGCTTGGTTTTTCTGCCAGCGTTCCAGCCTGGTTCCCTGACCGGGAAACCCAACCGCGCTGGCCCATTGTTGCCACTGGTTTGGGAGAACAGAGAGGTGGTGATGGAATGAGGCATCGCAAGTGAGAGCACGCACCCTGCCTAAATTTCGGCAGTCTCCTTCTCTGTCCCCTTCAGGCCGGCCTTGCTCTGCCATTCCCGCTGGACTCTTGGAGACTTGGCAGGTGAGGACCTAGACCCGATGTTGGAACCGGTAAGGCTGGGGCCCAATCTAGTCAGGCCCACTTGCAAGAGTGGAAGGGGTACCTGATCACTCCCTGAGACTTCAGAAGTCTCATGGGTAAGGATTCTATGGTAGGAAATATAACCTCTGGTGTGTATGTGAATGTGCGACTCAGTCTAGCTTGCCTGCCGAGTTCGATTCTGTGGCTCCACAGGCAGGTGCTCTTGGGGTCCCCAGGGGGCCATGGAGGAGTCTGAACGGGACTGTCTGTGATTCCATGATGGATGGCGCTTGGTCTGTGGCGACATCAGAATGTTTCAGATCATGGGTTGCAAGGCTAGGACCTATGGGGCTGAGCTTTGCCTAGGTTCCTTCAGGACACTGCCAGGCAGGCATCTGGCTGGTCTCCTCATTGGAGGGGGTGCCCCTGTCCCTCTGTCTTTGTGACTCTGCCTCACGGGAGCACTGTCGGGTCGGGAAGGAGCCAGGAGAACCAGGCAAAGGTTTTAGCCGCTTTATCTGGAGACTCACCCAGGGAGCCAAAGAAGCGACCCACTGCTCCCCTAATGTTCCCCTCTTCATGACTCTTTAGGCTCCCTCCCCTCCCCCCTGAGCTTGAAACTCCTCCCCTGCAGGACTCCATGCTGCCACTGCCCCCAGCCACAGCAGCCAGGGCAATGCTGCGGCAGTCCCCCATTTCTCCTCCCCTTCCAGGCCAGAAAACCCTCCCCCACAAAGCCCAGCGGCCAGATTGCACCCTTGGCCAGAAGCAGGTGTTCTTCAGATGCCAGTCCACATCCGCTGATATCCAGAGGCCCTCAGGGGGATCAGAGCAGGGGGCTGAGAAGGCCATAAATATGCCCAGCTGCAAGAGGAAAGGACATTAAAAAGAACATATGTCCTAACCAGGGAAAGTCCCAGAAACCCAGCGGAGATCAGGAGGAACCTTGAGAAGGGGACCTTATTGGTCTAGCTGAGATAGAAACAGACTAAAAGGGGACACTGACTCTCTCCCTATTCCTCTGCTTAACAGGTGAGAGATTCTCCCTCATTTCTCAGGTTAACGGCTATAACTGGAGCCAACTGTAGTCAGTCTACCTCAGGACAGGGACTTTAAGGAATATTCCCAAGCAGTTGCTGCTTCTGTCTTCCCCTCCCCCTCATGCTTCTGCACCAACTTGGGTGTGGTCCTAAACCATCCTCAGTGTCTCAGGCACCATTGGTTCCTCCTCCCACCCTCCAAGTCAAGGAGCAAAGTGCACCCCCCTTAGACCACCCATTTCAGGTATCTCCACTGGCGCCCCAAATGAAAATTGACAAAGGGGAAAAATTGAGTTTTAGGTGGATGCAGGTGAAACATATTTGATGGTTAAACTAATTTAAGTTTATTGGACCTGTCTTTAAAGTTATTAGCAAAGGTCAAATAAGCTCATGTTATCTCTGTTGCAATTTGTTAATGATAGTTAATTTTGTCTGTCTCAAAGTTTTCATGGGTAATTGTTAAGATAACTTTCAAGGTCCTTGGTAACCTGAAACTCCAAATAGGATGGAATGCTAAAGCTTTGATTATTGAACATAAGTTTGTGTTTTTCACTTCTTATTGCTGATAAATTAAGGCTATTTGGACCTATTGGAAAACATGCTTTGTACTTAATTGGTTCATGAATTTACCATCTAAAAAAATTCTGATGTAAACACCTCTCAATTGGTTACTAAGTCCTCCATTGGAGATAAGGTTTCCTAAGAGTTAAAATTCTGCTAAATGTACTTAAGACTGATGAAAATAAAGAAAGCAACTCTTTATGTAGGAAAATAGGAGGTATATAAGAAAGATATAAGGAATGGAAACACAGTTTTGTTGAAGGTAGAAGAAAGTAATTTTGTCCTAAATGAGACTGGTTATTTGGAAAGGAATGGCTTTGGGACAAAATTTAGAAGCAAAAGAAAGTTATAGAAGGTTTAGATGAATGGAATCTTAAAAATACACTAGTATAAGGTTGAAATCTTGCTTTTCCTCTGCTCAAATGACAAAGTTTTCTTGAACTGTTGATCTGCTCTTGGTAAGACAATGCAAACAAAGGTTTATCCTCTGGGAAAATCAAAGTTTTAGGTCTCATCTCTATCAGGTCTTTGATTACTTAGTTAAAACTTCTGAATGTTAAAGGAGCTAGGTTTTGATAACAGCTGTATAATACTGTACACTCACCTTTGGGATCTTTTATTACCACTTTGGTTGAATATATAAAATTGTAAGATTTGTAATGATCTGTAATCCTATTTAGGATGCACTTATGACTTCTGGGGTTTTAACAAACGTCTCAGGATTTAAATGGTAAATAAAGTCTTCTTGACCAATTAGGCCTTTATATTTGGGTTGTTAAGTTACTTGGAAAAGCCCTGTCATACAATGGTAAACCTTAGAGTGTATTTCACAGATAAATGTTGTAACTACCTGAATATATGCAATTCCTAAAATTTTAATGTTTTGATAAAAGGTCATCACTTAATATTCTGATGACTTGAGATGTTATGTGTCACAGAAATAACCGAATTTCTTTGTCCACTGCATCATAATGAACTCTCATCAGATCTTTAACAATGTCTATTTCTGAGATTTTGCCATTTATAATTGTTCTTATTCTCTCGCAAAACATGTTTATTCTTTAAGGAGATTTATAAAAAGGACTTTGGGGATTAATACAGGTATTCGACATCTTTAAGATTAATACTAAAATGGGTAAAAATTTCCAGAACTAAAAAGCTGCATTCAAATTGAACAAGAATTAAGAACATGGGATTAAATGAATTTAGGAAGATTATAGTTTTGTGATTCTTGTTGAAAATATTGCTGGTTCCCTAATGTCTCCTCTCCCAGATTAAGGAAACTTTCTCTTAAGATATCTATGATATACAAAAAATGTCATAAAGTATGAATTTGTAAACTGAAGCATTTATGTTTTCTCTCTACATAATTCCCCTGAAATTCAAAACTCTCAATGAGTATTCTTTCTTTCATGGCAATTACAATTGTTTGCAAAAGTTCAATAAGAATCCGTTCATCTTATAACAGGTCACCATTTGGAAATACTGGTTATTTTACCAAGGCTTTGACTGGAATGTCATATTTGAGGATGACAATCATAGACTCAGATATGACCAGACAACTTTAAGGAATTAGGGTTGGCTTTATAAAACATGGAGCCATAAAGCCCTTTGGAAATGTTGGCCTGGTGCCTTGCTTACAGAGTTCCCAGCAGCCTCACCAGGTAAGTAAAGAAGGTCACTTCCTGGAAGGTGCAGGAATCTCAGGATTTCTTGGGGACCTCATGAAGAGGAATTCATCCAATTCTACAGGTATTGCAGGCCTGTCTGATGGCCTGGAGAGGCTACTAAAAGTTCAACCCAGAGATTCCTTATAAAAGGTTCCAACAAAGCAAAATTTAAAAGATCCTCATGATCAATCGCTATTCTGGCTGAGCTTATGTAAATAATTAGGCCAGATTTGTTAAGACTGGATTTGTTCTACAAATGCATTGGTCTCAATTTGGCTATCTCTGGAAAGGGCAGGTTTTAGAGAAAACAACTATGTTTCATCAATGCACCATTATGGATGTTAAATTCTAGTTATGATTGCCTTTAAATGTTTGTTATTTGCCTAAACTAGACTTGAGATAAACTTCAGAAAACTGTCACAGTATTTCATATAGAGGCAATCTTCTGTGCTTGTTATACTATGGGGATAACAATAAGATATGATATTCAAAAACTGGAAAACAGGATGGATCTCTAAATATGCAAACCATACGTTCCCTAAACCTGATCTGACAGTTACCAGAAACCCACCCCTTTCAAAGACTTGGAGGTGGACTTTACAGACATACAACCAAAGAGAGGATTCAGTTTCAGGTATCACCCCATGGATCCATCACTCCAGAGCTAAGAAGGCCAACTCGGAGGAGCCCTCAACCTGGCAAAGTGATCCAGATGCAGTCAACCCGCTTAATCTGACCCTCAAAAAGACACTGGCCCCTGAGATCTCCAGCCCTGCTCCAGCCACGCCCCAGAAGTTGGCTGGCCCGCGCACAACAGAAGCTTGAGTAATCAACACGTGGACCGAGCCTAGGGGTTTGGATGCAACTCTGCCAGCCCTTGCCCCTCACTGGGATCATAGCCCTCATCTAACTTCTTACTGTTGGGCTGATAGAGACTGCACCAACAAGCTAGAGATGGGACAAAAGATGCATGCTGGGTCTCACATACTTCCTCTGGATGGGAGGATTATTAAGTATTGCCTGTATATTATGATAACCTCTCTCACATTCACAACTGCTGCTTACCCACTTTGCCCCCAGGATTGTTATATGACAATAAGTGAGTCAAGGGCATTCAGCGTCTTCACCTCCCTCCACAAAGATTGATACAAGGGAAAAACACCCACTCTCTGTCAGTTACCTGGTGCCCCAAGGACTGAGTATTGGACTGTAGAGATAACCCAAAATGTCAGGAACCCATGTCACAACAAGGACCTCCAGAGAGGGAAGCTTGCTATACTTACCTTCCTCAATGGGGGAATCTCAGGCAGGGAAGGGATACAGGACAGGGCCCTTCAAAAGGTTATAAAGGATACCCAGAACAGGGTAATATAAGCCATAAAGGTGACCACTCGCCCGGCAGCCTACCAGGGTTTGAGCCTTTCAGCCCTCAATCAGATGCTTACCAATTCTCCACTCCAACGTTGGACTAACACTACCTTACCAATCCTCCATAAAATAGATAATCACACCCAAACCTGCTGGATGTGCTTCCCCTCAGCAGGAGGGCTTACTTAGCCACTCCTATCCCTTTTACCTAGGAAGCTCCTGAAAATCTCAAAACCAACACTTCTGTCTTAATTGGACCCCTGGCCACTGGGATCCGTCTCACAAATGCCAACAATCTAATCTGTCCCTGAAGGTATGAACGGTACCTCTCTATACGGAAGAAATATAACCTTAAAGAGGAATACAACCCTATGTTCAACCCCTGGGGTGTTCTATCTATGTTCTAATTCGGCCTACCAATGCTTACAGGCCAACTGGACTCAGAGATGTTATCCCATCTTCCTAACCCCAGAGATATGCGTATACACTGAAGATCAGCTCCTAACAACTTTTAGCCCCACCGCCTGGACTAAATGGGCAATCCTGCTACCCATTCTGATAGCAGCAGGAATTGCGACAGGACTAGGAACTGGAATAGGGGGCATAGGTTCATCCATAGGACTATACCATAAACTATCTCAAGAGCTAAATGAAGACATGGAACAGGTGGCAGATTCTCTGGTAACCTTACAAAGCCAAATAAACTCTCTGGCAGCAGTGACCCTCCAAAACAGGTGAGCCCTCGACCTCCTCACTTCAGAAAAAGGAGGGACTTATATCTTTCTGGAGGAGGAATGTTGCTATTTCATAAACCAGTCAGGAATAGTTACAACTAAGGTTAAGGAACTCAAGGAAAGAATTCAACATAGAAAACAGGAAAATATCAATCAATGGAAAGGATGGGATCTCACAGACTGGGCATCCTGGCTTTCTGCCCTGGTAGTAGGGCCCCTCCTCTCCATAATGTTACTTGTATCCATTGGCCCCTGTATACTGAATGTCATGGTATGTTTTATTGAAAACACTGTTGCTTGCCAAAGTACTGCAAGCCTTCCGAGAGTACCAACCTGTAAAATTGAAAGGTGATGCCTACTAAAAGTTTTTTAAAAAGGCATCAAAGGGGGGGAATGTTGGAGAAGTGGATAAGGCACACCAAAGATGGCTGATTGGACTTAAACAAACTCTGGTCTCTAGCTTAGAGACCCCTCCTCCAGTTTCTTCTTCCTTTGTTTGCTGTGTGTGTGAAAACTCCCACAGATATGAAGGCTGTTAGCTATAAATTACCCTACCCACTTGCATTCTGGGCTGAGACCTTTGGAGAAAAAGTCTCCTCTGAGCCCACTAGTGTAAAATAAATCTCCAACCCACCAGGATCTCTGAGTGCTGCTTGGTTTTTCCACCACTGTTCCAGCTTGGCTCAGTAATATGTTCAAAGAACTTAAACAACTATCCCTGAAGAACTAGATAAAGTAAAAAAATGGAGTCTAACCAAAATGGAGAATATCAAGAAGGAGATAAAAACTATTTTAAAGAAGAACCAAATCAAAATTCTGGAGTTGTAAAATATAATGGCCCTAGAGGAGTGCAATGGCTGATCTGAGCAGGGAGAATAAAGAACAACTGAACTGAAAGCTAAGTCAACAGAAATTATCCAATCTGAAGAAAAGAAAGAAAACAGAATGAAGAAAAATGAACAAGTCCTCAGGGCCCTTGAGATAGCATCAAGTACACCAGCATGTATAACGGGAGTCTCAGGGATGAAAAAATAAAGGGGTCCAAAAGAATATTTGAAGACATAATGCACAAAAGCTTTCCAAATATGATCAAACTTCCATATTCAAGAAGCTTAACAAATCACAAGTAGAATACAAGAGCACAAATTACACGAGATCTACCGCAAGACACACCACTATCAATCTGCCAAAAGTAAAAGACAGACAGAAAATCTTGAAAGCGGGGAGAAGCGACTCTTCATGACAAGGACTCCTCAGGAAGATTAACAGCTTACTTCACATCGGAATCCATGGAGGACAGAGGCAGTGGGATGACATGTTCAAAGTGCTGAAAGAATAAGACCTTCAACCAACAGTTCTGAAAAGCAGAAAAAGGATCCTTCAAAAATGAAGGACAATTAAGAGATTCCCAAATGAACAAAAACCAAGAGAATGTGCCACTAGCACACCTGCCCTACAAGAAACACCAAAGAAAGACCGAGAGGCTGAAATGAAAGGACCTAGATAGTACTTTAAATTCATATAAAAAAATAAAGAACACTAGTAAAGGTAACTACATAGGCAAATTTAAAAAAATGTATAAATGCATTGTAACTCTATTTTCTCTTATCCAACTTAAAGGCAACTGCATAATTCAGTAATTATAAATCACTATATATAGGTACACAATATACACAAATGTAATTTGTATGACAGGAGGAGCACAAAGTAGGAGCGAACAGAGCTATATAGGAGCAAAATTTCATATACTAGTGAAATTGATTGCTATTAATTTAAATTACAATGTTATCTAAGGAAGGAATTGTAATCCTCAGAGCAACCACTAAGAAAATAACTAAAATATATATATATTTAAAATAACAATGGAATAAAAATAATACATTAGAAAATATCCACCTAATACAAAAGAAGATAGTAATGAAGGATAGAGGAACAGAACGAAACCATAAGATATAGAAAACAAATGGCAAAATGTCAGATAGAATGCTATCTTATCAGTAATTACACTAAATATAAATGGATAGGTCGAAAGTAAAAAGGTTTTTAAAACATATACCATGCAAATAGTAACCAAAAAAAGGGGGGGGGGGAGTGACTTTCCTAGCATCAGGCAAACAGACATTAAAACAGAATTGTTACTACAGATAAAGAAGGGCATTTGATAATGGTAAATGCATCAATAATTATCAAAAAACATAACAATTATATACACCTAACAACATAGCCAAAAATACATGAAGCAAAACCTGACAGAATTGGAGAGAGAGAAATACAATTCAGTAATAATAGGAGACTTCAATACTCTACTTTCCATAATCTACTGAACAATCAGAAGATCGACAAAAAAAGGGAAGACTTGAACACTATAAACAAATTAGATCATACATGTATAGGACATTCCACCCAACAATAGCAGAATAGACATTCTTTTCAATATATACAGAACATTCACTAGGATAAACCACACATCAAATAAAAAACACACAAAATGCAATAAAATTACAAATAAATAAAAGAAAATTTGGGAAATTCACAAGTTTGTGTAAACAACACACCCAAATAACTAAAGGGTCAAAGAAGAAATCACGAGGGAATCATAAAATTATTTGAGATGAATTAAAATGAAAATATAGCATACCAAAACTTATGGGATGCTGGGAATACAGTGCTTAAAATGTATATATGAAAAAGCAAAAAATAAAAGAGAGAAGCTTATATTAATAAATTGATCTTTCACCTTAAGAAAAATGAGAAAGAAGACTAAACTAACACAAAAAAAGTAGAGGCTGGGAAGCAATAAAGATTAGAGTGGTAATAAATGGAATAGAGAATAGAAAAACCATAGAGAAAATCAACAAAAGCAACAGTTAGGTCTCTGGAAAGATTGACAAAATACACAAACCTTTAGCTAAAACTGACCAAGAAAGAGAGAGGATGTAAATATTTAAGAGGGAACACTACTTCTGAACTTACAAATATAAAAAGAATTGTGTCTGTAGTGTAGTGGTTATCACATTCACCTAATATAAAAATAATAATGAGGGAATACTATGAACAATTGTATGCCAAGATGTTAGAAAATCTAGATGAGATGGACAAATTCCTACAAACACACTGACAAACTAATTAAGAAGAAATAAAAAAAATTAAGAGACCTGTAACAATGAAAAGATTGAATTAGCAATACAAAAAATTCCTCCACAAAGTCCAAGACCAGATGGCTTCACTAGTGAAGTTTACCAAGCATTTAAAAAAGAATTAACACCATCCTTCACACACTCCCAAACAAATTGATGAAATGGGAACATTTGCCTGATACCCAAATCAGACAGAGCCAACCTAAGAAAACTACAGACCAGTATAAGAGCCTTATAAATATACACACAAAACTCCTCAACAAAATGCTAACAAAGTGATTTATGTGGCATATAAAAAGTCTTATACAACATGACCAAGTGGGATTTATCTCAGGAATGCAAAGTTGGTTCAATTTGTGAAAATCAATGTATTTACACCATATTAATAGAATGGAGGAAAAAAAAACGATTCACTCAATAGATCAGAAAAGCATTCAGCAATATCCAACACTTTGATGATAAAAATACTAAAAAAAAATCACTAGGAATTTAAGGGAATTATTTCAATCTGATAAAGTTTATCTATGAGAAACCCTCGGTTAACAAACTTAACGGTGAAAGATTGAAAGCATCCTCCTTAACATTAGGTACAAGACAAGGATACCTGCTTTTGCCACTCCTGTCCTATTGCATTGTACTTGAAGTCCTATCTAGCACAATCAGGCAAGAGATGAAATAAAAGGCATCCAAATTGGAATGGAAGAAGTAAAACTGTTTACAGATGACATGATCTTGTACGTAGAACATTCTAAGGAATACATACACACACACATACAACCAGTAAGTTCAGCAAGGTTGTAGGATACAAGATCAGTTTTTTAAAAGTCAGTTTTATTTCTATACACTAGCAATGAACAATCTAATAAACTAAAAAAACTGCATCTGCAATAGCATCAAAAAGAATAAAATACTTAAGGATAAAGGTAACCAAAAAAAAGTGTAAAAACTTTTACCCTGAAAACTGTAAAGCATTGTTGAAAGGAATTTTGAGAAACCTAATAAAATGAAAAGATATCCTGTCCTCATGGACTGAAAGACTTATATTGTTAAGATGGTGATATTTCTCAAACTGATCTACAAATCCAATGCATTCCTATCAAAATTATATTCATCTTTTTCACAAAAAAATGACAAGCTAATTCTAAAATCCATAGGGAAATGCAAGAAAGCCAGAATTTTAAACAATCTTGAAAAAAAGAATACACTTCCTGATTTCAAAACTTACTATAAAGCTACAATAATCAAGACAGTATAGTACTGGTATTAAAATCAAAATATAGATCAATGAAATAGAGTTGAGAATCCACAAATAAACCCATGCACCTGTGTTCAATTGATTTTCAGCCAGGATGCCAAGGCTATTTAATGGGAAGAGAAGAGCCTCTTCAAAAATGGTGCCAAAATAACTGGATATCCACATGCAAAATCATGTGTTTAGACTCCTACCTCAAACCATATACAAAAACTAACACAAAATGGTCCAAAGCCCTAAACCTAACAGCTAAAACTATAAAACATTTAAAAGAAAACGTAGGTATAAGTTTTAGTGACTTTGGATTAGGTAACGGTTTCTTAGACACGATATCTAAAGTAAAAGCAACCAAAGAAAAATTAAATAAATTGGGCTTCATCAAAATTTAAGTTTTGTGGGACACTATCAATAAAGTAAAAAGACAATCCACATAAAGAGAGAGAATATCTGCCATCTAATCTGATAAGGGTCTAGTATCCCGAATTTATAAAGAATACTTACAACTCAACAATAAATCCAATTTAAAAACTGGCAAAGGAGTAGAATGGCCAATAAGCACATTAAAAGATGCTCAACATCAGTTGTTAGGAAAATGCAAGTCAAAAACACATAAGACACCACTTAGCATAATGTTTTCCAGGTTCACTGATGTTGTTACATCAATGAGTACTTCACTCCTTTTTATAGTCAAATAATATTCCACTGTATGGATAGAACACATTTGGTTTATCCATTCACCATGTCATGAACTTTTTTTACTTTTTGGCTATTACATGAACATAGAACATATGCAGGTCTTTGTGTGAACGTGTATCTTCTGTTCTCCTGAATTATACATTTTGAAGGGGCAAATTTTATGGTATGTGATTTACAAATAAATAAAAAAAATCATGAATTATTTATGGAATAGGTAAAGAAGCAGAACACTAGCAGCTTCCCAAACTCTCTGAGCCCCTAACAATAACGTTTATTCCTTATCACAGGGGTGACTGTCCAAACTCTGGAAAGAATCACTCCTCAGTTTCTGTATCATCCGTATTTAGTGTTACCAACTAAGAATACAGCCCTAAATAACAGTGTTTTGCTTACACGGCAATTTAGATCAATAGTCACATTCCACTTATTCTTCAGGTGTGGTGTCTTTTACCTGACATGAAGATTCTTGCATTCAGCCATGCTGTAGAACCATAATCCATCAATTCTACTCCTGAAGAACCATCCCTTTCCAAAAAAACCCACAAAAAACAAAAACAAAAACAAAAAAACCCCAAAACCCTGACTGCTTTTTAACATAAAAGTAATGTGTTAATAAGAAATATAATTTAGACAGCACAAAGATATAAATAAGGATGTTTAAATCACTGACCATGTTACTGCCCCCAAATAACTAATGCTAAATCTAGTGTATATCCTTCCAATGTGTGCACACACACATGCTATTTTTTTAAAATCAATGTCCTAGATCCTGGGTTGTTTTATTTAATAAAATGTATACATCTGTCCACCCCTATTTTTAGCATGGATATAATTTTTATATAATTTCTCATGTCATCCTTGATAGTTCACCCAGTGGTTGGTAAAATCTTTTTTGCCAGAGGATTTATAGACTGAGGAAGAATAGAGGAAAGAACACAGCAGGGACAAGTCGCTACATGTTTTAACTCCTAGTCAGCCCAAGGCCACCAGCCCCAGATCCCCATTGGCAAGGCACCAGGAGCCCTGCACTGAGTACAGCAGTTTTATTAAGTCAGCAGAGATGCTGGGCCTGTGAGGACAGCCTGAGCTGTGAGCAATGAGTAAGGAGGACACAGGAGAAGCCTCACATCTTTGGGGACACGAGTGAAGGTAGAACAGTCCACACACACAAGGCTACAGAACCTGGGTGAAGGCAGGCTTTGCTCAGCTCAAAAAAGCAATAAATTACAAAAAAAAAAAAAGACGGAAATTACGTATTACACCATGAGTCCCCCCTCCTAAAGGCTTTCAAGCAGCCCAGCAGCAAAACAGAAAATGTCTGCTCTTCTTGCTACAGAGGTACCACCCTGGTTCCTGCCCTGGTCCTACCCCTACAGAAGTCACCCTTACCTCGTTGGTCCAGGCCCAGGTCATTCATTCTGACTGAGGCCCACACTCCATCTTCCCAGTGGCTTTCTTGCCTTAGACCCTCTGAGCCTGAACCTTGAGGCAAATTAACCATTCTTTTTAAATTCACCGCAAGCTGTGAAGCAACAGTGGTAAACTGAGTCAGGCATACATAGGAGGCCTGGCCACAGTGGGGAGGCAGGTAATGGCGCTGGGGGGGAGGGGAAGAGTACCAGTCCTACCACCACTGGAGCTGATGTGGGAAAAAAAGGCAGAAGGAAATGGCATATAGAACTAAATTTCCTTATAACCTGCAGCCCACTGACAATTACTTGAGGCTGGCAGAGTAAAATGTTTCTCCAGGAACTCTTTGGAGTTAATGTTTTGCTACAGGGAAAAACCACCTTAGCTTGACAATGGCGAGGCCTCTGGTATCCTATGAGTCTTCTTTGGCATATGAAAATCTCACTGGAAACTTCCCCCGGACTTTACCTCCCCCAGTCTCTCCTCATGGTCCCAGGCAGTTCTTCCTGCCCATGGGTCCTGTCCTCATGCTTCAATAAAAATCACCTTTTTGCACCAAAGACGTCTTCAAGAATTCTTTCTTGGCTGTTGGCTCTGGATCCCACGAACCCCACTATCACCCCAAAACCTCATCCGGAGCCACATACAGATCAATAGGGTCTCAGGTCCCCATTCTGCTATCCTATGTGGCTCCCTTCGAACCCAAGGGGAGAAAGGATGCTTAGTAGAATAGGGTTGGGGAGGAGACAGTTCCTGAGTCCCTGCAGTGCCAGATACTTAATCTCTTAAAAAGAAAACCCACAAAAAACAGACACAGCTACCCAGGACCCATGCAGCAGCCCTTCATTCTTTACCCTCACAAATCCTGAGAAGGGCTATCACTGCCTCTCCCCTGGGCCCTGGAGCCCACCTTGGCCTTCTCAGGAACTAGCACTAGCAAGGGTCTCCTTTCCTGCCTTTTCAGTTTCTCCGCGCTCCCTCTGTGGGATCCTCCGACAATAGGACTTTGCACTAGAATCTGTCTCTCAAATAAGTTCCCTGGACCCCAAGCCATCCTCTAGCTTGTACCCTATTTCTCTCCTCCCTTTCAGGGCACAATGAAAGAGACATGTCCATACTGTCTCTATGTCCTTGCCTCTGTGCTCAACACCCATTTGGCTCCTTCCTGCACACGTGGCCCTTGCCAAGACCAGAGGTCACCTGCACGATGCCAAACAATCCCCGCAGACCTCAGTGTGCCCAACGTCTCAGCCAGATTCACTAGGGCATGAGAGACTCAAGGACTTGAGACTTGCCCGCCGTGGCCTCCTCACATCCTTGTCCCCGCAGTGTGCCCCCCACCCCTCCTGCATGTGGCTTTAGCCCCTGCTCCTTTTTCATCCCTTCTCCTTCCTCCTGATAAAGTCCAGTCCAGCCTGCACAGAAGAGCTGCTGACCATCAAGAATGACGCCCTGCTCTCATTTCCGAAAATGGCCACACTGCTGCTGCCCCCTTCCTGCTACATCTACAGGAACTCTGACAAATACCTTCCCCCTAAAGCCCTTAAAACATTCTGCCCACCTCCCCCTTGTTAAAAGTCTCTTCTGGAGCTTTCCTGTGTTCAGCACTCTACAATAAAGGCTAGGTTAATGGTGCTGGGACTGATTTTGTTTCTCCTGGGGCTCCTAGTGTGTGCATGTCAAGAAGCCTTTGATTGCTGAGGCATCCATGTCAAAGGCAGCTCCTAGCAAACCAACCCCAGAAGGCCTCTTCCCACCCATGAAGCTCCCCTTTTAGAAAGTCCTGAGTAATCTAGATCACTGACTGCTTGAGTGACTCTGCTTCTCCCTTCCCTTATCCTACTTCTTGTTCTCATGTTTTAAGCCATCCGATAATCAGTGAACCCATGAAACCCTAATTATCTCATCCCAACAAATGCAGAGTCCCAGGCCCACGCATCCTCCCTCCCTCTCCACCTGAGACTATACTGTGTGGCTGTGTGGCCCTCGGGCATGCCTTGGACCTGCCAGGACCTGTGAGTAATAAATCTTGTTCTCCAAAGTTCCCTGATGACTGTGCTAAGGCACTTCCTGCAATAATATAACAAGAACCACAAGGGCTGATCCAGCTTCAACAATGGCTCCAGGAGGGGAACCCGCAAGGGGATCACCACAAGTAGTATAGGTCCAGCAGGCATTCCTGGCCTGTAGCATCACTGTGGAAAGGCTGATATGATGTCACACCATTCTTCTTCCAGCTTAGGGTTGCCAGATTTCACAGATAAAATGGGACATAGTTATGCTGAAAAGTGAGTCACCGTTATTCTCAAATTCTGTGTTTTATCTGGCAGCCCTTCCCAGGTTTCCATGCATGCCTCATTTTGTCCTACTCCATGGGTGTCCTGTCTCTTTTCCTGGTATGGCTTCTCCCTCTGATCTCTAATGATGACACTCCAGACTCTCCTCACTTGTCTTCTGTCTTCAGCCTGTGCTTGGACTTCCCCCAGTCCCATAGCCTGAAGTAACAATGATACGCTGCTACTACCTCCCAATCACATCTCCCAGCTCGGCCCTCAGCCCAGGATCCAGACACGGAGAGCCAACTTCCCATTCAGCGGTCTGAGAGGCATCTCAGGCACCCTAGGTCTAACACAGAGCTCCCAGTTTCCCCATTCCACCTCTCAATCTCATCTTTCCCATGAAAGGCATCACAGCCACCCAGCCAGTCAACACAAGAGGAGCGGATATAAACAGAAAGGGCTTGGGGTGCAGAAGGTATGGATATAATCCTCTGGACTTTATATGTATGTCTATATTGTTCAGACTTCTTCCCAATGGATGTGCACTATTAAAAAAAAAAAGAAAAAAAACACCTTTATTTTTTAGAGCAGTCTTAGGTTCACAGAGAAATTGAGAGGAATGTACACAGAGTTCCCATATACCCCAACATCCCACACGAGACAGGAGCATGTTACAACTGGTGAGCCCACACTGGCACATCATGATCACCCCAAGTCCAGTTTACAGTAGGGGTCACTCCTGTGTTGTATAGTCGATGGGTTTGGACAAATGTAGAATGACATGCATCCATCATTATATCACACACAGTAGTTACACTGCCCTAAAAATCCTCTGTGCTCCACCTACTCATCCCTCTCCTCCTTTGGTGCATGAATGATTTATCATCCATTCAACAAATGTTTTCTTCCTTCCTTTTATGCAAGGAGTTTTCTAGGCACCAAGAATGCAGTGGAAAGCAAGACAGATAAAGGTCCTGCTCTCAGGAAATTTGCATTCTAGAGGCAGAGACAGAAATAAACAAGAGAACAAGTAAGTGAACAAGATAAATTAAATACTGTGAATTGACAGGGACTATCCTGGGAAAGTGTAGGGTAGGGTGTGGATGGAGGATCAAAGACTCAAGAAGAGAGGGTGACATTTTAATGAACCCTAAGTATAAAAAAATTTCCCCTGTGCAGGGGTGCCTGGCTGGCTCAGTCAGAAAAGCATGCAGCTCTTGATCTAGGAGTTGCAAGTTTGATCCCCACACTGGGGTAGCAATTACTAAAAAATACATAAATAAAACTTAAAAAAAAGCCAACTGTGCAAAGATCTAGGAGAGGAGCCCTGCAAGCAGACAACAGCGAGTACAGAGGCACTGAGGTAGGGCAAATTTGGTGCTTCCAAGGAAGGAAAGGCAAAGAGGCCAACAAGTCTGGGGTATGTAGATACAAGAGGATGGCAGGAAAGGAGGACAAGGCAGCCGGTCACGTAGGGTCTTACAGGCAGAGCAAGGAGTACATGCTTCTTCCTCAGAGTGACTGTTTATGTTTTCAAAAGACAACTCTGTTGCTTCCCCCACTAAAAAGGGATCAGGCCCCTGAGTGACCCCAGATCACCCCCGTGAAGCCAAAGATACACCCCAGCAATCCACAGAACATTGAGAAATGATAAATCACTGTCTGTTTAAGTCCCTAGGTTTGGCAGTACTTTGTTATGCATCAAAAGATAACTGACAATGTTCCAGCTCTGTGATTTCATTTACAGTTTAGCTGCCCTCCTCTGGGGGTGAGAGATGGTGCTGAGCTGACAACTGCCAATGTGGGAGAAAAATCTTAGCTGCCCGTGACACTATGTACTTCACAGATAGTTAGTTGGGTACAGAGCATCAAACCGCTGGAAGTCCATGTGAACTCTAACCTAAAAACAAGATGTATTTTCTGGCTCTGACACTTCTAAAAGTAGTCCAAAGCAACAACATGTCCCCCTAGTCTGGGGACCATGTATCTCTGCACTCAGATTTTCATGTCTAATACTCAAAACAGGACTCTTGGAGGACAATGATCCCATAACTTGGGGCAGGAGAAAAATTGAGACGGCTCTGGAACCCTCTGGTGTTGCTAGAAAATAAGATGCTTTCAAAGGTGTCAGAGGAGGGATTAAAATGACAAAGGAACAAAATTGTAAACAGACTACCACTGTCAATCTGTGACAACTTCAGCATCTAATAATAATACAGGATAGTTACCACTTCACAAGTTGAATCTGCAAAGGACCATGAGTTCATTATGATATCAAAACAGAAAAGTTAATACAAAATGTATAAAGCCAATAATGAATAAAATAAATCAGCAGACAAAATCATTCACTAATTAAAATCAACAAAGGATGAGATACAGCCTACCAGAGAATCCTTCCTTTGTTGACTTTAGTCAGCTGCTTTTGACAACTTAATCACAACTGCATCACTTCAGGAAGACTCACGCATGTAAGCAGGAAGGAGTGGAAAAGTCAAGACAGCGCTGGGAAAAGCAGGAACCAGAGGAAGGGCAGGAGAAATCACCCATCATCACAGTCACAGGATAACCAGGGAGCGGGAAGGCTCACCGGCTGAAGGGCACAGATCAGACAAGATAACCAATTAAAAAGAGGCATTGGGCCTCCCCATTGGGGGGAGCCCGGGTGGCTCAGTATGCTAAGTGTCTGACTTTGGCTCAGGTCATGGTCTCACAGCTATGGGTTCAAGCCCCAGGTGTCGGGCTGTGTGCTGAAGGCTCGGAGCCTGGAGCCTGCTGCACATTCTGTGTCTCCCTCCCTCTTTGCCCTCCCCTGCTCATGCTCCATCTGTCTCTCTCAAAAATAAACATTAAAAAAAAAAAGAGGCCCAAAAGCGTTCACAAACACTAGACAATTAGAGAAGCATGAACCACAAAGCTTCGTTCTCTCCTCCCAAAATGAGTGAAACCCTCTGGATGACACACTCATGGCGGTGGGATTCAGACAGAATACAAATGAGTTTCCAAATACGCCAAGAAACCAGGTAGGCACCAGGAGGCAAGTGCCAGCAGCTGAGCTAAACTGAAGGGTTCCCTGACTGCTAAGAAAGAGGCCTCCTCTCAATGTGTAGGGCAGAGCTATGAGGACCACACAGAACAGTTCCAGAAGAAACTTGTGTGAGGGAAGCACACTGAAGAATGCCCTCTCAACTCATCAAACGTGCACCAGAGGCCCAGTGTGGTCAGCACCCAGCACGCATTCCTACCTACCCTGTGCCCCTTACAGTGTGGGGCCTCCGTGATCCCCCAGCAGGGACCCCACAACCCTGTGGATGGTAGTCAAAGGCACTCAGCTTCTTTGGGAACATGGGGGTGTGTCAGAAGGGGAATGTGTTTAGATGTCATTTGCATCGACAGAAATGAGTACAGATGAACACACCAGGTCCTGAAGGACAGGCCTGCTGGTGAAGGTGGCCTCTGTCAGGAGAGTGGGCTGTGGATGCAGGAAAACCCTGTCCTGTAGCCCCCAGAGGGGGGGGCACCTGGGGGGGTGGCACTGACTCCAGGGCAGAGGTTCCCACCCAGCCTTTCCCCCAGAGGACACAATATGGAGGCGGTGCCAGGACAGGCCCCCACAACAAAGAACTACCAAGGTGTCAGACCCTGCCAAGGTGTCAGAGTGTGGAGTGGGAGCCCTGCACAGCCCGTGTGCTTGGAGCCCCTTCCTCGGGCACAGGCCTTGAGAAGGGCTGGGCAGGGGGACCAGGGCCCACCTGGCTGCCAGTCACAGGAATCTGTAAGGTCATTGCTCTTGCAGATGCCTCCTGGAGAGTCTGTACCCATCAGACTGAGGAGGACACTGATGCGGAGCCTCCCCGTGAGTCAGGGAGAAGCTGGCCTTGAATCTAGGGCCTTTGGGCACCCTGGGGCCAACACATCAGGTCTGAGACCTGGTCACCAGGACCTCATACAAACTAGTGCTCACCCCAAGGCAAGAGACAAGGCCAGTCCTAACTCTTCACTGCACAGCCAAAATGCTGGAACCGATCGTCTCCACTCAGCTGCCCACTACCTGCTGTGAGGCCAAACTGCCTCTGGACTTTACAGGAGACCTGGTTCAGTGGGAGAACCCTGGAGCCTACCTTGAGGGTCTGAATCCCAGCTCTTCCTCTTCCTAGATGCTGGTCCTTGGAAAAGTGAAATTTCTGTGCCTCGTCAGTTAAATGGGGACAAGAGCACCAACTTCACAAGGCTGTGAAGATTAAATGTAATAATGTACTTGCATCACAGGACACCTGGCTGGTTCTCACTCCCACTTCAAATCCCTCAAAGCTCTAATGTTTCAGACCAGTGCCTCTTAAATTATAGCTGCATCAGAATCAGCTGGAGTACCCACCTGGGTAGTTTATAAGTAGGTGGGGGGACAGCAGGCCTAGTAAGCCAAGATACTGGCTATGTGGGAGAGAGAGCCTCAGAAATACCTGAAGACTTGCCCAACCCTCAGTCTGGATTCCCTCTCGCCCCCCCGGGCATCAAACCCGCCTTGGACCCTTGGACCCTGGGTTTGTCTCCCTCCATCCCAGGTCCGTCATCCAGGACCCTGCCCTGGGCCCTTACCTGGATACCTCCCCAGGCGCCCCCTCTGCCCAAGGCCCCTCTGGGACCACTTTCTCTTTCCCCTTCCCGTTTTCCCTTATTTTCGCCTTCTTGCAGGCCCCTGGCCTCCCACCGGCCTCCCCCCGCTCTGGGTTCACGTCCTCTTCTGCGTTGCCCAGGCCCCGGACTTTCCAGGTGTGCCCCACCCCGTCCCGAGGTCCCCCTGCAAAGGCCCTGGGTTTACTCCCTCTACTGCTCATCCCCCACTCTGCGCCCCAACCCCAGCGCTTCCCCAGGGCCGGGCCTCCTCAGTGTGACATCTCCACACACCCAGACAGCCCCCTTTGGACTCCATCGCCGCTTTACCCCAGACTTCCCGCACCCCTGCCCAGGCCCGTTTGGGGCGCAGCGCCACGCTTACCCGATCCCCTCCCGGGCAGCAGCGCGCAGGAGGCGAGCAGAAGGCGCGCGGGCCAAGGGGAGGGCTCAATGAGAAAACAGGGAACGCTAGATCTTCAGGCCAACTTGCCTGGCGGTTTCAGGACTTGGAGAAAGCGTGACGGGGGCGGGGGACTGGGCGGGGCTACCCTGGAGGCGGGGCCCTGTTCTCTGTCCTCTCACTCTGAATTTGCAGGTGTCTTTAGGTCTAAAATGAGTCGGTTATCAGCAGCATATAGATGGGTCTTATTTATTTATTCCTTCTGACACCCTATGTCTTTTGATTGGAGCATTCAGTCCATTTACATTCAGAGTAATTATTGATAGATATGTATTCAGTGCCATTTTATTATTTTTCATTGTTTCTGGAGATTTTCTCTGTTCCTTTCTAGTTTTGTCACTTTTGGTCTTTCCTGTCCACTCAGAGAGTCCCCTTTAATATTTCTTGCAGAGTTGCTTTAGTGGTCACAAACTCCTTTAGTATTTGTTTGCCTGGGAAATTCTTTATCTCTCCTTCTATTCTGAATGATAGCCTTTCTGGATAGAGTATTCTTAGCTGCATATTTCTCCCTTAGCATATTGAATATATTAGGCCTTTGCTTCTACTTTGTCTTCCTGAAAGATGATGTTCATTTAGCTTCTATAGCTTACTCCGGGGCCCAGCACAGAGCCTGGCACCTAATATCCATATTCAAGAAAAATATTCATTGAGCGAATGAATGACTAGGTTACAGTTTATATGAGTGTGATGTCATTAAACACCAGATTTACTATTTTATATTTTTTGTAATGTTTATTTTTTAGAGAGAGACAGAGCATGAGCAGGGGAGGGGCAGAGAGAGAGGGAGACACAGAATCTGAAGCAGGCTCCAGGCTCTGAGTTGTCAGCACAGAGCCCAACGCCGGACTCAAACCCACCAAACGTGAGATCATGACCTGAGCCAAAGTCAGAGGCTTAACCAACTGAGCCACCCAGGCGCCCCCAGATTTGCTATTTTCTGATTTCATGCTCATCTTTTTACTGTGTTTTTGTAAATTTTATTGAGGTATAATATACATACAGAAAAGTTCATGAATCCTGATTACTTTTGACATCCAGATAAGCTCAGCCTAAAGGGAGAGAAAGTACAGTTTAAAAAGATACAGAATGCTGTAATTTCTTTTTTTTTAATGTTTTTTACTTATTTTTGAGAGAGAGCATGTGAGACTCGGGCAGGGACTGATAGAGAGAGGAGAGAGGGAGACAGAAGATCTTAAGTGGGTTCTATGTTGACAGCTGTGAGCCCGATGTGGGGCTTGGACTCATGAACCGTGAGATCATGACCTGAGCCAAAGTCAGACACTCAACTGACTGAGCCACCAGGTGCCTAGAATATTGTAATTTCTTTATTTTTAATTTATCTTTATATTCATAACTTGACATTCTATTTTCATACATTATTTGTGTTTGCTAGTTTAATGTGAGTCTTTCCCTGAGAATAGAAATTGTATTTAACATCCTAAAAATTTCATGTTTCCAAGTCTCAGAACTGAAGGAAAGACCCTAGCTTTGGTAAATTCATCCTGATGACAGAATACAGCCTCAGATGTGAGAAGGCCTTCTTTTATTCATATGTTTCTATACAACTCATCTTGCATTGACTTCTTATTTTTAATTTCTAAAGAAAAGACCAAGTATTTATCACAATTAACATGGGACAACTCTCTAATAAATATATATTTCATCCACATTAAATATATTACATATTCAATTAATAGAAATGTATGATGAATAGGGCTGCAATCTTTATTCCATCGGAAAACTATCTTTAAAAAAGTTTGAGGGGCACCTGAATGGCTTAGTCGGTGAAGCATCCAACTTGGGCTCAGGTCATGATCTCACAGTTCGTGCATTTGAGCCCCAAGTCGGACTCTGTGCTGACAGCTCAGAGCCGGGAGCCTGCTTCAGATCCTGTCTCTGTCTCTCTGTCTCTCTCTCCCCCTCCCCGACTTGTGCTCTCTCTCTCTCTCAAAAATAAATAAAAAAAAAAGCTGGAGATCATAAATCAGATTTCACTCTTCAATATGAAAGATTTCATACACAGAAATGATCACACAATACTTTCATAACTCCACCACCTTTTTTATCCTCTGGTTCTTATAATAATTATTGAGAACAATTTTGACATCTTTAATCAAAGGGATGGTACCTTCATTATGGAAACTGTAAGGATAATATCCATAAACCTGCTTTTCAAATTTGTATTTTTTTTATTCTCATTTCATTCTCCATAGAGATTAGGACTGATGCATCAGTAGTCATCAACTACACAGGGTAGAAATAAAAACTAAAAGCTGAGAAAATGCAACATTCCTCCCATTGTAATTAGGAAGTCAGTATTTCCAAACCTTATAATGTTATACATCATAAGAGACACCTAAAGTCAGTTGAAGTCAAACCACTGTCTTTCATCCATAGATAATTAAAATGACCCCACGTTTCAAGACATAAGTCAAGGATTTTGAGGAGTACAGTAATCTTTAATGGCTAACCTTCAGGAAATTTTCTTTGCAACCTGGGAAAGGTACTGAAAAGAAGCTTATGGACCAAGAAGAGAATTTAATGGGCTCTTAACCCCTTTCAAATGAGGTACAAGATGTGGGATTAGGAAATGGAGCAACTATTTAAGTCTCTCCATTCTATTTTTCACTCAGCTCAGAAAGAGTCCAGCTAACAAAGCACAGTCACTTGAAATTGTACGTACATCCTTATTCCCTTGAGTATCGAACTTTCACATTTATGAGAGTCTTATAGAGATATTTCTAGAAGCTAAAATCTCATCTTCCTACCTATAAACTAGCATGTTGTGATAATATCAAAAAGACTGATTTTTAATGTTATAACATATGAGAATACTACATTGAAATATATGAATTTCTGCTGTGCTGAGAGTGCTAAAAATTAAAATGCCAACTTTAAATGTCAAGGAGTTAATTTCCTGAACTTGACTCTGTTTAATTGTTACTAATGTGTGTTATACTAATTAAACATGCCTCCTCAATAATCATATGAAGAAGCTGCAAAGCTTTTAAGACTCCTGCTAATCCAGCACCCTCTGCTTGCTTGTTTCTAATTTGTTCATTTTAACATACTAATTATGCGAATTAGAGCAAATAAACATGTGAAAAATCTCTCTTCTGAGACGCTGACCTCAAAATGTTTTGAATCAGATGGAACAATCCCCGTTCTGGCTTAATTATTCAATTTCTAGAGTAGATTAAAGGATTAAAAGGCTGATTTATTTAATTGTGAATAAGCAGATATAGCTTGAGGTTTCAAAATTTTTATTGTGAATTCTCAAGCACTAAGTATTGTTGTTCTGCTCAATCCAAAGAGGACTGAAGTCAAGTAAATGTGCAATGAATCAATAAAGAAAAAAGAGCAAGACTGTTTTACACATACAGTCTATTTATGGCAAGCATTAACAACCCCCCTAAATATCATAGTACAGTTGAGGGGAACGAACATACTGTATTGCATTGTATCTTTTTAGAGTAAAGAACTTTTAACACATAGTCCTTTTGTTTTCTGTTGTCTGATAATATCTGGTGTATATATCGCTCTGTTTAGTTCTATTTTTTTTTTTTCAGGGCTGTATTCCCCACTGAGATGGAGATGAATTTCTTTTAAAGTTTGTAAAGTAGAATATATCCAGAATTGCTAGATCTCCAGCCTTTCCAGGTCACCTAGCAGATAATGATCATTATCTCCACTTAGTGGATTTAATGGTGCACTCTCCTGCCCAGGGACCCTACTCAAAAAGGGTGGCACACTTTCTTCTCCTATAGACTGATACCCAGTGGAAAAATTAAAGCTTCCCAGGTAGTAAAACTTCCCTTAGCCCAATAACTGAGTCAATATTTATGGGAAGCTGATTCAATAGTTTTTATTGTGCTTCTTTCCCTTTTTGATTATAAAAATATAGCATGTACAATGACAGATTTGGAAACTCCAAAAAGTAATAGTCACATAACTCTACCATCCTGAGGATCCATGATACATAGTAATGTTCCTACTCCCCCAGCTTCTTTTTATTTTTTAACATGTTCAAGATCATAACATATGTACTTTGGCAGCTAGTTTGCTTCCTGTAATATTATAATAGCATTCTCTGATGTCATGAATAACATATGAACAACATAATAACATTTATGATTTTAGGGCTATAGACCAGTCCACAACATATGATAATGCATAAATTTTTGTAAATTCCTCTACTGTTGTGCAGTGAGATTGTTTCCAGTTTCTTGTGGTTATATGTAACATTACTGTGGATACTGCTATATATAAATTTTTGCTAGCAAACACTGTATTTTGATTTTTTAAGTTCATTTATTTTGAGAGAGAGAGAGAGAGAGGCAGAAAGAGAGAGGGAGGTATAAAATTCCAAGCAGGTTCCATGCTGTCAGTGCAGAGCCCAAAGTGGCGCTTGATCTCATGAATAATACCATGACCTGAGCTGAGATCAAGAGTTGGACACAAGTGACTGAGCCACCCAGGTGCCCCAGTATTCTGTTATTTTTGAATAGGGAATGCCTATATATTTATATTTACTGGCCATATGGTGAGTTTTCAGTGGCTGCCCTAGGCATCATCTTCCTGGAAGCAGACATATATGACTGAATAAAAAGTGTCATTAAACGTTTCCTACACATCAGTGTGGTTGGCCTAAGTGAGATACTAGTAGCCATCCCTATGGTTTTCTTCTAGGAAGGGGCAGTGATTTCCAAAGATAATGGCTAGAATTCCTAAATCTCTCTCTTTAATTATGAATTCCTATCTATGTCCTTATTTCTTGTAAATCACCCCTATTGAATTCTAAAATATATATTGAGCCCCTCAGAATATATCTTTTCCTCTTCTTCACCTGTATGTTCTAGTAATATATATTATGTTCCATAACATTACAAAGAAATCAATTCCTCCTTAAAGGAGTGTCATAGTGAAGCATATATCCCTATAGTAATGAAAAGTTTGATAATGCTAATAGTTGAGGTAAGCTGAAAAGTGGTCCCTAAATATATCTGTATTCTGTACTAATCCCAGAAAACTGTGAATGCTACTTTATTTGACAAAAGAAACTTTGCAAGTCTCATTGAACTAAGGATCTTCAGCTAGAAGGATTATCCTGGGTCATCCCCGGGACTGGATAATCCAGAACGATGTGATTGCCCTTGCATCATCCCTATAGGAGGGTCAGAGTCCGAAAAGGTGATGTGCTGGTGGAAGCAGAGTGATCTTTACAGATGGAAAAATATAAATGGCCACAAGCCAAGGAATATAGGTGGTGATAGAAGTTTTAAAAAGGCAAGGGAACAGATTTTCCCTCAGCACTTCCAAAAGGAACTACTGACACCTTGGTTTTAGCCAATGAAACCGATTCTGGACTTTGGACCTCCATTGTAAGAAAATAAATTGGTGTCATTTACATTTTTTTAATGTTTATTTATTTTTGAGAGAGAGAGAGACAGACAGACAGAACACAAGTGAGGGAGGGGCAGACAGAGAGGGAAACACAGAATCTGAAGCAGGTTCCAGGCTCCAAGCTGTCAGCACAGAGCCTGACGCGGGGCCTGAACCCATGAATTGTGAGATCGTGACCTGAGCCAAAGTCAGACATTTAACCAACTGAGCCGCCCAGGCACCTCATATTGGTGTTATTTTAAGCCACCAAGTTGGTGATAATTTAAACAGTAATAGGAAAGTAATCCAATAGTTATCTATGTTCATTCATGTTAGAAAATCTGGTAAAGAAGAAGGAAATAGAAATAAACCATGAGCAAATCATAGTTAACATGTTGGTGCGTTTTCTTCTGTATATATCTTTTATCAAGATATAGATCCAGCTGCATACACACAAATACATAATGCACGTATGTACATATACACCCAGAATCATATATTCTAGGGGCACCTGGCTGGCTCAGTCTGTGGAGCATAAGACTCTTGATCTTGGGGTTGTAAATTCAAACTCCATGTTGGATGTAGTAGAGATTACTTAAAAATAGAATCTAAAAAAAATCATATTTTATTGATCATCTTATATTGTACTTTCTTCATGTAATAAAATAATTTTGATTCTCAAGTTATTAATTGTATTACTTAATATTGTATCTATTTATATAGCATGATTTACTTAACCAATTCCTTATTTTATTGTTTTTAAAGTTTGTTTTATTCATTTATTTTGAGAGAGAGAAAGCAGGGGAGAGGTAGAGAGAGGGAGAGAGAGAATACCAAGCAGGCTCCGCGCTGTCAGCACAGAACCTGATTTTGACCTGAGCCAAAGTCAAGAGTCTGGAGCTGAACCAACTGAGCCAATGAGGCACCCCTTAACCAACACCTTATTTTAGGCCAAAGGCTATTTTTTTCAATTCTTATATTAAATATGTGTATATATTGATATATCATAGTACATATTATTTTTCCCATATTAAATAATATTGAAATCAACACCATCATAAATATTTGTCCACCTCTGATTATTTGCTAAGGTTAATTCCTAGAAGTAGAGTACTAGTTCAAAGGTTATATATATTTTTCATATACTTGATACAAGTTTTTCCTTCAAAAATTCTTTCTCAATTTACATGTTGTCAAGCAGGGAATTAGACTATCTATATTTGCCAACCATTCTAATTATTTTCATCTCAATATGTCATTTTGAAAGGAAAAATGGTTTATTACTTCTATTATTTTTTAAGTTTTTTTTCTAGAGAGGTTGAACATTTCTTTCATCATTACTGGTAGTTTGTGTTTTTTCATGTGTGAATTTCCATTCATAACCTATGCCTGTTTTACCATTGAGATTTTTTTTTTATTATTTTGTAAGAGTGCTTTAGATAATTATAATACTAATAATTTTATCCATTATATGTTATAACATATTATTTATGATATACTCTTTTTTTTTAATTAACCATGATTTTGAACGTATGCTGTTTGCTTTTACAACCTAAAAACCCTAATGTAAGGAAAATGTTTATATATATATATATATACAATATATTTATATATATATATTTATATATATTATTTTAAATCATGGCTTTTCTTTAACATTTAGCTCTTAAAACCATTGAAAAGTATGAGGAAGTGTTCTTTTTTCATTTATTTAATTCTCTTCTTTCTAAAAGAAAATGGTGACATCTTTCTCTTCCTTTCCCTGCCCTGTTTTTTTTTTTTTAAGTTTATTTATTTTGAAAGAGAGAGGGAGAGCATCTCAAGCAAGATCCATTTTGAAAGCTCAGAGCCATGCATGGGGCTCAATCTCAAACTGTGAGATCATGACCTGAGGCGAAATCAAGAGTCGGACACTCAACCAACTGAGCCACCCAGTCGCCCCGTACACCCGCCCTTTTTGAACAATACAATTTTAGAGATATTGATGGACTCAAGAAAGGCAGGCATCTACGTGAGGTGGAAGCACCAGCAGCCCAAGCAGGGAGGGTATCCAAGCCCAAGAAGAATGAGAAGGGCAAATGTGTAAAAGGGTTATCCAGAGCAGTGTGGCAGAATGTAAGCAGGGTAAGGAAGCTAGCTGTTAAGGACAGCCTGCTATAGTCAAGCAGACTGCCACTGGGATGATGAGGAGAAGAAAAATCGTGTCGGTTGATTGCCTGCCATGAGGTGTTGAAACCCAGGCTTGGTAAAGAAGGATCTTGCAGCGTAGCATATCCCTGTGTGGGGCATCAGAGTACAGGTGCTGACCAGGTGTAGAGCGTTAGAGCGCTAGTGGGATGAAGAGGGATCTCCAGGGGAGGGAATGGCAGCAGCAGTGGGAGATTTGTTCCATACTGGGAGATTAATCACATCAGTAAATTAAGGGTGATGGGGGTCAGTTATCTCATTATTAGAGAAGAGAACTACAAATTCAGAAAGGGAGAAACTAGTATGAATTCTTCAGTGGTGGAATGCTAACAGGTGTCAGTATGTGCTCATTGTTTTTAGATAGATAGAATAGATGATAGGTAAAAAGATAGATAGATAGATAGATAGATATGTAGTAATGTGTATGTGAATACACACCTAAAAATCTCTGCAGCCCTTTCCACAGAAAGAAAGAATCTGGGAACAGCAATAGCCTAACAGTAAGGAGGGCACCTAGCACCCAGGTCTTGATTCTACTAAAAGGAATCTGAACACCTTAGTTGAGGTAAGCTGAAAAGTGGCCCCCAAATATATCTGTATTCTGTTTTGATCCCACAGCTGGAGGAGAGAAATCACAAGATGGGATCAGAATATACTCTCATGTCAGAATGTAAAAGTGCTTAAAGAATGATAGGGACACATCAAAGGGACACAGGAGCCAGATCAAAGGGGCTCCTACCTCTCAATCTGGGACAATTTGAGCTTTTAAAAAAATATAGAGGGGCGCCTGGGTGGCTCAGTTGGTTAAGTGTGCAACTTCTGTTCAGGTCATGATCTGATAGTTCACGAGTTCCAGTCCGGCGTCAGGCTCTCTGCTGTCAGCACAGAACCTTCTTGGAATTCTCTGTCTTTCTGCCCCTTCCCCATTTGTGCATGCATGTGTGTGAGCACCTGCCGCCTCAAAAATAAATACAAACATTAAAAAAACAAATAAATATAGAAACAAATTATAACCATTGAACAAAATAGAGTACCATGAATCTATACCAATATAAATAAATAAATGAATAAATAGAAAGTTTGATGGAGAACAGAATATTTTTATTGTTCCAAAGTACCTTCCCGACAATATTTATAAATTACAAAAGGAAAAGTGATAACTTTAGAATGGAATAACCCGACCAACACCACTTTAATCAACTTATCAAAGGTATATATTATTAGTAAGGCAAAGGAAAAATGTGTGTATCTGATACGATGAGATAAAATGAGAACACGTTATTTCTAAAATAGTCTCTCCAGAGATGTGAAACTTGACTCTAATATGAGGAAACACCAGACACATCCAAATTAAGAGACTTTCTACAAAATAAGTAATATATAATTTTCAAAAGTGTCAAGATATAAAATACAAATAAAAAATGAGGTACTGGGATGCCTGGGTGGCTCAGCTGGTTGAGCGTCCATCTTTGGCTCAGGTCATGATCTCGTGGTTCATGAGTTCCAACCCCGCATGGGGCTAGTTGCTGTCAGTGTGGAGTCTAAATCAGATCCTCTGTCCCCCTCGCCCCCACTTGCACTCTATCTCTCTCAAAATTAATTAATTAATTAATTAAACATTAAAATAAAAGAATGAGGTACTATTCCAGATTGAAGAAAAATGAAGAGACACAATAAGTAAATGCAACATGTAACACTGAATTGGAGCCTTTTGCTGATTGAAGAAATTTGACTGGGGTCCAAAGATCAGATCATAATAATATATTAATGTTAATTTCCTGATTTAGTTTGTTTTCAAGAAATATACTCATGTAATCTGAAAATAATAATTTTATATTTTCCTTTAAAAATTTTTCATGTCCTATTCCATTGACTAGAGCTTTTACAAACCTTTTTCTTTAAATACTCATTACAATAATAGGCATTTTTACATTACATATGACTTTCATGAAATTATCTCTGATGTTTTCAGCTGTGAAAAAATACTGGATGTTGGCATCATACTAAGAATTTCCCTTCCTATTTCTTCCTATTTCTCTATCATAAAAAAGACCAACTGTTTTTCTGTATCTATTGAGATTAGTATATTCTTTCTTGTTTTGACTTGTATGATGTGATTAGGTATAAAAACATATTTACTTATGATAAATAATTTATATATCCCTGGAGTATATCTTAACTTGCTGAAGTTTACTAATAGTTCAGTATACTGCCGAGTTAGATTTACTAATGTTTTCTTAGAATTTTTCACCTGTAGCTGGGCTGCCTGGGTGGCTTTGTCAGTTAAATGTCTGACTCTTGATTTCGCCTCAGGTCAGGATCTCATGGTTGTGAGATCCATGCTGGACATGGACCCTGTTTAAGATTCTCTCTCCCACTCCCTCTGTCCCTCCCCTGTTTGCACTATCTCTCTCTCTCTCTCTCTCTCTCTCTCTCTCTCTCTCTCAAAAAAGAAAAAAATTTTCCACCCATATGTAAAAAAAAAAAATATGTGTATATTTTTTAAATTTTTTTAATGTTTATTTATTTT
Organism: Panthera leo; assembly: GCF_018350215.1. Taxonomy (NCBI): domain Eukaryota; kingdom Metazoa; phylum Chordata; class Mammalia; order Carnivora; family Felidae; genus Panthera; species Panthera leo. The sequence goes on along the minus strand of NC_056680.1, from coordinate 59,735,085 downwards.
TGAGACAGAGAGAAATAGAGCATGAGTTGGGGAGGGGCTGAGAGAGGGGGAGACACAGAATCTGAAGCAGGCTCCAGGCTCTGAGCTGTCAGCACAGAACCTGACACGGGACTCAAACCCATTGAACCGTGAGATCATGACCTGAGCCAAAGTTGGATGCTTAACCTACTGAGCCTCCCAGGTGCCCCTCTATATTTTTTAAATTATGCTTTTTACCCAATGATTTTTTTTTGAGAAAATGCTAACAAAATAAGATTTATAACATTGCTCAGTTTTCTATGTGCTTAAACAATAATTGATATATCTCTCAATTTTATAGTCTTTTCTGCTACCCACATTATTAGTTTTTCATTTCATTTTTAATAATCCCTTTCTCTGCATACTTCAGATTAAGAACCAGTAAGCTTTTTCTGTAAAGGGCATATAGTAAAGGGCTGTGTGACTTTGCAAGCCAAATGGCCTCTGTCACAGCTACTCAGCTCTGTACTTGAAGCACAAAAAGAAACATAGACAACTCAGAAATGAATGAGCATGGTTATGTTCCAGTAACCAGCTTATTTACCAAAACAGATGGTGGGCTGAAATTGGCCACTAGACTGAAGTTTGCCAATCCCCGCTTTATTTTAGATATTCTTTTTGTAACTTTTTAAATGAAATTTATAATTTAAAATGTTTACCTTTTTTTCTGTAATCTTTAAAATATATAGAGACATTTATTTTGCTCTGAGTATAGTCTTGGAAATCTCTCATAAATTTTGATACGTGAAGTTCACACTGCTGATATTTCCCTGCATGTTATATAATTTACATTTATATTTTCTTGTGGTCTAAGAATTATTTAGAAAAGTTGTCCGTTTAACTTTTAAATGCTAGGAAATGAAAAAGGCTTTGAAAATAGGGTCATGCATAAAAATAAATAAGCACAACTAAGTGGCATTTTAGGAAGGGCAATGGCACATGTCATTCAGGGCAAATGTGACAAGCTCTGGGATTTAACTCCTTGTCTTGTGCTGCAGGAGCTAGAGCTATTTGGATACATAGAGGCCCAAAAGAATTCCAGTGTTATTAACTACCTAAAAAAGTACTGGATGATGCCAGTGGGGTGGCCACAGAGAATGGTTTTAGATTAAGAAATTCTCTGCAAGAATATGCAAAGAAATGCTCCTGGAAATAGAGAGTCATAACATAATCCTGCAAAACTCAGAAGACAGTCAGGTTATTGCATCTTGTTCATTTTATGTTGCTATTATTTTCTTGTATTATGGTCAGAGAATGTATCCACTACAATGGCAGCATTTTGCAAGGTTTTGGACTCTCCAAAACCCTTAGCTTAATACACAACCAGTTCTTTGCAAGTGTTTTATGAGTGTTGGGAAAGAAATGCTAAATCTCTGTAGGACATTGATGTATTAATTAATTAATTTATGTGTTAGGGCTACCTCTAGGATGATACAAAATGCATTTCTCTTGCATTATATTCTTTTCAACTTCTTTTGGATTTCTACCATCTGAACATTTTGACTATTTTACCTATTTTGATATTGGTTACTTTTATGCAAAGAACACAGCTTTTAAAATTTTCTTTGAATATTGTGCCTTTCATCAATAATACAGTGTTGCGGGTGCATTTAATATGTTTGGCATTGAATTTTATCTTGCTTAGCATTAATGTTGCCACCTTTACTTTCTTTTCATTTCAATGAGTGTTGTATATTTTTGCCCATCTTTTGCTTTTAACTTTTGTGAAGATTTTTTAAGTGTATAATCTTACTTTTCTTTTAAACATTTTTTTTAATGTTTATTTATTTTTTGAGACAGAGACAGAGCATGAACGGGGAGGGTCAGAGAGAGAGGGAGACAGAGAATCCGAAGCAGGCTCCAGGCTCTGAGCACAGGCTCTGAGCCTCAGCACAGAGCCCGACACGGGGCTAGAACCCACAGACTGTGAGATCATGACCTGAGCCGAAGTCGGACACTCAACCGACTGAGCCACCCAGGCGCCCCATTTTTAAAAAAAATTTTTTTTAATGTTTATTTATTTTTTGAGACAGAGAGAGACAGAGCACGAACGGGGGGAGGGTCAGAGCGAGAGGGAGACACAGAATCTGAAGCAGGCTCCAGGCTCTGAGCACAGGCTCTGAGCCTCAGCACAGAGCCCGAAGTTACTTTTCTTTTAGATGGCGCAGTTTTATACTCTTTTCTTTCAGTAAAAAAATGTTGATGTGAGTTTTTCCCTTTAATTAAACTAATTTCCTACTGTTAAACTTATTTGGTCATTTTAATCAAGAATTGAGGAGAGAAATAGACACGAGCACTCATGTGAACATGTTACCTTGAATTTAAATGATAATCTCTTTTTCTACCATAAACACATGCAGGTTTTATGGGTTCAATCTTTTATTTTAACTTCTGATTGGAAATTCTCAAAAATCTCATCATTGGTTTTTGATGAATCACTCACAGCAAGATATACATACAGAAGCCTAATAATGGCTGGTTGTCAGTGAATCAGGTTTATGCATTGTGTGGTCTTTAACATCTCTGAGTAGGTTAATAATAAACAGTTATGGGGGTGGAAATAAAAGCACTGGATATCTTACAATTTTTCCCCAAATCTTGAAAATGCTGGCCTCCATCAAATATACTCCATCAAGTTACATATGTTTCTGCTACCAAGAGCGTACAATGGGACAAGAGAGCAAATCAGAGGTGTGAAGGAAAGCAAGTGGTTTTCTTTAAAAACATGAAATATCAAGACCCCCAGGAAACACTAGGATAGACAAGAGAAAATAAATCCAGCTTTTTTTTTTTTTGTTCTCATTCAAATCAAACGTAAAGGAAATTGTTGGCTTCTCCCTCTTCCATGGTATATATTTTCACTTAATTATTTTCTATAACAGTGATCCAGACTCAGCCATGCTCTGGGAACTGTCCATTTGCTTGGAAATTCACAAAGCAAGCCCCATGAAGGTTAGCTGTTAAAAGCTTTATGGATAAGAAATGAGATGGTTTCTGGTTGTAAATTCTATGGCTGCATCACCGATTTAGTGGCTCTATTCTTGAATTCCATGCTAGTTGAATTATGGAGACTGAACTCGTTCTGCCTCTGCCAGACCATATTCCTCTAACCTTTCTGAATATGATGATGTCTAGTTCCCACATTACAATCTGAGGAGACTGTGTTTTTTCCTAAGTGTGTACCTAATTCTTATAGGAGCTCAAAAGATTTTAAAAAAATGTGAGCAGAAAAAGAGTAATTCAGAGCTATACCCACAATTCAAAATAGAGAAAATTTGTAGATTTGCTGTGGTCTTTTATGACTTTCTGCTATCAGGCTATTTCCATCATAAAAAAACAGAAAAGAAAAGAAAGCTCCCAGATGCATAAAGTGAAGGTCACTAAGGCACACTATCTCAAGGTACTATAGTGCTGAAGAGCTCTGGAATTCCTGAAGAGGTAGGCATTCAACAAAGGAATTGCATTAGGGGAGGCAGCAAGCTATAAAACCCTGTTTTCTCTTTTGGAAAGGTCATTGTGGCAAACTTTTCCTCCTTTATGATAGGAAGATGCAATCAAAGGCAGATTCCTAGACGCTAACACTGCGTTCCTATTGCCATCATTAACCCTCCCCATCTGAGGGTCTAGTGGGGGAGGGGGAGGGGATGATAACCCACAAGTCCAATAAATGTTGCACATAAACAGTAATGCAGTGATAGTGTCAAATTTTTTGGTCAGGCAATTAAACTTTATGCCAAACTAATTCAATTTTGCTCCTGTTTTATTAAGTCTTACAGAAAAAAAAAAAAAAGAAACCTGTTCTCTCTGGTAAATCACAAGTTTCACAACACATTTCTTAATACAAGCTCCTTGTTCTGCTATTTTGATATATTAAATATCCAGCAACAAATTTCTGGGGTCATAAATCTACAGTGATAAAATTAATCCTATCGCTGAAGACAAATAAATATTTTATTGCAGTTTTATGAGCTTTTGTTCCCTCTTCACTTGCAAGTAGATGTTGTTTAGTGGTACGAAGACATTTTGCTTTTGTAAAATGTGCTAGAAACAATATAGTAATAACAGAATTCATATCTACAAAACTTGTGCTCCCTTAAGATTGAAATTCAGGCACATCAGTCCCCCCCCCACCAGATTTATAAAGAATAGTTTGCCAATGGAAAATATCCCGTCACTATGTTCAACTTGATTTATATTCTGAAATCTTTTCATCTCAAGTGTGGGCACTAATTCTTTTACATGACACTTTTGTTATTGTTGTTATTAGCAAAAAAAATTTGAATTGTAGAAGGGGAGAAAGTGCAACAAAGCAAATACTCACCAAGATGTAATTCTTCTAATTTTTCAGATTGTGCACACCCTGGAGGTTACAATGAAAGTTTTATATGCAGAACTGAGTGTAAGCAAGAATTGTAAGGATTAGGAAAGGGGAAAGCTCCAGGATAAACTGGCTCTCTGACATCTGTAGAAACTTCAATAGGGTTGCCTACTTTCAGAAAGCCTCCCACAAAAATATAGAAATTTAGTATGGAAAAAATCAAGTAGTTTATTCCTTCCCATATACAATCTTTACAAGGAAACAGGTTTAGAAATGGTAGATTACCTACCCTGAAAATATTTTATGCCAGAACTAGGACCAGACTTGAGTAATCTGCCTGCAAATCGCTTAAATTTAGTAGTTTAAAAAAATAATAATGCATTAATCGCTAAAGATTTTATGAGACATTTTGCAAATTTCGATTAGGCAAAAAGTCCACAAGAGTATGAGTACTCCGATCTAACCTGTTCATCATGCACTTTGGCCTTTCTAAAACGACCTTTGCTGTTTCTTTTCTTTTCTTTTTTTAATATGAAACTTATTGTCAAATTGGTTTCCATGTAACACCCAGTGCTCATCCCAACAGGTGCCCTCCTCAATACCCATCACCTTTGCTGTCTCTATAACACAGTCTTGCTTGAGATATTGCTTACCGCTTTCCTAGGTTCATAATCTTTCACTTCAGATACATTTTCTTGTTTTATATTAAAATTTTTTAAATGTTTTATGTATTTTGACAGAGGGTCAGAGCGTAAGTGGAGGAAGGGGAGGGAGAGGGAGACACAGAATTGAAAGCAGGCTTCAGGCTCTGAGCTGTCAGCACAGAGCCCTGACATGGGGCTGGAACCCTCAAACCATGAGATCATGATCTGAGCTGAAGTCAGCCACTTAATTGACTGCGCCACCCAGGTGCCCCCAGATACATCCTCTTCTTGAACCAATCCCCATCTCTCCAGGCTCAAGTTGTGCAGGCAGAGAGACATAATTAGAAATGAGACTATTCAAAAGCACTTTATCTCTGGCAAGAAGTAATGTGTATATGTCAACTTCACTTTATAGTCTAGCAAACTTCAAAGAATACCAAAATAATTTGCAAAGTACCGTGTAGACGAAAGAGATGGGATATAATAATAAATAGTGTGGGTGAGGGGAGTGAATAGGGTAGGGAACTTTCACTTCTAGCCAAGACAAAATACCAGAGACCTGATTAACCTTTCCCACCAGAAACACACAAACAATAAAAGGAAATAAAACATATGAAACAAACGGTTTTGAGATCCTGGATATCAGGCAATGAAGGAAAGCGATCCTTCAAAATGAGAAACAAAAAAGGTGAGCCCTAAAATTTCCCCAGCCCACTGACTTGAGAAAGAGTCCAGGTTGTTATGCGTGAGGTCAAACCCAGGTTGCACCCAGGAAATTCCTTGAGTTGAAAAGTTGGTATTGAGAGTCTGGAGGAAGATCGCTAGAGGTCCCAGCAAAGAGTATCAGAGAAAAGAGAGGTGCACAGAAAGAGAACTCTTTAATAAGAACCGGCCAAACACTGTATTCCCTAGTCTCTTTGTTTTTCACCTGCTTTGGCCAATGAGATATAAGGAAATGCTATATGTAGAACTTAACAGATAAAGAAGACATTTTCCTACTGGCTAGAAATTTAGTGTGATAGTTCGTTAGAGCAATCTTCTTCGACAATGAAGCCAATCTACAAAACCACAAACATCTAAACCTTTGTGTCTTTAACCCATAGTGATAATCTGCAGAGACATCCACCATCCTATTTGGGGCTCGGCTCTTCGTCCACATAGGTTCCCAAGGTCACATAAGTCAATTTCACACACATCATCTGTTCACATCTGAGAGCTGTCTTTCTTGCTACTCACCTTCCTTACCTGCACATTGGGCACACTGGAGAGAGAGTATTCTGTTGCTTCTACAACATAACGTTAAGGTATGGGAAACTCAGTGGAGAGGTAGAAGACTTTACACAACAGAGAATTTTTATTCTTGTAACATGCTGTCTCTGCAAGATCTACCTGGGAATTGAGACATAAACCTACTTGGGGATTTTCTACCCTTCCCTCAACCTTTCTGGTAAACAACCCATGCAGGGTGGCACAGCGATCTTACCTAGGGGACCCACTACTGTTGATTTCTTTTCTGTTTCTCGTTTTTCTTAGTGGACAGCAAGAATGTTTTGCTCTTACTAAAGTATTATCCAAAAATACTTTTTCTATGCCTGGAGCCATTTCTATTTCAACAAGGATCCAGGTTTTTGAAAATCAGAAGTCAAGAGGAGACAATCCATTTGACCCTGATTTCCATTGTTAAATCCTTTCCTTGATTCGCTGAACAGAGAAAAAAAATGGCTAAGATAAAAAAAGAAAGTTGGAAATTTCAGGAGAAATGAATCAGGGAAGATATGAAAAGATTATCCTCCCACACTAGATTTCATGACCCTCAAGCTTTCCCCCTGGTTTTTGGATACATGGGTGCTCTGATCTGGAGAAGGGATGATTAACAATTTTGGCAGCTTTCTCATTTTATTTTATCTTCTTAGAAAATGTTCCCTTTTGTTTTCTAATAAGTAAAAATAGTTTATAATGAGCGCTTAGCTTCCTTACAGTGAAAAGTTGCCCTTTCTGCTCTGGTGGTGCAGACTTTCAGACATACTAAAAAATGAGGCATGAAATAACCAAGTGGAACTCACTTAAAAAAGCAGGGAATGAATGCTCAACGAAAGCCCATGCAGACGGGATGAAGAAACCACAGCCTCTACAAATGCACAGAAGATGAACATGGCATGGCCGAGACATTGAGGGAACTCTGGACCCGTCATCCAGGAATGGAAACTCTGAAAAGAGCTAAGGAAAAACAGGTTGCACAAATCACTACTTTAAAAGAAAACATACGAAAGCAAAGTAACTCATTCCTTTATTCTTCTCTCTCTTCTCAATTACATTTGGTTTTTACAGAAAAAAGGAACCAAGCAAGCTTTCACTAGCAGCCACCCTCTCCCCATCCTACCATCCCACAGTCGCCCTCGCCAATAAAAAGATCATGTGATTTGCTGAGCAATTCTAAAGTCATAGCAGGGTAATATTTTGAAATGTTACTTGACATGTCTTTGTCCAAGTTTTGTTGTGTTCATTGACTGCCCTACTGTCAACGGTTGGGCCATTCTGGCAGCTTTCGTTATGCCTTGCCCTTCAGGGTAGGCAGGAATAAGCAGCCACATTCTTTGTTGGGTTATTGAAAACTTACTGAAAAGGCAATTTATTGAAAATAAAAACCTTTGTGATTTCTAACACTTGTGAATTTTGAGAGAGCAAGTCATTTTGGGTTTAAGAGGTTTAAGCAAGTGTTTGTGGATTTAATACAGCTTTTATTTAAAAACAGAACAAAACCAAAACAGAGTATGGAAGATATGGGTTGATGAAATGAGAGCTGTTTTCACACCATACAGCAAAGAGAGAGATAGAAACAGTTCCTGGACTAGAGCAATGATCTTGAAGAGGAGAGAAACTAGGGCTAGAAAAATTAAGCGTCTGGCTTGGGTATCTATTCTCTGTTTATGCCCATGTTTAGTACCTGCCAACACTGTGGTTGAAACTTTAATTAAGGATGGAAATAAGAAAGCAGAAAAAACTTATGTCTCGATGCCCAACTGGAAGTCTTGGAAGAGACGGTCTCCCAACATGAATGATGATCATAATAGATTACAAATGATGACATACGCTCTGTCATGATAAAAGCTTTTAGAACAATAATCAGAGATAGAAAAAGTATTTCAATGTAACAATGTGTAAATAGTGATAACATCTATACAAAATAATACCAGGTCAGAAGCACTTGTAGAATAGTCATGTGAGGAGCTCTGTAGATCCTCTTCCCAGTAAACTAAAGTAACATGAAAAGCTAAAAACAAAACAAAACAAAACAAAAACAAACAAACTTTTAAATCCCCCGAAAGTCATTCAGTAAGTGGAGAAATATTTATTCAACAAAAGCTAAATCTTGGCAGCAAGAACAGAAATAGTCAGTAAATTTGAGCCATGACTTTCTCCCTTTATCTCCCCAGGTCAGAATGATGGAAGCTCTACTCTAAGCATGTGAAGCTAAGAGAATGGGGAGCTCTTTCACTACAGCTCCAAGTGTAGTGTTAGGGCATCTCCCCAAGAGGGGCAGGCTACCAGTATTTCTCATCCCCGCCTCTCCCAGCTCCATGTTGCAGAAGCTCTATTCCAGCCAAAACTGACACAGAAGTTATGGGTCCTCTTTCTCCCCCAGTCCCTTGTCATAGGAAGTTCTCTACTAGGCATGAGAGGCTGTGAATACTGGGTCCTAATCATTCTTGACCCATTTCATGTGCATAGCAAAAATTACATGATAAGAGAAGAAAGCCAAGAAGACCAGAGGCTTTCTTTGCCTACAACTCTGTTCATAGAACATGGATGTCCCTGTAAGTGAAATGGGTTACTGTCCTCATCCCACCTCTGGAGCACTAGCATCCATGTTCTTCCCAGGGGGAAAAGGAAGGTCATACGGACAAACTCTCCATAGTTCTCCCTAAAAGACGCACTTCATATGGGACAGAGTGTGGAGAAGTTCAAGTGTAAGAGCATGATAGAAAACAGTGGAGATTTTGACAGTGGGCAATTAGTAGGGGGCTTGTGACTCTGTAACAGCAGTAAGAGAAAAGAAAACAGCTAGAAGGTTAACAGAAATAACTGAAGAAAGAAGCAGCAAAGAAGGGCTCTCCTGGGATTGAAGGAAGCCTTAAGGTTTAGCCTCAAAGTCTCTTCCTACAAACAGGAGTCAGACCATTTTTGTTCAGATAGGATTGGGTCAGACTTCAGAGTCATTTATTTATCAGCGGGTTGCCAAAAACAATAGCGCAATCAGCTAGAAATGAGCGTAGACTAACTGCTGGGTCTGATACCAATATAGGCAGACAGAGCCAGTAGCTTAAGAGGGCATTCATGGAAAGAGACAGTCAAAGTAAAACTATTGTCAAGCCAGTGGAGTAGAAGTTAGGGTACCTGTGTACATGGCCACAGTTGCACTCTCTGAGAAGCAACGTCAGAGGTGGCACATTTTGGGAAAAATAGTTTTCACTCAACTAGTTCAGTCATGTACCCCCCAAAATAAACAAGTAAGCGAACAACGACAGCCCTGGAGGTAGGGTGACAGTATCAGAGTTTCTACAATATATTACCAAAATATCTAGTTTTGAACAAAAAAAAGGTGAATTATGAGACAAGCAAATAAACAAGAAGGTGTAACCTACACTCAGGATTTAAAAGGGTAAGCAACAGAAACCGCCTTTAGTGGAGCCTTAATGTTGTGCTTAGCAGACAGTAGCTATTATAAATATGTTCAAAGAACTAAAGGAATCCAGGCTTAAAGAATTAGAGGAAGGTATGATGCTAACGTCTCATCTATTAGAGAATATTAATGAAAAATAAAAGTTATAAAATGAACCAAAAGGAAATTCTGGAGTTCGGAAGTCTAATGACCAAATTACAAAATGTGCTTGAGGGGCTCAAGAGTATACAGGAGTGGAGAGAAGAACAAATCAGTAACCATGAAGCTAGATTAGTAAGGATCATCCAATCTGAGAGCAGAAAGAAAAAAAGAATGAGGAAAAAGTAACAAGAGCCCTGGAAAAATGGAGCATCCAACTAAACACACTAACATACAGTTCATCCTCATTATTCATGGATTCTGTATTTGTGAAATTGGCTACTCGCTAAAATTTATTTGTAATCCCCCAAATTAATATCCATGGCAATATTCAGTCATTCACCAACATGTGCCGAGCAATGACAGATTTGAGGCATCCGACGTACACGTTCTCACACACAGTCTTTTTTGTTTTTAATGTTTATTTAATATTGAGAGACAGAGACAGAGCATGAGTGGGGGAGGGGCAGAGAGAGAGGGAGACTCAGAACTTGAAGCAGGCACCAGGCTCTGAGCCATCAGCACAGACCCTGAAGCAGGGCTCAAACCACCAACCGCGAGATCATGACCTGAGCGCAAGTTGGATGCTTAACCGACTTAGCCACCCAAGTGCCCCTCACACACATTCTTAAACACATTCCGAAGTCACTGAAGGCAACATGCTGCCTTATTGTTTAAGTGTTCATACCGTAAACAGTGCCCTTTTTGATGTATATTTAATGCCAAGCCTTTTGCAGTTTTGTGTTTTTGTTGTGATTTTGCCATTTTAAACTCTCTTCAAGTGTAGTTCTAGAGTTCTGTTTAGTATCCCTTAGCACAAGAAGGCCGTGATGTGCCTTATTAGAAAATATGTGTTAGATAGGCTTCACTCAGGTTTAGTTACAGTGGTGTTTACCATGTGTTCGATGTTAATGATTCCACAGTGCATTACATTCAGGAAAAAGAAGAGGAAATCTGCTATTTTGTACATGGGACTGCTCCAGAGAGTGCTAAAGTAATATGTATAGTACATAATGAAGCTACAGAAAAGGTAGAAAAGCAGCTAAATTTGAGGATTCAAGAATTGATGATCAAGAAAAAGATCTTCTTTTAATTTTTTAATGTTTATTTATTTTTGAGAGAGAGAGAGACAGAGTGAGACAGAGCGTGTGTGGGAGAGGGGCAGAGAGAGAAGGAGACACAGAATCTCAAACAGGCTCCAGGCTCTGAGCTGTCAGCACAGAGCCCAACACTGGGGCTTGAACCCATGAACTGCAAGATCATGACCTGAGCTGAAGTCAGACACTTGACACTTAACCAAATGAGCCATCCAGCCCCCCAAGAAAAAGATCTCTCTTGTATCTTTAATATTTGAGGAATATCTGTCTTGCATCTAAGAACATTTAAGGAATAAAAGATTCATAAATGTAGCTAACAACCCCTTGTATGGTTTTGTGCACCATTTAGATGTGGGATTTGATCTATTCTCAAGATTTCATTTGAGGACTCTTTATGGCTGGCCTAGAAGTGGTCTACAGTCCTGATAATAATCATTGAGATTAGTATTTGTGTCACAGCACCCAGATGTATAATAATCTCCAGTCTTAAATGTTGTTTCACAGCTATAGTTCTAGCAAACAATACGATAAATTATCTTCCAACAAATATAGAAGAAAGTCTGAAACTTAAGTTGAAATGATTATTGACAGAAACATTATACACAACCATGACCATAAAAAATATACAGATACAGATTTATCCTGTGTTCAGATGATAATAGAGTCTTTCTCAGCTAACACTGATGAATCAAGAAAGGGCTGAAACGTGATAACAAAATGATTTTCTCTTCCTGTGTGGTTTTTAAAAAACGTTTATTTATTTATTTTGAAAGAGAGAGAGAGAGAGAGAGAGAGAGAGAGAGAGTTGGTGCCCATGAGTTGGGAGGAGGGCAAAGAGAAAGGGAGAGAGAATCCCAAGCAGGTTCCATGATGACAGCACAGAGCCCCACATGGCACTTGATCCCACAAATCATGAGATCGTGACCTGAGTCAAAATCAAGAGTTGGTCACTTAACCAACTGAGCCACCCAGGCATCGCATCTATTCCTGTGTTAAACAATACTGGGGCTAGGCATACTTCCTCTGACTCCATTAAATAATATCGAGAATAAGCAAAGTAAACTTAGGTACTTGCTCCAGGAATACTTGCTCCTGGGAGATAGGACTATAAACAAACAAGAATAGCTTACTTACAGAGACTAACAGCTTACTCATCATACCCACTTCAAGACCCTCACTTCTCTGTGCATGCCAATCGAAAATAGTCATTTCATAAACTCTGCCCAGTCCCAACCAGTTCCCCTGCTGGTAAGACCCAACTTAAAATTCCCCCTTTCATAACCTAAAAGTATACAAATATTACCCACCTCCCAGATTTTCCCCTTCTGAAGTGCCACAAAGACTCTGTCAAAGTTGTAGTTTCCTTTATTACAGTAATAAACTTAGCTTTGTTGGATTAACAGAATTTTCTCCTGGTCTTTTGGAGAGTTGACAGTTGTCATACTGATTTTTATATCCTATGAGACAAAGATAGGCTCTTAAGCTCTATTCTCTCGGTATATGTCAGGAAGTGCCAAAAAACAATTGCCGCGTTTACCAGACAGTCAGAGAAACTTATTGAACTGAAACATAGTCTTATATTTTTACCAATAGCTATAGTGCAAAAATAAAAGCGTTATATGCTCATGCTTTTGAGACTATAAATATTTTGTTTCATTGCTTTTTAATTAATTTGGAAACTATCTAACATGGAAAAATGAAACTCAGAGAATCATATCAGCCCAGAGAGAAGAAATAAAAATTGCTAGGTTTTAGGAAGATACAGTTTAAAAAGAAAAAGAGAGACCATGTAGAAGGACTTTGAACTAAACCATGATGTGATTAGTAATCTGTTCCTAAGAGGGGCATAAAGATATCTGAAGGCATGGGAATGTATTTATTCGTTCAATAAATATGTTTTAATAGCCACTACAGGCTGAATACAATTTTTGGAATTGTATGGCAGTGTAAGGCGGTGAATAAAACAAACATGATCCCTAACTACATGGTACTTGTGTTTTAGTGGTGAAAAGGCAATCTTTAAAAGGAAATATACACACATATATAGAATTACGATTTTTGGTTAGTACTAGGAGGTAAAAGAGACTCAAAATAGACTCAAAGGGTACTGGGAAATTAAGTAAACTTTGTGGAAGGCATGGCATAAGATTAAGTTCGGATGTAGATTTTTTTTCTACTTTCACTAGAAGGATTAGGGCTAAATTTCCTAGCAGTTGGAAACGTGCAAATCTCCCAAAAACTGAGAATGGAAATTCAATTGTCTTACATAATGGGAAGTAACAGATAACAGGAATGAGACCTCTTTTATCAGTCTTGTATCCAATGATGTACTAAGTTTGGAGAGAAAGGACTGAGAGTGTGTAAAACTGCCACCACTAGAAATTCTATTCTCGTGTACCATTTTCAAACACTTAGGCAAAGTTATTGCGAAAGAAGTTGGAATTAGGACCTATTATGAAACCCTAAAGGAAACCAAGTTTACTGGCATAACAATCTAACTTACTGATTTAATTACACATTATCAGTAAATGCATTTCACATTGCTTATCTAAAATGTCTAGGGCATAACTTGTTCTGTATTAATGAATTTAGATATCTTACCTCCAAAAGAATGCACAAATAGGATAAAAAGCATTTTAGCATGAAATGACACACAAATATACACACACATTCACCCAATCACAATTTAATACTTTTAAAAACATTTAAATTTTTAAAAATTGGACCTTATATGCATGATAAATGACAGGTGCTTTATAAGATTTTCAGTAAATCCCACGATTCAATAATGCCACTTACAAAGGAGGAAATTATAGCTGAAAAATGAAATAAATTCCTAAAGGTCCACGGCTAAGTAATTGGGTAAATGAGTTTTGATGTCAGGCTTGTTTGGATACAAGAGTGCATGCTTTCTTTCCTTGGCTACTTGTTCTCACGGAGTAATGCTGAACTTAACATTTGTCAAAAATTCCTAGGTATGATCCACCAGGATATAAAAGTGGGAGAAAGTAAGACCCAACTTATGATACCTTTAGACAGACAAACAGGGTACCACAACATACAGAGTTTTCACTGCCACATCAGGAAAACTCAAAAAGTTTGAGAACACACCTGTGATTTGCAAACTGTTGATAGAAGTGTGAATTTGTGAAATTCCCAAGGAGGTAAAGTTGGCAGAATCTATTAAAATGACAAATACAGAAACCTTGGAACCAAGGATTATAAATTTGAGCTTGTCGTGTCCCTGGCCTTCTGGGAAAGGAATCCTCTTCTGATCCTCTGTCCTGCTCTTTCTTACAAGCCTGCTCAGTATTTTCACCAGCTTCTCAGTAACTGGATTGGTTCTCTTCTGAAGGCACTTGTCACCTAGAACCATATTCCTAGTAGTCTTGACCTTGAATATTTCCTAGAATCTCTGGCCACCCTGCCCAATTCACTTGATAAGACTCCTTAGAGACACTTGCCCCCAAAAAAGTGTGAACCCATAATAACCTTTTCATGATATGCAGTGGCTGTGGGTTACTGCGCCCCAGTAGCCAGATTTATAACCCTCCCTCCATCTCTGTTCCCTTTGTGCAGTGCGATGGACAGATTGGAGCATACTCTGCAACTGGGTTTGCTCAGTAAAAATACTGACTCTACTGCACCCCATCAGGCACGACACTAACTCACTGAAGTCAAGAAAGGAATGTTTTTGAAATATTTTCTATAAGGTTAAGTCCTCTGCTAGCAAACTTCTACGTATATTATCTGATTCAGTCTCCATTGCAGACCTGTAGTGTAGCTATTATTACCTTCATTTTCTGTTGAATAAACCAAGACCTAGAGACAGTACCTTTTTAAGGTCATATGTTAAAGATTGAGCTGGGATTAGAGCCGTGATCTTCACTTTCAATCCAGTGCCATTTTTTAATTAAACCGCATGGCCTCTAAACCACCTTCCTTTTAATCAGAAAGGGATAGTCAATCAAAAGTCAAGTTTCCATTTCAGCAGCTTTAATGAATATAGAAGATGTTTTCTCTATACAACTTCATGACTCCTCGGATACTATATAAATTCATTGTCCAATGGATTTTAATATCTTTTGTATATTCCTTTGTGTTGTGTTACATTGGCCTTTTGTTTTTGTTTTTTGTTTTCCACCACATCAAATCTAGGCCTAAGTCAAAACATGATTAATTTCTTCATTTATGAAATATCCTAGAGTATTTTTCTTTGCAAATCAATCATATGCTATGCCTTTTCTAGGTCTGAAACACAGGCAATCTCTGTATTTTGGCAGTAGGTGACTTATGAAGCCCTACAAATGGAACTTGCCAACTGTTTGATAGCTAAGGATTTCAGGCTTGATTTGTCAAAAAGATATTTAATCTGTATTGATAAGTATAGGCTTATATAGTCATTTTTAATTTTTATGAGTTTAGAGGATATCTCTGTACATGACTTTGCTCTTCATGTTGTTTTTGTTTGAATTTAGAATGCTCCTGGCTCTTAACACAAGTCCAGTTGGTGTGGTCTACTCCATCTAGTCTATCTACCTTGAGACACTTCGATTTGAACTGCTCCATTTCCACTTTAGATTTTCTCATTAGTGTTAAAGTTACCTTTCAGATAACTGAACTTTTTTTATTTTATTCTTCAGTCTTTCATTCAATAGAAATGTGGGCAGAGATTTCCATTCACAGTGTTAGGGGATTTAGCTTCATCTTATGTATTCTTTTTCACAATGAGATGTTTTAAATATTTTATTCCCATTTTAGATATGAGAACATGAAAGCTTAACCTACTGATGGCATTTTCATGGGATACACGTTGTTGCAAACTTCCTGGACTTTATTCCAATCTTGTATCTTCCGTATTGGATACACAGTGACATGATGTGCTATCAGAAGGCAGAGGATAAATGCCACATTACCTGAATCATCAATTTAAAAAAAAAATTAACATTTATTCATTTTTGAAAGAGACAGTGTGAGTGGTGGAGGGGCAGAGAGGGAGGCATAGAATCCGAAGCAGATGCCAGGCTTTGAGATGTCAACACAGAGCCTGACATGGGGCTCAAACTTGAGGACCACAAGATCATGACCTGAGCTGAAGTCAGATGCTTAACTGACTGAGCCACCCAGGCGCCTTCCCCCCCCTCCCCCAGGTCATCGATTTTACTTTAGGTATATTATGGTATAAAAAATAAAATGTTTGAATTTTTCAAAATAAAATAAGAAACTGAAGAAATTTAAAGTTTGCTGTTCATTATGTCAATTGCTCATATATATATATATATATATATATTTTTTTTTTTTTTTTTTTTTTTTTTTGCTATAGGGTGTACGTACCAGATAAGAACTTAGGTCAGCCTCATTAAAGAGATATCTGAAATATCAGTGGCTTGTATGAGGTAGAGGTGTTATTTATCAGGTAATGAGAAGTCAAGAGTGAGTTAGGGAGTCCAGTGTTGGCACAGGCTGTCGGGAAGCACCTTCTGCCATGGTGCTCAGCCAGCCCACATGGGTCACAAGATGGTTCCTACTCTGTATCATCATTGAATCTATATTCCAGAAATAAAGGAGCGTGGAAAAGATGAAAGGATAACAGACAAGCCAGCCAAGTTTGTCCCATTTTAAATGTCTCATTGGAAGCACCCAACAAAATTTTCTTTCAAATTCGTGGGTCAGAACTGTTTCACATGGGAAATGTTAGCTACAAGGAAGGTTGGGAAAAGGGTTTTTAGCTGGACAATCGCCACACCCAATAAAATTGGTACTGTGTTAGTAAGGAAGTAAATGAGAAATAGGTATTGAGTTGGTAACAGTTGCCCACCCAAATAATTGAATGTGATGGATAGAGAAGTTTCCATTATACCTTGGAGACATGTCTGTTGGTCACCACAGAGGGCCCACCCTAAGAACTGGGCCTCATAGAAATGAAATGAGTTTTAGTTTCAAGTTTTGGGAAGGACTGATTTACAAATATATGCCATCTGGGTGGCCCTTTGCCTTGCAAAATCTATTGACTGCTACTCGAACTCGCAAGCAAATGATTGATTTAACCCCCTATAAATTAAGCTTAGACTACTCATGTCTGAAATTGCTAGAGATGTTCAAGCTACGAATTCTCCATTTTCTGCTGACCTTGTGAGTGTTCTGTGTCTGCTTCTTGTTGGAGCATTTACACTAAAATTGTTCTCTTAATTTCTGAGAATTTGAATGAAAGAATTCAACTGTTGAGTGGCCTTACCCGGACCATGAAAATACCAAATACATTTTAGTTAGGAGAACTCTGCTGTGGACAAATGGACTCAGAAGAACCTAAATTGGCTCAGTTATGGTGCTCTGAGGTCGGAGCAGCAGTGCCTCAGAAACTATTTTTGTTTCCCTTAGAAAATTAAAATCTCCAAATCAAGAGTCCCCCAGGTGCTTATGAATATTCTTATTATTTAACTGCATTGTGGTCGGTGAACCCAGGCCCTGCTGATGATAGAGAGGATAGCATCTTGCTTTCAAAAATCTATTATGTTTATATCAGAATAGAAGGAATACTTTTCAGTATACAAGTCCCAAGATTCAGATGTTCAACACCAAACTCTGTGATGTGCTTAGACCTGGCGACTTTAGAGGAAAACAAATGTCACTTTTCTTTTTCTTTTCTTTTCTTTTCTTTTTTTTTTTTTTTGTTTACTTATTTTTGAGACCAAGAAAGAGAGAGAGAAACAGAGCATGAGCAGGGGAGGGCCAGAGAGAGAGGGAGGCACAGAATCTGAAGCAGGTTCCAGGCTGTGACCTGTCAGCACAGAACCCAACACGGGGCTGGAACACACCAACCGTGAGAACATAACCTGAGCTGAAGTTGGACGCTTAACCTACTGAGACACTCAGGCACCCCGAATGTCACTCTTCATAGTGGAGGCGGGATTCGGTTACATTTCCCAGATGAAGCCCCACTATAATCTAGTGTTTTCAATTTACCCAAATCCCACCAGAAAACATAGATTTTGAAGGGCACAGGAAATACCTGGAGTCAAAGTAGTTAGACAAAAACCATTATGAGGCTGAAAACTCCATAATTAACAATGTAATACTTCATGTCTCACAGAAACACAGATAATTAAAATGGACCAACCACTAACAACTCAAAGGAACAAACAAGGTGAAGATGGCCTCACAGTGCCCCCTAGCAAACATCGCAAAATTCCTCTTTGTTATCGTAAATCTGGGATAAGCTATTTTTTTTTTTTTTTTTTGGTGCTAGTACTTTATTTATTTATTTATTTATTTTTATTTTTTAATATATGAAATTTACTGTCAAATTGGTTTCCATACAACACCCAGTGCTCATCCCAAAAGGTGCCCTCCTCAATACCCATCACCCACCCTGCCCTCCCTCCCACCCCCCATCAAAAAAAAAAAAAAAAAAAAAGAGGTTAGAGTGGGAGAGAGCCAAAGCATTAGAGACTGTTAAAAACTGAGAACAAACTGAGGGTTGATGGGATAAGCTATTTTGAAGCCACAGTCCAGACATTTGTTGTTCCTAATTACTATTGAAACAGTTTGAAAATTATGAAGATATATGCTGATGGGCACTTAATACTAAACAAACAAAACATAATAATATTCTTTGATTGTAATCTGCAACTACATACTTATGACTGCTGTCCTTCTTCCTTCCATCTGTCCTTTCCATTCTTCCTTCCTTTCTTCAGTTTAAAAAATTTTTTTCCTTAGCCTGTAATCTTGAATGTGAAGCATAACGAAAGTAAAAGCAAAGCTAATAAGATTTCAAAGCTGTTTTTCTCTTTTCCACAAATTCACATGTGTTAACTTGGATCATCATTCAGTTCTGCTAAGCCAACACTTTTTATATGGGACTAGCTGAATTTTACAGCCTATTCATCTTACACCTTTTAATTAAATGGCCTCTACCTGGGGCCAGGTCTTTAGTCCACTGTCTTACATAATGTATCTGCTTGCATTTTTCCTTCTGATTAAGAGTAAGAAATGGTTATAGGGAGTGGAGTAGAAATATGTGAGGATTGCAACAAGGCAAAGCAATTTCATTTTTCACCTGGATGTGTCCTGAGCTTTTCATTCAGGCCAGCTGAGCTGCTAAATGCTGTGATTGATTGCTAATTCCACTTGGTTTCCCCAGCAAAGCTGAAGGTAATGAGAGGAAGAGATTTTGTGACAACCACAAGGTGGATAGAAGCATAAAACAATAGTGTTCAATTTGGAGAAAGTCAACAGAAATGTTAAAAATTAGCCAACTCTTCTGGGTGTTATGGAAACTTGGAGAGTGGAAATAATAGGTAGATGACATGTGATTAAATATTTAATTAAGCTAAATACACGCCTCTTAATTCTGAATGTGTTCTGTAGAATTGTATTCCACCAAAGTGAAGTAGAGAAACATTTTTAAACAACTCTCTCTTTTGATTATATTTAATTGCTGACTTGATCAGGCTATGACACATCATCCAACATTACTCTCAAATCAAGTCACGTTTCATATCGCTATTCCATGTATCAGACCCAGTTTTGCAGACGGGATGATGCTCAGGGTACGAATTTCCCCTGCTTAGTCACCATATTGACATATTAACATTTCGCCTTCTTGATTAATTTAACTGGCTTTGGAGAGGTTTACCCTGTGGCACTCAGGGACCAACATAATTGCATCATAGGCGACTCTTGTCAATGCTGATGTTCAAGAAGATAGAAATGTGATGATGCTTTTCTGGACAAGGACAACTCTGGAAGAATGGGGGAATATCCTGGATTAGATTTTGAAGCTCAGTGCTTTTTAGTTAATGGAAACTCCTGAGTGGAGATCTAGCACCTTGTCCCATCAAGTTTTACTCCAGAAGATATTCACACAAATGCACCAATACTCCTGTTTCCAGAAGAGTATTCAAAATCACTGGAGGAATTCAAAATCACTAGATAGTGGTTAAAGAGAGATGCATGAGTAGAAAAAGTATTTAAAAATGTTTCAAAATTAAGAAGTGCTTTAAACTTTTGTGTATACATTTGTGAGCGCATTAACTCCAGATATAGAAAGTTGCCACTATGGTCGTCGTGGTGTTTTCTTTCCTACTGGTATGCTTAATTAATCATATGTTTATTTCTCCTACTAGACTGTGACTCTTCCAGGACAGGAACTGAGTCGTAGGAAAACTGTATTGCAAGTAGTGTACTTGCACAATGTAATTGGTACACGATTACTGATTGAATTGGATGGAATTGAATTAACTTATTACTGGTAATTGTCACTATCCCATCAGTCAGCAAGCACTGGAGGCTTGTACTAGGGAAACAAAACACTGGCTGGCCCTTGGACTAGGTATTCTGTAAAAAGAAGGTTGGTTATATGATTTTGATTAAAGCTAATACTGCTTTTTTCTAAGCATAGTAATGAGTAGTTAACTGATTCTGCATTTCCCCTCGATCCCAAAGGAAACTGGGTACCTGTTATGCAATCTTCAACATTCTAGTACCTTCCCTTTTCCATAGCATAAAATAAGCTATCCCTACAGAGACCATTTATGAGTGTATTTTGTTTTAAAGCACATCTGTCTTGCAAACCAGGATTACAGGTGCTGTATTTTAGAGGGCCATTGACCTCTAAATAGTTCCAGAACACTTGACACTCAGCAACCATTTTCTTCGTGCCATAGCATGTGGTGCACTAAGAGAAAAAAAATCATAATTGCAAGGTTACAGCATAATCAAACAAACGGGAATGCTAACACAATCAAAATAACTAAATAAAGGCACTTAACAAAAGAATTAAGAAGAAATCTTGCGAGACAGATGAAGTGGTCCGTGTTGTGATGAAGAAGTGGGTTCAAAGCTGAACTCTGAATCATGAGAGAGGATTTAAATTAGGCTCTTTGTCTACTGATGTGGGGGGGCCTCACCCCTGTGGCTGCTGCTCTGAGCAATAAGCAGAGAAATAGGCTGGAGGGGAACTGAACAAACCATGTACCACTGAGGCTGAGAACAAAGGGAAAGAAACTAGAAACAATGCAGAAATGCTGTCAGTGTAACTGGTAAAACCTCAAAAGACAGAGACACTGGACCGATTTAATGGCACAAAGAGAGAGTTTCCTCTGATAACGTGTTACCCAAAAGTAAAGAATGCCTTGGAGTGGAACACAGTTCATCTGTAAGCCCTCGGGATCAGAAGCATCAATAGTAATCCTTGGGGTACAGGAAAGTTATGTGATTCTTGTCATCGTGTCTGCCCCTCCACCACGTACACACACACACAGAGTTTATCTCAGGGCTGGTTTGATATTATGAATTACAATACATCAATGAATGTTTGGATTTTAATCACCTTAGTTAGGATTATTCATCAATTTAATTAATATCTCTCAAAAATTCATCAAAATCTGAATAATACGCAACCTCTGGGCAGATGTCATACATGCAAATCCTGTAAATCCTTTACCCAATTCCTTGTGATAGAACAAACTTCTACCTTGTTTTTTTTTTTTTTTTAAACTCATTTACAGGAAATCAAGGTGTAAATCAGGATCATTTTCTTTTTTTATATTTTTTTAAATGTTAGTTTTGTTTATTTTTGAGAGAGAGAGAGGGCAAGTTGGGGAGGGGCAGAGAGAGAGAGGGACAGAGGATCCAAAGCGGGCTCTGCGCTGACAGCAGAAAGCCCATTTCGGGGCTCAAACTCATGAACAGTGAGATCATGACCTGAGCTGAAGATGAATGCTTAACCAACTGAGCCACCCAAGTGCCCTGTAGGATCATTTTCTTAAGCCCATACACCATGTTTTGTCTCACAATCTTGAGTGGTATTGATAGCATAAAAAAAAAAAAAACCTACATTCATGTTAGTAGATTAAAACATTACAACTGGTGTAGTTTATGTTTATTTCTTTTAAAAATTATTTTTATTTTAAAGTAATGAATTAAATGCTTTCAAGTCATGTATTTCCTTTTTAAAATTTTTAAAGATACTTTTATTTATTTTTGAGAAAGAGAGAGACATAGCACAGTGGTAAAGGGGGAGAGGGAGACACTGAATCTGAAGCAGGCTCCAGGCTCTGAGCTGCCAGCACAGAGCCCGATGTAGGGCTCGAAACCATGAACAACAAGATCGTGAGCCGAAGTCAAATGCTTAACTGGAGGCATCCAGGCACCCCTCACGTCACATATTTTCTAAAAGTTTTTTTTAATATAAATTGCAGTCCCCTCCACTTTTTCTATGTCCCAACCTTGTCCCTAAAATGTTTTAATTCTTCTGGCTGTTCCTTCTACTTATCTCAATATTCTAAAATAATTGACTTGCATTACTATTTCTTCAATCTTCAATTTCAGATATTATCACTTTATTTTTGTTATGGCAATTAAGTCCACCTTGCCTCAGTCACACACATAAATAAGCATGTAGACACACACACACACACACACACACACACACACACACATTCTTCCCTTTCCTTCATTCTCCCAATATAGTTTAACATTGTTTTTAGGGGCGCCTGGGTGGCTCAGGTTCATGAGTTCAAGCCCTGGATTAGGCTTCATGCTGATAGTGGGAAGCCTGCTTGGGATTCTCTCTCTCCCTCTCTTTCTGCCCCTCCCCACTTACTCTCTCTGTCTCTCTCAAAAAAAAATTAAACATTACTTTTTTAACAGGAAGTCAGGGATTACATTATCTAGTGTGTGTGTGTGTGTGTGTGTGTGTGTGTGTGTGTGTGTATATATGATAGCATTTTTTTCTCTTACATTTTTCCTGTGGAATTAATTAATCATTGCCTTTCCTCCCCCTATTTTCCCAGTTTCATTTGGAATCATTACTACATTTTCCAAATATTCCAACAGATCTTTCAAATGCCTATTGGTAAATTTTTCAGTTGACTGAGCAGAATTCCTTTTTTTATTTGGCCTTGATTGTTTTCTGGAACACCTTCACTCTGCAGGTGTCTGTCCCCTGCTCTGGTTTTCTTAGGTCTCCTGTGCTGTTCAGATTCTTCCTTAGCTAGATTTCATGTCCTTCTCATTTTTCATTTTCTCTCTTGTTTTTCTGATACACATCCCACAGTAGCTTCCTAAGAGGAGGATCTAAAGAGATAAATTTAAAGAACTTGTACACCTGAAAATTAATTTATTTTCACTTCCCATTCTATTGATAATTTCCCTGAGTATAGAATTCTGGATTGAAAATACTTTCCTTCAGAGGTTAAAGGCATTACTTCCCTATTTTATAACATCCCGCATTTTTATTAAGAAATCTGATGGCAGGTGAATTCTATTTTGTTATGTTTGATAATGTTTTCCTCACGCCAAAAGCTTCTAGGACTTCCTCCTTTTCTTTACCGTTTTTAGATTTTCTGATAGGTTTAAGTAGTTCTTAGTTTTATTTTATTCATTTGCTTGATACCTGTGAGCTTTTCTAATCTGATGATGTGTGCCTTTCGGTTCTGGAGATTTTCTTGTCGAATTTATTTGGAATTGTTTTCCCTTTTATATATTTTGTTGGCCTTTCTCTAAGCACTAATGGTGAAACTCCTGGGATCACCCTTTTTCTTTTCTCATATATTCTATTCTTTTCATGTCTTTTTTTCAATTTTCTGGGCAATTCCTCCAGCTTTATTTTTTAAGAAATTAATATACATGCATTAGTTTGTCTGCTTTGTGTCTATTTATTGTAAGCCCTTTTATTTCTGTTTGTTTGTTTCCCTCATTGATATTGCTTCTCCTCTCAGAGGACCTGCACCATGGCACATTTATATTTAGGTATAAATTTACATTTGGTACTCTTCTCACCTTCATGTTTGAATGACATCAACGTCAGAGCTGATAGAAGGAGGGAAAAATAAAACACAAATGTGAAGTGCTAAAAAAGAGCAAGTCAGAGCAGTGTACGTGTTGCTGAGTTATGAGTGTTCAAACTTCCCTCTTTTATGTAGTTATCACTTCTTCACATTCATAAAAATGGATTTTCCTGACAGTTTAAAAGTTAAAACATAAGAATTCATACATAATCCAAAATACATAGGAGTTTGTTACAGAATTCAGTTGCTGAAATAAGAAAAATAAAAAGAACCTAGCTGTCCCACTAATTCTATGACTAAATCATACCAAAACAAATCAAAACAAAAACATCTCCCAATGGCGGGGAAGGCTATTTTCCACGATCTTCTTGGGGACTTGAAAACACTTATGCCCTTGCCATTTCATTCCAATTCTGAGTCTTTTTTTTTTTCCCCAGAACACTAATCAACAAGCAGTTACAAAACACTAAGAGAAGGAGGACAAGGTATGATACGGGAACATCAAGCTTAGACTGGAAATTGAAGTGATGGCCGTGTCTTTCTATATGTGTTGGTTTCAAGGTTCATAGCAAAAGGGTTGCCCCTGAGGTAAAGCCCAGCCATTGACTCCACCTTGTACTCGAGGAGCCACCTAGCCATAAATGCGGAGACTCCAAATGCCACACATTTATTTACTGCAGAGTGAGACCTGTGTTGCAAACCCTGTTTGGAAGTCAGCCAAACCCTGTTGTGAAATTGCCCCAGCACCAGACGTACAGATCCGAGAACTCTGCCATTTCTGATGGCCACCGTAGGGACTCCACTTGGAGTAA
The DNA here is from genome assembly GCF_018350215.1 of Panthera leo. NCBI lineage: Eukaryota > Metazoa > Chordata > Mammalia > Carnivora > Felidae > Panthera > Panthera leo. The sequence continues at coordinate 59,710,583 of NC_056680.1, read as the reverse complement.
GGTCTCACACATGCTCCTGGTGAAGAGCAGTGAAGGAAGTGGGTTCAGTAATCAGTTTTCCAAAGACAGAGGTAGTATTTTAAACTACTCTAAAGGGCATAACCAGATTGAAATTGAGGGGAGGAAAACAAACAAACAAATACAAAAAAAAAATCCATTACTCTAATAATTCAGAACCAACTAGGCCACTTCCATTGTTCCCCTTCTCATTTTGGGATGAATATTCTATCTCTCATCTCTTGTTCTATTATTTTATACCCCCATCTTTTCTTCTTCTCTCCTTTTTTATACTTTTTTTCTTTAAGCTTTTCCTCCTCTTGTTTTCTGTTTATGTCTCCCCATCTGCTCTGCCTCTCTCTCCTTGATTGATTTCCTTTATGTTTCATTCCATCGCTGCCATAACATTGATATAAAGATCCAATATAAGGATCCTCTATCACTCTTTCCTATCTTGTTTGCTCCTGTCACTAAGGTAACAAAAGAGCTATGCAAACAAAACACAGCATGATCTGAACCTCATAGTGTTTTCTTTTCTGATCTTGGAGAGCACCCTTCTAGAATGTGAAAGCGGTATGTATTCTGGAGTCCCTCACTTGGTGAGGAGAAATCTGGAAGATGAAAAAGGTGGGGCTTTCTTGCAGGTTTCTTGTGCAGAGCCACTCTGATTCCAGCTCCTGCCGTAATAAGAAGAAGACACATGGCAGTCCATAGAGGTTTTCCCGGAAAAGACCTATAGTCACATTGTAGCATCCCTGGAAGCAGCGGTAGTGCCATCAGGTGATGGCAGTTTGTGTGCCGGGAAATAGCTGTCTACATGTGCAACCATGTGCCTGTAATTCTCAGTGCTTGTGTGTATGTGTGTGTTTGCATGTGTGTGCATATGCCTGTGTGTGTCAGTTTTGTATGCAGTTTCCCTAGATGTACATATAATCCCCTAAACCTTGCAATTAATGGTGTCGACTATCTCAATAAAAAATCCCATCACCGTTACATCATGAGTTTTTATGCAGGTAAAAGTGCATCAAACAGTACAACTGAAATGTGTTCATTATACGCCCAACACATGTCAATGTACCAGGAAAACAAATCTCTCATCACACAATATCTGTCACAGAGTCAGAGACAATAGGACCTCACCTCCTGGTAGGTCTCATGGCATGACTGGTCATAATATGTCACTCTTGCCATTTTCCTCACACAAAACACCCTTCATCTGAGGCTCCACAATGAGTCCTCCCAAGTCACTCTAGTCACATTGGGTACATTAAGGTGGAGAAAGAGAATCTCACCAGTGTGATGGGAGAATCCCCACTTACATTTGTGTCCATCTGCCAGTGGAAAGAGGGGCTTGATGTAGTGTGAAGAAGGCTTTTGCAAGTAAACAATTTAAGGTAGCTATCCTAAGACAGTATAAATATAAACAGTGCCAAATTATGATTTGAGTTCCCTTTAGAGGCTAAATCTTATGAATTGTGAAGTACCCAACCGCTACTTTTCTCAAGGTTCCACTTGTAGTACATCACTTTTAGCCCCATCACAGAAACAAACGAACACAGCATAGTAACATATTCACATCTGAGAACAGGAAACTGAGGAATGGAGCCCTCTCCGGTCTCTCTCAAGTATGTGTAGATTCTTATTGTGATGTCAACCCTGGCCATCACATGTGGTGACTCTGCTTTCTGGCATTTATATTAGTGTCCCTGCTAAGTATCAGGACTGGCCCACCAAACCTGGCTGTGGGCCCTTTTCAGTGCAAACCAAAGCTCAACATCTTCCTAAGTCCATTTTGAATGCATGAGATTTGTTGGGCAGCTGGTGAGTAGGGAGAGCGGGAAGTTGATTATGGGTAAAGTATGATGAATTGTTCTATGGTCTTCTGCTAGCAAGATACCAACCTTACTCTCTGATTCTCTGCAGTTCCCAGAAAATTGCTGTAGCAATGAAGCACAAGATGTGCCACCCAGGACAACCACATCCATAAAGAAAGGAGACCTCTTCTGGTTGCACATCAGGATGCAACCTCTTACTGTACCAGAGGAAGGTACCATGGAAATTTACTAAGTTGATTAAGAATAATTTTTTTTCATTCATTGTCCTGTACTACCAGGACAGTATAAAATGTCGAGGCAGGTGTTTCAGTGATTTCAAGGCTACAAATTCAAATTCCTTAAGTCAATCATAGTACAATAACTATAGAAATTAAGAAGCATTTCTATATCAACACAGGATCCATGTTGAATAGTACACAAGTTTCTAGTACAGCGTTAGCTACCTTTTGAACAGAGCTCAATATCGATCTCCCCGTGAAAGAGTGTTTCCAGATTTTTTGACTATGGTAGACATGATTGACAAAGGTTCACTTAACATAAGATTAAGGGAAATGTTGAGGTTGTTTTTGGCTAACGTGTGTCCCTAGGAAAGTCATCTCAGTGACAGAATTGACACTGGATATGTGGATACTGTCAGTACTCTCTCCCTCTAGGTACCCAGCAGCCCAGATGCATGACAGGTACTCTACAAACAGGAGAGATCAGGGATTGTTTGAGTGGTGCCAGGAAATCACCTATCTTTCCTCATATTTGAGAACAGTATAATTGTGGAGGTTGTCAGAAGAATGGAAATGGAGTATATCTGGGAAGGGAGGAGGAAGGGGAACACGAAATGTGAGTTGCAAGGAGGGACCTAGGCAAAGTCCTGCACAGTCATGGGGACAGTGAGCGCCTGGAGGATGGGCAGGATGACACAGGCTTCATTCCTGGTCATGGAGATAACCCGAGATGGTACAAATGAGTGTTAGATAGGAGACACACTCCTCCCCTGAAGTTTCAAGGGCTTGAGGTCTGGAGGACTCAGAACTGAAGACCCATCACCCTTTAGCCAGGATCCATCATTCCAAGAGCAGAGGGCCACAGGTTCTCACCTCCACTAACTCTTCCCTGCCCTTTTCAACAGCTACCCGAACATGGTTGATGCCCTGTCCAAAGGAAGGCAACTCCAAGGATGGCAAGGATTCAGAAGAAAGGAGCAACGTGCTGCCTGTAATTCATCTCCTCCTCCGTGTCTTGCACAAACTCTCTTCCACCATCCATAAGCAACGCTTTGGAGCCCTCCCCATTCAATCCTTTTATAATCCCCATGCTGACATACCTGGCTTCATGCAGGCAGTGATGACTTGCATATGTAGCTTGTATGTAACCTCTCTGCAGAACCCCTCAGTCCCTTTCTTAGTGTCCCTCTGGACACTTAGTGTCAGCATGTTACTGCAGCACGAAGTCTGGAGAAAATGTCCCAAATGGCCCAGAAGGGAGGGGGTGAAGGAGTCAGCAGGGCTGAGCCCAACTTGTTGGACCTGTCTCAGGAAGTGGGGATCTACCTGGGTTCCGTCACTGTGTGTTTCCTGCCTGAATGGATCTTTTCATGCTAGATTCAGCTCTTCCCTCCATCTCTCAAGAAGCACCCCTTCGCTCAACTTATGATTAAAAGCAGGGTAAGCAGGTTTGCTGTCACCAGAGGAGCAAATGCAAATGTGGTGAGTTTGTCATGAAAAGGGTAAGGAAACCTGGGCACACATTCTCCATCTCTGCATAGCTTACATGGCAATTCAGGAAACCCAGCCAAAACCTGGGATGCTGCCAGGGCTTGTGACCACAAAGAGGAGACAAGATTAATGCCATAATCCCTGTAGACCCTGAAGGATATCCTGAGCACATTCCCCGAGGAACCTCAATCTAATCTATACAAGGCCATGAAATCCTGGGCTATCATTCCACCAGCAGCTGCTGAACTTCGAAGGAGTGCTGTGGTTGCCCGTAAGGGACCTGGGGGGCAGGAATCCAGGAGACATATGCACTGTATTCTAGGAGAAGAGAGCCCCAGGAGTTGTGCTCCCTTAGAATTTTCCTGCCCTTAGAATTTTCCAATGTCCACCTTCCTCCCAGGCTGGACCACAGGTGAGCCTTGTTTCCATTTGAAATGCATCTCTACCACTGACCTCTGTGGCCCTGGAGCAAACTAGAGGCCCACAGCACAGCATGCTTGGAAGTGGGTGGTTTGAGGCTACTGTTCAATTTTTGTCGTTGGAGCCCTCAGCATAGTAGACAGAGAACCAGGTTCCCTTTTCTCACAGTCCTGGATCTGGAACTCTCCCGCGGCCTATATTGCACTCCTGCCCTCTGCCTGTGTTCTTCCCGGGACCCTCGTAACTTCTCCATATTTGTCATAAAGCCTGCCTCTTGTTCATCTGCAGAATTCTCCTGTGAGTGTGCTCTGTAGATCAAGTGTGGAAAATCATGAGGGGCAACATGAGAGAAAGACCTGATTCAAATTTCCTGAGACTCAACTAATGGATTAGAGAAAGTAGCAATCCTTGATGGTTAGGATGGACACCTGAGTTTTAAAAGTGTGGTTGGAGTTTAAGGATAACACTTGGAATATACCAAAAGCGCAAGGGAGGAATAAACAAGGACAGTCATCCATGCTTGTTGAAATTGCTACCACTAAAACACCACTCTGACGGATCTCTTCTACCATTACTAGCTGTCACCAGGAGTCCACATTAAATTACCCAAGAGTCCAAGACTAAAAGCCTCCTCTATGTAACAGTTTCATTTTTTAAACATTGTTGCTTGAAAGTCCTAGGCATATCACCTATGTACACTTTTCATCTACATACTGTGGGCCTGGTGGGAAGCATTCTTGCCAGGGAAAAGAAGGAAAACGTTGATTCTAGCCTGCCACATATGCCTATGCGATTTGTGGCATCCTGATTTGAATATCAGGACTCTCTCTGTTCCTCTCCTCCTTTCTGCAACTTTAGGGATGAAAGGGAGCCATTCGAGCAGGAACCAAACTAAAATTAGTCAGGTTTTTAATAAAAAAGAAGAAATACTTCTAATTTGTGGTCTGATATGTATGTAGCTGAGACATCATCACTCCCGTGCTCACCACAAGAGAAATGCAGAACAACCTGAAAATAAATAATTCCTAAAATTTACAGAGAACTGATCTCACAGGGCAAACTATCATTGTAATAATTGGAGAATTATTGGAGAATAATTGGAGAATAGGTGAATACAGAAGAGTCAGAGATTCAGGAGCAGAGGCTTCTGCAGGAGCAGGGATCTGGGCTGCAACACTTCCACTCTGAATGATGAATTTCTGAAGGCTCAGTGTGCACAAGCTGCGAAGAGCAAATTTCCAGGGGCCCAGAGGGTGGGGCCTCCACACTTCCATGGTTTACCTCCAGTACCCCTCCACATTCTCAAGGTGAAAGTCAAAGAAAAATCCTTCAAACTTTGGACCAGGGAGAAGAGAATCAACCATTCCAAAACACACCCAGTGCCCTCTGTTCTCTTTAAGGAAGCCTTCATTCAAAGAAAGTGTCTCAGCAGAGCAATCACCTTGGGTGCAACAGGAGCATAAGTGGCCTGGGGAAAGGGAATGCCCAAATCTAGTCACTCCAGTTTCCATGCAGAAGAAGGGACTCAACTACCTCTTGAATTCTCTCACCCCATGGGAAGGAGGATTCTGAGAAGCACTGTCACTGTCAAGTCCCAAGGACACAGGCTCACTGAAAGACTGAGGTCTCATCATAGAACAATACGCCCCCTCCCCTATACATTTCTGCTGCATGAACAGGGATTTTAAAAATCCTGTATCAAAAGGGGATTTTACCTGAAGAACTCCAAGTCTCAGATGTTATTGAAGATGTATCAAAGGAAACCCAAAGCACACAGGAGAGACAAAATAAATAACAGCAAAAATCCTTCAAACAAACAAACAAACAAACAAACAAACAAACAAAAAACAAAGGAAATGGTAGCTTGGATATCTATCCTAGCAGTGAACTGAGAACATAGTTTAACTCCTAGAATATAAAAAACTCAATTAGAGACCAACTTATTTGAGTTGGTTTTGCCCAACACCTTATGTTCAGCTTTTAATAAAAAAAAAAAATTACAATGCTTATTAAAAGTCAAAAGGCAACAGTTTGAAGAGACAGAGCAAGCACCATAATCAGATTCAGATCATGACAGAGAGTAGGGAGTTATTAGGCTATGGATTTAACATATAATTAAAACCTTAATGGCTGCAATGGAAAAGGTGTAATTAGCCATGTGAGCAGAGAGATGGAAATTCTACCGAATGTAAAGTAAACGGTGGGAATAAACACTATATTAGAAATGAAGAATACTTTAGATATGCTCATGGATAGCTGGGGACAGGAATGAAGAAAGAATCTGTGAGTTGAAGCCATGCCACTGGAATCTTTACAAACTAAAGAAGAAAATAATGACAGAAGGAAATGTAAAGGAACATCCAGGAACTATAGGACATTGTAAAAATTGTAACATCTGTATAAAGAAAACAGGAAAGGAAGGATGGGAGGGAGTGAGGAATGTGGAAGGAAGGAACAAAGGAAAGAAGGAAGGAAGGAAGGAAGGAAGGAAGGAAGGAAGGAAGGGGCACAGAGAATATTTCAAGCAATTAGCGCTGACAAATTCAACATGTATGAAACCACAGATCCAGGAATGTCAGAGCAAGAGAAATACCAAGTGATCAATACCTTTGTAAAGCATTTGCAAAGGGCAGTAAATCAAGACAAAAAGGAAAAAAAAAAAAGCTTGAAAGGAGACAGAGGGGAAAAGTCCTATGTGTAGAAGAACCAGTATGAGTTATTCTGGATTTATCTTCAGCAACCATGCAAGCAGGAAGACAGTGGGATTAAAGTGTAGAAAGAAAAAATTAATTAGATGAATTCTGAATCAAATACATTTTTCCTTCAATACCGCTGCAGACATAAAGTCTTTCTAATATAAATAGAAATTGGAATTGCCAACATTAAATGTTCCTTACAAGGTATCTTAAAGAGGGTATTCAGAGGGAAGAATAACATATATGTCAGCAACTTGACTCCACACAAAGAAAGGGTTTTAGGGAAAGGAAGAAATGAAGGTAAAATTGTCCTTAGGGTCTTATTTTTCTTCTTTTAAGCTGATTTAAAGACTCATTTCTTAATATAATAATTGCAAAAATAATTTTGATGATAGTTTATAAATAATGAAAATATATAACAAATTTTGTTCAGTGATGGGATAGAGGAATTGAAAGAATTCTCTTTTAAAAGTACTTGTTGCCCTAACCATGAGGAAATAGTGTCGCTGGATGAAGAAGGAGGAGGGAGAGAAGGAGGAAAAAAAAGGAGAAGAAAAAGAAGCAGCAGCAGCAGGAAGAGAAATTTCAAACGTTTTCCTCTAAATGGAAATGAAAACATACAACTCCTGAAAGTGTGTGAAATGAAGTGAAAGCAGTTTTTAAGAAGAAATTCACTGCACTGAAGGTATGTATTAGAAAGAAGACTGATCTGCAACAATAATCTTAGGAAAAGAAGAACAACATAAACCCAAAGCAAACAGAAGAAAGAAGTAACAATTACTGTAGAAGTTCAATGAAGTTAAAAATGGGAAGACAATAGAAAAATCAAGAAAACAAAGCTAGGTCTTAGAAATGAAATGAGAACAAACAAAAATTAGTAATAACTAAAAATTTGGTCGGGGAAATGACATATTCCCTGATGAAATCTATCGGATCTATACCAAAGCTGAACATACTCGAAATTTCCCCCTTTCCCATGTGACCTTTAGTTTCTACAACCACAATGCAGACATGGATATGTGATAATGCTTAAATAACTTTTGAGTAGGACTCCAATATCTATACATTAGACCTCACTAAAAGGTAAAACTTTAGTGATTCAAAGGACACCCCACACTCTAGAGAAAACTTTACAGTTCATAGAGCTAATGAGAAACATTGTTAGTGTACATTACAGCTCATTTATAAGAAGACAAGGAACTCCATTTAAACATGGACAAATGAGTGCCAAAGATTATTCTCTGCAGAAGGTATTCAGAACACCATTAAGGACAGGAAAACGTGTCCAACAACCCTCGTCATCAAAAGCCCAGAAACCAAAACCACCATATATACTTTCATAGCCACAGTATAGCTATAACCAAAAAGACATGCTGAGACTGTCAGTGAAACGATGGAGAAATTGAAACCCTCTCACCTGGCTGGGTGGAATGGAAAATTGTAGTCACACTGGAAAACAGTCTTGCAGGTATTCAAATAGGGACATAGGGACTTAACTTTGGACCCAGCAACTGCACTTTTCTAAACAAATGAAAGATATGTCCACACAAAAACTTGTCTATGAATGTTCACAGAAGCTTTATTCACAATAACCCCAAAGTGCTAACAGCAGCAAATGTTCATCAACTGAGGCATGAATAAACTGTCCTGTATCTGCACAATGAAATATTATTCAGCAAAGAGGGAATGAAGTGCTGACCTATGTTACAACACAGGCAGACCTTTTCAAAGGTTCAGAATTTTATAAAACATTTTTAATAATAGTCTTTGTGAAAATATAGAGCCTCTCAAACTTCTAGAATCAACTTTATCTTATACAGTGCACATTTTTTCATTGTAGACTACCAGCAGATTACTTATGCAATACAGAAACACATGACTTGTTTGTTTTCATGTCAGAATTTTTTTCTTGCCTGCACCAGAATTTGGAGTTCTATGAAGACAAGATTGTATATTTGACACTGTCATGCTCATAAACAGTCCAGTTTCTGAAGTAGTGAAGGTACCATGAAACAGACATTACTCAGTGAAAATTTGATAAATGAGTGAATAACGTGATTTAGGTGCTCCTACTCCTGCATGGCATGTTCACACCATTGATTCCTCAGTCCGATTCTCCCTTGAGGATCAGAAAGACTTTCTCCCTCATTCTCCCAGGTGCATATGTGTGTAGACAACCCAAAATGTTGCAGGCAACATCCTATGTTTTAGAGACCCCTTGAATACCATGTTTCACCCATTCAACTTAAACAGACCTCAGGGATATAATAAATGTTTTGACCAACGAGGAGAAAGGAATTGATCTGAAAACAGGCCAGAACTCATCTTAGAGTTCCTACATCCTCCCTACGTTAGCATTCTTGCAGGTGTAACTTACAAAACAGAAACTCTGTGTTAATCATTGTCCTAGCACTTTCTTTTAAAAGACCATTCATATAGAGCAAAGAGTAGATGTCTGCAGAGTCCAATTCCAAATGGATCTCTGAGTGGAAGTGCTTTGTCTTTGCAGGAATGACCATATGTACCCATTGCTGTTCTAAGATGGAACTGGAAATGGGACCCTTTCCAGTTCTGCAATGGTCTTTCACTTTCTCAGTCCTGGAGATATCTATCTTGGCGGGATGGGGTAGGATTTGCTAACACAGTCCAATATAGGGAATGAACCACTGCTTGAGTCACAGAAATGTTAGGGATTTCCCGTCCAGGTACCCACAATTCTCCAGGACTGGCGCAATTATTGAAGATGATGTTAACTTACAATTCTCTTTGAAGTTGTGGTGAAAGTCCTAAATGAAAATTTCACAATCATAGAATTAACGAAGCATTGGAGTTTCATCACAGAGCATGTGTTCATTTTTATTCACATTATCATTCATTCTTGTCATGTATCTAGGTATCCAAACACTAATATCATAGTTAACACACATCATATCGGGTTCTACATTTTCAGTTAACATTCAAAGTTATCTCCTAATGGGGCACCTGGGGGGCTAGGTCGGTTAAGTGGCCGACTTCAGCACAGCTTGTGAGTTCGAGCCCCTCGTCAGACTCTGTGCTGACGGCTCAGGGCCTGTATAGAGCCTGCTTCAGATTCTGTGTCTCCCTCTGTCTCTGCCCCTCCCCCTGGTTATGCTCTGTCTCTTAGAAATAAATAAATGTTATTTTTTTAAAAAAATATGTCAATCTATAGTCTTCTGACTTTTATCATCCCTATTGAAAGGTCATATCTATTGTACCTTTGAAGATTATTGGTCTTTGGTCTATAGCTGTATTTAAAAATTTCTCTGCCTTAGTTCTCAGTTCTCCAAGGATAGATATGAATAGGGAGCCTAAAGATTAGAGAAGAGACATCTTTGGGAATCATTAGCATAAAGGGGAAAAGTAGGAGTGATGAGGGGTGAATGTTAGGGACAGTATGAAAAGGAGTAAAGAAAAGGGAAGCTAGGAGATGGAAAGGAAAGAGAAATATATTTAGAAGACAATAAATAAAAGATGGAACCCATAATTGACAAAATGATCAGAGAAGGAGGAAGAGGTTAAGGGTGTCTACTATCTGAGATGCAAGGGAAGAGAGTCACAAAGAAGGGGTCAACAATGTCATGAAAGATAGGGTTCAGTTACATGTCTATAGAGTGCATTGTTTACATGTGGAAAAACAGAAATCACTGGCAAAATTACCTGCTGTTAAATTTAATGTATCAGCTTCCTTTGCTTTGGTAACAAATTACCACAGACTTAGTGGCTTAAAACAATGCCAATTTGTTATGTTACAATTTTAGAGGTAAGAAGCTCGAATTTCAGGGGTGCCTGGGTGGCTCAGATGGTTAAGCATCCGGCTTTGGCTCAGATCATGACCTCACGGCTCCCGGGTTCAAGCCTTGCTTTGGCCTTTGTGCTGACAGTTCAGAGCCTGGAGCCTGCATCAGATTCTGTGTGTCCCTCTCTCTCTGCCCCTCCCGCTCATGTTCTCTCTCTCTCTCTCTCCCTCACTTGTTTGAAATAAACAAAAAAAATTAGGGGCACCTGGGTGACTCAGTTGATTAAGCTTCCAAATTTGGCTCAGGTCATGATTTCATAGTTCCTGAGTTCCATCCCCACATTGGGCTCTATGTGGACAGCTCAGAGCTTGGAGCCTGCTTCAGACTCTGTGTATCCCTCTCTCTCTGCCCCCCTCCCGCTCACTCTCTCTCTCTCTCTCTCTCTCTCTCTCTCTCTCTCAAAAATAAACATTAAAAAATTGTTAAAATTTTTGAGTTCTAATTTCAAAGTGTGGGCAGTGTGACATTCCTTCTGGTGGCTCTGGGGAGAATCTGTTCCCTTGTCTTTTCAGTTTCTAGAAGTCATCTGCATTCTTTGGCTTGTGGCTTCTTCCTCCATCTTCAAGGCCAGGAGCATGGCATCTTCAAACCTGTCTCTCTTTAACCTGTTTCCATCACCATGTCTCATCTGACTCTAACCCTTCAGATTTCCTCTTTTAAGGACCTCTGTGATTATGTTGGGCCCACTTAAATAATCCAGCATAATCTTTTCATCTCAAAATCCTTAACTATATAGGAGCAAAGTCACTTTTGCCATGTAAGGTAACATATTCACAGGTTCTAGGAAGTAGGGCATGAACATCTTTGGAGGATCCTTATTCTATCTACCATAATCATGTCACACGACCCGTTATCTGTGTCTCAGTTTCCTTATTTGTAAGACAGGTAAAATTATACTGATCACACTTTGCTACTGAAATAATTCATTTCCATTAAACTGAACCCTGATTCACAGTAGACAGGCACTAATAAACAGTGGTGAAAAGGGAGTTTTCATTTCTTTGCCACTGGTGGGAGAAGGTTAAAGGAGGCAGAGTATGAATTAGGAAGCATGTCAAGGCAAATCTCCTGGCAGAGGAAGTAGTGAGTATGTTCAGGACAGGGTTCCCCAGCAGCTGAGGAAAAGGGGAAATTACTGTTTTGAAAGATAAGCCACATATTCCCTAGCAATATTTCAAATGTCTTTCAGCAAACTGTCCTCCAAGAAAGAAAATTAGCAAAACAAAAACCAGAACACACACACACACACACACACACACACACACAACAAAACTTACAGGGAAAAAAATAAAAAACCAAGAGAGAAATAAACCCACGTGTAATCACACGGGAATGTGCAGTCCCCTGATCCCCAGAGGCCAGGCCTTCTAAGATGAACCTAAGAATTTCTGGGCAAAAGTGAGTAAAAGTAAGGAAGTCAATATTCTCTTCCTGTACATGATTTTGGTTTCCATTTCAAGTGTCAATTTCACATGAGCAGCTCTAGTCCTCTGTTGCAGAACACCTAAATTGGTTGAAATAAGTATTAGTGGAAGAAAGGGGGTTATGGGCTGGGACTGAAGAGACATGGACTCTGGTTCCACTGAATTAGTGAATAATTTTAATCAAGTTGTTTTCTTCTTTCTGGGCCTCAGTTTTTCCCATGTATACATCAAGAACTAGACTGAGCTAACAATGCCATAAACTCTTCATTAGTGGATCTTGATTTTATGCTCTTGTCCTCTCCATCCCTCAGAGATCTCCCTTTCATGACTTTGACATTACTTCCTTACTAATAACTCCCAAATCATGCTATCTTCTCATTAGCAATCAGAATTATAGCTTCAGCTATCCACTAGTCATTTCTACTTGGTCATTTTGACACACCTCACACTCAACATGACAAAACCTTCATTATTCCTTTCTTAAAATTTTAATTCTAGTATAGTTAACATACAGTGTTATATTAGTTTCAGGTGTACAATATAGTGATTCAACAATTCTATACATTACTCAGTGCTTATCATGATAAATGTACCCTTTAATTTTTTTTAATTGTTTAATTTTGAGGGAGGGGAACAGAGAGAGAAGGAGACACAGAATATGAAGCAGGCTCTAAACTATGAGCTGTCAGCACAGAGCCTGATGCAGGGCTCAAACCCATAAGCCATGAGATCCTGACCTGAGCCAAAGTCAGACTGAGCCACAAAGGCACCCCTTGAGAAGACTGATACCCCTTGATAAGCATTCACTTAATCCCTTTCATATATTTCACCCATCCCCCCATCCACCTTCCTCTGATAACTGTTAGTTTATTATGTACAGTTAAAAGTCTGCTTTTTCGTTCAGGAGTTTATATCTAGGCTTTCCATCCACTCCATTGATCTTTGTATCTATTTTTGTGCCAGTACCACAACTATTTTGATTACTATAGCTTTGTAGTACTATACCTTAATATTGGAGACTGTGGCACCTCCAGTTTTCCTTTTTCAAGACTGCTTTGGCTATTCAGAGTCTTATCTGGTTCCAAACAAATTTTGGATTGTTGGTTCTAGTTCTGTGAATAATACTGTTAGGTCTTTTCATAGAGATCATATTAAATCTGCAAATTGCCTTGGGTAGTGTAGACATTTTAACAATATTTGTTCTTCTAATCCATGAGCAGGAAATATCTTTTCATTTGTGTCATCTGTAAATTCTTTCATCAATGTTCTGTACTTTTCAGAGCACAGGTCTTTCCCTCTTTTGTTTATTCCTAAGGATTTTATTATTTTTAGTGCAAATGTGAAAGGCATTTCTTTCTTAATTTCTCTTTCTGGTACTTCATTATTAGTGTATAGGAATGCAACAGATTTCTGTACATTGATTTTTTATCCTGTGAACTTACCAAATCTATTGTTCAGTTCCCTGGTTTGTTTTGTTTTGTTTTGTTTTCCTGGAGTCGTTAGGGTTTTCTATATATAGTATCATGTCATCTGCAAACAATGCAAGTTTGACTTCCTTCTTACCAATCTGATTTTTATTTTTTTCTCTTTTCTGACTGCTGAGTGTGGGACTTCCAGCACTATGTTGAATAAAAATAGTGAGAGTAGATATCCTTGTCTTGTTCCTGACCTTGGGAGGAAAGCTCTCCGTTTTCGCCCACTGAGTATGATGTTAACTGAGTTTTTCATATAAGGCCTTATTATATTGAGTTATGTTCCCTTTAAACCTACTTCGTTGAGTGTTTTTATCATAAATGAATGTTGTACTTTGTGAAATGCTTTTTCTACATCTATTGAAATGATCATATGGTTTTTATCCTTTCTCCTACTGATGTGATGTATCACACTGATTGATTTACGAATAATGACCACCCTTACCTCCCAGGAATAAATGCCACTTGATCATGGTGAATGAGTTTTTAGTGTATTGTTGGATTCGATGTGCTAATCTTTTGTTCTGGATTTTTCATCTATGTTCACAGGAGATATTGGCCTCTAGTTCTCTCTTTTGGTACTGTCCTTTGCTGGTGTTGGTATCAGAATAATGCTGGCCTCATAGAAGGAATCTGGAATCTCCCTCCTCCTCTATTTCTCAGAATAGTTTGAGAAGAATAGGTCTTAAGTCATCTTTGAATGTTTGGCAAAATCGCCTGTGAAGGCTACTGGTCCTGGACTTTTGTTCGTTGGGAGTTTTTTGATTAATGATTCCATTTTATAGCTGGTAATCAGTCTGTTCAAATTTTCTATTTCTTCCTGATTCAGTCTGGGGAGGATATACATTTCTAAGACTTTCTCCATTTCTTCTAGGTTCCCCAACTTGTTGGCATATAGTTTTTCATAATATTCTCTTATAATCTGTACCACACATATTTCTGTGGTATCAGGTATTTCTCTTTCATTTCCTGTTTTGTTTATTTTTTTAATTTAATGTTTTCTTTATTTTTGAGATACAGAGAGAGACAGAGTGTGAGTTGGGGGGGGGGGGAATGTGAGAGAGAGGGAGACACAGATTGTGAAGCAGGCTCCAGGCTCTGAGCAGTCCACACAGAGACCGGTGCAGGGCTCAAACTCACGAAGTCAGAGATCACCACCTGAGTGAAGTCTGGCACTTACCCAACTGAGACAACTAGGCGTCCCTCCTGTTTTGTTTATTGAGTCCTCATTTTTCAGGGATGGGGATAAGTCCAGCTAAAGGCTTATCAATTTTGTTCTTTCCAAAGAAGCAGTTTCTGGTTTCATTGATGGTCTCCTTTTTTTTTTGTTTTGTTTTGTTTTGTTTTGTTTTATAGTTTCTATATCATTTATTTCTGCTCTAATCATTATTATTTCTTTCCTTCTGCTGGATTTGGGTTTTGTCTGGTCTTCTTCTACTAGATGCTTTAGGTATAAGGTTGGCTTGTTTATTTGAGATTTTTCTTGTTTCTTGAGGTAGGCCTGTATTGGTATAAAATTCCCTTAGAACCACTTCTGCTGCATTCCAAAGATTTTGGAGCACCGTCTTTTCATTTTCATTTGTCTCCATGTATTTTTTTTTTTTTGTTTCTTCTTGGATTTCTTGGTTAACCCATTTATTGTTTAGCAGCATGCTATTTAACCTCCATGTATTTGTGTTCTTTCAAGACTTTTTTATTTGCGATTGATTTCTAGTGTCACAGTGTTGTGATCGGAAAAGATGCACTGTATGATTTCGATCTTTTTGAATTTGTTGAGACTTGTTTTGTGGCCTAATATGTGACCTATTCTGGAGGATGTTCCACGTGCACATGAAAACTATGTGTATTCTGCTGTTTTTGGATGGCATGTTCTGAATATATCTGTTAGATCCATCTGGTCCAATGTGTCATTCAAAGCCACTGTTTCCTCTTTCATTTTCTATTTGGATGATCTATCCATTCATGTAAGTGGTGTATGAAAGTCTTTATTATTGTATTACTATTGATTACTTCTTTTATGTTTGTTATTACCTGCCTTATGTATTTGTGTGCTGCCATGATGGGTGCATACATATTTACAATGGTTCTATTTTCTCCTTAGATTGTTCCCATGATGATTATGTAGTGTCCTCCTTTGTCTTGTGTTACCGTCTTTGCTCTGACAGAAGTATTGCTACCTCAACTTTCTTTTCACTCCCATTTGTATGATCAATGCTTCTCCAATCCTCCACTTTCAATCTACATGTGTCTTTAGATCTAAAGTGAGTCTCTTATGGGCAGCATATGATGGGTCTTGCTTTTTTCTCCATTTCAGCACCCTATGTCTTTTGACTGGAGCATTTAGTCCATTTACACTCAAAGGAATTATACATAGGTATGTAACTTATTACCATTTTGTTATTTGTTCTGCATTTCTGTTTGTAGTCCTCTGTTTCTTTCTTCTCATGTTCTTTCATCCCAAAGTTTTGTGGTTTTCTTTAGTGATACACTGGGATTCCTTTCTCTTCATTCTTTGCATATCTATTACTAGACTTTGATTTGTGGTTACCATTATATATGTATGTAACATCTCCCACATATAGCAATCTACATTAAGTTGATAGTCGCTTACATAGGAACACATTCTTTACTCTTTTCCCCACTCATATTTTAGGTAGATGTCAGATACTTTACATCCTTTTATTTTGTGAATCCCTCAACTGATTTTTATAGCTAGACTTCTTTTTATGCGTTTGAGCTTCCTACTTTTCTTACTCCTACATTCCAGTCCTTTCCTTTCCGTACCCCTGGTCTTTCTTTCCTTTCCACTCAAAGAGTCCTCTTTAACTTTTTTTTGTAGAAGTGGTTTAGTGGTGATGAATTTCTTTTCAATTTTGTTTGTCTAGGAAAATTTATCTCCCCTATTCAGAATTGTAGCCTTCCTAGATAGAGTATACTTCTCTACAGGTTTTTCTTTTTGTACTTGCCATGTCATGCCACTCCCTCCGGACCTGCAATGTTTCTGCCAAAAAAAAAAAAAAAAAAAAAAATTCAGGTGATACAAGATTTTCTTGTATATGATACTTTTCTTTTCTCTTAGTGTTTTTAAAATTTGGGATGCCTGGGTGGCTTGGTCGGTTAAGCGTCCAACTTCGGCTCAGGTCATGATCTCACGGTCCATGAGTTCGAGCCCCGCGTCGGGCTCTGTGCTGACCGCTCAGAGCCTGGAGCCTGTTTCAGATTCTGTGTCTCCCTCTCTCTCTGCCCCTCCCCTGTTCATGCTCTGTCTCTCTCTGTCTCAAAAATAAATAAACGTTAAAAAAAATTTAAAAAAAATAAAATAAAATTCTCTCTTTATCAATACTTTTTGCCATTTTAATTACTAATGTGTCTCAACGTGGACATCCTTGGGCTGATTCTATTGGTAGCTCTCCGTGCCTCCTGGACCTGAATTTCTGTTTCCTTACCAGATTTGGGACATTTTCAGTTATAATTTCTTCAAATAAATGTTCTGCCTCATATCTCTCTTCTCATTTTGGGATTCCTATAATGCAAGTATTATTATGCTTGATGGTGTTACTGAGTTTCCAGAGTCTATTTTCATTGTTATTAATTTTTCTCTCTTGTGGAACTTGACTGCTTTCTGATACCTTGACCTCCAGGTTGCTGACCCGTTCTTCTACCTTCTCTAGTCTACTATTTACTCCATCTAGTCTTACTTTTAATTTCAGTTATTGAGCTCTGCATCTCTAATTGTTTTTTTTTTAATGTTTTCTATCTCTTTGTTAAGGGTCTCACTTAGCTCCTCCACTCTTCTCAAATCCAGTATCTTTATGACCATTAGTTTAATTTCTCTATCAGGCATATTACATATCTCCATTTGGTTTAGGTCTCTTGCTATGATTTTGTCCTATTCTTTCATTTGGGACATACTGCTCTGCCTCTTCATTTTGTCTAACTCTCTGTGTCTGTTTCTATGTCTTAGAAAAGTTAAGTCATGTCTCCTGTTCTTGAAAGTAGTGGTCTTATGAAGGGCATTACAGTGCCCTGCAATGCAATATCCCCTGTTCACTAGAATCTGGTGCTCAAGGTGGTCTCCTAGGTCTACTGCATGTGCCCAGCTGTTGTGGCTGAGCTGCATTTGCCTTTACTCCAGTCATCTGCATGGCTTTCTTTGCCTTTTGTAGCCAGTGTTTGGTCCTTGTGTTGTTAGTGAACCAATCTGGGGCCATCTTAGGCTTGAGTTGAATCAGACCAGGCATTTGCCAGAGATGCAATAGAACCAACTATAGGTCATTTTCCCTGTGTTATCCCCTGAGGAGCTTCACTGATGGGTGGGATCTGCACTCAGAACAAATGTCTGTCCCCAGCCCACTGCCGGGACCATAGTCAGACTGGTGTGTGTGTCCTCTCCCCAAGAAAAGAGTCAATGTCAAGGCTCTTATACACTGCCAGGCTTGTGGCACCATTCTGGATGGGCTCCAGCCAAGAGCGATTTGGAGGGAGCAGGTCTGCAGGAGAATAAAGCAGTGGGGCACCCTGTACCAGCAAGGACTCTAACACAGTCCACTGTGAGAGGGGACCTCCAGCAACCAGGGACCAAGGCAAGGTTGGAGGTGGTGGTGTATATGGCGTTTGCAAAGTTTGTATGGATATTCTATGTGAGGAGGCCTGGAACCAAGGCCTGGCTCGAGGAGGTGTGACCACAGGAGAATTCAGAGGCAGGGCATTCCATTAACAAGTTAGGTAGAGAGTAATGGTATCATGCTGGTTCCTGCAGATGTCCCTGTGTCTCATCTGGGAGGCAAAGATGGAAAAGGCACCCACCAGCTCCTTTGTTCCTGGAGAAGTCTCCCAGGAATCCCTGCCCCTTCAGCACACATTCGGGGATTATTAAATGAATCTCTCTCCTATATACCTTAGGAATTTTTTTTTTTTTTCAAAATGCTGCTTCTATGCTACGTCTGTAAGGAGCTGTTTATTCCCCTATCTTTTTTAAGGGCAGGGATTCAGTTTCCTCTAGCCCTCCTGTCTGTCCCAAAGCTGAGCACACTGATTTTTAAAGTTCCAGGTGTTAAGCTCCATTGATTGTAAGATCTCATAGATTCAGCCTCTCTGGTTTTCAAAGCCAAATGTTATGAGGATTCATCTTCCTCGTGTAGATACTCCACCCCTGGGATATGCTAGGAGAATCTGTTTCTTTCTCCTTCCTGCACCTGTAGCATCCTTCCCTTCCTTCCTCCTGTAGATCCATTTGCCTCCCAATCACGTTTCTGTCTTTCCAACCTTCTTTGATATGGCCTCTTCTCTACACATAGCCCTGGGGAGCCTGTTCTGCCAGACTTCAGGTTGTTTTCTGGGTTATATACAGCCATGTGCATGTTATCTAGTTGTATCAATGGGACACGGTAAGCTTAACATCCTCCTACTCTGCCACCTTCCCCAGAAGTTTCCCAAATGAGATTGTAATGAGCTTCTTCCATCCACAGTATAGTAACTGTGTTTAAGCCCTATTCAACTAGGACATCGTTTGTGAAATGTAAAAATTTCTTCATTTTCCCCTTCATTTCTGTTAACATCCTCAGCTTCTAGTAGCCTAAGTTGTAACATTTAACCTAAAATTTATGGATAAAAAATGTTTCTATTCATTTGGCCTACAAATGTTAATTGAATGCCTACTAGGTAGCAAGCATATACTAATTGCTAGTTTAGTCTCTACTCTTTAGTCTTCTACTCTTCTCTATCTATATTCTATATAGATAGATATATAGATAGATATAGATATAGATCTCTCTCTCTCTCTCTCTCTCTATATATATATATATATAGACACACATATGGAGTATTACTCAGCAATCAAAAAGAATGAAATCTTGCCATTTGCAACTATGTGGATGGAAATGGAGGGTATTATGCTAAGTGAAATATGTCAGAGAAAGACAAAAATCCTATGACTTCACTCATATGAGGACTTTAAGACACAAAACAGATGAACATAAGGGAAGGGAAACAAAAACAATACAAAAACAGGGAGGGGGACAAAACAGAAGACACTCATGGAGAACAAACTGAAGGTAACTGGAGGGGTTGTGGGAGGGAGGATGGGCTAAATAGGTAAGGGGCACTAAGGAATCTACTCCTGAAATCATTGTTGCACTAATGCTAACTAATGTGGATGTAAATTTTAAAAAACAAAAAATAAAATTTACAAAAAGATTTTTAAAAATTAACACTGAGCAATGATACTGAAACTGAAGCCAAATGAAACCTTATAACATCTCCAACATGATCAGTTGCTTAGAAGAAATAAGCCCAGGAGCATCATGGAAACCAAATGTGTTTTCTGATCATTAATAAAACTGTATACTTGCTAATGTTACAGAAAAATATATAGGTGACAAAAAGAATTTTAAGCTTTAGAAAATATTTCTTCTAAAAAGGGATAAAATTATGTAAATCCACATTCCCTTTTCCACAATTACAAAATCCATAAATCTCTAAAAACCGCATTTTTTTTTCATAAATTTGGTGCCAAAACTATTTTGTCAATGAAATGTAAGCTAAATTGACATGAAACTATTTATAACTTATTCATTTACTGTGAATGTGATATTAATGTGTTTGATTACAAGGTACTCTCCCATACCCCATGGGGATATTATGTAATCAACCATACATATGCTGTATTACTTTTCCAAATCAAAAAAAAAAAAATCTAAATTCTGAAATATATTTGCATCCAAAGCTCCGAATAAGGGGTTCTAGATGTACATTTCCTCTTCTTTAAAAGACAATTTTACTAGTAAGCTTTAGGAAAAGACACACACCCATGCACACACACACACACACACACACACACACGCAGATACCAAATAAACTACCATTTCTTTGAGGGTAGGGTGTAACACATTATGCACTTTCCAAATCTATCTCTAACTCTCATCTGAGAAGTTGATCTTACTGTTCCCAATTACAACAGACTTAAGTATTTTGCCCAAGTACTAACAAAAGATGAGAACACTATTCTCATTTCTAAGGCTTTTAAAATTTCAACATTCTGTCTATAGATGATTTCGGGTATCATAAAATTACTTTTTTAAAATATATGCATTTATTTCACAAAGTGATCGAGGTACAGGCCCTTTTTTTAAGAGAGAGAGACACACACAGAGTAAGCAGGGGAGGGGGAGAGAGAGAGAGAATCCAAACCAGGCTCCGTGCTGCCAGGACAGAGGCAGACATGGGGCTCGAACTCATAAAACCATGAGATCATGACCTGAGCCAGAACCGAGAGTCAGACGCTTAACCAACCGAGTCACCCAGGCACCCCAAGGTACAGGCCATTCTTAACGGACTGCATCATTCTAGAATTTCTGGTTGGTATGGGCCTCCACAAAAATAACACACTTGGCAATACAGGAACAAAATGTGACCAGGGATTCACACAAAACTTTCTTTTATACAGTTGGCAAGGAAGAAGAATCTGAGAAACTGAAGCAAGTGCAATCTAGGGTGAGACTAATACTCCTACATGTAGTTAGCTATAAGGTTTCTGTTTTATTATTATTAATAGTCAAATTGTTGGAGAAGAAGAAAAATTCAAACATTCTTGTTCTCATTTTAAAGTACAATATTTTATGGGCACCAGGGTGGCTCAGTCAGTTAAGCTTCCCACTTCAGCTCAGGTCATGGTCTCGTGGTCTGTGAGTTCAAGCCCCACATCTGGCTGTCTGTTGTTACTACAGAGCCTGCTTCAGATCCTCTGTCCCTCTCTCTCTCTTTCTGCCCCTTCCCGGTTTGTTCTTTTTTTTTCCTCTCTCTCTTTCTCTCAAGAATAAATAAACAGTAATACATACATACATACATACACACATACATACATACATTTAAAAAATATATAATATTTTAAAGAAAATTCCTTTTGCAAATATGACCTTCTAACAGAGATATCTATATGCTTGGAAAAAAAAATTAACTATCCCTTCACTCCAAGAAATTCCTCAAAATCCATCTCATATACAGACCTATTCCATGACATTTAGTTCACGTAACAATTCCACATGCTCCTAAACTTGGTGTCTGCCTTTCTTGTAACAGTAAATACATTATACCAATGGAA
Source organism: Panthera leo (assembly GCF_018350215.1). Classification (NCBI taxonomy): domain Eukaryota; kingdom Metazoa; phylum Chordata; class Mammalia; order Carnivora; family Felidae; genus Panthera; species Panthera leo. Next base: position 59,689,114 of record NC_056680.1, on the reverse strand, counting down.
AAAAAGGAGGTAAAAAAGAATGTCTTAAATTCATCACTGTATGCTTAGAGCTGGCTTTTATATGTATAGGTAATACATCTTAATTTTTTGACATTCAATCTTCAGGGGGTACTAAGAAAATATCATTTTTCGTGCACTTCAGATATATTATTTCTAGAATTCACAACTATCCTGAAGATATCACCCCCATTTTATAGATGAGGAAACTATAGATCAGAAAATGGAGTCCATGGTTCTCATCTAATAGCTTACAGGAACAGATTTTAAACAAAGATCTGAATTCCAGTTCTTTCCACATTACCTTGCTAACATATGCTTACCTTAGAATGACGTTTCCTGTAGGACAGGGATTTCATCATGGCTATTATTGCTTCATTATATAGAATATTGCAATATAAAGAGAAAGCCAAATAATGAATCTGGATAATGTTAAAATAAGCCCCAAACAGGGGTGCCTGGTTGGCTCAGTTGGTTAAGTGTCTGACTTTGGCTCAGGTCATGGTCCCCTGGTTCTCGGGTTCATGCCCCACAGAGATATGCACTGGTGGTGTGGAGCCTCCTTGGGATTCTCTCTCCCTCTCTGCTCTTTCCCCACATGTGTGCTATCTCAAAATAAATAAACTTAAAATAAGCCCCAAACATGTATAATCTTACACTTATTTGCAGATCTTGAGCAAGTTGCTTAACTTCTCTGTGCCAAAACTGCTTCAAACAGTAGTGATAATACCTTAGAAATTAGTTATGATGCTGACATACATTAAAATATATAAAGCTCTTAGCACAATATCTGGAACATAGTAAACACTCCAGAAATGTTAGCTATTGCTACTGAGATGAAAACTCACCGGATGGACATGTTTTAAACCAGGTGACTCCAGTCAGCAATAGCTGGACATCTAATCCAAAAACAGTCAATCCTACACTGGCTTGAAATCTATGATATGATCCGGTGAAAATATGATGCATGTCTACTAGTTTCTCTCTCTTGGGAATCTGAATTAAGAAACAAGGACTAAGCCCATCAATCGTAATTCAGAATTTATATGGTTTGGTTCCTACCTTCATCAATTTTTCTCTCATCATTGTAACCAACGATGCTAAGACTGTTGCTGAATCTAGTCTTTCAGTCTTCATTTTTATATCATTTGGCAGCATTCCATATGTTCAAGACCATTCTCCTCATTCTCTTTGGAAAGCACTGAAAAATTGCAGCTATTCAACACTTAATCCCAAGCCTCTAATCTCCACACCCCACTGTCCCTCTATGCAATTTCATCCACACTTTTGACTTCACTAATTATCTTCATGTTAGCTCAGACTTGTCTTACACATTCAACTGCCTTGTCCATCTCTCACTTCTCTGGATGGCTCAACGATAAATGATACCTCCGACACCATATGTCCCAAACCAAACTCATGATCTTCCCTCTCAAACATAGCCAAGATCCCTTCCAGTGCTCCTTACCTCCATAATGGCCCCAACAAGTAACCAGATCACGAATTAGAAAATTAGAAGCATGCCCGGATACCTCCTTTTCCTTTATCCCCATCTTTTACTAAAATCCTATTAATTTTATCTCTTAAATATTTCTCAATTCCTTCTCTCCATCTCCACTGCTACCTTTTAACAGGTATACCTATATCCATTCTAATATCTTGTGTACTTTCCATACTGTAACCAGTTATATTTTTTTATGATTCTAATCATGTCATGTTCCTGCTGAAGAGTCCACCAATGGCTTCCTACTATTCTTAAGATGTTTGGTGAAAATACATATCATAGTAGTCAAGACCTGCAAAGATATGTTTCAGCTTCTTTCCCTCTTCTGTTGCCCTACATGCAGCCATATTTGTCTTTTTTTCAGTTCCTTAAACATAATAGATTATATTTCCTGCTACCTTAGGATCTTTGCACATGGTTTCCCTCTGCCTGGACTACTCCTCGTCCTTCTCTTCACTTAATTAATCCTTATTATATCTCATCTCATAATATCACTTCCTCACAGAAAGTTTCTTGAACAACTGGACTTTATCAGATCATTTAGTTATTTATTCAACAAATATTTAATAAAAACCTACTATACACCATGTATAGCTCTAAACATATGGGATTGAGAAACACAAAAAACCCTTCCCTTCATGAAGCCTACATTCTAGTGGAAGCAAACAGGCAATAACCAATAAAATAATGCATAGAATGTATAATATATGTAAAGCCAGTAAGTCTGGGGACTGGGGGTAAGGGGGAAGAAAGAAAAAAAAAAGGGTAAGAAAATCACAAGCAGAGAGTTTCCAGTGCCTGAGTTGGTATCTGACATAGAGTTGGCCCTCAATAAATATTTGTTGAGCAGACGAATGAATAAAGGAAGGAGCATGTTCAAGTTATGAGAAAGTGTAAACTGTAAAAGACTAGAGGAACTACTTGATGGATGAAACAAAGAGAAACCAGGCAGGTCTTGAGAGATAACAGTCTCTTGAACCATTCATTCTCAATGGCTTCATTCAGCTCCAGTTCCAGTCATTATATGGTCTTAGTATAACCATATTTAGTATCCATACCCTTCCTTCCCCAGTGCCAAGGGCTGGATAATTTAAGTGGGTCATTCTTAAAACCAAAATACCTAATCAGGACACGGATACAAGATTGTGTATACCACTTCCATCACTCACCACCACACATATCCCTAAAGCCACTTCTTTACTACACACACACACACACACACACACAGATATCACTTGTGTTGAAGCTTCAGTTCTCCAGTCCACAGCCCCTTTCAGGTACAAACTCCCTCCCATATACACAAGACTGTGAAAGCCCTTGCTCTTTTCCCTGACGCTGTGAGACACTTAGGTCACTACTCTCCAAGTCCAGTCAAACCCACAACTGGGGGCCCCTCAGGAAAAGGAACCTGGGTCTCTCCTTCCCAGCAGTCTCCTGCACCTTAAAGACTATCTTCTACCCACATGTAGATGGACATGAACTCCTTTGTGATTCTGAATGACCTTCAAGATCACTGATCCCATATATACTCAAACTCAGGCTCCAGCATCAGATGGCAAGGTTCTGAAGGACTGGGGCTCTGAGTGCCCCCTCAAGCCTCTTGTCTTTATCAGAACCCACAGAAGGATTTGTATACTTTCTGGGTGGCCTGGGCAGAAACTAAGGCACTGTACTTCCCCAAAACACAAATATTCAGTGTATACCCCCTTTCCATGGCACTGCCTGATATTACAGTAACACTCGCCTCACAGATACCTGCCTCCTCACAATTAGAGACTCTATCAAACCATGTCCCTTTAGGGAGCCCTCCCATGTTCCCACAAGTCTGTGTACCCCGCTCCATGACTAAGCCCACTCCTATGATCAGCACCATCACAAGCACCCCTCAGGATTGGAGTCCTGTATCTTCCCTGGAGCCCCAGCACTTTCTGGGCTCATGCTCACTCAGGAGTGGGCACACTCGCACATACATCCCTGCGCCTTCTCTGGGACTCCGAGGTCCCTTCCCACCATTCAGAGTTGTATGACTTCCCTTGACCCCTGACCCCGAGGTCCCAGCCCCACCACACAAACACACAGGGACGCCTCCTCAGGAGTAGGGCCATGCCCAAGTCCCCTCTCCCCTCAGACCCAGGACTGCCCAGCTGCTTCAGCGCTTTCCCCTGAACGACCGCGCCCACAGACCTGCCTCAGGTGCCCTCTGGCTCTACTCCGCCATGTTTTGTTGTCCCTCCACTTCTAAGCCCACGCAAAAATCGCGGGGCAGTGGGGAGTGGGCAATAGGATCCTCGGGGTGACATACCTTCCTCAGGAAGACTGGGAACAATGGCTGATAGAGCAACTGGTGGTCCACGTGCTAGCTGCAGGCACGTGGAGGGCCTGGCGGGGGAGGTGGTAGGTGGGCTGGGAGGGAGCAGTCGCCTGAGGCCCCGCCCCCCATGGCCCCAGTCCTCTTGGGTCCAGGTGCCCACAGGGCTAGGAGTCCCCAGCACTTCTCATTTTGCTCCTGGGCATTCGAGTCCTGGCAACTGAGCATGCTCAGCCACCTCTGGGGACCCATTGTGCTGGGATGGCGCTCTGCTGCACTGAGGGGTTCTTCCTGCCCACCCCAGACATGTAAGGACTGGCTTTACTGTGGTTGAAGCTCAATTTGGGACTTGAGACAGATTTCCTGATTTCCCAACACATCTCCTCCTGGCCTGCCTGGTTCTGGTCGAGGTGCTGGGTAACCTATTTCTTCAACTGAAATGCACCGAGGAATCAATAGTTCTGTGCCCACCGATACCAAACTCGAAGAGGCCCAAAGAGTTCTGGCTCCTTGCCCCTCTACAACTGCACCAGCCCTAACCCTAGACTTTACTGCTGTATTTCTCAGTATACTTAGGATGTATTTTCCCATCTCCCCCTGGTGAATCGACACTATCTTCTAAGACCAAGCTAAACATTACCCTTTTCTGAGCTGCTTTATCCTCCCACAGTCACCTGTGTGTCCCTGGCCTGATGCTGACAATGTTTTATGCATTATTTACTTCTCTCTTCCTCACTTAAGGGTGGAGTGAGCTCTTTGATGCCTGGGGTCTGACACTTCATCTAGGTATACTCCATACCACAGCATAGTGCTTGACACAAGGTAAGTGCTTCATAAAAGTAAATGTTTGTGGAATGAAAAATGAATCCTAAGTTCACTCCTGCACATCCTACCAGTTTTATTGAGCACTTAATTTTTTAACAACTACCATTCTAGGCCCCTTCTCTTCAAAGGTCTCACAGAGAAAGGAAGAGATTATGGCTTTATATACCTCATAGAGACACCACCTCCAGCCTGGACTTCAACTTATTCTAGGATGTTAGCCCACCAGAGAGTGGACACTCCATACATTTCTTTACTGAACAAAAAGATGTAGTCACAGAAACAAAAAGAGAGAGATGGAGAGAAAATGGCTTTGGTAGAGGTTAACTAGTGTTTGAAGTGCTGCCGAATCGCAGAGAGAACTCTCAATTAGAGGTGGCAGGAGTAAAACAACGAAAATCCTAAAGAGGAGTGGATACCCTAGCTGAGTCTTGAAGAATGAATAGCTGTCAGCCAGGCAAAGGAAAGGAAGACTGTGCCAGGCAGAGGGAGCAGCATGAGCAAGGCAGAGTGTAGGGAACAGCAGTGACACTCAAAGAAGTCCAGGAGGCTAGAGCACAAAACTCCTAGGGCAAAACATTATCTCTAAAGAAACTCCTGTATAGCTAAGTAATGTCTTCAGTTGGGTTCCCCAAAAGCAAAATCTGAGGCCAGGACTTGGTTGCTGGTAATTTGTTTGGGAAGTAAGCTCCAAAAACAGATGGGAGGGAGACAGAATGAAAGAGGGGAAAGTGGAAAAGCCAAGAAAAGGGTGTGATATTGAGCTGATAGCTTTACTAGATAATTGGGCTTGATTTTACTGGAGACCCTCTGAAAACCATGTAGAAGGTGCCTCAGCTTTGCACCACCAAATAGCAAGGAGACTGGGTCATTTGCCTCTTAATTTCCATCCCCATTATTTGAAGGTTATCTCAATCCCCCAGCTGGAACTCATTAACATTTCCTGATTATGCTTGCCCAAGGCTAAGCATTCTACTAGGATTTGAAAGAAAGCCTTGAGGCAGAAAAGCAGATGGACCAGAAAGCATTTGAGCTAGTAACAGGCTTAGAGCTACGCTGAAATCAGGAATAAGGTTTTGAAAGGGCGGGCCTAAGCCAGCCAACTCCCATCTTGTTCTCTGTCCTTCACCTTGACCACGCCTCCTCCCCTTGAGTAACCTCCCGCTCACCTGCCTAACAGGACTCCGACCCTTCCCCAGCCAATCGGATGAGGCCACAGCCATTACCTCACCAACTGCCCCTAGACCCCAATAAAACCTTTGTGCTTTTGAAACTCGCTCTCTCTTCCCGGTATCTCACCGCTGCGTCGGTGCAGGTAGGGGATTGAGCTCGAGCTAGCTTGAATAAGGGCTCTTTGCTTTTGCATCAGACTTGGCTCCCTGGTGGTCTCTGGGGATCACGAATTCTGGGCATAACATTTGGGGGCTCGTCCGGGATCCCCAAGACCCCCGAGGGACCCCGACGTGGAGAGCCTGACTGGCCACGGTGAGTGTCTGTTCGTTCCGTCTTTTCTGTGTGAGCTCATTTCTGAAATTCTGGTAGTGCCCGACGTGGTCTAAGTGGACGCACTGGAGGACCACGGGCCGGGAGTTTCAGAAGACGTTCCGATCCTCCCTTTTGGAAAGACGTGGAACCCCCTCAAAGGTCTAAGCTAGCTGTCAGTTTTGCTTCCATGGAGTTGGAAGACTTTCTAGGGGCCCTGTTTGTTTTTGTGTTTCTCTGTTTGGTTCTGTGGACGTACTGGACTTACTGGACGGACGTTATGGGACAGACTCAGACTACTCCTCTAAGTATTATGATTAATCACTTTAAGGATGTGAGGGGAAGGGCTAACAACCTCAGTGTGGAAGTCCGAGAGGGTCGGTGGCAGGTTTTTTGTTCTAGCGAGTGGCCAACTTTCAATGTTGGATGGCCACCAGAGGGGACCTTCGACCTCCCTACCATCCACTGAGTCAGGAGTATCATCTCTCGGCCTAAGATGGGCCATCTTGATCAGCTCCCTTACATTATCACTTGGCAGGACCTTATAGAAGACCCAGCCTCTTGGCGTAAGCCTTTCCTAGACCCACTCCCTCTGGAGCCAAAACCCATTCTTGCTTTGCAGGGGACAAAGAAGAAGAAAAGTCTTACCCAGCCTTCAGCACCCCTCTACCCTGTCCTACAAGGGGGGACTGAAGAAGAATTAATTTTTCCTCCCCTGTATAACCCCTCTAGGATGCCGGAAGAACACCATCCTCCCCCTCCGGGGGAGGCAGATGCTATTCCGAGAGCGGGAGGTGGAAAGGCTCCAGTGGGAAGCCCGCCCTTTACCAGACAAAGGGCTCAGAGGGAGCAATCCGCCTCCGCCGCTGCCGACTCCACTGTTCTGCCCCTGCGAGCCACCGGACCCCCAGACGCAGAGGGGAATCAGCCCCATCACTATTGGCCTTTCGCCACTAGTGACCTCTACAATTGGAAAGCTCAGAATCCTAAGTTTTCCGAGAAACCGGCAGGGCTTATTGATTTATTAGACTCTGTTCTTTTTACCCATCAGCCCACGTGGGACGATTGCCAGAAGCTTTTGCAGGTCCTGTTCACGACTGAAGAAAGAGAAAGAATCCTCAGTGGGGCCCGAAAACTAGTTCCGGGCGCAGACGGGAATCCCACCACCAACCAGGCTCAGATAGATGCCTCCTTCCCCTTAACTCGGCCCCAGTGGGATTTCAACACGGCAGAAGGTAAGGAGAGGCTCCGGGTCTACCTCCAGACTCTAATGGGGGGGGGTCTCCGAATGGCTGCTAGAAAGCCAACCAATTTGGCCAAAGTAGGAAATGTACAACAGGGAAAAGATGAATCTCCGGCTGCCTTTTTAGAACGGATCATGGAGGCATTCCGTACCTATACCCCCAGGGATCCAGAGGCTCCAGAAAGCAAGGCAGCTGTTATCATGGCCTTTGTAAACCAATCGGCCATAGACATTAGCAGAAAATTACAGAAAATAGGTAGACTAGGAGAAAAAAGTCTGCAGGACTTACTGGTGGTAGCCAAAAAGGTATATAATAACCAGGAGCCTCCTGAGGACAAGCAGGCTCGCGCCATGGCGGCTGCCAGCAGTAAGCAGACTCGAGACCTGGCCAGAATACTACAAGCTACCACTGCTGAGTTCCCCGAGGAACGAGACCACCATCTCCGGCAGCTGGCAGACGACGCAAGAAAAGGTAAAGGAACCACCAAGGGGGGGAAGCAGAGGCTGCAGAAAGATCAGTGTGCATACTGCAAGGAGATAGGGCATTGGGCCCGAGATTGTCCGAAAAGGGCCGGCGGGAAGGGAAGCAAGACTGATGGAATAAAAGTCCTAGAGCTAGATGAACTAAGTGATTAGGGGAGTCGGGGTTCGGACCCTCTCCCCGAACCCAGGGTAACTCTTAAAGTGGAGGGGACCCCTGTCGACTTCCTTGTCGACACCAGAGCACAACATTCGGTCCTCCACACCCCACAAGGAAAACTAGCCAGCAAGAAGTCCTGGGTACAAGGGCCAACTAGTATGAGCCAGTATTCATGGACTACCCGAAGAACGGTAGATTTGGGGACGGGACGGTTATCCTACTCCTTTATGGTAATACCAGAATGCCCCTACCCGCTGTTAGGATGGGACTTACTGACCAAGATTGGAGCTCAGATAACTTTCAGACAAGGGGGGGCCTCAGGTCACCGATGGCAAGGGCCACCCCATCCAGGTCCTGACCATGAAACTGGATGAATACCACCTCCACCAGGAGGTGCTCCCAAGAGAGGATAATATAGACAGATGGCTACAAGAATTCCCCTCGGTTTGGGCAGAGACAGGCGGGGGGGATGGGACTACCCACTCACAGGACCCCAGTCCTGGTAGAGCTCAAGCCAGGACAGAGTCCGGTAAGGATCAAACAATATCCCATGTCTCAGGAGGCCCAGAAGGGGATCCAGACACACATCCGGAGACTACGAAGCCTAGGGGTACTAGTTCCTTGCCAGTCTGCCTGGAACACACCCCTACTGCCGGTCAAAAAGCCTCACACAAATGACTACTGACTGGTACAAGACCTCCGGGAAGTAAATAAGAGGGTCGCGGACATACACCCAACTGTTCCCAACCCATATACTCTCTTGAGCTCCTTGGTGCCCTCCAGGGTCTGGTATACTGTACTAGATTTAAAGGATGCCTTCTTCAGTCTGCCGCTGGCACCCCAGAGCCAACCCTTGTTCGCCTTCGAGTGGCATGATCCGGAGGAGGGCTACAGTGGGCAGCTCACCTGGACACGGCTACCTCAGGGATTCAAAAATTCACCCACCATCTTCGACGAGGCACTACACGAGGGCCTGGGTGAGTACAGAAGGGAGAACCCTGGCCTCACCCTTCTACAGTACGTAGATGACATCCTGATTGCTGCCGACACGGCCAAAGACTGCGAGCGAGGGACCCAGGACCTGCTGGCTACTCTGGGGGCCTTTAGGGTACCGGGCATCCACGAAGAAGGCTCAGATATGCAGGGAGAGGGTAAGTTACCTGGGATATATCCTGGAGGGTGGACAGCGGCGGTTATCAGATGCCAGAAAAGAAACTGTCCTAAAGATCCCTACTCCCACCTCCCGAAGTGAAGCAACGGAATTTTTAGGATCAGCCGGCTACTGCCGCCTCTGGGTTCCAGGTTTTGCTGAGATCGCCAGGCCCCTATATGAAGCTACTAAAGACAAGAAAACATTTAAATGGGCTGAAAAAGAAGAAACTGCCTTTAATCAGTTAAAAAAGGCCCTCCTAAGTGCCTCAGCCCTGGGCCTACCAGACATTATGAAGCCCTTCCACCTCTTTGTAGACAAACATAAAGGAATAGCAAAAGGGGTTCTAACTCAAGCCTTAGGCCCCTGGAACCGCCCAGTGGCTTACCTGTCCAAGAAACTACACCCAGTGGCTGCCAGCTGGCCACCATGCCTAAGAATTATTGCGGCGACAGCACTCCTAGTCAAGGACGCAGACAAGCTGACCCTAGGACAGGAGATCTGGATCACGACCCCACACGCCATTGAAGGGGTCCTAAAACAGCCTCTGGATAGATGGATGAGCAACACACATATGACTCATTACCAGAGCCGCCTACTCACCTCCACGAGTGTGGTTCCACCCCAGTGCAGCCCTCAAGCCTGCAACCCTGCTGCCCAACCCTGACCTAGGTGCTCCACTACATGACTGTGGGAATCCTGGAACAAGTACATGGATTCCAGACGGACCTGACCAACTGACCCTCCCCGATGCCGAGGCTACTTGGTTCACTGATGGCAGCAGCTTTGTGCGAGACAGACACAGGTATGCAGGTGCAGCGGTGGTCACCGAAACGGACACTGTATGGGCGGAGGCTCTACCCTCCGGAACGTCAGCCCAGTGAGCAGAGCTCATAGCCCTCACCAAGGCGCTGACGCTAGGAGCTAGAAAACGGCTTAACAACTACCAGACTTGGGAGACCCAGTTTTACCAGACCAGCCCAAATACTCCCAGGAGGAGTTACAGTGGATCAAGAAACTCCCCATGGCCCAGGAGATAAAGGGATGGTGGTATACACCTAACAAGGAGCTCGTGCTGCCAGACCGGCTCGGAGTCTCAATATTAGAGCACATGCATCGGTCTACTCACATGGGGGCCCGAAAATTAAAAGACTTAATCCGACATGCCGGAATCAAGATTCACCAACAGGACACCAAAATACAGCAAGTTGTATCTGCCTGCAAGACCTGCCAACTCACCAACGCGAGAGCCACATCGAATAAAAAAGGAACCAGGCTCAGAGGCACCAGACCGGGAGCCCAATGGGAAGTCGACTTCACTGAAGTCAAACCAGGAAAGTATGGTTATAAATATCTTTTAGTATTTACAGACACCTTCTCTGGCTGGGTGGAGACATACCCAAGCAAGCACGAAACGGCTCAGACAGTGGCTAAGAAGCTACTAGAAGACATCTTACCCAGGTATGGTTTTCCTGCCATGGTAGGATCAGACAATGGACCAGCTTTTATCTTGCAGGTAACACAGGCAGTAGCCAAGGCGGTGGGGGCAAACTGGAAATTACATTGTGCTTACAGGCCCCAGAGCTCAGGACAAGCAGAAAGAATGAATAGAACCCTAAAAGAAACCCTTACCAAATTAACCATGGAGACTGGTGGGGACTGGGTGACTCTCCTACCATATGCCCTTTACCGGGTTAGAAACACTCCTTACACTCTGGGTTTTGCTCCCTACGAGATCATGTTTGGCAGGCCACCCCCTGTTATTCCCAACCTTCGAGCTGAACTTCTGAGTTTAAAGATCAAGAACTTTTTCTTTCCTTGAGAAAGAAAAAGCCCTTGAGAGGGCTCCAGAAGGCGCATGAGGACATTTGGCTGCGCCTCCGTGCCATCTACGAGGCCGGCCCAACCCTGACACCTCACCAGTACAGGCCGGGAGACTGGGTCTATGTTAAGAGGCACCACCAAGAGACCCTCGAGCCGCACTGGAAGGGACCCTACATCGTGGTGCTGACAACACCCACTGCTCTCAAAGTAGAAGGCATTGCAACCTGGGTCCATCACACCCACGTTTGGTCAGCGGACCCCTCCTCCATCCGGAAGGACTTCGTCATGTGATGGGCCATCAGTTGGGACCAACACAACCCGCTCAAGCTCAAGCTACAGTGCATTCAACCCACATAATATTGGTAACTCTGTTAACTCTGCTTGTCATTGCTCATGCTGCTGGGAGTCCCCATGCCCCTCAAAACATCACCTGGCAGATCATAGACACCAGCTCAGGGACAATACTTAATCAGTCCTCCCAGAGCCAACCCAGGGACACTTGGTTCCCAGAACTTTGAGTAAACCTGCAAACTCTGTTCCCCTTGTCACCATAAATGCAGCCGGTCCCATGATTGGGTCCGTAAGCTACATGACAAGGGGGGAATGAAAGGGCGGGCCTATGCCAGCCAACTCCATCTTGTTCTGTGTCCTTCACCTTGACCACGCCTCCTCCCCTTGAGTAACCTCCCGCTCACCTGCCTAACAGGACTCCGACCCTTCCCCAGCCAATCGGATGAGGCCACAGCCATTACCTCACCAACTGCCCCTAGGCCCCAATAAAACCTTTGTGCTTTTGAAACTCGCTCTCTCTCCCCGGTATCTCACCGCTGCGTAGGTGCAGGTAGGGGATTGAGCTCGAGCTAGCTAGAATAAAGGCTCTTTTGCTTTTACATCGGACTCGGCTCCCTGGTGGTCTTTGGGGATCACGAATTCTGGGCGTAACAGTTTGGGCACCAGAAGAACCTCTACAAAAAGTTACATGAAAATACTCATCAGAAATAGCCCTCCATAGCTGAGTAGTTTAAAAATTCACAAGCCTTGTCACTACAACTATCAAGATGAATATACACAAGCTTTTACACATCAATCCTAATGATTGGTAAAGGCTGTGGGGGCTATAGGAATTTCAGTGTGGGAGGGGTCACTGAAGGCTGAAGAGGACAAAGGAGCTTCATGAAGTATAACAAAATGGAAAAAAAGGCCTTTGAGAACCAAGGTTCTACTCAAACTCTTGGGCAAATCACTTAAAGAGACATTGAGCCTCAGATTCCTTTTCCAAGAAACCCAAACAACAGTGCTGCCTACCACAAAGAGTGCAGTAAGTCACAAATGAGACAGGTTAAAATGCATTTTATAACTATAATTATGGTAAATAAAGAACCTGGCATGTTTTTGAACAATTAACATAAACATACCTTGATTCCATTGCTGAGTAGGCTCTGTGCAGATGCTAGTGTTAAACTTAAAAAATAAAAATGACAGGGGTGCTGAGGGGCTCAGTGGGTTAAGCCTCTGACTTCAGCTCAGGTCATGATCTGGAGCTCTGCTTCCCTTAGAGCTCTGTGCTGACAGCTCAGAGTCTGGATCCTGCTTCAGATTCTGCGTCTCCCTCTCTCTGCCCCCCCCCCCCCGTTCATTCTCTCTCTTTCTCTCTCTCCCTCTCACACACACACACTCACAAATAAACATTAAACATTTTTCTGAAAAAACAGATAAAACTTCCAGCTGTTTTACCAATAAAAACAGGTTTCTCTGGGAATAGAGATTTGCAACCTGAGACAAGCAAACTGTGGCAAAACCACAGACAAGGCCTCCTGGAAAGGAGAGATATGCTCTCTCATAGAGAAAAGGGGGAAAGTTGGAAATGCTGTTATAAAGTCCATTGGACGAAACTAGGAGTTTAAAGTATACCAGATTTTCATTGAGTATGTTGTGACAGGTTTTCATTGAGTGTGTTGTGACTGTTTCTCATTTTTCCTCACTTCCAGTAGGTCTGCAGGAAACAAGGAGTACTCAACTTGACAGCTCCCTCTGCCCTCTGCCCACCTCCTGACTCCTTTCTAAATGAGGTTTCCTTTTATTACTTTTCACACCGAAGATAAAGAAAAAAATGAATATACCACTGTCCGTGGTTTCTAGAAGCTCGCAATCCAAAAAAGGAAGGAGAATTAATCCATAATTATAACCTAGCATGATTGATGTTCTGATTAGAGCAACCATGGGAGGCTGTGGGAGCCCAGAGGGAGGTGTACAACCCAGCCTGGGGTAGAGAGGATAGGCTAAGGGATATTTAGGGGAAACTTCCTGGAGGAGAGTGTTTGATCTAACTCTTCAAGGGCAGGTAGGAATAAGCTTGGCAAAGAAAACAGTGGGACAAGGGGAAAAGGTGGTTGGGGCAATGGGAACAGCATGGACAAAGCAAAGGATAGTGTGTCTGGGGTGGACAGCAAGGACAGGAGTGGCTGCATCAATAGGTAAGTACAGATTCTGGAGAACTCAAATAGCAGGGGACTTGATCCTGAAAATGATAGAAACCCATTGAGGAATTTTTAAGCAGGTCAGGGACCTGGTCAGCTCCTCTGGTCGCTGTGTAGAGAGTAGATTTGAGACAGAAAAAAAAAAAAAAAAATTGAACAGTGCAATTCTATACAAATGTGTTTGTTGACATTTCAAATTACCATGTGATGAGAACCTTTTATTTGCTATATACACTTGCCCTGTACAATTTAAATCTTAAGTGAATTTAAATATCAGTTATTTAGTCAGACTAGCCACATTTTAACTGCTCAATAGCTATCCTATATTGGAAAGCATATATAGAGAACACTCAGAAAGTTTTTTCCCACAGCATTGAAAGACAAATTACAACTGGGCAGAAGAAATAAAATGCCTAGAAACATTCAGGACTTAAAAAGGCCAGCTTCAGGATACCTGGATGGTTCAGTCAGTGAAGCGTCTGACTCTTGATTTCAGCTCAGGTCATGCATGATCTCACGGTTCAAGAAATCAAGCACCAGGTTGGGCTCTGAGCTGACAGCATGGAGCCTGCTTGGGATCCTCTCTCTTTCTCTCTCAAAATAAATAAATAAACAAACTTAAAAGCAACAAAGTCCAGGTTCAGTTCTTTATGTCAGCTCCTCCTCAGGAAGCTGGGAAGGAAGGAGGATAGACTTCATACCTGCTGGAGTCCTCAGAGAATTCCTTCTGATATGACTAGCACAGCATGAGGACTGGGATAGAAATGTCGCCCTCATGGTCTCCTGGGAGTCGGTTTTCCCATGCTATCATTCAGAGTGTACCCAGGAGGTCTGCCTTCCCCAGGGATTTCCTGAGGTTTCTTATCTCCACAGATAGCCACTTCCCACCCACCATAGAGCCAGGGTGCCTTCCTTCTCACAAAATATTCCCTATAAGATTCACCCACTACCTCTGTAAACATTTATTAAAATGATGCCTTCCACGTGCCTGTCACTGACTTAGATACAGTATGGAAAGAGAGATATTCAAGGTATAATCACATTTCTCACATGGGCTAACTCATTTACATCTCAAAGTAACATTGTAACATTACTATTAACATCATCATCCTGTACAGAAGATGAAATTGAGATTCAGAGAGTTTAAGTCACACAGTCAGATGGCAGCAGCACTAAGGAAGGCTGAAATGGTGCTATGTGGTCTTAAGTAATTTCATATCAAAACTCTCATGCTTTTAATGTTTACAAACACGTTGGGAAGAAAAAATGAACACACACAAATACAATTTATAATTTCCAAGCAATGTAGTAAAAGCAGTGTTACAATCATGCTCAGAAAAATATTGAAGCATCAAAGAGGGATGCCTTTGGTGGACATCATGGAAGGTTTCCTGGAGGAAATGACCCTGGAGCTAGCTGGAAGCATTCCACCCACAGAGCTAGGGGCAAAGTTGTTATAGAGGAGAAAAAGAAGCAAAGCAATTATTTGACTGGTTATAGCTTAAGCAGTTGTCTGATTTGGGAAAGCCTAGGTGGCTGTTTGTGACTGGCTGTCCTCAGGGTTCATTTTCTTGGATTCAAATGCACTGACTCTGGCTTAGTGTTTGGTTTGGTTAATGAGGCGTTACAGCCACCCCTGTCTAGTGGCCTCCTCCTTTAAATATTTTCACACCAGCATATATTCTCCATAGGTTTAAGTTTAAATATAATGAGCAGGGACAGAAACAAACCTTGCTGAAGCAAAACTGTTAGGGATACTTCCTTTTCTTTTAAGTTTATTTATTTATTGAGAGAAAGAGAGAGACAAAGAGCTTGAGTGGGGGAGGGGCAGAGAGGGAGGGAATAGAGAGACCCAAGCAGGCTCTGTGCTGATAGCAGCACATGCTGAGAGCAGCATGGAGTCTGACTTGGGGCTGGATCCTTCGAACTGTGAGATCATGACCTGAGCCAAAATCAAGAGTTAGATGCTTAAATGACTGAGCCACCCTCGTATACCATTAGGGATGATTCCAACCTGACCTTCTCAATTTAACTTTAATACTAACAGAGACAAGGATGGTTCACACTGTACAAATATCTTTCTTATTCAATTATTAGATGGATTTTTTATGAATGAATTTTATCAGAACTGCTAATTGATTAGATAATTGCTCATCGTTTAGCAATAACAGAACTCCATAATATTTTATTTCATTTATGGGGTTATTTAATTAAAGCATAATTATATTTATTGTCATGATAAAAAGATTTCTGTTTTTTTTTTCTTTTTTCTTTGAGAGAGACAGAACACAAGTTGGGGAGATGGGCAGTTGGAGAGAGAAAGAATCTCAGGCAGCCTCCACATTCATCATGGAGCCTGATGCGGGGCTCAGTCCCACCAACCTGGGATCATAAACTGAGCCAGATCAAGAGTGTGACGATCAGTCACCTGAGCCACCCAGGAGCCCCAAAGTGGGTTTCTGATATGATTTCTCAGTACCTTAAGCATTGGAAATCTTCAAACTGGTCTTTCTAACGATTATTTTCAGGCTATCAGGCCAAATTTTCTCTCTATATCACCTACTTTATGCTATATGGTATACTGCTCTGGGTATTACAATCATAATTCAGGCCAGTGTGTGTTGAGATGTCACTTTTATGTATTTGGTCCTAATTATTAATTGCATAAATGCCTGTTTGCATGTATTTGTCAAAAATTGACTTTTAGGGAGAGTAGTATTGGTTTTTACATTTTTCTAATGCTTTCAAACACATTTCTGTCTCAGTTATCATCACCTAGGACGTTTTTCTTCTTAATTAGATTGCTGTGAATGTGCTAAGGTACTATCTC
Source organism: Panthera leo (assembly GCF_018350215.1). NCBI lineage: Eukaryota > Metazoa > Chordata > Mammalia > Carnivora > Felidae > Panthera > Panthera leo. The sequence continues at coordinate 59,672,837 of NC_056680.1, read as the reverse complement.
TCCACTTCAAGCCCCCATCTTCTCAGTTCTCTGATTACATGGCAACACGTTCTCTAACTCTTGCTTCAGTTGCTTCAGTTTTATGACATTATCTAAGTCACACCTCTTAACTGAAAGAACCTTTTCACCAGAAAATGCAGATCCAACTAAGAGTCAAAAACCCTCGATATTGAGTTACTTTCTATGAACTACATTAAGCATTTCCTCCACCTCAAAGTCACAAGTATTTTGTTGTTATTTAAATACCATATGATACGTGTTCACCAGAGCCTTGCAGTTAAGATACACTCAATGATTATGTTGAGTCATAAGAAAACCCATTGACTGACAGAGGTAATGGACACCATACATTTTTGCTTCTCAGTCTTTTCAATTGTGGCATTCGACATAAGTCTGTTAGCTGAAATAAGAATTTCTAGGCTGATCAGTAATTCAATAAATTATTAACTTCAGTTGAATACATGTGTCAACACGTAATTAAGAAGGTCATCAACTCAACAAGAATGATGCTACCATCTTCATTGTGTATTAACAACCTCTCAAAGAGTAGCTCTTCAGTCTTCGGGGTTTGCACTGAATTCATGTTTTGAATACAATTCTTAATCCAAGATTAATTCATTTAAACTTTACCTTTGTGTACAACCTATCTACTTCAAGCAGCCTTTAGTGGGACTATTGGAACTCAGGGACTCTATAATGCCAAAGTGTAAGACTAAAGGAGTTTAATATGAGAACATTTATATTTTATCAGAACATGTGAAAAGTCATCTTCTCCATTTGTATTTTGGTCTACCACATTATTTCATGAAATTATTTTCTCCTGAAAATCAATTTGCCACAAAGCTTTATTGTATAACCTGTTATATACAATGCATTAGGTAATAAGAATTTCAAGTTAGAATGGTTACTTCTTTTGAGAAATGTCCATTATTATTTACAAATATTTTAAAATCTCTAACAACATACAATGAGATATGATAATAACTGTATGTGGTCAACTCCCCTAATGGTACAATGGGAAGAATGTAGATACTGATGAAGGCTGAGAAAATGTTTCAAAAAGTAGAATTCGAAATTTTAGGATTGATAAACAGCACTTTTATAAAAGGGTGAAATTAAAGGAAATAAAAAGTGATCACAAGGATGAAGTATCAGCACTACATCATTACAGAGCAGTCAGGAAACTAACCTTAGTTTGTCAATGAGGTGGATGACATAAAACATTAAAATCCAGGGATGTCTGGGCGGCTCAGTCCGTTAAGTGTCTGACTTCAGCTCAGGTCATAATCTCGCGGTTCCTGGGTTCAACCCCACATCAGGCTTTGTACTGACAGATCAGAGCCTGGAGCCTGCTTTGGATTCTGTGTCTCCCTCTTTCACTGCCCCTCCCCCACTCACACTCTGTCCCTCTCCCTCTCAAAAAAATAAACATTAAAAAAAATTAAAATCCAGACAGATATTTTCAAAACATTATTGTGCAGACAGTAGATTCACAAAAATACAAGTATTATCAATTGACAATTATGGGGATTTCTTTAGAAACTCTGAGCTGTTTCTTTAGAAACAACTCAGTTGTTCCTGTCATCACTCCTCTGATTTGTAAACGAAAATAACAATACAGTATTCAGTAGCAATAATTTAGAGAGAAAATAATCAAATAAACTTTGAACTTGAGGTGAGAAGCATAGTTAAATAAGAAGAGAACCCAAAGCAGTTAAACAAAATACATTTTAAAAATTAAAAATCAGATGAAGAGAGACAGGAGAAAAACTAGGATGCAAGAGTTTTATGAAAACAAAGGGAAGAAAGTATGTTTCCTCCCCTGTTTTTTTTTCTTGTATGAGAATGCACACTTAAGGCTTTATCACAACTTGTTATTTTTAGTTCACAGTTCTTAATAGACAAGCTAACCTATAATTACCAAAGAATCACTAGGAGTAGTTCTTCAGATAACAGGACACTGAAAACACATTTCCACTTAACAGGAGGGGATTAGTTGGTAGAATGTGTTAGAAAAGCTGCAAATCGGGGCGCCTGGGTGGCGCAGTCGGTCGAGCGTCCGACTTCAGCCAGGTCACGATCTCGTGGTCCGCGAGTTCGAGCCCCGCGTCAGGCTCTGGGCTGATGGCTCGGAGCCTGGAGCCTGTTTCCGATTCTGTGTCTCCCTCTCTCTCTGCCCCTCCCCCGTTCATGCTCTGTCTCTCTCTGTCCCAAAAATAAATTAAAAAAAAAAAAAAAAAACAAAAAAAAACGTTGAAAAAAAAGAAAAGCTGCAAATCTCCTACAACAAATATCAATCCTCTCATTCGGGGGTTGTTTTTCATCACTGACTAAAAAATATAGTCAATCCATTAAACTTTCTTTCAAGTTCTAAAATTGTCCCAGGTGAATTATCAGGGTTTTTTTCCCCATCATGTCACTCTGGTGGGCTGATAAAGACCCAAAAACAACATATGGTCAAATGTTTACTGTCAAACAGCAATCTCGTAACGTTAAAAGAAAATGGGTTTTGGATTCAAAACTACATTAAAGAAACACTTTTGTTAGTTTGTTTTTAGTTTATTATGTGCCAAAAACTTGAGGTGGGCACAAGCACCCCCCCTCAAAACAAAACAAAAACCCACAAAACTAAAAAACAGAAAAAACAAATGTATTACCATTTAGTGATAAAATTAAACAACAACAACAAAAGAACACACAAATACCAACAACACGATATGATGTGGTAAAACATTCTGAAAAGACAGAAGGGAAAGTGACTTTTTGTAAGGTGAGAAAAAGGCAAGTAGTTTAACTAACTTGGATCTTAAAAGAGAAGTTGTTTTCCTTTTGTTGTTATTGATTTTTGTCCTTTTTTTTCTGAAAAGAAGTAGAGGAAGGCAAAGGGGAATAAGTGTTAAGGTATGAACCCTATTCATGTTTGAGTAGCATCAAGCTTTCTCTGAGATTGGAATTTAGACACACACACACACACACACACACACACACACACACACAGACGGAGGTAGTAAATGATTGGTAAGGCTGTTCTACTTGAAATCATCCCTGTATTAGCCAGGGTTCTCTAGAAAAAGAGAACTAATAGGATGTAGACACACAGATTAGAAAGATAAGGAAGGGAGGGAGATTTACTATAGGAATTGACTCATGCAGTTGCAGAGATCTAAAAGTCCCATAATCTTCCCTCCACAAATTGGTATAATTCAATCCATGTCCAAAGGCCCTTGTACCAGGGGCTCTGATATTTGAACACAGGAAAAGATGAATATCCAAGCTCAAGAGAAAGAGTGAATTTGCCCTTCCTTTGTCTTTTGGTTCTATTCAGGCCCTCAACAGATTGGATGAGGTCTACTCACATTGGTGAGGGCACACGTCTTTATTCAGTCTCCTGAATGAAATGCTAATCTCTTCCACAAATACCCTCACTGACCACCCAGATATAACGTTTTCCCAGCTGTTTGCATTCTATAGCTCAGTTAACACATAAAATCAACCAATACCGTCGCCACTAGCTCCCAGACTTTTCACAAATCTGCAACTATCCCATCACTTAAGTTCCAGTTCAGATATTGTAATTCCATTGAGATCTTCCCTGATGCTCTAATAAGTCAAAATTGCACCTTCTCTCCAGTCCTGTCACATTATCTTGTTATACTTGCTCTCTCTTTTGTTTTTACCCTATTTTTCTTTCCCCATAAAACTTATGACTTCCTGATGTTTTTTGTCACTTACATATTTATTTATTCTATGTATCTTTCCACTAAAAATGTAAATTCCATAAAAGTAGGGTCCATGTATTTGTACCCACTGGAATATTCTGCGGGAGTAATTAGAGATGCATCTTATATGTGCATGAAAGCAACAGATGAGCACACAGTATTTCAAAGATCATTTCAGAGAGTGATTATTTTAAAAATAAGAAAGCATATAATCCTAAATCAGTTTCAAAAGCTTAAGGAATGAAAGAAGTAATGATTATCCAAAGATCACAGTCTCATTCAGGAGGGGTTAATTTTCTATTATGTATACGCATATAATATTTATTCAAAAAATGAGACTAATGCATTTATTTTCAGAATTAAAAAAGATAAAGTTTGAGGAAAATGAAAGTTATTATAGATAAATCAAAAAAAGATTGGTTGCTGAAAGTTTAAATTCCAAATCTTTTCAAGTTTCCAAAAAATTAGTTACCTGTTAATTTCTTAATGGATCAAAGAACTTTTCTCCTACCACCCCCAATACCCATTAATAAAAATCATCTAATTATCTGTATTAGACTACCAGAAAAACAGCTGTTTCGTTAGAACCTGCCTTGCAATTCTGTAATTATCTTTCAAGACTCATTTATTTAACCTTTTTTTCATTCATTTTTGGGGGGGGGGGGGGGTGGGGGAGGGAGGGGCAGAGAGAGATGGAGACACAGTATATAAAGCAGGCTCCAGGCTCTGAGCTGTCAGCACAGAGCCCGATGTGGGGCTCAAACCCACTAACCATGAGAGCCTGATCTGGGATGAAGTTGGGCGCTAAACCGACAGAGCCACCTAGGCGCCTATTACTCATTCTGAAGACAGACTGGTCCCCCAGTATTTGAAGGTTTCAAAACATGCGTGCAAGTTCTCTGATACGTCTTCCATCAGGAGATAAAGTCTATGCTCCCACCTTCCCTTGAGTCTGGGTGGGTTTGTAATTTGCTTGCAACAAATACAAGGGGCAGCAGAGACACTGTAAGATTTCTGTAGCTAAGTCACAGAAACCAGTGCAGTTTCTGTCTTGTTCACCCTAACACTCATTTGCACAACTCTGAAATGACATGTAAGGATCTAACCAATCTGAAGAAGCTATGCTATGAGGAAGCCTAAGACCCATGAAAGCACCACAGGTAGATGCACCATTTGAGAATCCAGGTTAAGGTCCAAGCTAATATTGGAAATGAACTGCCATATTTGTGAATTAAGACAACTCCAGGTGAAACTGTACATTCACCTGCAAGTGTGAAGTCTCTCCAGCTCAGGACCCCGTCATCACTAAACAGTGAAAATCTATGTCTGCTATGGCCTCCCTAAAATTTTTTCCATTGTTTTTTGATGTTTATTTTGTTTTTGAGAAAGACAGAGCATAAGCAGGACAAGGGCAAAGCAAGAGTGAGACACAGAATCTGAAGCAGGATCCAGGCTTGGAGCTGTCAGCACACAGCCCGAGGTGGGGCTCAAACCCATGAACCACGGTATCATGACTTGAGCTGAAGTCAGACGCTTAACCAACTGAGCCATCCAGGTGCTCCAGACTGCCTTAAAATTTTAGCTCATAGAATCAGTGAGGCTCACAAAACTGTTGCTTTAGGTCGCT